>NC_079190.1:384468913-385068913 GCF_029499605.1 Hyla sarda | reverse complement strand
TATATTCAAATGAGGTGCTAACTGGCACTCTGACGTCAGTGCCGGGCCGCAGTGCCGCCCAGCTCATCAATATTCCTCCCCTCTCCATTACAGAGCGGGGAGAAGAGGGAGATGTAGAGGGAGGTGAGGAATATCGATGAGCTTTGCGGCGCTGCGGCCTGGCACTGACATCAGAGTGCAAGTTAGCACCTCATTTGCATATAGCGAAAATAGAAGATTAAGGCAGAACGGTGCGGCCGAACAGTACTGCTGGTTAGTGCGGGGAAAGAAAGCTGATAGTTTTCCTCTAAAATGGCACAGGGGGATCAGAGGGGGGCAATTTAAATGGCACAGGGTGCATCAGATATGGGGGATTGAAATGGTACAGGGGGATCAGAAGGGGAGGTTGAAATAGCACAGGGGGATCAGAAGGGGATTAAAATGGCACAGGGAGATCAGAGGGGGAATTAAAATGGCATAGTGGGATCAGAGGGAAGCAATTGAAATAGTGCAGGGGTGGGGATTGAAATGGCACAGGGCCCCTTTGCCATTTCAGTCCACCTCCCTCCCTCCTTCCTCTGGGGCCATTTTAATTAATTAACCTCATCATACCATACTATGCATTTTAATTTATAGTATCCCCCCAGCTTCTCTTGCAGGCAGCGGCACCGATAGTGACAAGTGATGTCCTCCTGCATGGCTCTGGGCGGAAGAGGACGTCACTGCTGCAGCTCACTGATTTAAAGTTGCTGTGGTGCAGTCTGTACAGCATCTCAGGCCACGGCCACTTCGTACAGTGAGCTCCTTAAAAGGGGTACTCCGGTGGAATTTTTTTTTTTTTTTTTTTTAAATCAATTGGTGCCAGAGAGTTAAACAGATTTATAAATGACTTCTATTAAAAAAAAAAAATCTTAATCCTTCCAATACATCTTATGGGCTGTATACTACAGAGGAAATGTTTTTCTTTTTGGACTTCTCTGATGTCATGACCACAGTGCTCTCTGCTGTCCATTTTAAGAACTGTCCAGAGCAGCATATGTTTGCTATGGGGATTTTCTCCTGCTCTGGACAGATCCAAAAATGGACAGCAGAGGTCAGCAGAGAGCCCTGTGGTCATGACATCAATGAAATCCAAAAAGAAAAGAATTTCCACTGTAGTATTCAGCAGCTGATACGTACTGGAAGGATTAAGATTTAATAGAAAGTAATTTACAAATATGTTTAACTTTCTGGCACCAGTTGATTTAAAAAAAGAAAAGAAAAAAAGTTTTCCACCGGAGTACCCCTTTAATGAAAAATATTGGCCATTGCATGGCCAGTATCTTTCATATGAAATTATCGGCGGCAACATAAATACCAGCTCCGCCAGGAAATTGCCGGCTGGGTGGCGACCATACGTGTGACCCTACCCTACCGGTTGGGTGGCAGTGTGGAGGAAAAAACAAGAAAAAAATTTAATGTATAGCTTCCAAATCGGCAGGTCCAAAAAAAAAAACTAAAGGAAATGAAAGGGGAAAACTATTCCGGTGTGGGAGTTTATATAAAATAAGTTAGTCCTTTGCTGGGATTCTGTGTTTCCTTAGAGCAGTGGTCTCCAAACTGTGGTTCTCCAGATGTTGCAAAACTACATTTCCCGGCATGCTGGGAAATGTAGTTTTGCAACATCTGGAGGGCCACAGTTTGGAGACCACTGCCTTTGAGCCATATAAAAGAGAACTATTGCTGAGAGGAAGGATTGCATCAGCTGTAGTGTGCAGCCCCATCTCAGAGCGAAGGATAAACTACTTCCGGTTCATTCGATGTCACAGAACAGCGACCACAGCAGAATGAATGAAGACACCGACCTGCACTGCACGGCTCTCTGAACAGTACCCGGCGCTTACAGGGTGTAATTAGCTGGCTACAGGCCTTTTAGCCGTGACATCACCATTCGTCCACCAATCACTTGTTAGTTCTACCCCGGAAAATTTCCCCCAGAAATCAAGTGGAGGTGTGGAACGCAGCTCGTACCGGAAGTAAGTTCAGTGAGCATTCTGGGATTGCCTGTAGTTTGCCAGTGACTTCCTCTTCAGCAAGATGGCGGGCGATGAGTCGGGAGTGACTCTGGGGCAGCCTCACTTATCCAGGCAGGATCTGAGTTCTCTGGTGAGTTTTCCTGTATTGTGGGGCTGTACTGGCCGCCGAGACCAGGGAGCTGCTAAGCCAGTGTACGGCACTGAGCATGGCGCCTGGGGGACACATGACTGCACCATGCCGGCTGCTGGGCTTATCTCCTGCCTCATGGGCTATCGGGGTCCGCAGGCCCAGTCATTGTGAGCAGATCCCAGCACCATGGTCTGCAGGTTATAGGGCCCCTCTCACCTGTGTACTGATGGGGACGGCCATATGATGTGGACATGACATAATGGTGGGATTAGCCTCACATCACTGATCAGTAGGGGAGCAGCCTCCCACATGATGGAAGGTAGGTGGCTGCAGACCTGAAGATGGGCCCTATTGGCTGCGGCAGGCCTGGCCCCACATGTCCTGTCACTGAATAGGGAAACTGCAAGAATATTAAACAGTTTCCAGCTCTGACCAATGTAACAACAACTTCTAGCAATCACTGCGCTTCTGCCTAATGGTGGTATGTTCAGTCAAGGACATGACAAGTCCCCGGTCGCCATGGCAACTAGACTTTGTTGTGCCTAGGTTTTTTTTCTCAGCCCTTTCCTATAGTAGCACTATATAGGGGGCCGGCACTGTAGTGTGTACTGGCGATCCGGTGAGTTACTGGGCTGTGTGCGAGTGGACGGCTGATGCGTCTACATGGAACATATAGTGTAACTCAATATGGCAAGGAAGACAGTACATATAACGCACTCACCCGTTTCATGCCAAAGAAGAGGTAACTTTATTCCAGAAGTAGCATGGAATACAGGAGTTTGTGTCGGGAAGAGGAAGGAAGTTCAGCTCATGGAACGACTGTCCCGTTTTGCGGGTTCTCCGCTTGGTCACGCCCCAGGGGCGTAGCGTGGAATACAGGAGTTGGGGTCGGGAAGAGGAAGTTGAGCTCTACCGAGCTCGTGGAACGACGGTCCTGTGGAATGACGGCCCCGCTCCGTGGGTACTCCGCTTGGTCACGCCCCAGGGGTGTAGCGTGGAATACAGGAGTTGGGGTCGGGAAGAGGAAGTTGAGCTCTACCGAGCTCGTGGAACGACGGTCCTGTGGAATGACGGCCCCGCTCCGTGGGTTCTCTGCTTGGTCACGCCCCAGGGGCATAGCATGGAATACAGGAGTTTGGGTCAGGAAGAGGAAGGAAGTTGAGCTCGTGGAATGGCGGTCCCGTTCCGTTGGTTCTCCGCTTGGTCACGCCCCAGGGACGTGACCAAGCGGAGTACCCACCGAACGGGACCGTCATTCCACAGGACAGTCGTTCCACGAGCTCAACTTCCTTCCTCTTCCCGACCCAAACTCCTGTATTCCATGCTACTTCTGAAATAAAGTTACCCCTTCTTTGGCATGAAACCGGGTGAGTGTGTTATATGTACTGTCTTCCTTACCCTTTCCTATAGTGGTTTGTCCAAACAAAAAAAATATGCTTTCACCTGTGTTTCTGCGCTGATCGTTCTGCCTCCAGTCGGCTCTACAGTGTTATGATGGTGGCAATCAGCAGCCTCGCCAGTCATGCTGTGTACTCAAGAATACAGAGCGTGACTGCTGAGGAAGAATGGTGGATCAGCGTGGGAGCGGAGGGGAGTAGAACAGTATCTTTTCAAAGCTGAGGGGAAACTAATGATCGTGACACACATGGAGCTCCTAACTATTTTGCTGAGCAGAATGATATATCATTTTGTGGTAAAAGTTCAGAGAACTCGTCATTTCTTCATGTAAATCCTTGTGTATTCTGAATGTAAAAGCAGAAGCAATATCACGTCAGCACCACAGCGGACGATACTGCACTACGTCCTAGGGCTCCGCTCAACTGACCTGGTCCTCGATGTGTGGGGTGCAGCAAACAGCAGTGTTCAATTGGCATCAAATAGAAAGAAGAAGCCGCACTCACTGGTCCCGGGGAACAACGTAGGTTTAATTCAGAACTTCACGGCATACAATCATGTGACACAAGGAAATCCGAACAGCAGCAGGTCAGGATAGCGGGGAAGTGGAAGGTGCAGGGGCGTGAACAGTGGCAAGGAATCGTTTCACATCAATCAATGACACTTCATCCGGCCTCATAAAATTATAAACTATAAAACTTTGTTTATTTTGTGATAAGGAGGAGGCTGCTGGAAGTGATGTCTATAGCTAGAGATGAGCGAACTTACAGTAAATTTGATTCGTCACAAACTTCTCGACGGTTGCTGACTTTTCCTGCATAAATTAGTTCAGCTTTCCGGTGCTCCGGTGGGCTTGAAAAGGTGGATACAGTCCTAGGAAACAGTCTCCTAGGACTGTATCCACCTCTTCCAGCCCACCGGACCACCTGAAAGCTGAACTAATTTATGCAGGATAAGTCATCAACTGCCAAGCTGAGAAGTTCGTGACGAATCGAATTTACTGTAAGTTCGCTCATCTCTAGCTATAGCATTACAGTGAAAGGGGACACCAGTATATAGATGAGATAATAGCAGTTCCCTTCCTTGTGGAATTACCTCTAAAGAAGGTCACAGAGCATGCTCAGAAACCTTTCCCATTCATGTCAGCTCAATGGACAGCTCCTGTCTATTGTTGCCTATGTCCATTGAGCTTACTGTAAAGCATATATCTAAATGCTGTTAAGGGCAGGAAGAGGTAATGCAACATGCAGGGATGTGGAATTTGTATCGCCCAACGCCCAGTACATGCAGTTCCTGGCAGGTAAATGTTTCAGGTCCTTAGCCCTGCTTTTGGCAAACAGGGCCGGAGCCGAATGCCTCCGACAAGCACGGCAGCGCTCACGGGAGTATGGAGCGGGCTCCTGACTCCAGCCCACTCCGTACTCTGCAGCTTCCAGCTGATTTCAGTAGTAGGGGGCCACCGCTAATAGCCAGCATGCGGCGATCCCAATTGCCACGGCTGGCTATTATCCCCTTAGATTGCTGCTGTCAAAGCTGATGCTCCCTGGTGGGCTTGTGGGGTGGATTTTTGTTTTTTGTTTCGGAGAATATGTTATGGAAAAATTAAGATATCGTTATAGTAGGTATGGCTATTATAGGGCGAGCAGGAAAAAAGTGTAAAAGCGAAAAATGTCCCGTACAAGTGGATCGTCATGAGGGACAAGTAGATTTTGCTCTGTTTTAGTCCCGTGGACAAGTAGTTTATTAAATTTCCACATTCCTGAACATGTAAGGACCTATTTGCTCTGTTTCGAAATTTGGTACTGTAAATGGGTCCCAAACTGTAAAGCATTGTACAGAGCTGTAACAACGTAGTAGATTAACCTAGATACAGGATAGGGAGATTTGTCTAGCCATCTCCATTTAGGTCTTGGGAAAACACCTTTAACCCCTAGACGACATCTGGCCTGCCTGTCCGCCCTGAAGCATTAGGGGACTATGAAGCAAGCACAGGAGCTGCGCTTGCTTCATAGAGGTGAGTGACAGCTGCTATCAGTAGCCAGATACTCACCGCTAATGATGAGCGAGGGGATCCTGTTGCTTCCTGTTATTAACTCTTTTTAGATTGGTATGAATCACAGGGTGTAAAGTATTAAATACTACATTCCTGTTAGCTAAAGGGGCTCATCGCCCCCCGAAAGCCGAAAATGCAGATACTTGGTCACATCATATATTAGAAAAAAAATGATAAAGTCCCTTCAAAACAGTCCCATTATTAGTACAATAGAAAAACTATCACATGGGTATTGTTTCAATCATATTGATCTACACAATAAAGATTACCGTATTTATCGGCATATAACACGCACCCCCATTTTAACAGGGAAATGTAAGTAAAAAAAATAAAATGTAAAATAAATGACTTGGACTAAATGCCACATCATCCCTCCCCCCCCCCAACTTCGTTTTCTTCTGCAGCTCAGTTTGATCCTGTCCCCTCCAGTGCCACATCATTCCTTCCCTTTTAACAGTCCCTGTGCCACATTTACCCCTCTCATCGCCACCCCCCATGCCTCATCATTTCCCCCTGTCATAGACCACCACTAGCCATACAGACATTAAGCATTTAGTGCCTCCTCCCACCATCATTTCCCCTGTCTCATCATCCCCCACCCTGTCTCATCATGCCCCCGATCATATCCCCCCACCCTGTCTCGTCATCCCCCCACCCTGTCTCGTCATCCCCCTCACCCTGTCTCGTCATCCCCCTCACCCTGTCTCGTCATCCCCCTCACCCTGTCTCGTCATCCCCCTCACCCTGTCTCGTCATCCCCCTCACCCTGTCTCGTCATCCCCCTCACCCTGTCTCGTCATCCCCCTCACCCTGTCTCGTCATCCCCCTCACCCTGTCTCGTCATCCCCCTCACCCTGTCTCGTCATCCCCCTCACCCTGTCTCGTCATCCCCCTCACCCTGTCTCGTCATCCCCCTCACCCTGTCTCGTCATCCCCCTCACCCTGTCTCGTCATCCCCCTCACCCTGTCTCGTCATCCCCCTCACCCTGTCTCGTCATCCCCCTCACCCTGTCTCGTCATCCCCCTCACCCTGTCTCGTCATCCCCCTCACCCTGTCTCGTCATCCCCCTCACCCGGTCTCGTCATCCCCCTCACCCGGTCTCGTCATCCCCCTCACCCGGTCTCGTCATCCCCCTCACCCGGTCTCGTCATCCCCCTCACCCGGTCTCGTCATCCCCCTCACCCGGTCTCGTCATCCCCCTCACCCGGTCTCGTCATCCCCCTCACCCGGTCTCGTCATCCCCCTCACCCGGTCTCGTCATCCCCCTCACCCGGTCTCGTCATCCCCCTCACCCGGTCTCGTCATCCCCCTCACCCGGTCTCGTCATCCCCCTCACCCGGTCTCGTCATCCCCCTCACCCGGTCTCGTCATCCCCCTCACCCGGTCTCGTCATCCCCCTCACCCGGTCTCGTCATCCCCCTCACCCGGTCTCGTCATCCCCCTCACCCGGTCTCGTCATCCCCCTCACCCGGTCTCGTCATCCCCCTCACCCGGTCTCGTCATCCCCCTCACCCGGTCTCGTCATTCTCCCCCCCCCCCCCCCCCCTCACCCGGTCTCGTCATTCTCCCCCCCCCCCCCCCTCCCGGTCTCGTCATTCTCCCCCCCCCCCCCACCCTGTCTCGTCATTCCCCCCCCCCCCCACCCTGTCTCGTCATTCCCCCCCCCCCCCACCCTGTCTCGTCATTCCCCCCCCCTCACCCGGTCTCGTCATTCCCCCCCCCCCCCCCCCCCCCCACCCTGTCTCGTCATTCCCCCCCCCCCCCCCCACCCTGTCTCGTCATTCCCCTAACCCCCCCACCCTGTCTCGTCATTCCCCCCCCCCCACCCTGTCTCGTCATTCCCCCCCCCCCCCCACCCTGTCTCGTCATTCCCCCCCCCCCCCCCCACCCTGTCTCGTCATTCTCCCCCCCCCCCCCACCCTGTCTCGTCATTCCCCCCCCCCCCCCACCCTGTCTCGTCATTCTCCCCCCCCCCCCACCCTGTCTCGTCATTCCCCCCCCCCACCCTGTCTCGTCATTCCCCCCCCACCCTGTCTCGTCATTCCCCCCCCCCCCACCCACCCTGTCTCGTCATTCCCCCCCCCCCACCCTGTCTCGTCATTCCCCCCCCCCCCCCACCCTGTCTCGTCATTCCCCCCCCCCCCCACCCTGTCTCGTCATTCCCCCCCCCCACCCTGTCTCGTCATTCCCCCCCCCCCCCCACCCTGTCTCGTCATTCCCCCCCCCCCCCCACCCTGTCTCGTCATTCCCCTAACCCCCCCCACCCTGTCTCGTCATTCCCCCCCCCCACCCTGTCTCGTCATTCCCCCCCCCCCCCACCCTGTCTCGTCATTCCCCCCCCCCCCCCACCCTGTCTCGTCATTCTCCCCCCCCCCCCCACCCTGTCTCGTCATTCCCCCCCCCCCCCCCACCCTGTCTCGTCATTCTCCCCCCCCCCCCACCCTGTCTCGTCATTCTCCCCCCCCCCCCACCCTGTCTCGTCATTCCCCCCCCCCCCCCACCCTGTCTCGTCATTCCCCCCCCCCCCACCCACCCTGTCTCGTCATTCCCCCCCCCCCACCCTGTCTCGTCATTCCCCCCCCCCCCACCCTGTCTCGTCATTCCCCCCCCCCCCCACCCTGTCTCGTCATTCCCCCCCCCCACCCTGTCTCGTCATTCCCCCCCCCACCCTGTCTCGTCATTCCCCCCCCCCCCCCCACCCTGTCTCGTCATTCCCCCCCCCCCCCCCACCCTGTCTCGTCATTCCCCCCCCCCCTCCACCCTGTCTCGTCATTCCCCCCCCCCCCCACCCTGTCTCGTCATTCCCCCCCCCCCCCCCCACCCTGTCTCGTCATTCCCCCCCCCCCCCCCCACCCTGTCTCGTCAATTCCCCCCCCCCCACCCTGTCTCGTCAATCCCCCCCCCCCCCCACCCTGTCTCGTCAATCCCCCCCCCCCCCCCACCCTGTCTCGTCATCCCCCCCCCCACCCTGTCTCGTCAATCCCCCCCCCCCACCCTGTCTCGTCATCCCCCCCCCCCACCCTGTGTCATCATGTCCCTCATCATGCCCCCGATCATTCCCCCTCTCATCATTCCCCCTGTCTCATCATCCCCCCCACCCTGTCTCATCATGTCCCCCATCATCCCCCCCACCCTGTCTCATCATGTCCCCCATCATCATC
Organism: Hyla sarda; assembly: GCF_029499605.1. Taxonomy (NCBI): domain Eukaryota; kingdom Metazoa; phylum Chordata; class Amphibia; order Anura; family Hylidae; genus Hyla; species Hyla sarda. The sequence continues at coordinate 385,060,179 of NC_079190.1, read as the reverse complement.
CCCCCACCCTGTCTCATCATGTCCCCCATCATTCCCCCCCCACATCATCCCCCCACCCTGTCTCATCATGTCCCTCATCATTCCCCCCTCATCATTTCCCCCTGTCTCATCCCCCCATCATGTTCCTCCTATGGCATGATCAGTGGTCTTCAACCTGCGAACCTCCAGATGTTGCAAAACTACAACTCCCAGCATTCCTGGTCAGCCAACTGCTGTACGGGCATGCTGGGAGTTGTAGTTTTGCAACATCTGGAGGTACACAGGTTGAAGACCACTCTTCCCCTTTCCTTACTTGTCTGCGCTTCGGCTGTCTTGCGGGGTCAGTGAAGCAGAGGAGTTACGTCCTCTCCCGGCTTCTCTGTGCAGCATCACGGATGTCACTTTTTGGCGGCAACTACAGAAAATGAAGTGATGCCGGGAGAGGACGTAACTAATCTGCTTCACTGACCCTGCAAGACCCTCTGCCTGACCTGCCGAAGCGCAGACAGGTAAGGAAAATAAACAAAACTATAAAAAGCAGCAAAAGGGGGAATGATGAGGGTGGGAGGAAAAATGAAAAGTAAAACTCGCTTGTCTCCCGCACGATCCACAGGTACTGGTGGATAGTGCGGGAGACGCTGATTAAAGGGTAGCGCAGATCCGGGCAAGGTAGGGCTCATTTTAATCAGCGTCTCCCGCAGTATCCAGCAGTACCTGTGGATAGTGCGGGAGAAAACATGCGACAGAGCGGGGAGGAGACGCCGCTGGTCACTGATTTAAAGTGGCCGCGGCCGTGCTGTTAATACTTAACAAGCAGATGCTGCTGCGGCCGCTTTAAATCAGTGACAAGAAGACTTATCGGTGTATAACACGCAGGCAGACTTTTTGTCTTAAATTTAAGTTTTAAAAGTGCGTGTTATACGCCGATAAATACGGTACATCCCATTTCTGCGGAATCAATAGGACTGCAGCAGAATGTCCTTGCGGAATTCCGCCGTGTGAACATGCCCTAAGGCTGCTTGTGTATCGTGTGGCTGAGCTGCAATAAATAGGTGACGCAGTTTTTCTGCTAGTACAGGTGAAGTATGGCAAGTAGAGGTAACCTGTGTGCATTTTGTGCACCATATACAAGTAGCCTGACCTTATTGAGTTCTGTAAATATGAAAGGGACTCTGTTACTAGGTCTATGCTGTCTGAGAGCAGCAGAGATGCTGGTTAGAAAGATCTAGAACTTACATTTTGTAATACGGCCATTTTTCTGCTAACCAGGAGAATGAGCACCGTGCCACGCGCTCCCACTGGCCACTCATTGCCAGCTGTCTCCCTATACACAGATGTCCGTCAGCAGCAGCACAGGGACTGGATCTTGAGGACTACCAAGCGCATGCATGTAGTTAGGAGGACTACTGGTGTCCTCAATATCAACAAAGATATCAGTAGAATGGCTGAAACACAAGGGGGATACATCATTGTAATCAGTGTTTATTAAAATATACATTCTGTTTATATGGACATTTCATATTATAAGCAGTTTTATTTTACTTTTACAGGATGTCACCAAGTTGACGCCCCTGTCACAAGAGATCATCAGCAGGCAAGCCACAATTAATATAGGTAATATAGAAGTCATGAATGCAGATATTAGGCTGTCCTTGTCTCTGTTCTTAAAAGGGTACTCCGCAGCCCCTTCATTCGGAACATTTCGTTCTGAACGCCTTGGAGCGGAGGTCGTGATGTCACAATCACGCCCCCTCGTGACATCACACCACACCCCCTCAATGCAAGTCTATGGGAGGGGGTGTAGCAGTTGTCACACCCCCTCCCATAAACTTGCAATGATGGGGCGTGTTGTGATATCATGGGGGACGTGGTTGTGACGTCACGACCCTAGCCTCCAGTGTTTTAAACGAACGCTGGGTGCTGCACAGATATTGCGGGGTCCCAGCTGCGAGACCCTCATGATCAGACATCTTATCCCCTATCCATTGGATAGGGGATAAGATGTCTAGGGGCGGAGTACCCCTTTAATGCATTTCCGGACCTCTGTTCCCTCTTTAGCTTGCATATGCTTTGTGCTCATGCTGTATATATGGTTTAGTGTAATGTAGGCAAGTTTTTGACCTTTTCATTTATTCTAGGTACCATTGGTCACGTAGCCCATGGAAAATCAACCGTAGTAAAAGCCATTTCTGGTGTGCACACTGTCCGATTTAAGAATGAACTGGAGAGGAACATTACTATCAAGCTTGGATATGCCAATGCTAAGGTCTGTTTACATTGACTAGCACCGGTGTTGTGTATTGTCTTTTGCCCACAACATTGAAAAGCCAAAGGGTGTAGTATCTGTGCGCCTTATGTTCTTTTCAGGTCTCTTGGTTGTGGTTGCATCAATGATTTTTTATTTTTATTTTTTTTACTTTAAGAGATATAAGTTCCATCTAAATGCAAGTAAACTTTTACTTATGAATAGATAAGTGTAAGGCTGGGTTCACATCACATTTTCCCCCATACGGGAGCGCATACGGCAGGGGAGAGCTAAAACCTCGCGCTCCCGTATGCCTTTCTATGCGCTCCCGTATGTAATTAATTTCAATGAGCCGGCCGGAGTGAAGCGTTCGGTCGGGTAATTTTTGTGCCGTATGCGCTTTTACAACCGGACCTAAAACCGTGCTTGACCACAGTTTTAGGTCCAGGGAAAAAGGGCATACGGGGCAAAAATGAGCCGACCGAACGTTTCACTCCGGCCGGCTCATTGAAATTAATTACATACGGGAGCGTGAGGTTTTAGCTCTCCCCTACCGTATGAGCTCCCGTATGGGGGAAAACGTAATGTGAACACAGCCTTAGTTTGAAAAAACAACTTTACCTTTTGGAATTGCTTTTGTTAAAGTAATTCACAACCATCGTACAAGTCTGTGTCCTACATAGCTTTCACTATTCCCAGCTGCTGGATGTAGCACTAAGTTTATACTCTGACTTGTCCCCTGCAACTTGGATACAACGCATTCAGATTTCTTGCTTGTAGATGTCACTTCAAGGGGTATTCCGACTTTATACATCTTATCCCCTATCCAAGGTGTCAAGGCCACGCCCCTAGTGATCTCACGCCACGCCCCCTCCATTTATGTCTATGGGAGGGGGGGGGCATGACAGCCATGATAGACCTGAATAGAGGGGGCGTGACGTCACGTCCCGTCTTGGAGGCTGCGTCTGGCACAGAATTTCATGGACTGTACCGAGATCGCGGGGGGTCCCCAGCGGCGGGACCCCTTTGATCATGCATCTTATCTCCTATCCTTTGGATAGAGGATAAGATGTATAAAGCCGGAATACCCCTTTAAAAACTACAGTTTGGAAGAGCATATGGTGTAGGGCACACTTGGACTGCATTAATACATAAGAAAGTGGTTGTTTATTTCTACTCACAAATGTTTGTTAAAAACAAGCCTTCAGTATAAGATGGCATAAATCCACAGAGCAGTGGCACAGCCTTCCTCTCTGCCCGACCCTGAGTTTGTCTTCCAGCCTCATCCTGGGACAAGGCCATAAGGCAAAACTCAGTGTGGGGAAGAAAAGGCTGTCCTGCTGCTCTGTGGATTTGTGCACATGTTATACAGAAGGCTTGTTTTTAAGACTTCTGTGAGTAGAAATAGTGTGGTCAGTGCTGCCCTATTTTAGATGCTCTTCCATCCTGCAGGTTTTGTGACACCTACAAGTTGCAGGAGAGAAGTCCGAGTGTGAACCTGGTACTATATCTAGCTGCAGGGGGAGTCACAAGAGATACTTGGAAATAGTATAGGACATGTTGGGTGCAGTAGGATAAGGTGGTTCTGAATTACTACTACTAGGCAGTCGTTTCCGAAGGTAAACTTGTTTATTATATTTAGAATGGATTTAGTATTACATTACCAAGAGAAACACACACCAGCTACAGAGAAGTGCAGGACTGCTACATTTATTTGTGTGATTTCTAACTGTCTGAATGCAAAAGAAGGTTTTCTGCTTTTTTGCACAGGCCTTTTTACTATGATACCAGTGAAAGTAAGTTAGTAGTATTCCTATGCCAGTGTTTCCCAACCAGGGTGCCTCCAGCTGTTGCAAAAACTACAACTCCCAGCATACCCGGACAGCCTTCGGCTGTCCGGGAATGCTGGGAGTTGTAGTTTTGCAACAGTTGGGAAACACTGTCCTATGCTGACATGCATTGTTACTAATGACTGCTGGCATTGCAGATCTACAAACTTGATGACCCCAGCTGTTCTCGCCCTGAATGCTATCGTTCCTGCGGCAGCAGCACCCCTGATGAATTTCCTACAGATATACCCAACACCAAGGGTAACTTTAAATTGGTCAGGTAAGTATCTGATGAAATGCAATACACATGGTCTTTCAGAGTTACAGGAGGGGAATTTATTATTGTCCGTGTAAGCAAAGTTCTTTTTACCTCTGCTTTCCTGAGCGTACGGCAAGTGTACTTCTCCCACCTTCTTCGTAAATGACAAAGAAGCTTAGATATAGACACATTTCTGAGAGTGTTCTGAGCTGGTGTGGATTTGTGGTGTAAAGAGTTGTTTGGTGACAAAAAATGCACCTTTTCCCAAAAGTCACACAGAATAAATGTAAGTACAGTGGTCCCTCAACATACAATGGTAATTAATTCCAAATGAACAATCATTAGTTGAAACCATCATATGTTGAGGGATCAGTGCAATGTTACATATAGGAAGGTATACTCACCTGTCCCCGCAGCTTAGGACCGTCACCGCTGCCCTGGATGTCGCTGTCGCCGCGTCTCCACTGCCCGGGATCGTCGTTGCTTATCGCCGTCATCACGTCGCTACGCACGCCGTTCCTATTGTATGACGGGACAGTGATGACGACGGAGAGCGACGGCGATGCAGGGGATCCCGAAAAGGACGGTCCGGAGTGCCGGGGACATGTAAGTGACCGTCACCGGACCACACGGGGAACCTTAAATGGCTATTCGGCCGCAGCAGTCTGCGCTGCCAGATAACTGTTTATGCGATGGCCCCGACATACAAAAGCATCGTATGTTTATGCTGCCTTCAACATGCGATGATCTCTGAGAGGCCATCGTATGTTGAAATTATCGTATGTCGGGCCATCGTAGGTCGGGCCGGGTCACTGTACGCTGCACAAACTTGCCATGAAAATCCCCCATCAAACTGCTTTTGTAAAGGACTCCATATAAAGTTGCCAACATTTTTGCACACAAACCACAGATTCAACAAAATAATGTCCAAAACCTTGTCAATAGTTAGGCTTTGGTTTTTTTAAACTTCTGTGACCTGACAGATGTCTATGCAGTGTCTTTTTGATGTGGATCTTGGCTGCATGCAATGGGGGCACTGCCTTTCTTTTTGTATTGGAATGTATGGTCAACTAAGGCTAGGTTCACATCACGATTTAACCATCCGATTATCAGACAGTAAAATCAGATTGCAAAAAATTGTATACAATCATATGTAAAAATGTCTTTGCTATCAGATTTAAAATCCTATCCAAAAATCGTACAGATGAAAATTCCATCCGCTTTTCAATAAAAATCTGATCCTGTTATTAAAATGAATATTAGAGATGAGCGAATTTACTGTAAATTCGATTCGTCACGAACTTCTCGGCTCGGCAGTTGATGACTTATGTTGCATAAATTAGTTGAGCTTTCAGGTGCTCTGGTGGGCTGGAAAAGGTGGATACATTCCTAGGAAAGAGTCTCCTAGGACTGTATCCACCTTTTCCAGCCAATGGGAGCACCTGAAAGCTGAACTAATTTACACAGGATAAGTCATCAACTGCCGAGCCGAGCCGAGAAAATCGTGCAAAATGCGGAATGCAGATCAAAACAGATGCATTTGTTGGCTATAATTAATGATTTGAAGTCAATGGATACGACTTGGCGTGCAGATTTGTACGATTTCAAAGTTAAAAATCGTGAAAAGTAGGAGGGTAAAATCGTGATGTGAATGCACCCGGACACTTTGCATCAAATGGAAAAACGGAGCTCAGCTCACCACCCAGTATGGACACGGAATGAAGGAACTGCGGCTGTGATGCAGCACTGCAGAGATGTCTGGAGCACGGACGGTGCGCGCAGTTTATTGTATACAGCAATAGGAAGGAATGGTGGGGTCCAGCTCTCAGAAGAATAGCAATTAAAATGTAGCCTTTACTAGATCATATTAAAACATGGGAAAAAAGAAACAAAAACCTAACAAGTGCATTAAAAGCAGCATGCCGACGCGTTTCAAGCTTTGGACAAGCTCTTAGTCATGGCAAAGTGACATAAAACAGTGAAGGTTTATATACACTTACTAGATAAATGCATCATCACACGTGAGTACCTGAGAGGTGTCCGACAATGGATTCGGCATGTGACGACAGTTCCAGTCCATCCAGCTGCATGAGCGTAGAATAAGACCGGGTATGGATATCCACCATGCAACTTACTGCTGGATATAAACTTATTTTCCAATATTTGAAATGGCACATACACCTTAAAGCCACCTGAATTAATAAACAGGAATATAGATGGCAATGCGTGCGCACAAGATTAATTATGCGAATGTCATGTATCAGTTAAAACAAAAAATACCATGCATGTTGTACTTCATATATAAATATCAATATGGATGAGAACTGCAAAATAATGCTAAATGAGCAATTTCTTATGATATTGGTGATCCTAGGGATGTTAACATGAACATTCATGATAATTTCTGAAATACATAATTAAGGAATTATCATGTATGTTCATGTTAACATCTCTAGGATCACCAATATCATGTATGAAATTGCTCGTTAGCATTATTTTACAGTTCTCATCCATATTGATATTATTTATATATGAAGTACAACATGCATGGTGTAAGGTGTTATTAGTATTTTTCGTTTTAACTGATACATGACATTCGCATAATTAATCTTGTGCGCACGCATTGCCATCTATACTCCTGTTTATTCAGGTGGCTGTAAGGTGTATATGCCGATTTGAATATTGGCTAATACGTTTATTATGGCAGTAAGTTGCTATTGACGATCGCAGTTCCACTAGTGCTGGGCTGTATGACCAAAAATGTATATCACAGTATTTTTCTAAATTATGGTGGTTTCACGGTATTCAACATTTATTTTATTACATTTTTTAAATGGAAATTTTTTGTTACCGTATATACTCGAGTATAAGCAGAGTTTTTCAGCACGATTTTTCGTGCTGAAAACGCCCCCCTCGGCTTATACTCTAGTGAACTCTCCGCCTGTCAATCCCTCCATCAGTGGTCTTCAACCTGCGGACCTCCAGGGGTTTCAAAACTACAACTCCCAGCATGCCCAGACAGCCGTCGGCTGTCCGGGCATGCTGGGTGTTGTAGTTTTGAAACCCCTGGAGGTCTGCAGGTTGAAGACCACTGCAGCCTTCGTTAAAATGTGGACAAGGGTGGTGATTCTGACTTTTATTAGGGGAAGGGTTAAATGATCTTTTATTAACTTTTTTCGCTTTTTTTTTTTTTTTTTTATTCAATGTTATAGCTCCCATAGGAGGCTATAACACTGCACACACTGATCTTTTACATTGATCATAGTTATCCCATTGTTATGCATTTTTCTGATAAGTGTATATAAACTTTCACTGTTTAGTCACTTTGCCATGACTAAAAGCTCGAAACGAGTCGGCATGCTGTTTTTAATGCACTTGTTAGTTTTTTTTTCTCCTTGTTTTTAATATGATCTAGTAAAGGCTACGTTTTAATTGCTTTTCTTCTGTGAGCTGGACCCTACCATTTCTTAACACTTTTCTGCACATAGAATTCCTGCTAAAAGCTTTTTGTTTACATTGAGCATCAGTTTGCAACATGTGCTGATAAAATGTCTAGAGATGAGCGAAGTTACAGTGATTTGATTTGTCATGAGCCTCGCGGCTCGGCAGTTGCTGATTTTAGCCGGCATAAATGAGTTTAGCTTTCAGGTGGGCTGGGGAATGTGGATAAAGTCCTAGGAGACTCTCCTAGGACTGTATCCACCTTTTCCAGCCCACCAGAGCACCTGAAAGCTGAACTCATTTATGCAGGATAAGTCATCAACTGCCGAGCCGAGAAGTTTGTGACGAGTTGAATCACTGTAACTTTGCTCATCTCTAGAAATGTCTAAGTCCATGTGATTGCTGAGTAAAGAATCTAAATTTAGCTACGTCACATATTGGGGGGGGGGGGATACCATTAAGTGCACATGGCTGCTATACTACTTTATGAATTGGTGTTTCTCGTAAGTAAGGGATTTGTTTAATTGGTCATGTAGACTTTATGAAGAAGTAATATCTTGTCATTTGCAAAGCTGTATTTCACGTGTACTTTTCTATGAGTATATTTCTCAAGTCGTTCTTATCCTTGTGTTCCAGACATGTGTCTTTTGTGGATTGTCCAGGTCACGATATTTTGATGGCAACTATGCTGAACGGAGCAGCAGTCATGGATGCTGCCTTATTGTTGATTGGTGAGTTTGTACAAATCACTATACTATGTTCAGTACATTCAATGATCAGAGTAAGATTAGTGATCGATCAAAACCTTGAGAAAGATCATAGTACTATATTTTGCAGCACTTTTATGCCTTTGCCTATTTTGGGGGTCTGTTTAAAGGCAAAAAAATAACTGTTCTTCTATTGAACTGAATAGTAAAAGACATGTTTTCATAACTTTAAGACTGAAATTTCACAGCTGTTAAATTGTCTTGGCCTTTTTATAGTGGTATTTTTTTTTTTTTTATTTAGTCAGTGTTTACATCCTTTCATGCAAAAACAGAGCAAATTCAGCGTTTATTGCATAATAACATTGTTTTATTAAAAATGAAAATATGGCCAAGATACTTCGTGAACATGGCCATGAACTGAACCTTTTAATGCTACTGAACTGCATGGAAAAAAATAAAAAATTCTTTAGCCTTCACTAGTCCCTTCCCTAGCAGTGTAAACAGCATTATATTCAGCCCATTTTCACCTTAAGGACCCGGCTATTTTGAAAATCTGACCACTGTCACTTTAAGCATTAATAACTCTGGGATGCTTTTATTTTTCATTGTGATTCCGAGATTGTTTTTTTTTTTTTTTTTTGCGACAAATTCTACTTGGTTAGTGGTAAATTTTCATCGATACTTGCATCATTTCATGGTAAAAAATTTCAAAATTTCTTGAAAATTTAGAATTTTTCTAACTTTGAAACTCTCTGCTTGTAAGGAAAATGGGCATTCCATATAAATTATATATTGATTCACATATACAATATGTCTACTTTATGTTTGCATCATAAAGTTGACATGTTTTAACTTTTTGAAGACATCAGAGGGCTTCAAAGTTCAGCAGCAATTTTCTAAATTTTCAGACAAATTCAAATTCTGAGTTTTTCAGGGACCAGTTCAGTTTTTAAGTTAATTTGAGGATCTTTATCTTAGAAATCCCCCATAGTGAACCCCATTATGAAAACTGCACCCCTCAACATATTCAAAATGACATTCAGAAAGTTTAACCCTTCAGGTGTTTCACAGGCATAGCAGCAAACAGGAGAAAACTCAAAATCTTATTTTTTTACACTATGTTCTTGTAGACTCCTTTTATTTATTTATTTCATTTATTTTTAAGGGGTTAAAGGAGAAAAAGCCCACCAAAATTTGAAACCTAATTCCTCTTGAGTAAGGAAATACCTCATATGTGGATGTAAACTGCTCTGTGGGTGCACTAGAGGGCTCAGAAGGGAAGGAGCGACAATGGGATTTTGGAAAGCAAATTTAGCTGAAATGGTTTTTGGGGGCCATGTCACATTTAGGAAGCCCCCATGGTGCCAGAACAGCATAAAGAAAAAAAAAAAAAACACCCGTGCTACACTATTTGGGAAACTACACCCCTCAAGGATCATTCTACCCCATGTTACGTTCCTTAACACCTCACAGGTGATTGATTGAACTTTTGTTAAAGTGGGAAGTGATCATGAAAAATTAGATTAAAATTTTTTTTTTTTTTCACTAAAATGCTGGTGTTGGCTAAAATTTTTCAGTTTCACAAGTGGGTAATAGGAAAAAATGCCGCCCAAAATTTGTAACACCGTTTCTTCTTAGTATGGAAATACCCCATATGTGGATATAAAATGCTCTGCGGGCGAACTACAGGGCTCAGAAGAGTATTGGGCTTGTGTTGAGAGAATTTGGCTGGAATGGAAGTCGGGGGCCATGTGCGTTTACGAAGCCCCATGGTGCCAGAACAGTGGACCGCCCCCACATGTGACCCCATTTCAGAAAGTAAACCCCAAATGTACATGGTGCGCTCTCACTCCTGAGCCCTGTTGTGCTGCTGTACAAATTTTGGGGGTCTTTTTTTCCTTTTACCTCTTGTGAAAATGAAAAGTATTGGGCAACACCAGCATGTAAGTGTAAAAAAATTTTTTTTTTTTTTTTTTAGACTAACATGCTGGTGCAGACCTCAACTTTACCTTTTCATAAAGGAGAAAAAGCCCCCCAAAATTTGTAACGCAATTTCTCCCAAATCGGGAAATACCCCATATGTGGTAAATACCCCTAAACTGTTGCCTTTAAATTTGACAGGGCTCCGAAGTGAGAGAGCGCCATGTGCATTTGAGGCCTAAATTAGGGATTTGCATAGGGTGGACCCGGATGCAAGCATGGGGTTTGCCTCGTCCACCAAAAATACGGCAGTGTTTCCCATACAGGGTGCCTCCAGCTTATGTAAAACTCCCAGCATGCCTGGACAGTCAATGGCTGTCCGGCAATACTAGGAGTTGTTTTGCAACAGCTGGAGTCTCAGTGCTGCTGAGGAAACAGTGCTGTACAAGACATTTTTTTTATTTTAGGGGGGTGTATGTAGTGTTTTACTTTTTATTTTGTGTTAGTGTAGTGTTTTTAGGGCACATTGACATGGGCGGGGGTTCGCAGCTGGGAATTTGAGCTTCATCAGAAAATTTGCCACAGCTCAAACGGAATATCGGTATAAGTTATCGGCTATCGGCCTGAAAGGTCACAGATTATCGGTAGAGATGAGCGAACTTACAGTAAATTTGATTTGTCACGAACTTCTCGGCTCGGCAGTTGACTTTTCCTGCATAAATTAGTTCAGCTTTCAGGTGCTCCCGTGGGCTGGAAAAGGTGGATACAGTCCTAGGAGACTCTTTCCTAGGAATGTATCCACCTTTTCCAGCCCACCGGAGCACCTGAAGGCTGAACTCATTTACGCAGGAAAAGTCATCAACTGCCGAATCGAATTAACTGTAAGTTCGCTCATCTCTAATTATCGGTATCTGCCCTACAAAATCAATATCGGTTGATCCCTAATATAAATATATATATATATATATATATATATATATATATATATATATATATATATAATATATATATGGGATGAGTATTTGCCTCAGGGCGAGGCCACCACTCCTGGTGTAATGGAGCTTCAGAAGGCCATTAAGCACTCCGCGGGCATTCTGTGTAGGGTAATATGCAAGGCAGCTCATTACATCACCTTTTCATGTAATGTTCCCTGGAATCAGCTTAGCTCCTGTTAAGGAATATAAAAAGCTGATCGGGATTTTATGCCAAGCCAGACTACTCCCCATCTGCAGACAGCTGTTTCGTGGTTTATTGAAAGAGCTTTATTGTCCGTTCAGTCATTACAAGTCATACAATAAATTGCAATCACACAAAGCATGACAGTACAATACACATCAAAGGTTCCCTAAGCTATACATCGCACATCATGCTACTCTAACACTCCGCTCAATCCTGTAATAGAAAAGCATAAGAGATCGAACAACAAAACAATGCAATCTGTGATCGGGGTAGGGGCGGGGGCGGATCACAGGGCCAAACTGCTGGGCTGTATCTTCAAGGAGACATGGGAGAAGGAGAGGGGTCTTCACTCCTCTTCTTCCTCATCGACGGCCGGGCTGTCCAAGATGGAATAGTCTCTAAGCAGGCTCTTGATGAACCTGCGGCAGTCCCGGACGGACATGTTCTCCCTGTTGATCACGAGGCGGTTCCTGGCAAGCCACACTGTGTCCTTAAAACAGTATTTGCCTCAGGGTGAGGCCACCACTCCTGGTGTAACGGAGCTTCAGAAGGCCTTTTGGCTAAGATCAAGTGTAGTATCTGTTCTTATCAGTTTTCATGCTGGTGGGGATGGATGCTGCATGGAGGATGCAGGTGTACCAGGGCTTTCCGGGGCTGGTTCTGAGGAATCAGCTCGAAGGCTGCCCCGATGTGACCTGTTCCCTCCGGGTCTCGCCATGAGGCTGAGAGGGTCTAGAGCCGAGGTACTTTTGTGCCTCGGGGAGTGGTGACCCCGAGGTGCCGAAACTCACTGGGAGAATTGGCTCACTGAGTGGAAGCACGGGCATCATAATCTCTTCACCTTGTGGCACTCACCTCTTGATTCCCGGCCTTCTGGCTAGGATCAGAGAAATTTTTATAGATCTGGCCGTATGTCCGGGCAGTATATCTGCACACATTCACTTATTTATTTCTTTTTGTCTCACTGTGTCACTTTTTGCGTGTTGTGTGTTCACAGGATTTGTCAGGATGCGGTAGCCCTTCTGGGTGTCCCTCCTGGCGGTCTAGGGGAGGTGTGTGTGGCCATTAGGTTCCGCACCTCCCTGCAAACACCCCGGGTACTCGTGCATGGGCAGGGTACCTACTGTTATTGGCTCTGCGGGCAGATACCTTGGCTAACGCCAAGGGGGATGCCGGGAGCATTTGTGGTCCCCTAGTAGCTTCGGCGAAAAGGGACATCGAACCTGGAACCTCGCAGGTACCTTTTGGTCCGGAGACGAAGAGTAAGGTTTGTTGGGGGGCCTCTCTCCTATCGGAGAAGGGCTTGCGATAGACCGCATCCTTTGTGCACGTTTTTTTTGTGTAACACGTTTGCACTTTTTCTTGCACTTTGGGTGATTTGAGAGCACGTTCCTCGGCTTTAGAGCCTGCTTAGAGACTATTCCATCTTGGACAGCCCGGCCGTCGATGAGGAAGAAGAGGAGTGAAGACCCCTCTCCTTCTCCCATGTCTCCTTGAAGATACAGCCCAGCAGTTTGGCCCTGTGATCCGCCCACGCCCCTACCCCGATCACAGATTGCATTGTTTTGTTATTCGATCTCTTGTGCTTTTCTATTACAGGATTGAGCGGAGTGTTAGAGTAGCATGATGTGTGATGTATAGCTTAGGGAACCTTTGCTGTGTATTGTACTGTCATGCTTTGTGTGATTGTAATTTATTGTATGACTTGTAATGATTGGACGGACAATAAAGCTCTTTCAATAAACCACGAAACAGCTGTCTGCAGATGGGTAGAAACTTCCCTTTTGGGGAGTAGTCTGGCTTGGCATAAAATCCCGATCAGCTTTTTATATTCCTTAACAGGAGCTAAGCTGATTCCAGGGAACATTACCTGAAAAGGTGATGTAATGAGCTGCTTTGCATATTCGTGTGTGTGTATATATATATATATATATATATATATATATATATATATATATATATATATATATACACTATTAAAAACATAATAACCCCTTTTTTATTGTCTGATTTTACATTTCCAGCTGGTAATGAATCCTGTCCTCAGCCCCAGACCTCTGAACATCTGGCTGCCATTGAAATCATGAAGTTAAAGCACATCCTTATTTTGCAAAATAAGATTGATTTGGTAAAAGAAAGTCAAGCCAAGGAACAGTATGAGCAGATCCTTGCATTTGTACAAGGTAAGTAAAATATCAACAAATTGGCAGATTTAATGTGTTGAGTGAACACCTATACTGTGTGTTTTAATTTTTATCTTTTTACATATGAAAAAGAACAATGTGGCACTGACCAGGTAAAAATTTACAGCTGTTTAACTGCTTGATCACAGTGGAGCTGCGAGATCTCGGTCACTGGTGAGCTCTGAGGAATTTTTTTTTCTGCTCCCCTTTGGCCTGGACTGGTTTTTAATGGATGTTGAATAAGGTATAAAAGTTCTTACATATTACCCAGTGAGTGCCACATTTATTTCACTTCTATTTTTGCATTTTTAGTTTCTGGGACATGTTGACTTTGTTGAAAATCCCTCTGCCTAATATGAACTAGCTTCTCAAGTGATTGCCTCTATATTCGGACAGGTGCTAGTTTCTTTTTTCACTCCTTGTTTTTCATATGAAATGAAGGGGTTGCATCACCAATGACAACCCTTGTTAAAATGCTGATGACGGGCCGATCAGCTAATTTCACTTTAGGCACCACTGGCTAACAGCTGATTCTGTCTGGGAAAGTTGATAACTAAGCATTTCTCCTGCTGTGGCCAGTAATGTAGTATCATAGAAGCAGTTCATGTAATACAATGACTGCTTGTTTCTGCAGAATGGTAGCTGCTTATACAGAGAAGCCCTTCACAGTTCCTCATAGAGAGGGGTTTTAAGTGGGGGACCTCCTTCTGTGATTTGTCCGTATGCTGGAATAGAGCATGTGACAATGGCTTTACGAGACAGTCCCTTTTATAGCAATCATTTGATTTGTAGTATAATTCAATATTTTCACACGTTCTACAGGACTGTTGTGGATAATGCACTAGATTTGTTTCTACAATAGGTACAGTAGCTGAGGGTGCTCCTATCATTCCAATCTCTGCTCAGCTGAAGTATAACATTGAAGTGGTGTGTGAATATATTGTAAAGAAAATCCCAGTGCCTCTGAGAGACTTCACATCTGAGCCAAGACTTATTGGTAAGTACCGTATTTTTCGTCCTATAGGACGCACCGGCGTATAAGACGCACCCAATTTTTAGGGACAAAATCTAAAAAAATAAAGATTTTGAACCCAATAGTGGTCTTCAATCTGCGGACCTCCAGATGTTGCAAAACTACAACTCCCAGCATGCCCGGACAGCCGTTGGCTGTCCGGGCATGCTGGGAGTTGTAGTTTTGCAACATCTGGAGGTCCGCAGATTGAAGACCACTGCAGGAGGAGGTAATACTCACGTGTCCCCGCCGCTCCGGACCCGTCACCGCTGCCCTAGATGTCGCTCCATCGCTGTCGCCGTGTCCCCGTCGCTCCGGAACGTCTCTACTGCCGGCCGGGAATCCTCGCTCTCCGTCGCCGCCATCACGTCGTTACGCACGCCGACGCACGTACGCGACGACGTGATGCCGAGGAAGGAGAGCGCCGGCCATACAGGGGATCCCTGAACGGAGAAGACACCGAGGAGGCAGGTAAGGTCTCCCCCGTTGTCCTGTAAGCACTAACCCGGCTATTCAGTCGGGCTGTTCGAGACCGCCGCGGTGAAATCGCGGCGGTCCCGAACAGCCCGACCAAACAGCCGGGTTAGTGTCACTTTCCCTTCAGACGCGGCGGTCAGCTTTGATCGCCGCGTCTGAAGGGTTAATACAGGGCATCACCGCGATCGGTGATGTCCTGTATTAGCCGCGGGTCCCGGCCGTTGATGGCTGCAGGGACCGCCGCCATAGGGGTGTATTCGCCGTATAAGACGCACCGACTTTTTCCCCCCCAGTTTTGGGGAAGAAAAAGTGCGTCTTATACGGCGAAAAATATGGTAAGCAGTTTGGTCCTCAACTCCTTAGTCTGCTTTTCATCTGCAAAATGTTTGCAGGCTATCTCGAGCATTATCTCTTGAAGAGTCTTCCTTCTGGGACGACAATTTGATGCAGTGTGCGGCGTATGTTGTTAAAATAATTGATACAAAACATGAACTTAACATTTTCTGTCTTTTCAGTTATCAGATCTTTTGACGTCAACAAGCCAGGATGTGAGGTTGATGATCTGAAAGGTGGTGTAGCTGGAGGCAGTATTCTGAAAGGTGTATTGAAGGTATGGCTATGGGTATCTAATCTAGAATGATTAATGCTACCAAAGTAATGTCTGGAGCTACAAACTATTTGACATACAAGAGAGGAGTTTAGTGTTAAACCGGTTCTATACGTGTGTGTCAGCCGAACCCACAGATTGTGGCTGGTCTGTCTGACCTTATGGTGGCAGATATCAGGAGAGAGAAGGATTGGGCATGTTGGGTTTTAACTGCTTTATCCTTTTGTTTGTTTTCTGGTAGCTGAGCCCCTACCAGAAAAGTCTGGCAGTTGCTCCGCCAACCCGTAGGATTGAATGTGCCTTCAGCCTACAGCTTTGTGAATGGCCAGCTGTCTTAATGCTTAAGTGCATTATTAAATAAATGGGTTTTGGAGAAATTCGTGATTATAGTTGAATTGGAGTTTACACTGGGCTCAACACACAAGTTACAAAGAATGTGCTGACCGTTCTACCCTGACAAATCGATTTCAACTGCCAAACCACACAGATGATCCACCCACATGAGGGCAGAGAACAAAATGATCGGTGCCTTGTACTTGCTCACATTCATTTTTGTAGGCCACAGTCACAAGACTTACACAAGTGATATTATGGTCAGTACATTGAAAGTTGCCACAGGTGTACAGGATTGCCCCCAGAGCATACCCTGATTTTGTCTAAACTTCTACAGCCAGTCTAACAAGTTTTGGTCTTTACTAAAGTGTGTTTTTTTTTTTTTTTTTTTATTATATACTTAGGTTGGTCAAGAAATAGAGGTTCGCCCTGGCATCGTTTCTAAAGACAGTGAAGGAAAGCTCATGTGCAAGCCTATATTTTCTAAAATTGTGTCTCTCTTTGCTGAGCACAATGATCTACAATATGCCGCTCCTGGTGGCCTAATTGGTAAGAGGTGCTATTAGTAAAGCTAGTATAGCCTTGTCTTAGCTCTTAATAGGTTATATAACTTATCCTGCTGTGGTTGCTATTAAAACGAAACTGGCTGATCACCTGCACTAAACCCAATATACTGGGTTATAGTGCGGGGGGAACAGCATTAAAATATGAGCTGGCTTTCCGCCTCTGTTGCATACAGCTGCGCAATAGAAATAAGAGTGAAGACTCATATACTCAATACTTTACCAATTTAAGTGACCACTCATATTAACGCTGCTTACCACACTATAGCCCAATATATTGAGTTTAGTGCGGGTGAACAGCCTGTCAGATTCTTTTTAAAGTGTTACTGTCATTATATATAAAAAATAAAATAAACTTGTGACATGTCATATAGACATGTCCAAAATTTTTTAGTTGGGCCTTAGTGCTGAGACCACCACTTAAAAGAGATGCTTCTGTCTTTATTTGGCCTGTGTTAACATCAAACCTCTGGTGGTTTATCTATAGTAACATAGCCACATTCAGTCACTGTCAATAGCAGACGTCATAGCCATGTATTGTTACGTTACTGTTAAGACAGTATCACTGAGGCCTAATCTGTACTCAATATGGACTGAAAAGGAGAGCATGGACATAAGCCAAGTAACGTAACAGTGGAACTTGTCAGGAAGCCGGTGGTCCTTCTGCTGTGGCAGAAATGTCTAGTGATTTGAAACCACCAACTAGCACAATATATAACTAATATTGGGTAGTTACAAAAAAATGGTAGCTAATCTTTCCATGTTTATGCAGGTGTTGGCACCAAGATTGACCCAACTTTGTGTCGTGCTGATCGTATGGTTGGGCAGGTGTTGGGTGCAGTTGGAGCATTGCCTGAAATATTCACAGAATTGGAAATCTCTTACTTTCTCCTACGACGTCTTCTTGGAGTACGTACAGAGGGAGATAAAAAGGCTGCAAAGGTAAGGATAAACGCAAAAAACAAATTCCACCAAGGACAATGTCTGCAGTGAGTTTGTATGTTCTCCCCATGTTTTCATGGGTTTCCTCTTGGTAATCTGGTTTCCCCATACACTCCAAAATACACAGGTGAATTTAGATTGTGAGTCCCAATGGGAACAGGGATTAATAAAGGAAATGTCTGGTGCGGACTATTCCTATTGCATCCTACCCGGGGCTGCAAAAGTAGAGAAAACAAACTTTCACTTACCTTCCTACGTTCCCCCGGAGCTCCTCACACAACAGCTGATTGGTCGGCCGGGCTGTCTACTTACTACTTCCCACACAGCGCTTCAGCCTATCACCAGCCGAGGCGGGACATCGCTGTGGCCGGTGATAGGCTGAAGCGCCGTGTGACGTACCGGGCTAAAGGAAGTAGGAAGCAGACAGCCCGGCCGACCGATCGGTTGTTGCGGAGCTCCGGGGGAACGTAGGAAGGTAAGTGAAAGTTTGTTTTCTCTTTTTTTTTTTTTTTGCAGCCCGGACAGGATGGAATAGGAATAGTCCGCACCGGACATCTCCTTTAAAGTGTTAGTCCGCTGCCCCAGCATTCAGAACATTTTGTTCCGTAAGCTTGGAGCAAGCGGCGGGGGTGGTGATGTCACAGCCACACCCCTCGTGACGTCACACCACACCCCCTCAGTGCAAGTCTATGGGAGGGGTCGTGGCGGCCCTCCCATAGACTTGCATTGAGGGGGTGTGGCGTGACTTCACGAGGGTCGTGGCTATGAAGTCACTAAACGAACGCCGGGTGCTGCACAGAGATTGTGGGGGTCCTAGCGGTGGGACCTGCGATCAGACATCTAATACCCAATGCTTTGGATAGGGGAGAAGATATCTAGGGGTGGAGTACCCCTTTTATGTGACAAGCTCTCTACAGTGCTGTGAGATATGCTGGCCCTATATAAATAAAGGATTTACTATTTCCACAATCTTTTTCCATCTTTTTGTGTTTCAGGTTCAAAAACTGTCAAAGAATGAAGTTCTGATGGTCAACATAGGTTCTTTGTCCACTGGAGGTCGTGTCAGTGCTGTAAAAGCGGATTTAGGAAAAATTGTGCTTACAAATCCCGTGTGCACAGAAGTAGGAGAGAAAATTGCTCTTAGCAGAAGAGTTGAGAAACATTGGCGGTAAGAATCGGTGTAGTATTAAAACATTATAGCTGTTTAGGTTAAAGGGGTCCTCCGCCCCTAGACATCTTATCCCCTATCCCCTAGCCAAAGGATAGGGGAAAAGATGTCTGATCGCGGGGGTCCCCCCCCCCCCCCCCGAGATCTCTGCTGAAGTATCCCACTGTCCTTACTGCACAGAGCAAATTCACTCTGTGCGTAATGACGGGCGATACAGGGGCCGGAGCATCGTGACATCCCAGCTATGTCCCTAGTTATGTACAGCCACCACGCCTCCTCTCATAGACTTGTATTGAGGGGGCGGCTGTGATGTCACGAGGGTGCAGAGCCGTGATGTCACGATGCTCCGGCCCCTGTATCGCCCGTCATTACGCAGAGAGCGAGTTTGCTCTGTGCAGTAAGGACAGGGGGATACTTCAGCCGAGATCCCAGGGGTCCTTTGGAAAGGGGCTAACATGTCTAGGAGCGGAGTACCCTTTTAAAGGGTTACGATCCTTAAAACTCTCCACATCTTGCCCAGACACATCAAGTTTTTGATCGCACAAGGTCTCGTCACTGAGGTCTACTGCAATTGCAAGTTATAAGGAGAAGTTCGCAGCAGAGGGCTGCTCGCTCCCCTGCTCCCAATCAAAGTGAGACCTGGTGTGATTAAATCTTTTAATATGTCTCAGCAACAGGTGTGTGTTGGTGTGTTTTTATTAATTTTTTGTTTTTATGATGTTAACCCTTTAACAGAGCTTTGAGCTTTTGTAGGACTTGGATACTGTTACAGCTTTCATTCTGCTTGAACCAAAAGTCATCAGAGCTGTCCTGTTCACTTCTCCCCTCCCTACCAGCCTTGACTTATAGATCTCACCTGGGTTACAAGAAGAGGTTTAACAGGGTTAGGGCTGATTCACATCACGTTTTCTCCCATACGGCAGGGGGGGGGGAGCTAAAACCTCACACTCCCGTATGCCTTTCTATGCGCTCCCATATGCAATTCATTTCAGTGAGCCGGCCGGAGTGAAACGTTTGGTCCGGTCGGCTCATTTTTGCGCTGTATGCGCTTTTTTCCCGGACCTAAAACTGTGGTCAACCACTGTTTTAGGTCCAGTTGTAAAAGCGCAAAAATGAGCTGACGGGACCGAACGTTTCACTCCGGCCGGCTCATTGAAATTAATTACATATGGGAGCGCATAGAAAGGCATACGGGGGCGTGAGGTTTTAGCTCCCCACCCCCTGCCGTATGCGCTCCCATAAGGGAGAAAACGTCATGTGAACCCAGCCTTAGTGGGGAAGGCAGAGGCTACTGAGAACAGCCCCAATAACTCGTGGTTCAGGAACCATGAAGGTGAGAACAGATTCCCTTTTAAAGCCTGACAACTTTGTCTGGTATATCTGGTAGGGCTATGTAATAGTATAGGGACCCCTGCGACTTCATAACCATGGCGCTTCTCCGCAGAATCACAGGGACAAAAAAGACCAAAAAAAACCACCTAGAACATAAATTCCCCCTAGAGAGTATCGTAGAGGTTGTAGAGATTTTCACTTAAGCTTTATTAATGTAAAACTGGTAACACTTTTAAAGTGAAATGGAGTTGTCAGTAGTACTGTGTCTGCCAAATAAAATTTTTAGTTTGTTTTGCTAATTTTTAGTACTTGCGCTTCATTATTAATGCCTTAATGACCCACAATACACAATTTTATGAAAATGGATCGTTCCTATAGTGCCATGTCTTTATGGCTCAGTAGGTGACAAGATTTGGAGAATAGTGAATGACAGGAGCACTGGCCACACACTGTGTGTTCTCCATTTATTCTGTGGACAATTTTTCTCTATTCAGGATAGTTAAAGGGGTTTTCCAGGAAAAAACTTTTTTTTTTTTTTTTTGATCAACTAACTCCAGAAAGTTAAACAGATTTGTAAATTACCTCTATTAAAATATCCTAATCCTTCAAATAATTATCAGCTGCTGAAGTTGAGTTGTTCTTTTCTGTCTAATTGCTCTCTGATGACACGTGTGTCGGGAGCGATCCAGAGTAGAAGCAAATTCCCATAGCAAACCTCTTCTGCTATATATATATATATATATATATATATATATATATATATATATATATATATATATATATATATAAAATATGATTATAATATAAATATAATAAAATATGATTATAATATAAATATAATAAAATATGATTATAATATAAATATACATTTCCTGGATAACCCCTTTAACCCCTTAAGGACCAAGGGCGTACAGGTACGCCCTTGGACCTGCTCTCCTGATATAACGCGGGGTTACACAGTAACCCCACGTCATATCACGGCGGGCCCGGCGTCATAGTGAAGCCGGGACCCGCCTCTAATAGCGCGCAGTGCCGATCGCGGCACCGCGCGCTATTAACCCTTTAGCCGCGCGCTCAGAGCTGAGCCGCGCGGCTAAAAGTGAAACCGAAAGTAGCCGGCTAGCTCAGTCGGGCTGTTCGGGATAGCCGCGGCTAATCGCGGCATCCCGAACAGCTGACAGGACAGCGGGAGGGCCCCTACCTGCCTCCTCGCTGTCCGATCGCCGAATGACTGCTCAGTGCCTGAGATCCAGGCATGAGCAGTCATCCGGCAGAATCGTTGATCACTGGTTTCTTATGAGAAACCAGTGATCAATAATGAAGATCAGTGTGTCCAGTGTTATAGGTCCCTATGGGAGCTATAACACTGCAAAAAAAAAGTGGAAAAAAAAAAGTGAATAAAGATCATTTAACTCCTCCCCTATTAAAAGTTTGAATCACCCCCCTTTTCCAATAAAAAAAAAAACAGTGTAAATAAAAAGAAAAATGAACATATATGGTATCACCACGTGCGGAAATGTCCGAATTAAAAAAATATATAATTAATTAAACCGCTCGGTCAATGGCGTGCGCGCAAAAAATTCCAAAGTCCAAAATAGTGCATTTTTGGTCACTTTTTATATCATTTAAAAATGAATAAAAAGCGATCAATAAGTCCTATCAATGCAAAAATTGTACCGTTAAAAACTTCAGATCACGGCGCAAAAAATGAGCCCTCATACCGCCCCATACACGGAAAAATAAAAAGTTATAGGGGTCAGAAGATGACAGTTTTAAACGTATTAATTTTCCTGCATGTAGTTATGATTTTTTCCAGAAGTCCGAAAAAATCAAACCTATATAAGTAGGGTATCATTTTAATCGTATGGACCTACAGAATAAAGATAAGGTGTCATTTTTACCGAAAAATGTGCTACGTAGAAACGGAAGCCCCCAAAATTTACAAAACTGCGTTTTTTTTTCAATTTTGTCGCACAATGATTTTTTTTTCCGTTTCACCGTAGATTTTTGGGCAAAATAACTGACGTCATTACAAATTAGAATTGGTGGCGCAAAAAATAAGCCATCACATGGATTTTTAGGTGCAAAATTAAAAGTTATGATTTTTTAAAGGCAAGGAGCAAAAAACGAAAATGCAAAAACGGAAAAAACCCCGGTCCTTAAGGGGTTAAAGGGAACCAATCATCAGATTTTACCCTATATAATGCTTGGCAAAGCGTTTATATAGGGTAAAATCTTTATTTTCACCATTCCCGGGGGATGCTCCCACCCCCAGGGATGGTGAAGATATGAAGTTATAAACTAGTCAATATAGTTTATAACTTCATATCTTCACCATCCCTGGGGGCAGGAGCGTCCCCCGGGAATGGTGAAAATAAAGATTTTTACCCTATATAACGCTTTGCCAAGCGTTATATTGGGTAAAATCTGATGATTGGTTCCCTTTAAGGGTTCCAACCTGTAGACCTGCAAGTTGGAAATGATAATTTAAGGCCCTAAACACTCTGGGTATGAAGGAGTTAATTTATAGTGTTATACGTCAGTATCATTCAGGTAAGTGTGTACAGGCTGAATTGACAAACCATTCCTTAGTGGTCAGCATGTATGGAAAGCTCTGTTGTTTATGTGAAATGCTTTCTGGCAAGTTGCCTTTATATAGCTCAGTGTTTCGCGATCGGGGTGCCTCCAGGTATTGCAAAACTACAACTCCCAGCATGCCCGGACAGCCTTTGGCTGTCCGGGCATGCTGGGAGTTGTAGTTTTGCAACATCTGGAGGCACCCTGGTTGGGAAACAGATATAGCTGGCCTTTGAGTCAATGCAGCTCTTCATACAGGCCAGTGCCAGGAGGAGATCACTGGATATTGTTACTGTGTGGGTCTGGTATTTTCCCTTTTCTGTGTATACATTGTATTAAGTCTATTGTCTTTATCTTTTTCTCCGCAGTTTGATTGGCTGGGGTCAGATAAGAAGAGGAGTGACAATAAAGCCAACTGTAGATGATGACTAAGACACGAATACCCCAATGCAGAATAAACTTTAAAAGACCAGCCGCTTTTGTTATGTTTTTTTAATCTTTTTAACTAAGTGGATGTATTGGTGTCAAGTGGATGGAAATGCTTCAGAACATGAATATTACAATATACAATGCATTTGGTTAGTATTCAGACCCTTACACTTTTTTCACATTTTGGTATGTTGCGGCCTTGTGCTAAAATAAAAAATCAAGTTTTCCCCAGCAATCTCCATTCAATACCACACAATGAATACAGCATTTTAGAAATGTTTGCCTATTTATTAAAAATAGAATTACACGTGGATAGGAGTATTCACACCCTTTGCTGTGAGTCTCGCTCTGAGACGTTGCTACACCTTGATTGGAGTCACCTGTGGTAAATTCAGTTAATTAGACATAATTAGGAAAGACATAGCCCTGTCTAGAAGAGCTCACAGCTGAATGTATATCAGCAAAAACAAAGCACTGAGGAGGAAAGGACTGTCTGTAAAGCTCACAGGGAGAGATTTATCAATACCAGTGCAGAGGAATAGTTGCTGAGTTGCCCATAGCAACCAATCAGATTGCTGCTTTTATGTTGGAAAAGGCCTCTGGAAAATGAAAGAAATGATTGGTTGCTATGGGCAACTGCACCTTCTCTACACAAGTTTTGATAAATCTCCCCCCTAGTGTCGGCCCACAGATCTGTGGTACATATTATAAATGTTGTTACCAAAATAGATATGGCTGTCTGAAAACCTATATCATATGACCTACGCAAGATATCGGCACCAAAAAACAAGAGACTATACAACAACCATGTCATAAGAAATGGAGAACAAACTTTATTAGGATATAACAAAACCTAAAAGCACATAAAAAAAAACATATATCACGTATGAGTACAACAAAGAGACTCGGGTAGAAGAGAGGAGGATGGGGGCAGTGGAAGAGGTCCTAAAAAAAATGGGGACTTCATGGAAAAAACACAGGACAGACTACCTGGGAGAGTATGAGCCGAGAAGCAAACAAAAGGCTAAGCTATGGTGGTGGTAAGTGTTCACTGTCTTTGTTTTGTGTTTTCTCGCTCACTCTTTCTCTTTATCACATGTGCACCTTCTCACATTTTGGGATGTTTGTCCACTGTTATTCTATTGTGTGTGTAGCTACTAAGTATGCGCTCCCTGACGAAGCCATTTGATGCGAAAACGCATTTCGAGTAGGAGGTGAGAGGTACTCAATAGGTGCTCTGGTCATGTATATACTGTTTGCATGAGTTACATATATGCCTTTTACTATTATTCTCCTTTTCACCTTATAATTGCTGCTATTATCTTCATCACAGGCATTAGCTGTTAGAGACATCACCTTATGTCTGCAGTAGTTTCCATCTAGCATGTTACTTCCTTCATGATTACCATAGCCTAGCCTTTTGTTTGGCGCTCGGCTCCTACCCTCCCAGGTAGTCTGTCCTGTGTGTTTTCATGAAGTCCCCATTTTTTAGGACCTCTTCCAGTGCCCCCATCCTCCTCTCTTCTACCTGAGTCTTTGTTGTACTCATACATGATATGTTTTATTATGCGCTTTTAGGCTTTGTTATATCCTAATAAAGATTATCCATTTCTTATGACATTATTGTTGTATGGTCTCTTGTATTTTGGTGCTGATATTATAAATGTTGTAGAAGGGGGGGGGGGAATATATATAATAAAAAAATAAATAGATATAGATAGAGATATATATATATATATATATGTATATATATATCTATATCTCTATCTCTAATTATAATATTATATCCATAGATGTGGATTTTTCGGTTAGCATAAAAACTGCTTTATTGAGGATTTTGAGTTCCTCTTTGAATTCAGTGGTGATAGATAATCTGCACTAAATTTGCAGTGTTTCCTCAGACTATATTCACATGCTGCAGATCTTATGTGCTGCAACTTTAAAAGTTAAAGCATCAGTTTTTTTCATCAGTGATTGTGTCCTACAGCTCCTGAGCGCGCTTCACATAACGGGAGCGGGGAGTGGACGTAAATATACGTCCTTTGTCCTAATGGGGTTAAGGACACAGGAAACTTTATTTTTGCATTTTCGTTATTTCCTCCTCTCTTTTTATTTTTTATCATAAAATGTATGGAAAAACCAAAAAAATATTATTTGTGTGGGGAATTTGAAAAGAGAACTGATTTTGCAAATTTTATAGGTACCACGATTGCATATATGTTTTTATTTTTAAAAAATGTTTGTTTACGCCATTCACCATACGGGATAATTAACATATTTTGATAGTTCTGACATTTACGCAGGCAGCGATACAAAGTATGATGTTTTTTCTTTTAAATGGGGAAAAGGGGCCATTTAAATTGACTTTTTTTTTAACCCCTTGACGACCACTGACTTAAATGTATGTCCTGGTGCGGCGGTACTTCGCACACCAGGACAGACATTTACATCCTGTACATGACCGAGAGCATTGGAGCGATGATCGGGTCATGTGCAGCAGGTCCCGGCTGCTGATAGCAGCCAGGAACCCGCTGTTAATGGCCGACGTCCCTGATCGTGCGGATGTCTGCCATTAACCCCTCAGATGCCGTGATCAATACAGATCACGGCATGTATGCTGTATTCAACCAAAAATGTTGAGGGAGGGGAAGAGTGCCATAAAACATAACCTTTATTCAGTCACTATTAAAAGCAATACCATTCAAACGTGAACGTGCTCTAATGTCACCAGCACCAAATTATAAATCAAAAAGGCGAAAAAAAGGTCCGCAGTTACCACAAGTCAAATGTGGATTTACCATTTACTGCCAACACCTCATATTATTCTCTCAATACCACACTAAAGAGACATACTAGACATCATCTGAGAGCATGTATACTGTGTCTAGCTTAATACACAATATAGGAATCATCAGAAGCGGTATACATATATATATTTTTTCTTTTTACCTCTGTAGTCTTGGTTAATTTTTTATAAATTTTTTGGTTTAAAAAGTGATGCTGGTGGACCTGGCACTATCACACCTAAGAGGGCAGTACCCAGTGTCCTACTGACTGAAGGGTCACGCCGTGGTGCCCCCCTCAATGTCCGGTACATTTCCAGCTCCACACAATTAATAAAAATAATAGTCTCTAATCTGGGCCATGATTGCCATTTCTGCTGCTTGTATAATACAAATCAAATTGTCTTGTTCTATAATACTGGTGCCGCGATTCACATTCAGCACCGCCCACTGAAAATGTCAGAGAGGGGCTGGTGCTATGACACGGCTCTCCGGCGCCAGGATATGACATCAGATGCCAGCGGACACGGACAGAGAGCATCACTGACAGACGACTCCCCGCCACTGCGGGTTAACGCTCTGTTTGTGATCCGAATCCGGGGGGAAACGGCGGGACTGTGAGTAACTCTGCTAGTACTTTTAGCTACTTTTCTTTGCAGGTACTGGCTTAAACCCTGGACTGATGGGGGTCTTTATTTTATTTGTTCTAGGTAATCCTTGATTTTAATTGGGGACTGTGAGTACAAATCCAGCATACAGATAGGATTTATCTGATATACTTCATATATTTTTACTGATGTCCCTCCCTCTGTTGTGTCCCCTTTCTTTTGCAGATATACAATAACTGGGCATCCTGGGGGTCCCTGTTGTTTATAAACTTATGCACACCTGTAATAGGGGAGCACTTTGTATCGGGTGTCCCCTTTGACACAAACTAATTAACATGACAACATTTTGATCTTGAATCATAGATTCATAGATAATATATATAGTTATGCTGGGAATTTCTAGCCTCATGCAGGCTTCTTTTTAGTAACTTATTAGAGATGAGCGAACTTACAGTAAATTCGATTAGTCACGGACTTCTCGGCTCGGCAGTTGCTGACTTTTCCTGCATAAATTAGTTCAGCTTTCCGGTGCTCCGGTGGGCTGGAAAAGGTGGATACAGTCCTAGGAAAGAGTCTCCTAGGACTGTATCCACCTTTTCCAGCCCACGGGAGCACCTGAAAGCTGAACTAATTTATGCAGGAGAAGTCATCAACTGCCGAGCCGAGAAGTCCGTGACTAATCGAATTTTCTGTAAGTTCGCTCATCTCTATAACTTATGCATATTACTTGAGTCCATTGTATGCTGATCTGATCGCCCGCAGCACCTGCCTCTCCTCACCTGCCTCCGCTGGCTTCTTCTGCTCTGGTCTGAGATTGAGCAGAAGATGGCCGATAACACTGACCAGCGCTATGCCCTATGCAGAACACTGACCAGTATTAGCAATCAATTGATTGCTATAAATAGTCTCCTATGGGGACTATTAAAGTGTTAAAAAATAAAAAAATCCTAAACGGCTGCTTTTTTTTGTCACATTATATAAAAAAAAAATTATACACAAAAGTAGTATCAATAAAAAGTACAGATCACGGTGCAAAAAATGTACCTGGTCCTTTAACACCTTAAGGACTCAGCCCATTTTCACCTTAAGGACACAGCCAATTTTATATTTGCGTTTTTTGTTTTTTCCTCCTCGCCTTCTAAAATTCATAACTTTTATATTTCCATTCCCAGACCCATATGAGGGCTTGTGTTTTTTTTTTTTTTGTTTTTTTTTGCATGACCAGTTGTACTTTGTATTGACATCACTCATTCTACCCTTTAAATGTATGGTAAACCCAAAAAATTATTTTTTGTGTAAGGAAATTTAATAAAATCATAATTTTGCAAATTTGGGGGGGGGCTTTGTTTTCTCGCTGTACACTTTTATGGAAAATTACATGTTTTCTTTATTCTCTGGGTCAATACGATTAAAATAATAACCATACTTTTCTATTATTGTACTGCTTTTACAAAATCTCAAACTTTTTTTTACAAAATCAGTATGTTTAAAATTGCCCTATTTTGACCACCTCTAACTTTCTTATTTTACCATATTCAGGGATTTGTGAAAATAATTTTTTGCACCATGATCTGTAGTTTGTTTTGGTACCATATTTGCGTATAGTTGACTTTTTGATTGCTTTTTATAAAAAATTTTTGCAGTTTGGACAATTACGCACGCAACGATACCAAATGTTTTTTTTTTTGTTTTGTTTTTTACGCGCTTATATACCATATTTATCGGGGTATACCACGCACCGGCCTATAACACGCACCCTCATTTTACCAAGGATATTTGGGTTAAAAAAAATTTTTTTACCCAAATATCCATGGTAAAATGAGGGTGCGTGTGTGCGCGTGTATACCCCGATACACCCCCAGGAAAGGCAGGGGGAGAGAGGCCGTCGCTGCCCGCTTCTCTCCCCTGCCTTTCCTGGGGTCTAGAGCCCTGCTGCCGGCCCTTCTCTCCCCCTAGCTATCGGCGCCGCTGCCTGTTCTGTCCCCCTGACTATCTGTGCCGGCGCCCCATTGCTGGCGCCGATAGCCAGGGGGAGAGATGGGGCAGCGGCACCGATTGCCGGCGCCGCTGCCCCGTTGCCTCCCCCCCAATCCCGGTGGCATAATTACCTGGTTTGGGTCCGTGCTGCTGCAGGCCTCCGGCGTGCGTCCCCGGCGTCGTTGCTATGCGCGGCGCATGACGTCAGTGCGCTGCGCCGTGCATAGCAACGACGCAGGGGACGCACGTCGGAGGCCTGCAGCAGCACGGATCCGACCCAGGTAATTATGCCACCAGGGATGGGGGGAGGCAACGGGGCAGCGGCGCCGGCAATCTGTGCCGCTGCCCCTTCTCTCCCCCTGGCTGTCGGCGCCGCTTCTCTCCCCCTGGCTATCGGTGGCGGCAATGGGGCGCCGGTACCGATAGTCAGGGGGACAGAACGGGCAGCGGCGCCAATAGCCAGGGGGAGAGAAGGGCCGGCAGCAGGGCTCTAGACCCCCAGGAAAGGCAGGGGGAGAGAAGCGGGCAGCGACGGCCTCTCTCCCCCTGCCTTTCCTGGGAGTGTATCGGCGTATAACATGCACATAGACTTTAGGCTAAAAATTTTAGCCTAAAAAGTGCGTGTTATACGCCAATAAATACGGTACTAATAATGGGGGAAAAAGGGTGATTAAAAACTTTATTGGGGAGGGGATTTTTCACATTTTTGAAAACTTTTTTTTTTGTAACTTTTTTTACATTTATTTTACACTTTTTAATCCCCATAGGGGACTATTTATAGCAATCATTAGATTGCTAATACTGTTCAGTGCTATGCATAGGGCATAGCAAAGATCAGTATTTTCGGCAATCTTCTGCTCTGGTCTGCTGGAAGGCAGATCAGTGCAGAAGACCCTGGGAGATGGAGGGAGGCAGGTGAGGGGACCTCCGTCCGCCATCTTGACTGATCTGATCCCCGCGGCAGTGCCGCTGGCGATCAGATAATCCATTATAAGTGCCGCAGATGCCGTGATCTGTATTGATCACGGCACCTGAGGGGTTAATGGCACACTTGAGCGCGATCGCTGATATCCGCCATTACCAGCGGGTCCGTGGCTGCTGACATATATTCTGAATAGCGTCACCTGCACTAACAGGCAGTATCAGCAAGTTCCTCTAAAGTGTGAATACTTATATAGTATAGTTGTGATATCACTTACTCTGGATTATTGGACATTCATACAAAATTGTGTAACACAGCATTCAGGTATAATGTCACACAAGCATTAATTATGCTATATGAAGAATTATATTAAACCAGATATGCAGTGGTTTGTGGAAAAAATGATGTTGCGCTTGGTTTTTGATAAATTGTTTGCTGTACATTTGGGTGGAAGCAATTCTAAGCCTACTTAGGCTGGGTTCACACCTCTGAATTTCCAAACAGAATTTGGTTTTGAAAATCTGCTTGCAAATTCGTCCCATTGCTGCCAATGGGATTTCTCTGCACAGTGCACGCTGCAGATATATCTCCACTGTAAGAAGGTAGAAGCCGCTTCTCGGACATTGCCGTCTATAGGGATGGCAATGTCTGCACGGTCCTACTCATCATCTCTGGATGGAGATTCTCAGTATAAACCGGCCTTACCGTGCTAATTCTGTACAGTCATAGGCTACTTTCTTTGGTACACCTGTTTAATTGCTTGTAAACAAGTGGCTAATCAGCCAATCACATGGCAGCAATTTTGTTTAGGCATGTAGATGTGGCCAAAAAAGTGGCTGTTCAAACCAAGCATCAGAATGTAAAAGAGAGGATTTATGTGAATTGGAACATGGTATAGTTTTTGATGGTAGACTGGCTGGTCTGAGTCCATGTCACAAGCTCCCATCTCATACATGACAGAGGTCACGGACTCCAATGGCCTCCACAGTCACCAGATCTCAATCCAATAGATCACCTTTGGGATGTGGTGGAACAGGAGATTATCATCATAGATACGCAGCTGACAAATCTGCAGAAACTGTGATGTCCATATGGAGGAACTGTGTGATGTCATCATGTCTATAATGGAGGAACTGTGTGATGTCATCATGTCTATAATGGAGGAACTGTGTGATGTCATCATGTCCATATGGAGGAACTGTGTGATGTCATCATGTCCATATGGAGGAACTGTGTGATGTCATCATGTCCATATGGAGGAACTGTGTGATGTTATCATGTCCATATGGAGGAACTGTGTGATTTCCATATGGAGCAAAATCTCTGAGGAATGTTAACAGTATGATACGAAGAATGTAGATACACCTCCATGTATACCATAATAATAGTCAAAAGTAAAGAAAAAAATTATATATAAAAGAGCTTTTTCCTAACTGAAATTGCAATTGGGAGGGTTATATTAACGGGATTTAACATGACTATAATACAGACGCCAGTCCGGAAGCAACCCTGAGTCAAATGACCAGAACTGAAAGTGTTATAGATCCCGATGATTTATTTTCTTCATTTATTTACTGGTCTCTAATAGATCCTCATCTATTTCCTTTAATGCCACTCTTTAAAAAAAAAAAAAAAAGTCTATCCACTTGCAGAGCACTACACAGAGAACACAACTAGAAACTTACGACAGTCCAGATTGGATTCCTCCCAGCTCTGATTTTCCCATGATTTTCTTTGTTCTTTTCTTCCAGCCTCCTTGGTGACGTCTACTTACTTTAAAACCTCACACGCCCTTAGTTACTTGTTTCAACAAGCTCACAATGTGATCTAAATAGTGTGTTTGCTGTGAATGCCATACCTTTAAATTTTTACAATGTACTGTGTCTCAGACTGTTATATACAAAATTAAAAATACAATTCTTTAACATATGTTTGTGACATACACTTTTTCCCTTTAAATATACCCCTGTATGTTTCTTTTATATGAGTCAAATATGGTGCAGATTGCAGTACCGGCAACCAATGGCAATTACATCTCCAATTTCTGGAGACATCTTTTTTTTCCTTTTTCTTTTTTTATTCCTACTTTCCAAGATAGAATAACATTGTGGATGCCCATCAACATAGCCAGATAAGTGCTTTTGGCAGAAAAAGGAACAATAGGGAAAATTAACCCAACAGGTACATTTTATGGTTGACCATACCATACATTCGCTGTCGTCCTAACCAGCAGCACAAGTGGGGTGTTTCTGCCCCTGTGAAGCTGGCAGGATGGTGGAATTTTTTTTATAAAATCAAATTTTTTATTAAACTTTAACTCCTTAAGGACTCAGGGTTTTTCCGTTTTTGCACTTTCGTTTTTTCCTCCTTACCTTTAAAAAGTCAACCCTTTAAATTTTGCACCTCAAAATCCATATGATGGCTTATTTTTTGCACCAGCAATTCTACTTTGTAATGACATCAGTCATTTTACGCAAAAATCTACGGTGAAACGGAAAAAAAAATCATTGTGCAACAAAATTGAAGAAAAAACACCAATTTGTAAATTTGGGGGCTTTCGTTTCTACGCAGTACATTTTTCGGTAAAAATGACACCCTCGCTTTATTCTGTAGGTCCATACAGTTAAAATGATACCCTACTAATGTAGGTTTGATTTTGTCGTACTTCTGAAAAAAAATCATAACTACATGCAGGAAAATTTCTGTTTAAAATTGTCATCTTCTGACCCCTATAACTTTTTTATTTTTCCGCGTATGGGGGGAAGTATGGGGTTCATTTATTGTGCCGTAATCTGAAGTTTTTAGCGGTACCATTTTTGTAATGATCGGACTTATTGATCGTGTACGCCATTGATCGTGCGGTTTAATGATTATATTTTTATAATTCTGACATTTCCGCACGTGGCGATACCACATATGTTTATTTTTATTTACACTTTTTTTTTTTCCAGGGGGTGATTCAAACTTTTATTAGGGAAGTGGTTAAATGATCTTTATTAACTTTTTTATTTTTTCACTTTTTTTTTTTTCAATATTATAGCTCCCATAGGGGGCTATAACACTGCACACACTGATCTTTTACATTGATCAATGCTTACTCACAGGAAACCATTGATAAATGATTCTGCCGCTTGACTGCTCATGCCTGGATCTCAGGCACTGAGCAGTCATTCAGCAATCGGACAACAGGAGGTAAGGTAAAGTAAGGGAACCCCCTGCTGTTCTAAGAGATGTTAGGGATGGTGCGATTTCACCGCGGCGATCCCGAACAGCCCCCTGGGCTAACCGGCAATGTTTTACTTTCACTTTATACGCGGTGTTCAACTTTGAACGCCGCGTCTAAAGGGTTAATAGCGCGCGGCACCGCGATCAGTGCCGTGCGCTATTAGCCACGGGTCCTGGCCGTTGTTAAAAGGCTGTGGCCCCGCGTTATAGAACGGGAGCGGACTCGGGATGTACAGGACGCCTATAATAAGGCCTCCTCCCACAGGACGCCGCAGGCTCTATCTATGAGCTTGCATGGAATATAGATATCCGGAGCTGCAGGACCGGAAATACGTCATCTGACGACTTCCGGTAAGTGAGGGCCCGGCGTTTGCATGCAGGCAAGTCCCGCGATGTGAATGCCGGCACTGCCAGCAGCAGGGGAGAGAGCAAGCGTGCGCTCGCAGCCAGCAAGCCTGGCCGCAGCGCGAGCTGCGAGAAAGATCACATCGGCTATGAAAATGATAATCACCCAATGGGCCTTAAATATTAAAGCTTTACATTTCCTCCCCTAGAAGTGTCACCAGCACAAGACCTGTTTGCTCAGAACTTCATGCATTGTATTTTTATTGCCAAGCATTGGCTAGGTTACTGGAGTACAGGTTCTACTGAAGTGAATGGGAACAGAGCGGCAGTAACCCAGCACCCCCACTACACATTGAACAGAGCCAACTACTTCTGGTCATTCATTGCATATATGTCGAAACCACAACTTTGCCTAACATCTGATCAGCTTTTGTGGTGCCCATAAGGAGGATGGGTTTAGTAGTTTAGGCTAGCTGATGGTAGTGGTCCCTCTGGCAAAGTCTTTTTTGTTGAGTCCAGGGTGGCATGGTGGTCTTGCTAACATTATGAATCCCCAGTGAACCATGCAGCCTCTGAAAATGGGGGTACTCCTGGTAGATGTTAAGGGATGTATCCATGATGTTACGTTCAGTAATAAAGGATGCAGGCACCTGAGTAACTTGCAAACAAATAAATCTTTACGTAGTGTGACTTTGGCACAGGGTTGCGAACTTATACAGCCATGGCCGTAAATGTTGGCACCCCTAAAATTTTTCTAGAAAATTAAGTATTTTTGCGCCGTATGCGCTTTTACAACCGGACCTAAAACCGTGGTGGACCACAGTTTTAGGTCCAGGGGAAAAGCGCATACAACGCAAAAATGAGCCGGCCGGCCGGATCATTGAAATGAATTACATATGGGAGCGCATAGAAAGGCATACGGGAGCGCAAGGTTTTATCTCCCCCCTGCCGTATGCGCTCCCGTATGGGAGAAAACATCATGTGAACCAGCCCTAACACATGTTTTGCTATACACATGTTTGTTTCCTCTGTGTGTATTGGAACTAAACCTAAAAAAGGAGGCAAAAAAGTAAATTGGACATAATGTCATACCAAACTCCAGAAATGGGCTGGACAAAATTATTGTCACCCTTTCAAAATTGTGGAAAAATAAGATTGTTTCAAGCATGTGATGCTTCTTTAAACTCACCTGGGGCAAGTAACAGGTGTGGGCAATATAAAAAGCACACCTGAAAGCAGATAAAAATGAGAGAAGTTCATTTAGTCTTTGCATTGTGTGTCTGTGTGCACCACACTAAGCATGGACAACAGAAATAAGAGAAGAGAGGACTTGAGAATCAAAATTGTGGGAAACTATCAACAATCTCAAGGCTACAAGTCCATCTCCAGAGATCTAAATTTGCCTTTGTCCACAGTGCGCAACATTATAAAGAAGTTTGCAACCCATGGTACTGTAGATAATATCCCTGGGCGTGGACGGAAGAGAAAAATTGATGGAAGGTGTCAACGCAGGATAATCCGGATGGTGGATAAGCAGCCCCAAACAAGTTCCAAAGATATTCAAGCTGTCCTGCAGGCTAAAGGATCATCAGTTTCAGTGCGAACTATCAG
Source organism: Hyla sarda (assembly GCF_029499605.1). Lineage (NCBI taxonomy): Eukaryota > Metazoa > Chordata > Amphibia > Anura > Hylidae > Hyla > Hyla sarda. The sequence goes on along the minus strand of NC_079190.1, from coordinate 385,025,526 downwards.
TCGACATTTAAAAGAAATGAAACGCTATGGCAGGAGACCCAGGAGGAACTTACTGCTGACACAGAGACATAAAAAAGCAAGACTACATTTTGCCTAAATAAACTTGAGTAAACCATAATCCTTCTGGGAAAACGTCTTGTGGACAGATGAGAGCAAGATAGAGCTTTTTTGTGAAGCACATCATTCAACTGTTTACCGAAAACAGAATGAGGCCTCCAAAGAAAAGAACTCAATACCTACAGTGAAATATGGTGGAGGTTCAATGATGTTTTGGGGTTGTTTTGCTGCCTCTGGCACTGGATGCCTTGAATGTGTGCAAGGCATCATGAAATCTGAGGAATACCAATGGATTTTGGGTCGCATTGTACAGCCCAGTGTCAGAAAGCTGGGTTTGCAGCCGAGATTTTGGGTCTTCCAGCAGGACAATGACCCCAAACATACGTCAAAAAGCACCCAGAAATGGATGGAAACAAACCTCTGGAGAGTTCTGAAGTGGCCAACAATGAGTCCAGATCGAAATCCCATTGAACACCTGTGGAGAGATCTTAAAATTGCTGTTGGGAAAAGGCGCCCTTCTAATAAGAGAGACCTGGAGCAGTTTGCAAAGGAAGAGTGGTCCAACATTCCGGCTGAGAGGTGTAAGAAGCTTATTGATGGTTATAGGAAGCGACTGATTTCAATTATTGTTTCCAAAGGGTGTGCAACCAAATATTAAGTTAACCCCTTAAGGACGCAGCCCTTTTTCGCAATTATGACCACGGTCACTTTACAAATTAATAACGCGAAAACGCTTTTACCGAATATTCTGATTCTGAGAATGTTTTTTCGTGACATATTCTACTTTATTTTGGTGGTAAATTTTCGGCGTTACTTGCATCCTTTTTTGGTGAAAAATCCCAACATTTCATGAAAATTTTGCATTTTTCTAACTTTGAAGCTCTCTAATTGTAAGGAAAATGGATATTCCAAATTAATTTAATTTTTTTTTCACAAATACAATATGTCTTCTTTATTGTTGGCATCATAAAATGGACATTCTTTTGCTTTTTGAAAAAATTTGAGTGCTTCAAAGTAGAGCAGCAATTTTAAAAAATGTCATGAAAATTGCTAAATCTGAAGGGACAGATGTTACAGAACTACAACTCCCAGCATGCCTGGGCAGTCGAGGCATGCTGAGAGTTGTAGTTTGGCAACATCTGGAGGGCTACTGTTTGGGCACCACTGTAACAGTGGTCTCCAAACTGTGACCCTCCAGATGTTGCCAAACTACAACTCCCAGCATGCCGAATGATTTCAGCAGGCATCCGGCTCCGGTCCCACACCGGCTAGCGGTCCTTAAGGACTCGGAATGCAGGGCGTAGCCATACGCCCTGTGTCCTGAAGAGGTTAATGGTGCCAATAATTTTGTCCAGCCCATTTTTGGAGTTTGGTGGGACATTATGTCCAATTTGCTTTTTTTTCCCTCCTTTTTTGGTTTAGTTCCAATACACACAAAGGGAATAAACATGTGTATAGCAAAACATGTGTTACTGCAATCCTTTTCTGTGAGAAATTATTTTCAGGGGTGCCAACATTTATGGCCATGACTGTAGTTATCAAGTAAATGTGTGTAAAGATTGGTCATTGTTCCCTTTAAGGTTTTTGTGGGGGATATTCTCTAACATGCTTCTCGCTCTTTGGTTATCTTGCTAGTAGGTTCTCTACTTTTTCAGCATGTTCCCCACCTTCTGCCTACCCTTAGTGCCCCAAAATAACATCTCTCTTGGTGCCCTGCATAATATAAATTAGTAGGTAAGAGTGTTGGAGGAAAGGGTAGGGGGAGTGGATGGTGGTAGATAGGTAGTTCCCCCTCAGTTAGGTAGAAGCCCCAAGTAGGTTAGCAATTTCATCTGTTAGATAGACGCCCCAAGTAGGTAGGTAAATTCACCCCTATTAGGTAGAAGCCCCAGTAGGTATGTAATTCTCTCTATTAAGTGGAAGCCCCCAATAAGAAGGCAATCCCCCCTTTTAGGTAGAAGCCCCCAGAAGGTAGGTAGGGAATGCCTTGTTAGCCAGAAGCCCCCAGTAGTTAGGGAATACCACATATTAGCTAGAAGCCCCTAGAAGGTAGGTAGGGAATCCCCTGTTAGCCAGAAGCTCCCATTAGTTAGGGAATCCCCCATATTAGCTAGAAGCATCCAGTAGGTAGGCAGGTAATTCTCCCCCCCCCCCCCCCAATTAGGTAGAAGCCCAAAGCAGGAAGGTAGGGAATCCCCCCAATCAGCTAGAAGCCCCCCTTATAGGTAGAACACACAGAAGGTACAGGATCCCAACATTATCTTGAAGCCCCAATAGGTAGCTAGGGAATCCCCACTTTTTAACTAGAATCCCCCCAGTAGGTAGGTAATCCCTCACCCTCCTCCAATTAGAAGCCCCCAGGAGATAGGCACTTTCACCTCTATCAGGTAGAAGCCTCCAGTAGATATGTAATTCCCTCTCCCCTATTAGGTAGAAACCCCCAGTAGGTAGGTAATTATCCCTTTACTTAGTAGAAGCCCCCAGGTAGACACCGTCCTCCTATAGGTAGAAACATAGAATGTGTCAGCAAATAAGAACCATTTGGCCCATCTATGAGGGAGATTTATCAAGGGATTTAAGCAGCTTTTTTTGCTTACAAAAGTTGCACAATAAGTCTCACGTGCGCCTAAGCAATTTTTTGTGCAACTTTTGTGGGTAAGCAAAAAATACCAATCTGCCCTACCTAAGCAATTTTCAGTCTTTACTTTGCAGTGGTCCAGGATTTATCATTGCGAAAGTCGCACGTTAGCAATAAAAGTCGCAACCCCCCTTAAAAAAGTCACAAGTATAAACAAGGTTGGGCCTGGCTTATAAACTTGCCCATGACAGCATTTTCAAAAAGTCGCAGGTGAGACTTTTTGTGCAACTTTTTTTTACTTTAATTTTCACAGGCACGGTGGGACTAGCGGGTAGGAGATGTACAGAAGGTGACAAGCTTGTCACCCGCCCGCACATCTCCTGCCCACACAACACTACAACTTTCCTTAATGTAAAGACATGCTAGAAATTGTAGTTGTGCGGCACTGGGGAAGTGTGTCAGATGGGTGGGTAGATGAAAAGCTTTTCACCCGCGCCTCATGACTACAACTCCCAGCATGTCCTTACTGTAAGGGCATGCTGGGAGTTGTAGTCATGCAGTGGGGGCAGGTGACAAGCTTTTCATCCACCCACCCATTTGCACATCTCCCCCCAACCCTGCAGCATGAACACAACTCCCATTATGTCCTTACTTTAAGGGCATGCTGGGAGTTGTAGTTATGCGGTGTGGGTGAGTTACAATAAATGTACTAACCTATTTTCCTTGTTTTTTTCCTTCTCGTTTCAGATCAATGTATCCTGTGGACTACAACGATGACCAGTGTTTTTTTTTTGTTTATTTGTTTATTTATTTATTTTTTGTTTAATGTTAATAAAATGGTTAACGAGGGCTTGTGAGGAAGTGTTTTTTGGAATAAAAGTTTTTTGAACATGTGTTTTTTTAATTTACTTTACAGGCTTAGTAGTGGAAGCTGTCTAATAGACACCAAAAAACAGCTAATGCTAACCCCCAATTATTACCCCGGTACCCACCGCGACAGGGGTGCCAGGAAGAGCCGCTACCAACAGGCCCGGAGTGTTAAATATGGTGCTTCTGGGCCTAGGCGGTAACAGGCTGGCATTATTTAGGCTGGGGAGGGCCAGTAACAATGGTAACGTCAGGCTGTTCCTGCTTGGTTGGTATTTGGCTGAGAATAAAAATATGGGGAACCCTATGCATTTTTTTTCCTCATAAATAATGAAATATTAAAAGAAAAATGCATAGGGTTTCCTGTATTTGTATTCTCAGCCAGATACCAACCAAACAGCAACAGTCTAACGTTACCAGGGTGGGCGAGGACCATTGTTACTGGCCTTTCCCAGCCTAAATAACGTCTGCCTGTTACCACCTAGCCTCAGGAACGCCATATTTGATGCTCCAGGCCTGTTGGTATTGGCTCTTCGCGGCACCCCTTTAGCGGGGGTTACCGGGGTAATAATCGGGGGTAAGCAGTTGTTAGCTAGTTGCTTTTGGGGCTAACACTAAGCCCCGGCTTAGTAATGGACTCCGTCTTTAACTACTAAGCCTGCAAAGTAAATAATAAAAAATAAAAAAAAGCCCTCGTTACAATATGTTCTTAAAAATGTTAAACAAAAAAACGGTGGTCATCGTCGTCCACCAAATCTGAAGTAGCCCACAGGATAGACGAATCTGAAATGAAAAGAAAAAAAAAAGGGTTAGCACATTTAGGGGGAAAAAAGTGGTAAATAAAAAATGTAATAAACACACACACACATTTTTTTATTTTTGCTTATGTGTGCAAAGAAAATGTTATTCCAAAGTATTTTTATTGGCTTTTGCTTATGTGAGCCAAATTTATCAACCCCCTGTGATAGTATGATAAATATGTCGCACATAAGCAAAACCAAAGCAATAAAAAAAAAATAAAAAAATGGATACCAAACTCGCTTACCAAAGCAAACAATGATAAATGTCCCCCTATATCTATAAATCACTGTTTTCCAACCTGTGGCTCTGCAGCTGTTGCAAAACAACTATCGCTATTATCCCCTCACTGCTGAGGGGTGTTAGAACATGATGGGAGTTGCAGTTTTGAACACTGCTATAATAAATTAGCCAATAGTTACAATTTTATGGGATACCCTATAAGGGTACGTTCACACGAGCGGATTACCTGCGGAATTTCCGCAGCGTATTTTCTGTGGAAAATCCACAGTGGATTTTGCTATCATTGACTTTAATGGGTCCAAAGGCAAATCTGCCTCTATTGCTGATTTTCTGCTGACCCATTGTAGAAAAATCTGCTACGAATTTTCAGCAGCAAATCTGCTGCGGAAATTCCGCAGGTAATCCGCATGTGTGAACACACCCTAAAGCACCCTAGGCTAGGTTCACACCTCGGAATTTATGTGTGTAATTCTGCACTGGAATTTTGCAAGGAGAATCCAGAGCAGGGGTTCTGCAGCACTGTGCACACGGAAGTTTTAATTTCTGTGTCTTCAGAAAGAATGAATCTGTCCATTCTTTCTGCAGACTCCACACGGAATGCATAGCCGTCTAATAGACATTTTATGAGCCGTCTATTGTACATTCCTGTGCGGTCTTATGGTGGCCTGCACAGAGATTTTCTGTACGGACATTCCGTAGTGTGAACATAGCTTTAGACTTATCTGTATTCAGGATGGCTGTATAGGCAGTAGGTAATGGGAGGGCAGATAATCACTTCCAGAATAGCAGCTACACTCAGCAGAGGGTGCTCTGTGCTGCATCAGCTGAAGTGGGAGAATTACAACAACAATGGTCCCCCGATATACCATAGCCCCAACATACAATCGTTTCAACATACGATGCTTCTGTGTGTCGGGCCATCGCAAAAACGGCTATCCAGCAACACTAACTGCTTCAGCTGCCACCAGATAGCTGTTTAAGGTGGCCCATGCGCCCCGCTCAATGATACTCACATGTCGCAAGCGGCGACATGATGATGGCGACAGAGAGCGACAGCGAAGGGCAGCGGCGACGTAGTGATGCAGCAGCAGAAGAGTGGCGAACTTACGGGCAGGAGCAGCGGGGACATGTAAGTATCATTGAGCATCCATGTACTCAACATGTACAGAGACCACTGTATTTGCAATGTACTCCACAAATCTGGACTTAATGGAAGACTGGCAAGAAGAAAGCCATTGTTGTAAGTGAGCCAAAAGCAATCATGTGGTAGGCGCAGCAAACATGTGGAAGGAGGGGCTCTGGGCAGATGAGACCAAAATTGAACTTTTTGGCTTCAGTTGTAAAACGCTATGTGGGATAGAAACCCAACACTGCCAATCACCCAGAGCACACAATCACCACAGTGAAATGTGGTTGGAGGCAACATACTGTGGTGATGCCCCTCCTCAGCAGGTACATGGAATTGGTCAGAATAACAGGACAATGGGTGGAATTTATCAAAAGTTGTGTAGGTGACGTTTTTTTTTTTTTTTTTTTTTATCCCTGGTTTGTGGTATACGTATGGTGTTTAGGTTACGGGGCAAAAATGAGCCGACTGGAGTCACTGTCTGACTTTGGTGAGCTCATAAAAGTGAATGGGTTTCGGCACTCGTCCGGCGCGGAAACAGAAGCTCACGGTTTTGAAATTTCCCAGCCGGTTATAGCAGCCGTAGGCTGCAAACATAGTGTGAATGCAGCCTGAGGCTGTTGGTAACTTTTTGCTTACAAACAAAAGTCGCACAAAAAAGTGCTTAGACGCATGTGCGACTTTCTGTGTGCCCGGAGTAAGCAAAAAAAAAAAAAAAAAGGCTCTAAATACCTTGATAAATGCCCCCCCCCCCCCATGTGTGCATGTATGTTGTTGTTTCCTAATCCTTTAATAGAAAGAATCACATTGGGGGGGTTCAGATGAAACAAAAGAGTCTCTGTTGGTACAAGGATTTAGACAACAGATGGGACTAGTCCACGTACAGGTCAACCGATGTGATCTGTGCCAAAGCGCCTTTTTTTTTTTATACAGTGTGGATTTCGAAGGCCTTTTTTTACATCTTTGCTGGAAGCTCTGTTTAACCCCTTAAAGACCCAGCCCAAATATACCTTAAGGACCTGGCCATTTTTTGAACATCTGACCACTGTCACTTTAAGCATTATTAACTCTGGGATGCTTTTACCTTTCATTCTGATGCCGAGATTGTTTTTTCGTGACATATTCTTGTTTATGTTAGTGGTAAAATTTTGTCCATACTTGAATAATTTCTTGGTGAAAAATTCCAACATTTTATGAAAAATTGAAAATTTTGCATTTTTTTTTTTTACTTTGAAGCTCTCTGCTTATAAGGAAAATGGATATTACAAATAAATGTTTTATTGATTCACATATACAATATGTCTACTTTATGTTTGCATCATAAAGTTGACATGTTTTTACTTTTGGAAGACACCAGAGGGCTTCAAAGTTCAGCTCCAATTTTTCTCAAAATTTTCAAAATAGGAATTTTTTTGGGACCACTTCAGTTTTGAAGTGGATTTGAAGGGCTTTCTTATTAAAAAAAATACCCCACAAATGACCCTATTATAAAAACTACACCCCTCAAAGTATCCACAATGACATTCAGAAAGTTTTTTAACCCTTTAGGTGTTTCACAGGAATAGCAGCAAAGTGAAGGAGAAAATTCAAAATCTTCATTTTTTACACTCGCATGTTCTTGTAGACCCAGTTTTTGAATTTTTACAAGGGGTAATAGATGAAAAATCCCCCCAAAATTTGTAACTCAATTTCTCTAGAGTAAGGAAATACCTCATATGCGGATGTCAAGTGTTCGGCGGGCGCAGTAGAGGGCTCAGAAGGGAAGGAGCGACAATGGGATTTTGGAGAGTGAATTTTGCTGAAATGGTTTTTGGGGGGCATGTCACATTTAGGAAGCCCCTATGGTGCCAGAACAGCAGAAAACCCCCACATGGCATACCATTTTGGAAACTACACCCCTCAAGGCACGTAACAAGGGGACCAGTGAGCTGTAACAACCCACAGGTGTTTGACGACTTTTCGTTAAAGTCGGATGTGTAAATGAAGTGGTTTTTTCCCTCAAATTTATCCTTTTTACAAAGGGTAATGGGAGGAAATGCCCCCCAAAATTTGTAACCCCATCTCTTCTGAGTATATAAATACCCCATGTTAGGACGTAAAATGCTCTGCGAGTGAACTACAATGCTCAGAAGAGAAGGAGTCACATTTAGCTTTTGGAAAGCAAATTTTGCTGAAATGGTGTTTGGGGGGCATGTCGCATTTAGGAAGCACCTAGGGTGCCAAAACAGCAAAAAAAAAAAAAAAAACACATGGCATACTATTTTTGAAACTACACCCCTCAAGGAACATAACAAGGGGTACAGTGAGCCTTGACACCTCACAGGTATTTCACGACTTTTTGTGAAAGTTGGATGTGTAAAATGAAAAAAAAAATTTTTTCACAAAAATGCTGTGTTTTCCCCAAATTTTACATTTTTACAAGGGGTAATAGGAGAAAATGACCACCAAAATTTGTAACCCAATTTCTTCTGAGTATGGAAATACCCTATGTTTGGACGTCAAGGGCTCTGCTGGTGCACTACAATGCTCAGAAGAGGAGGAGCGCCATTGAGCTTTTTGAAAGAGAATTTGTTTGGAATGGAAGTCGAGGGCCATGTGCGTTTACAAAGCCCCCTTGGTGCCAGAACAGTCGACCCCCCACATGTGACATTTTGGAAACTACACCCCTCACAGAATTTAATAAGGGGTGCAGTGAGTATTTACACCCCACTGGCGTTTGACAGATCTTTGGAACAGTGGGCTGTGCAAATGAAAAATTAAATTTTTCATTTTCACGGATCACTGTTCCAAAAATCTGTCAGACACCTGTGGGGCGTAAATGCTCACTGCACCCCTTATTACATTACGTGAGGGGTGTAGTTTCCAAAATGGGGTCACATGTGGGGGGGTCCATTGTTCTGGCACTATGGGGGCTTTGTAAACACACGTGGCCTTCAATTCCGGACAAATTTTCTCTTCAGAATCCCAATGGCACTCCTTCTCTTCTGAGCATTGTAGTGCCCCCGCAGAGCACTTTACATCCACATATGGGATATTTTCTTACTCAGAAGAAATGGGGTTACAAATTTTGGGGGGCTTTTTTCCTATTTTCCCTTGTGAAAATGAAAAATTTAGGGTAACACCAGCATTTTAGCAAAAAAATGTATTTTTCTAATTTTCCCATCCAACTATTTTGTCAAACACCTGTGGGGCGTAAATGCTCACTATACCCCTTGTTACGTTCCGTGAGGGGTGTAGTTTCCAAAATGGGGTCACATGTGGGTATTAATTTTTTTGTGTTTATGGCAGAACCGCTATAAAATCAGCCACTCCTGTGGATGTGCAAATCACCAATTTAGGCCTCAAATGTACATAGTGCGCTCTCACTCCTGAGCCTTGTTGTGCGTCCGTCCATTTTACGCCCACATTTGGGGTATTTCCGTACTCAGGAGAAATTGTGTTAGAAATTTTGGGGGTCTTTTTTTGCTTTTACCGCTTGTGAAAATAAAAAGTATGGGGCAAAACCAGCATGTTAGTTTAAAAAAAAAAAAAAAAAAATTTACACTAACAGGCTGGTGTAGACCCCAACTTTTCCTTTTCATAAGGGGTAAAAGGAAAAAAAGCCCCCAAAATTTCTAGTGCAATTTCTCCCGAGTTCGGAAATACTCCATATGTGACCCTAAACTGTTTCCTTGAAATACGACAGGGCTCTGAAGTGAGAGAGCGCCATGCACATTTGAGGACTTCATGGGGATTGCATAGGGGTGGACATAGGGGTATTCTACGCCAGTGATTCCCAAATAGGGTGCCTCCAGCTGTTGCTAAACTCCCAGCATGCCTGGACAGTCAATGGCTGTCCGGAAACGCTGGGAGTTGGTGATTTGCAACAGCTGGAGGCTCCGTTTTGGAAACACTGCCGTACGATACATTTTCCATTTTTATTGGGGGGGGGGGGGGGGGACAGTGTAAGGGGGTGTATATGTAGTGTTTTACTTTTTATTTTGTGTTAGTGTAGTGTTTTTAGGGTACATTCACACTGGCGGGCGTTTACAGTGAGTTTACCGCTAGGAGTGTGTGCTGCGGCGAAAAATTTGCCGCAGCCCAAACTTGAAGCAGAAAACTAACTGTAAACCTGCCTGTGTGAATGTACCCTGTACGTTCACATTGGGGGGGGGGGGCAAACCTCCAGCTGTTTCAAAACTACAACTCCCAGCATGTACTGACAGACCGTGCATGCTGGGAGTTGTACTTTTGCAACAGCTGGAGGCACACTGGTTGGAAAACCTTCAGTTACCTAACTCAGTTTTTTCAAACCAGTGTGCCTCCAGCTTTTGCAAAACTACAACTCCCAGCATGTACTGATCGCCGAAGGGCATGCTGGGAGATGTAGTTATGCAACAGATGGAGGTACACAACTACAACTCCCAGCATGCCGAGACAGCTGTTTGGGCATGCTGGGATTTGCAGTTTTGCAACAGCTGGAGAGCTATAGTTTATAGAGACCACCGCACAGTGATCTCCAAACTGTGGACCTCCAGATGTTGCAAAACTACAAATCCCAGCATGCCCAGACAGCCAACTGCTATGTGGGCATGCTGGGAGTTGTAGTTTTGCAAGATCTGGAGAGCAACAGTATAGAGATCATTGTGCAGTGGTCTCAAACTGTAGCTCTCCAGCTGTTGCAAAACTACAAATCCCAGCATGCCTAAACAGCTCTCTGGGCATGCTGGGAGTTGTAGTTTTGCAACATCTGGAGGGCTACACTCTATAGTGGTCTCAGACTGTAGCCCTCCAGATGTTGCTAAGCAACTCACCAGCTTCCATAGGATCCACGTAGCTGCGTCGCCGTCCTCTTCTTCCGTCGATCGTCGCCCGCTGCCGTCACCGATGGGTGAGTGGACTTCGGCGCCGGTCCTCTGTCGTTTCCCCTTTCTGCCCCGCCTATTGTGGGTGGGCAGGACGGGGAAACCGAAAGTAAAGCCCCCCGCCCCCGATCTGCTATTGGTTATCGTGTCTTGATGATCAATAGCAGGGATAGGAGGGGTGGCACCCCTGCCACCTCACTCTTATCGCTTCAGGGGGATCGTGGGTGTCTTGGACACCCGCGATCCCCCTTCTATTCCGGGTCATCGGGTCACCATAGACCCGAATCGGCGCAAATCGCAAGTGTGAATTCACTTGCGATTTGCACCGATCGCCGACATGGGGGGGTCTGATGACCCCCTGGGCACTTGCGCGGGGTGCCTGCTGATCGATATCAGCAGGCACCCCGGTCCGGTCCCCGCCCGGCGGGGACAGAAATTCCCACGGGCGTATGGATACGTCCTGGGTCTTTAAGTACCAGAAAGCCAGGGCGTATCCATACGCCCTAGGTCCTTAAGGGGTTAAAGATGGAAAACAGAGTGGAATGGTCCATTACAGAGCAGACAGCTATGGATCCCATTACTTTAATGGTGTCAGTCTGGTGTCCATTTATTTAGACGGATCTGACTGGACAAAAAAATGACTGCTTGCATTTTTTGTCCGCTTAGGTCCACACTGTGTTTTAGCAATCGGGGTATCCAATCCCATTCTGCCGAAAATGGCAGCAGATGTTTACTGTAAGGCTCGGTTCACACTCCATTCATGCCAGTTATCGGATCCGTCAGCATTCCACCGAAAACAGGATAACCACTTACACAGGAGCAATGGACCCCATTCAACCCTAGTGACTCTGTTTGGGGCATATGCCTTATCTTAAGCGGACTCATAACGGGGCTAATGTGCTCATGAAATAGGTCAGACATCCTGAAAGGGGCCATTATGTTACTCTGTTTTGTCCTGGGGAGTGAAGTTTTGCCTGTGCTACAATACACCACACAGGCCTTGCCCCCCCCCCCCCCTTGCATAACCAATGTTTGCAAGGCCATCACCCAGACCGTGTTTTGCGTAATCTGGGGCAAAATGAACAGAGTTAAGTGGAATGTGATGTACATGGAGCGTGGGAAGGGCGTCCCCAATATCTCCATACTGCTGCGGGCTACTTTTGCATGTGTCAGTGTGCAGAGGACTCTGGTTAAAAAGAAAGGCTCCGTGGGCAGGTCCATGTCCTGCCTGCTTCTCCTGCCCTTCTGGAAGGGGCTTGGCTGGGACAAGTGGGACAGCTCCTTCCCTTTCAACTGGTACACTCCTTGATTCTACAGTGATGTTGTCCAGTTCATAAGGGAACATAATCTGGAGGGACTCAAGCCCGACCTGTGGAAGACTGTTTACAAGTACATCAGAGCTGAGGACTTGCTGGAGCTTGTTCCAGGGCTCCCTAAGGCCACTGCAAAGATAGTTTGGTACAATGTGGCCTCTGCAAGGCTAACCAAAGGACACAAGGACTTGTCATGGATGGCCATCAAGGGAGGACTATCTCTGAGGTCATTGATGCACGCCTGTGGCCTGAGCAGAACTAGGTACTGCCCCAGGTGCCCCTTTGTGGAGGAAACATCTATGCACGTCTTTTGGCCATGCCCCTTTGCACAGGGTCTATTGAACGCCCTGGAACTTAAACTTAAGAGAGTCGGTACCCAGCAACAACCTATCGTACCATTCGGTGCTTTTTCCTGGGGTTCACGACGTGGAGGCCATGCGCCTTATGAATTGTTTTAAGGAAACTATATAGCTGGCCAGGAATCGCCTCATCTTCAACAGGGAAGACATGTCCGTCCAGGACTGTCGCAGGCTTATCAACAACCTGCTTAGAGACTATTCCATTTTGGACTGTCCGGACATCGATGAAGAAGAGGACTAACGCTCCTCTACTTCCCCACCTCCCATATGTTTGCTGAGTAGCTTGATCCTGTGATCCGCCCCTTCCTACCCCCATAGACCCCAACCCCCTCCCTAATCACAGACTGTAATGTGTTGTTTCTTAATTAACGAGTGATGGAGCGGAATGTTAGTGCAGCATGTGGTTCAGTGTTTAGCTTAGGGAACCTGTGCTGTAAATTGTACTGTCATGCTCTGTATGATTGTAATTAGAAATGAATGTGATCCAGTATACGTTGGCATGCCGTTTTTTGCAGGATTTTGACAGATACGTTTTACGGGGGCAGGAATACTGCATGATTGTACCCTAACGTAAAGCAGTGGTTGCCATTAATTTAGTAACTCCATTCAGAAGGTATCCACTATTTTAAGCTGACTCAAAAGCACAATCCGCTGCGTTGTCCAGTCAGCTTTAAATAGCACATACGGTACATAGTGACGCTGCTCCATTGAAATAAATGGCATCTTGCTTTCAGTGGGATGGCCATGATGCCTCTTAGGCTAGGTCCACATTGCATTTCTGCCCTTGTTAAACGTATCAGTTGGCATCCCACCGAAAACAGGATGCTGATTGCTGATGTATACTGTTAACCAGAGCAGATGACTCCATTTATTCCTATGGCCAAACAGTGTCACCTATTGACTCCTTTATATGCACTATTTCAAAAACATAACAGCACCTGATTTTGGGTCCACTAAAAATAGCGCATATGTCCCGAAAAGGGGTCACTAGGTGACTCTGTTTGGCCATAGGAGTAAATGGGGTCCGCTGCTTCGGTTAACAGTATACACTGGCATCCTGTTTTTGGCAGGATGGCGACAGAGACGAATAACGGAGCAGGAACGCGGTGTGGACATAGCCCTAACCGGACTCCACAGGTGTGAACATAGCCTAACCTATATCTGCAGCATTTGGATTTCTAAGTGTATTTCCTATTAATATGCTGATTTCTCCCCTTATGAATATACAACATTACACTGAATTTAGCGGATTTTTAGAAGATTTGGCGATGAAGTCATGTGGAAGAGGCCCCGCAGGTTTCCTTATACCACACAGGGGGAATAATAGGTATGTCTCCCGTAATGTCATTTATTTTGGGGCCCTGTGTTCACACAATAGTGATAATAAAGCTGCATGCAGTATAAGCCCTCCAGCACACGGCCTCCACAATGCGGTTTTCTCTCCACATTCCACTATAACGCTGTGTGTGTACGGTGGTGTGAGAGAAGCAGTGGCAGGCACAGTGTGCGGATTCCCCGGCTCTCCCCTGGCTCGGTGTCCGCTCTCCCGCTCTGGGCCCCGGCCTGGCCTGGGCTCTGCAGTCCGCAGCCAGCTGCCTCGCATGCGGCCTCCCCCTTCCGCATTTTCCTGAGGCTCTGCGGCAGTGACGTGTGCAGCTGACGGCGGCCCCGGCCAGGAGAGCTGCCCGCTCTTTCCCTCTCCCTCCTTCCCCCCTCTTCTCTTTCTCTCAGCCATCGGCCCCTCCCTTTCTGCCTCTCGCACTCGCTCTATACCTTCCCCCTCCCTTCGAATCAGCCATCGCGAACAGGCCTAACGGACGCGGAGCCCCGGTGCCGGTGTACTGAGGGGATTCCTGCAGCCATTAACGGTAAGACGGCGGCGGCCGAGGAGTGCGCGGGGGGGCCTGGGCGGGAGACGGTCGCGCTCTGAGGGGGCTCGGCGGGGTGTGCAGCGCTCAGCCCGGGCTCTGCCTGATAACCTGCAGGGAGGACTGTGCAGGAGCCGGGGAGAACGGTTGCCCCGTCCCTGCAGGGAGAACGCGTTTCTCATGTGTAATTACTTTGGCCGGTGCGGGGAGAGGCAGGCCGCGGCCTTGTGTGGCCCGCCTGTAGGCCTCCGTCCGACCGCTTGCCCTTCCAGGCCTCAGAGGAGGCCGCAGCTAGGCCGGAGTAGGGGGCGGTGGTACTGGCGACCTGCGGCTTCTGCTTCGCGCCTTATCTCACACCACATACAGGACTGTATTAGTATAGGGGTGTACTGGGAAGCGCCCGATACCGCATAGTAGGTCACACTAGTCGTGCGTTTTTTGGGCTACTATGTGATGCATTGAAAGCAAGATGGCGACGGTTCACATGCTGCATGTGAGGGGGGAGGGGAGCGCCGCCATGTTTGATCACTGGGAAGGAAGAGACGGGCAGGGCGTGGGAGGAAGGGAGAAGAGCCCCGGGGACTGCGGCCGGGGGGCGGGGATGGAGGCTCCTCACTGTTCACACTGACCGCGGGCACATCCAGGATGCGTTATCTACACAGCATGCACAATGTGAATACAGTGGAGGAATGTTTATGTCTTCACTTGCATACAATCTTTATTTTAGTGATTTCTAGTCTGTTCACACATAAATAGACTAAATGAGCACAGCATCAGATCTGCAGCAGGTCCTGTATTAGTGTGAATACACCCCACACGTTTTATAAGGTGTGAACATGACCTAAGTCAGTTGTCCTCAAACGGTGGACCTCCAGCTGGTGCAAAACTACAATTTCTAGCATGGCCGAGCAGGTAATGCTGGGAGTTGTAGTTTTGCAACAGATGGAGGTCCATTTTGGAGACAACTGACCTATATGATGCAACATGAAGCAGTAATATATACGGTTACGTTCACAACGCGTTATTGCGGTCCGTTTAATGTATACGTTTTATAGGGGAAAAACTGATATGTTAAAAAGGCTTTTGTATGCCATACAGCAGTGTTTCCCAACCAGGGTGCCTCCAGGTGTTGCAAAACTACAACTCCCAGCATGCCCGTACAGCAAAAGGCTGTCCGGGCATGCTGGGAGTTGTAGTTTTGCAACACCTGGAGGCACCCTGGTTGGGAAATACTGTGTAAGGCTGGGTTCACACTACGTTTTTGCCGTACTGTTTTCAATCCGTTTTTCTAAAGAAAACCGTATGGCAAAAAACGGATGGAACAGTATGGAAAAAAGTAAGGCTGGGTTCACACTACGTTTTTGCCGTACTGTTTTCAATCCGTTTTTCTAAAGAAAACCGTATGGCAAAAAACGGATGGAACAGTATGGAAAAAAGTAAGGCTGGGTTCACACTACGTTTTTCAACTACGGTTCCCGCATACGTTTTCTATCAAAAACCGTATGGGAAAAAAACGCATGGAACAGTATGGGAAAAAGTAAACCGTATGCGTTTTTAAACAGTATACTGTTTTTAAAAGTGCATACTGTTCCGTCCGTTTTTGTAGAAAAAAAAAAAACATACGTTTTTGAAAATGTTGTCTATTTTTAATGGGAGGGGTCTTGGGTGGGGACTTTAGGATTCAAATGCGCATGTGCAAAGTAAAAACGTATACATGTGTGTTTCCCATTGACGTCCATGTTAAAAAAAAACGTATGCGGTTGCAGTGCGGTTTTTAAACCGGAGACAAAATCGTGGTCAACCACAGTTTTGACTCCGGTTTAAAAACCGTACTGCAACCGCATACGTTTTTTTTTTAACATGGACGTCAATGGGAAACGCACATGTATACGGTTCCATACGGGACAACGTATACGGTTTTTACTTTGCACATGCGCTTTTGCATCCTAAAGTCCCCACCCAAGACCACTCCCATTAAAAATTGACAACATTTTCAAAAACGTATATATATTTTTTCTATAAAAACGTACGGAACTGTATTCACTTTTAAAAACGCATACGGTTTACTTTTTCCCATACTGTTCCATCCGTTTTTTTTTTTGCCATACGGTTTTCTTTAGAAAAACGGATTGAATACAGTATGGCAAAAAAAGTCATGTGAACCCAGCCTAAGTCTGAGTTCACACCACGTTTTTGCCATACTGTTTTCAATCAGTTTTTCTAAAAACCGTATGGCAAAAAGTAAACCGTATGCGTTCTTAAACCATATACTGTTTTTAAAAGTGCATATGGTTCCGTCCGTTTTTATTTAAAAAAAAAAAACGTTTTTGAAAATTTTATTTAAAATAATTTTTTTAAAATTTTAACTTTAGGATGCAAATGACGTCCATGTTAGAAAAAATAAAATAAAATGATGCGGTTGCAATATGGTTTTTAACCCGGAGACAAATCGTACTCAACCGCTTTTGAGTATGGAAAAAAAAAGTATTGCAAGCAAACCGTACGCAACCGGATGCATCTGGGTGCATACGGTTTTCAATTGTATATGGTTATCAATACGGTTCCATACATTTTCTATAATGAAAACATATACGGGAACCGTACTTGAAAAACGTGGTGTGAACCCACCCTAATACATTGGGGAGATTTATCAAAGGATTTAGACAGTTTTTTTTTCCCCCATCTAAAATTGTCGCACAGAAAGTCGCAGTCTAAATACGTGCCATTTTTTTCGCAACTTTTGCTTCAGAGGATTTTTAGAACATGATGCATTCTAGTCTATTTTAGATGGAAAAATGCATTGGTGCTGAATTTATCAAAAGCGACTTTTCAGCAAAAAGTCGCATTGGCCAAAAGTAAACTGAAATGTCTGACCATGCTGAGGCAGGAATAAAGGGGTACTCTGGTGGAAAACTTTTTTTTATAATTTTTTTTTTTTTTTTTTTTTTTTTAAATCAACTGGTGCCAGAAAGTTAAACAGATTTGTAAATTACTTCTGTTAAAAAATCTTAATCCTTCCAGTACTTATTAGCTGCTGAATACTACAGAGGAAATTCTTTTCCTTTTGGAACACAGAGCTTTCTGCTGACATCACGAGCACAGTGCTCTCTGCTGATATCTCTGTCCATTTTAGGAACTGTCCAGAGTAGGAGATAATCCCCATAGCAAACATATGCTGCTCTGGACAGTTCCTAAAATGGACAGAGATGTCAGCAGAGAGCACTGTGCTCGTGATATCAGCAGACAGCTCTGTGTTCCAAAAAGAAAATAATTTCTCTGTAGTATTCAGCAGCTAATAAGTACAGGAAGGATTAAGATTTTTTTTTAATAGAAGTAATTTACAAATCTGTTTAACTTACTGGCACAAGTTTTCCACTGGAGTACCCCTTTAAATACAGTCTAAACCGTAGATCCCGAAGTCCATGTGCAGAATTTATCGAGCCGTGCGCCTTTTGATAAATTAGGCGCACAATGGACCAGCCTAACCCTCTGTAGTTTGGTCTATATTGATGCTGGAAATAGACCACTTTGATAAATACCCCCAATTGACTTGCATTAAAAAAAAAAAAAAAAAAGTAACGTGACTTGTACATTTTATTTTTTTGTGTGTACACAATAGTGTAGCAAAATTTAACAGACTGTAAGGCTAGGTTCAGACTACGGAATCTGCAGGCAGAAAATTTCCGCCCAGAGATTCCGAGTGCGGCCAGCGCCGGCTGAATCAGTCGGCGCTAGGACAGCGCGGACACTGCAGTCTCCAATAGACTGCAATGTGTTCCGTGCGGATTTCCGCCTGAAGAAAGAGCAACCCCATTCTTTAGGTGGAAATTTCTAAGCGGATTTTCCGCTTCACAAATTCCGAAGTGTGAATTTGTGAACGGAAACCCATTCACTACACTAGACATTTTAGCAAGTGGAATTTGTGACGGAAATTTTACAACTGAATTTGTCGGAAATTCTGTAGTCTGAACCTAGCCTAACAGGAATAGTGAAATAAAGACAAAAACTTCTCTCTGGACTGAATTGACACAGTGCTAATGCAGTACATCCTAGGGCTTGGCGGTATCACCAAATGTGTGTATCACGGTATTTTTTTTAAACTTTTGGCGGTTCCACGGTATATAACGGTATTTCCTATCGTGCAGCTGTCACGTCCCCTCCCATAGGCTTGCATTGAGGGGCGGCACACGACGTCTGCCCCGTGGTCGCCGGTAATCAGACCCGGAGCGAACATGCTTCGGGGACTGATTTTAACTGGGGTGCTGCGTGCAAGATCACGGGGGTCCCCAGCGGCGGGACCCCCGCGATCAGGCATCTTATCCCCCATCCTTTGGATAGGGGATAAGATGTCTAAGTGCCGGAGAACCCCTTTAACTTCAGTGGAATTCATTGCTTTTCTGGCATTTTATAGTGATAAGATGGGATTTTTCACTGCATCTGCGATGGTGGCTTCTAACTGAGCCTCCCACACAGATGTGGTCTCGGCCTGCTCTCTAAAACTACAGACTCTTGCCTGCTTCACCTGATTCCAGTAATCTCATTGTTGATCATATCACTCCAATAGCTTTTCACATACAGTGGATAATCTCCTCTTTGATTCTGTGATGTTCCTCTTTTCTCTAGCCGAGCGTGTCTTGTCATTAATCTCAATTCCTGAATACTGAGGGCAGGAAACACGTGGGTGCTGAATGACAGATTATGGGAGTCCCCCGCGGTGGGACCCCCGGGATCACACATCTTATACCTTATCCTTTGGATAGGGGATAAGATGCATTAGGGCCAGAGTACCCCTTTAAATGCAAGTCTGACTGTACTCCATTTGTGGTCATCAGCAAGACAGACTATTTTGTGCATTCCCTAGTTATGGACTTGATCTTTAATTTTCTTAAAGTAGTTTTCCCAGAATCTACAGTTTTCACCCAACCACAGCATAGGTGACAAATGTCAGGTCACTGGTGGGCCCATCAGTCGCCAGAATGAGGGGTCTTTTATCTTCTATTCTGCCTCCCTACACAACCACATGAGAAGTTTAAATAGAGCAACATCTGAACTGGGGCATTGCACTCCATTCTATGTGTCTGATGGAGATAAATGAGTAGAGTGCCTGGCTATCAGTATTAGTCCTGTATACTTGAATTGAGCAATAATATACATGTTCCTCTGCTGCTCCAACCTTCTCAGCACAGTTTTTGTGATCTCTTTGTTCACTAGCAGTCTTACACTTACCAGGTTTATTCAGCCTATTCCGTAGATAGGCCATCAACACTAGATCTGTGGGAGTCTTACTCCCAGCATCCCCACCAATGAACTCTTTGCTTGTTAGAGAACCACAGCCACTTCAGTATGTACTGGCATTCGTCCTTGCATCACTGTACGGTTTGCAGCAGTGCAGACATCTGCAGCTTTGCCCTATCCACTTGAATGAGACAACACTGCAGTTCCTTTCACCTCCGCTAAAAATGGTACAGTGATGAGTACTGGCACATGTAAACATTAGAGGCTATGTGAGCTGGGAGATGGACCCCTTCAATCGAAGGTAGATGGGATCAATCTTTACAGGATGCATAGCCCGTAGAATTTTGTGTGTAATTTATATTTGTATAAACTAGAACTTTTTTTTATTATTTTTTTTTTGTAGGTATACAAAGCAATATTTTACATACAAATGTAGAATTTATATATTTGTGTTTATGTAATTTCAACTTGAAACTCCCATGTAGAAGAATGAAAATGAACAGTATTCCATCTAGACTTTGCCTTTGTGTGATGCTGTGATGTGACAAATAATAAGTCAGGTGACACTGTCGCTTTATGACGTAGGACTCCTTGAAATTAACTAATGCTTTCATAATAGCGATGATGTTCTTTTGTTTAGGAATTATACCTTATCATGTTGGTGTCTTCTCATTGACATCAGAAGTATTAGATTTTTAATTTTTATTTTTTACAGAAAAAATCAGCTAATGATTGTTCAGAGTCATGGAAGAAGATGTAGCCGAGCTTGCGCTGCAGACAGACCCGCATGCTTTTTTCCATACTTCAGGTATTTACAGGTTTATGTGAATGTGATTAAATCTCCGATAAATGCTTGCATGCATATTACCATTTTCTAATGCACTGTATAATATACAAGAACATTTAATATCACTGGGGATATCTGTCTGCTGGATGAAAATGGATAAAGGTCAAGTGCTTTTCTTAAAAAAATTTTTTTTTATTAGTACCTGTTGATTGCGAAGTCTGGAAAATGGACATAGTTTTGTCGTCTTCTTAGTAAAGAAGTAAAAGGGTATTTCCATCTCATAAAGTGATGGATTATCCCTAGGGTCCCATTCTTCCTGATGACTGTAGTTCTACATGTCCTTAGTAATTTTTTTGCTCAGGCTTTCCTGTCCCCCTGGCTGTACAGGGATCTGTCATTATCCATCACAGGTAGAAGAACTATACAGGGAAACTAAGAAAAACTTATCAGTGATGATTTCAGTGTATTGACTGTAATGTTTTATAATTTTACCCCTACATGTCGTGAAGATGTCAGTTGTTATAGCTTTGCTCTGCGGTTTGGCAAGAATCAGAAATCTAGACTTGCAAAGAAAAACATTTTAAAGGGAATCTGTCACCCCAAATTGCCTATTTAACTGCTGAAATGCATGAAATAAGAGCAGCAGTACCAGTATGAAGCGCATCTGTTGGTGCAGTAGTGGGGAAAAAATGGCCAGACTGCAATACCTCTCCCGCTTTCCTGGCCATCCATCTCAGAGGAAGAGGATGTAGAGAGGCCTTGTGGCCCGTAGCAGTGCCCAACAATTACTATTGACTCTGGGCTGCTAATATAAAGCATTTTTTTCACTGGTGCACCAATGGAGATACTACATACAGCTACCTTTGCTATTGTTACAAGAATTGATATATTTCCATGCCAGCAGTTGAATAGGCAATTTTTGTGATATAAATTCCCTTAAAGAAGAAATGTCCTTTTAATAGATACTCACAATAACAATTTGGTAAACGTGACCCACAGTTCCTCTGTTCCTTTGTCTCCATGACAGTTCTTCATGTTCTGTTAATTCAGTTTTTATAGTTGAGAGTTGTAATATACATGTTTCGACCCATTGACTATGGTTTCTGATCAGTAAAGTTACTGAAAGGCATAATTGATTTTAATTTAAGTCCTGGTCAACTAATGTGCTCTAGTAATTTGAAATTATTATGAAATCAAACTCTGTCTTTATTTTTCGGTTTTGTTGGAACAGGAACCCCTCACCTTAATGGTAATGAGATAATTGTGGAAATCCAAGAGACCGTCTTCGTTGCAGATGGAGACGGAGGCATGGCTGTTCAAGGATATCCCGATGATCCTGACTCTGTTGTTATTCAAGATGTAATTGAAGATGTGGTCATTGAGGATGTGCAGTGTTCTGACATTTTGGAGGGAACACGGGTATCGGAGACTGTAATAATACCAGAGCAGGTTTTAGAAGATGAGATCGGCCCTGACACGGAGGAACAGGAACTGGAAGATGTGTTATCCAATTGTGATGTTCCTGAGAATGTCTTAGACTCTGATTTAGTGGAAGGAGCATTAACTGTTGCCAGCAGTGAAAATACTATTCATCCAGATCATGTAGTAGGAGGGGACATGGCAGAGGATGGACTTGGTGACGATATGATTTCTGAAGAGGTCCTTGTAGCAGACTGTGCGTCTGAGGCTGTGATTGATGCTAATGGTATTCCAGTGCAAGGTCCTGATGGAGAAGAAGTCAACTGTGATGACTACCTTATGATATCTTGTAAGTTACAGCTCCAGTTCTTTATCATAAACTGAAATCTTTTCTTATTAGTAAACTATAATGATAAAAAAATGC
Organism: Hyla sarda; assembly: GCF_029499605.1. NCBI lineage: Eukaryota > Metazoa > Chordata > Amphibia > Anura > Hylidae > Hyla > Hyla sarda. Next base: position 385,003,608 of record NC_079190.1, on the reverse strand, counting down.
TTGCTAGGACACTGTTACACAAGGCAATTATTGGCCAAACAGGTCAATATCGCCCTGGGTAATTGGGCCGGAATGAGTTGATCAGGTTGTTTTGACCTGTTAATAAAAATAAATAAATTAAAAAAAAAAGTCCTTGGCTGCAAATCTCCCTGTTTAACCCCATAACGACGCAGGACGCAAATGTACTTCCTGGTGCGGCGGTACTAAATGCACCAGGACATACATTTACATTCTATACGTGGCCGCGATCATCGGAGTGATGCTTGGGTCATGCGTGGCAGGTCCTGACTGCTGATAGCAGCCAGGGACCTGCCAGTAATGGCAGACATCTGTGATCCCGCGGTTGTCCGCCATTAACCCCTCAGATGCATTGATCAATACAGATCACGGCATCTGCAGCGCTGCGGTCACTAAAAATGAATGAACTGATCACTTGCAGCTGCCACGGTGATCCAATCATCCAGAACGGCAGTCGGAGGTCCCTTCACCATCCTCCACTGCCTTCAACGGGCCTTCTGCTCTGAGATTGAGCAGACCAGAGCAGAAGATGACCGATAACACTGATCAGTTCTATGCCTTATGCATAATACTGAACAGTATTAGCAATTCAATGATTTCTATAAATAGTCCCCTATGGGGACTATTAAAGGGGTACTCCGGTACTAAGACATCTTATCCCCGATCCAAAGGACCCCCGTGATCTTGCACGCAGCACCCCGGTATAATCTGTCCCCGGAGCATGTTTGCTCCGGGTCTGATTACTGGCGATCACGGGGGCCGGAGCATTGACATCACGGCCCCGCCCCCGTGTGATTTCACGCTCCGCCCCCTCAATGCAAGCCTATGGGAGGGGGTGTGACAGTTGTCACGCCCCCTCCCATAGTCCTGTATTGAGGGGGCGGAGCATGACGTCACACGAGGGCGTCGCACTGCTCCGGCCCCCGTGATCGCCAGTAATCAGACCCGGAGCGAATATGCTCCGGGGACTGATTATAACGGGGTGCTGCGTGCAAGATCACAGGGTCCCCAGCGGCGGGACCCCCGCGATCAGGCATCTTATCCCCTATCCTTTCGATAGAGGATAAGATGTCTTAGCGCCGGAGTACCCCTTTAACCCCTTAACGACGCAGGACGTATATTTACGTCCTGCGCCGGCTCCCGCGATATGAAGCGTGATCCTGCATCATATCGCATTGGTCCTGGCGCTCATCAACGGCCGGGACCCGCGGCTAATACCACACATCGCCGATCGCGGCGATGTGCAGTATTAACCCTTTAGAAGCGGCGGTCAAAGCTGACCGCCGCTTCTAAAGTGAAACTGAAAGTGACCCGGCTGCTCAGTCGGGCTGTTCGGGACCGCCGTGGTGAAATCGCGGCGTCCCGAACAGCTGATCGGACACCGGGAGGGCCCCTACCTGCCTCCTCGGTGTCCGATCGACGAATGACTGCTCCGTGCCTGAGATCCAGGCAGGAGCAGTCAAGCGCCGATAATGCTGATCACAGGCGTGTTAATACACGCCAGTGATCAGCATAGGAGATCAGTGTGTGCAGTGTTATAGGTCCCTATGGGACCTATAACACTGCAAAAAAAAGTGTTAATAAAGGTCATTTAACCCCTTCCCTAATAAGTTTGAATCACCCCCCTTTTCCCATAAAAAACATAAAACAGTGTAAAAAAAAAAAAAAAACATATGTGGTATTGCCGTGTGCGTAAATGTCCGAACTATAAAAATATATCATTAATTAAAGCGCACGGTCAATGGCGTACGCGCAAAAAAATTCCAAAGTCCAAAAAAGCGTATTTTGGTCAATGAATAAAAAGTGATCAAAAAGTCCGATCAAAACAAAAATCAGAACGATAAAAACTTCAGATCACGGCGCAAAGAGTCCTCATACCGCTCTGTACGTGGAAAAATAAAAAAGTTATAGTGGTCAGAATATGACATTTTTAAGCGTATACATTTTCCTGCATGTAGTTATGATTTTTTCCAGAAGTGCGACAAAATCAAACCTATATAAGTAGGGTATCATTTTAACCGTATGGACCTACAGAATAATAAGGTGTAATTTTTACCGAAATATGCACTGCGTAGAAACGGAAGCCCCCAAAAATTACAAAATGGCGTTTTTTTCCCGATTTTGTCGCACAATGATTTTTTTTTTTCTGTTTCGCCGTGCATTTTTGGGTAAAATGACTGTCACTGCAAAATAGAATTGGCGACGCAAAAAATAAGCCATAATATGGATTTTTAGGTGGAAAATTGAAAGGGTTATGATTTTTAAAAGGTAAGGAGGAAAAAATTAAAGTGCAAAAACGGAAAAACCCTGAGTCCTTAGGGGGTTAAAGTGTAAAAATGAAAGTAAAAAAAAATTATTTTTTTTAAAAAACCACACCCGCAAAAAAAAAAAATTTGTCCCATTTTCCCCATTTCACCCCTAAAAAGTGTTAAAAAATTTATTTTTTTAAACATATTTGGTATCACCGCATAAATATCCGAACTATTAAAATATAATGTTAATGATACCGTACGGTGAACGGTGTGAACGGAAAAATAAAAAAAATTCCAAAATTGCTGCTTTTTTATAACATTTTATTCCCAAAAAATTGATAAAAAATGTATTAAAAGTTTTATATATGTAAATATGGTATCAATAAAAAGTACAGATCACAGTGCAAAAAAATGAGCCCTCATACTGCCGCTTATACGGAAAAATGAAAAAGTTGTAGGTCTTCAAAATAGAGGGGTTTTAAACGTACTAATTTGGTTAGAAAGTTGTTTTTTTTTTGCGCAACAGTAATAGAAAAGTATGTAATTATGGGTATCATTTTAATCATATTGACCCAAAGAATTAAAAAAAACGTCATTTTTACCGTAAATTGTACGGCGTGAACACAAAACCTTACAAAATTTGCAAAATTGCGGTTTTCTTTTTAATTTCCCCACACATAGTATTTTTTTTGTTGCGCCATACATTGTATGGTAAAGTGAGGGATGGCGTTACAACGGACAACTGGTCGCGCAAAAAAACAAGCCCCCATACTAGTCTGTGGATGAAAATATTAAATATGATTTTTTGAAGGAGAGGAGAAAAAAACGAAAACTTAAAAATTTGTCCTTAAGGCCAAAATGGGCTGAGTCCTTAAAGGGTTAATAGGGGATATGCGGCAGATGGGTGATTGCAGCAAACAACCACACAATCGCGGTTGTTAGTGCTGCCTGGCGTCAAGCCATGTAAAAGCACGGTAAATGAGCACAGATCTCCAGGGTCGGCATTCTTTTACTTCAGAGCATCAGTCTGTCCATTATGTATTGTGACTAATTAAGAGTACTGCAACTACATGTGTTTTTTGCTGAAAGTGGCTGAAATCGTGGTAAGCATTGTTTTTTACAGTGATTATGCAAATCTCTGTTTAACTTATCATATTACCATGATTTTCGTCATTTTAGGTAAAATGAAGCAAAACCACGCATGGTTTTTAGTTGCGGTACTGCTAATTACCTGCAGCTTGTGAAAATAGCCTTATTAGGTCTCTAAGAAGTATTCATATTTTTTTTATCAATGCGCTTTAGCATAACCAATAAAGGGGTACTCCGGCCAAAGAAATCTTATTCACTATCCAAAGGACCCCCGCAATCTCTCATGCAGCTCCCCCTATCAGCAGCCTCACAGAGCAAAGATCACTCCACGTCTGATGACTCACAATCACGGGGCCGGAGTATCGTGACGTCAAAAGGGGGTGGGGCCTATGGGAGGGGGTGTGACGGCCATTTACATTTCAGTCAGCTAACATATTTATAGGAAACTTGTTGCCATGAAAACACTACAAACTCTATCATGTTATAGAGCTGGAAGAGTGGAGCAAGTTGGTATATGTTTGTGGGAAATTATTTAGTTTAACTTGTCATTTATTGATTGAATCCCTGATCTTTCTATTCTTAGGAGTCCAGTGGGTGGGGCCTATCATTAACTGACATTTTCACTGAGCTCTTAATAGAAAGCAGGGATTCAATCAATAAAGTTATACTAAATAATTTCCTACAAACCTATATCAATCTGCTCTGCTCTTCCTACTTTAACCCCTTAAGGACTCAGACCATTTTGGCCTTAAGGACTCAGACAATTAAATTTTTACGTTTTCATTTTTTCCTCCTCGCCTTCTAAAAATCATAACTCTTTTATATTTTCATCCACAGACTAGTATGAGGGCTTGTTTTTTGCACGACCAGTTGTCCTTTGTAATGACATCACTCTTTATATCATAAAATGTATGGCGCAACCAAAAAACACTATTTTTGTGGGGAAATTAAAAAGAAAAACGCTATTTTGCTAATTTTGGAAGGTTTCGTTTTCACGCCGTACAATTTATGGTAAAAATGACGTGTGTTCTTTATTCTGAGGGTCAATACGATTAAAATGATACAAATTATTACATACTTTTCTATTATTGTTGCGCTTAAAAAAAATCACAAACTTTTTAACCAAATTAGTACGTTTATAATCCCTTTATTTTGATGACCTCTAACTTTTTTATTTTTCCGTATAAGCGGCGGTATGGGGGCTCATTTTTTGCGCCATGATCTGTACTTTTTTTTTGATACCACATTTGCATATAAAAAAACTTAATACATTTTTTATTATTTTTTTTAATAAAATGTATTAAAAAAGTAGCAATTTTGGACTTTTTTACGTTCACGCAGTTCACCGTACGGGATCATTAACATTTTATTTTAATAGTTCGGACATTTACGCACGCGGCGATACCAAATATGTCTTAAATTTATTTTTTACGCTTTTTGGGGGTAAAATAGGAAAAAAAAATGACGTTTTACTTTTTTATTGGGGGAGGGGATTTTTCACTTTTTTTTAACTTTTACATTTTTTAACATTTTTTTTTTTACACTTGATTAGTCCCCATAGGGGACTATTCATAGCAATACCATGATTGCTAATACTGATCTGTTCTATGTATAGGACATAGAACAGATCAGTGTTATCGGCTATCTTCTGCTCTGGTCTGCTCGATCACAGACCAGAGCAGAAGACGCCGGGAGCCGGAAGGAGGAAGGGGAGGGGACCTCCATGCGGCGTTCTGAATGATCGGATCCCCGCAGCAGCGCTGCGGGCGATCCGATCATTCAAATCGCGCACTGCCGCAGATGCCGTGATCTGTATTGATCCCGGCACCTGAGGGGTTAATGGTGGACACCCGCGAGATCGCGGGCGTCGGCCATTGCCGGCGGGACCCTGGCTGCGATCAGCAGCCGGGATCAGCCGCGCATGACACGGGCATCGCTCCGATGCCCGCGGTTATGCACAGGACGTAAATGTACGTCCTGGTGCGTTAAGTACCAACGCACCAGGACATACATTTATGTCCTGCGTCTTTAAGGGGTTAATACCTGATGTCGATAGAGTAGGTAGTGTTATCATGGTGACAGGATACCTATGTTGGCAGACAGAAATGTAAATGGCAACTCATCTTAAGTGTTTTTTTTTATTTGTTTTTTTTGACATGTGGGATGTTTTAGTCATATGTTCCCTTTTAAAAGAATTAACTGTATTGTATCCTAGCAATAGAATTTTTGTAATGCATATCTTGAAAAACCTGAGAGATGTTAAACAAAGATTCTTCAGTTTATATATATATGGCCCCTGTTTACACTTTATCCCTTGGTATCTGTTCTCTTTTTCCAGAGAAAACCTTGCGTGCATCATTTTCTTGTCCAGAAAAAGAGCAGTCCTTCACACATTATCAAGTGGCAGAACCCAAAGTGTGAACTTAGATATAAATGTTGTCTGTATAAATTTGTATTTATGGTAAAGGTATTGTTGCACACCTAAGCTTGAGCCTTGGTTTTTCTATTTTTTATTTTTATTATTATTATTTTTTTTTGCACCAATGAAGGGTAAGAAGCTGAAACAGATGGGTGTGGGTAAATAAAGGACTCTCCTAATTTTCTAGCATTGCTGCTTTAAACAGCTCCGTTTGATCTTTTTAAGTATGTGCTGAGTAAAGCTGGAAAGGTTTTTTTATTTTTACCTCCACGGAGTACCAGTATTCTTTCTTCTTTGAGAATCCAGATGCATAGGTGATCTCTGAGGATGTCAAGAGTCAATTTGCACACATCCAGCCACTGGCATACAATGAGAATTGAGTTCCTTGTGTGAAGTGACAATGTCAAAATATTATTTGTTTTAAGTAGATCTTGCTCTTTGCTTAAGTTTTTGTGATCAATGTTACATCACTAATACATATTTTATATTATTTTTAGTGGATGATACTGAAAAGATTGAGTGTTCAGAAGAAATTGCTATGGGTGGTGAAGTGGATGGCGACCCAGCCAAGTTGGATGGGTCATGTCCAGAAGTCATCAAGGTTTACATCTTTAAGGCAGATCCTGGTGAAGACTTGGGTATGAATGTTTAACCGCATTGTGAAATATACATATTTATACATGAAATGATGTAATAGGTGTGATGTTATGGTGATATGTTTGTTTCAATAATAACCTTAGTAACTTCCCTGGCAGGTGGAACTGTAGACATCGTGGAAAGTGAATCTGAAAATGATCCAGGAGATGGACTTCTCGATCCTCATACTGGAGCTCGTCTTCCTCGTGAAAAAATGGTTTACATGGCTGTAAATGATTCTCAGACTGATGATGATAATTTGGGTGAGTCCACAAGCTCATCTATTCCTTATCACCTTGAATATCTGGACTCTAAGCATTGTGTGGTGGGCAAGTAATTTACATTGCCCTCGTCTGCAGGTACGTCTTGAGGATTAAAGAGGATCTCCAAATAACGTGTTTTGTTTCTACAGATGTAGCAGAAATTGCTGATGAAGTTTATATGGAGGTGATTGTTGGAGAGGAAGATGCTGCAATAACACATGAACATCAGCTGGATGATTCTGAACTAAGCAAGACTTTCATGCCAGTTGCTTGGGCTGCGGCTTATGGTAAACACATCAGTGCTGCAGATTTTATATTTCGCATTGTACACCTACCCTCTTAACTACCGCTGATCACACCTTTTTACGGCAGTTCACTGGTCCTTGCATATAACGAACTGAGCCCGATCTTTATACAGGAGGTGTCAGCTATATATTACAGCTGACACCTGCCTGCAGCTGGGTTTTATTTTGTCTGATACTGGCAGTGTAACCTCCAGCATATAGCGATCATAGCATGCAGGGACTGAACTGACAAGTGCTACAGCTTTCAGGTGACAGATCACCACAGCGTAATCGCAAGGGGACCGCTTGTTACTCTGAAAGTCTAATGATTGCATATAACACTTCCCCCTTCCCCGCAAAAAAAAAAAACGTATTTGGTATAGTCGCGTGGGAAAATGTCCAAATTATTCTTAACATTATTGATGCTGCATGGTGACATCACATCCAAGAATTACAGTTATTCTATTTTACTACTATAAAATTTAAACTTTGTACAAAAAGAATGCTTAAAATTGTCCTCTTTTGACCCCTATAACACATTATACATAATACATTATTTTATTTGAAAAACGGGGTGGGGGTAAACTTTTTTTTTTTTAGGTATAGGGCTTATGTACATTTTTTTTATTTTTATTTTTTAAACAATTCACAGTCCCATAGGGGACTATTACATGCAATCTTTCGTTTGCATATAGTGAACAGTGAACAGTATGACTAAGGCTGCTGAGTGCAGCTGAAACGCGTCACCTTGTCATCACCCACAGTTACCGCTGAATAAATATTGCATTGCTTGACATCCTGCTCTGGACAACTCCATTTCTTTCTACTATTATATGGACTGAGGTCCGGTCCGGTCCGTGAGCGGGAGGGGCAATCGAGTGAGCTGTGCCGCACCTGTTGTACCTAGTGAACAGTGCTATACTGATCGGCAATGTCAAGCATTAGCCATCTCTGCTCTGCTCCAGCGTGTTTAAAGCGGTACTCCACTGGAAAACTCTCTGCTGACACCTCTGTCCATTTTAGGAACTGTCCAGAGTAGGAGCAAATCCCCATAGCAAACCTCTCCTGCTCTGGACAGTTTATAAAATTGACAGAGGTGTCAGCAGTGAGCACTGTGGTCAGACAGAAAGGAAGTTCAAAAAGAAAATAACTTCCTGTGGAGCATACAGCAGCTGATAAGTACTGGAAGGATTAAGATTTTTAAATAGAAGTAATTTACAAGTCTGTTTGTTTCTGACACCAGTTGATTAAAAAAAAAAAAGCTTTCCAGGGAAGTACCCCTTTAACCACATCCATTGTTTCCTTTTATATTAAAGGAGTAGTGCAGTGAAAAATAACTTATCCCCTATCCAAAGGATAGCGGATAAGTTATAGATCGCGGGGGGTCCGACTACTGGGACCCCCCGTGATCTCCTGAACGGGGCCCCATCAGTATGCCGGAAGCGGATGCTCCGACCCCCGCAGGAAGCCGCGACCGGAGGGGGCTTGTCAGCCGCCGCTCTGTGCGGGGGCCTGCATGCCCCCTTCCAGCAGACTGTCGGGGCCCCATTCAATAGATCACGTTCAGGAGATCGCAACCCCCCCCTATCTTTTAGTACACTACTCCTTTAACTGCTGCATGGAGCAGTTTAAAAGTGCCATAGTTTTTCTTTATGCTAGCATCACTGTTTCATTCACAGTTTTTCCTAATTCAGTGTGTTAGACCTATCGTAGTTAGAGTGCATTCACACCACGTTTTGCAATACAGTTCCTGTATACATTTTCAATGTGAAAACCGTATGCATTGACTCTCCATTGAAAACCGTATGCCAAAAGATGCATCAGGTTGTGTCCGTTTTGCATCCTGTACGTTTTTCAGTTTTTTTTTTTTCCCCCGTACCCAAAACTGTAGTCTACCACGGTTTTTGGTCCGGGGGAGAAACTGTATTAAACCGTATACGTTTTTTTTTTAATCATAGGAGTCGATGGGAACCGTACAGAACTGTATGTACATACGGTTCCATCCGGTTTTCACAATACGTTTTTTGACTTTGCACAGTTTTTTTCTTGGAATTTCATTCAAACAAGTGAAACTTTATTAAAAATGGAGTGAAAAGTTAAAAACGTATACGTTTTTTTCTTTAAAAAAAACGGATACAACCAGACATAATTTTTCAAACCGTATACGGTTTTTAACTGTATACAGGTTGAAATTTGTACACATGTTTTGATACAGTTTAGTCAGGTTTTGAGGAATCCGTTTTTCATCAAAAACCTGATACGGGAACTGTATTGCAAAAAACGGGGTGTGAATGCAGCCTTACTATGCTTGATGTGACAGAATTTTGGCTCCTCCTGTGACTAAATTGTGGTGCACAGTATAACTGAGACATATTTATTATGCTGTGTGTAGGGCTGCCATCAGGGCAGGGCCCCTGCCAAATTAAACATAAAAAAAGGGGCCCCTTGCTGCTGTGTGGACCATATTGTGCACCTCGCCCCACCGAGAAAGGGGTATTGCATGGGCGAAAAGGGGATGTTGCCTACCATGCAATGCAGCAAAATTTTGACACATTACCTTTGTTAGAACAAAGTCAATTAATTGAACAGTGCAAAGTCACTTTGCTAAATCTGGCTTATTTAAAGTCTGTCCATCTAACTCTCAATGTCTGTTTGTCTAAGAACTAGATAGTTTTAGCAAATGCCTCCCATTATGTAATGAAATAAACCTTTCTAGTAGCTGAATGCTTTCACGTTCACCACCTTGTACCTCCCTGTGTTAGTAATAACCACTGAAATTGTTCTACTGGTCATAGTAAGCTTTCCCACTATAGAAATATTATTTCTCATTCAGCTCCATTGGGGGACACAGGAACAGTGGGTATATCTTGCTGCCACTAGGAGGCTGACACTAGGCATACAAAAAAGAAGTCGACCCCTCCCAGCAGGGTATACCCCACATACTGCCTTAGAGACACTCCGTTTTAGCTTAGTGTCATAGGAGGCTCCAGGATTGCTCCAGGCCTGGTCTTTTTACTATTTTTTTAGTGTTAGTGTTTAGAATTTTTTTCTTTTTCTTTTCTAGGTAGGGGCGACAGGAGCATGGCGCTGCCTGTTTCCCCACATGCGACTGAAGGGCACGGTTCTATAGAGTATGGTCCGTTAACCCTTCCTCGCCACCGGCCAGCACCAGGTCTGTACCTTGGGTCCGGGTCGCCTATTGCCTCTGCTCGCCCCGCTTAAAGAAGCCTGGCATGATGCAGCAGGCTTAGTCTGGCGAAGACTTCTGGGGACAGAACTTCTCAGGAGGTAAGTATACCTCCATAATCAGGTGAGTTCCCTACACCCCTCACCCCCTCCATCTACTAAGGCTCCTCAAGGGTTACTCAGGGAAATTACTTTATTCCAGTTGGGGGGCCCCTTTTATTGTTGCGGGGTAGGGGCATTGGGGACCTGTGACTATTTTGGGGCACTGGCCGCGACCATCATACTGTGGGCTGCAGCCCCCACACATGGTGAGGAGCTGCCAGCCCCTCCGGACGGTATTTACGGCCGTCCGGTCTGGCTATGTATCCCCGGCAGCCGTCCCCGCAGTGGAGCCGGCTGCCGGCTTCTCAGTGTCGGGGCGGCGTGTTCAGCTGGGAGCCAGGCCACTAATTTAGCCCGCGGCTTCGGCCTGGTCCCGGCTGAGTGTAGCTCCGCCCCGCGGGCGGTCTCAGCTTGTTTTTTCCAGCAGCAGTCCCCACGGAGGGAGACGGCTGCGGGCTTCACTGTCGGGGTGGCTTGGTTCGGCCGGGAGCCAGGCCGCTACTTTAGCCGCAGCTTGGCCTGGTCCCGGCCGAGTGTGGTCTCGGCTGCTACTCACTCCGGCAGCCGTCCCCGCAGAGGGAGCCGGCTGCTGGCTTCACAGTCTTTAGGGCGGCTTTCGGCCCGGAGCCAGGCCTCTACTTTAGGCCGCGGCTTTGGCCTGGTCCCGGCTGAGTGTAGCTCCGCCCCCTTCTCGCGCTCTCTGAGCGCCCAATCACTATATCGCTGGCACGGGGAGGGCTGGTTCAGTCTATCAGGCGGCAGCACGGGCACACCAGGCTGTCTCAGCCTCTTACGTGCTATCGCGCATGCGGTAACTCTTCCCCTTCGGTATCACGTGACTCGCTCCTGGTCCAGCACTGCTTCTTCACAGAAGCTGCTGCACTCTGCTCCTGTGGGTCTCCCATCCCTGCTTCTCCAGCCGGCTGTCCTGTATTCCGTAGGTGTCGGGACGTCAGTCAGGAACCTGGGTGAGCTAGTTCCAGTACTTCTGTCACTAGTTGGCTGTGCTTGGCAATGTCTACCCCCAGCATTGAACCTTCCCTCAGACAGGCGGCCCCTACCTTGGTCACTTACTATGCTTGTACAGGGTGTAAGGTAAAGTTTTCGGGGGGTTCGGATGTACCCACTTGTTCTGCCTGCTCTTCCTCACGCCCTGCTCCCCCTGCCCAAGATGGTCCTTCGGTGTCTGTGGTCCCTGATTCGGCCCCGGTTTGGGTGTCTTCCCTCTCCCAAACTATCTCAAACTTGACGCAGGTTTCCAAGGAGGTGGCTACGGCTTTAAGGCAGTCTTCCTTGCGTTCCTCTCGGGAAGCGAGTTCGGCGTCTTCGGACAGTCGATGCTCCCACAGACGTCCATGTTTTTTTTATCCTGTCTCATCTCCTGATAACAGGCACCACTCGCGCTCCAGGTCTCCTGCTCCTAGGCAGCGTTCCCGGTCTCGCGACCGCTCTCCTAGGGGCCGTTCCCCGAACCGCCCTTCTAGATCCCGGTCACCTAGATCAGGAGCCTCCACTAACTGTTCCCGATCCCCGGGTGAATTGGCGGATTCAGACCCACATTCGGATTCTGAAGAGCTGTCCTCCATGTCTGACTTGGTGGACAGCTTGGTGTCTGCAGTCAGGGACCCCTTCCGTCTACAGGACCCTGGACCTTCGGACCCTGCTCCTGAAGTTTCCGTTGCCCGTACTCCTCGCTCTAAGTTTTTCCATCCTCATAAGGAGTTTGATGTACTTCTGGAGATCGCCTGGAAGCTTCCGGAGAAGCGCTTCCAAGGCACTAAACGGCTAAAGACTATGTGTCCATTCCCTCAGGACCTTATCTCTAAATGGACCTTTCCACCATCTGTGGACCCCCCCAGTCTCCCGTTTATCCAAGTCCACCACTCTACCGTTTGCGGATGCCGCTTCCTTTAAGGATCCTGCGGACAAGCGGGTTGAGAATTTGGCCAAGTACGCGTTTGAGGCAGTGGGATCCTCCCTGCTCCCAGCCTTCTCTTCAGCCTGGGTCGCGAAGTCCTTAGCGGTGTGGGCTTCTCAGCTTCGTCAGGGACTACTGTCCGGGGCCTCCCCGGATGATCTGGCTGAAATTGCTCGTCAGGTGTCAGGCGAATATTTATGCCAGGTTTCGTTAGAGTCTGCTCGCTGTGCGGCTGTCGCAGCTGGCAACCTAGTCGCCATTCGTCGCTCCATGTAGCTCAAAGCTTGGAAAGCCGATTCGGCTTCCAATAAATCTCTGACTGCAATGGCCTTTACTGGCGGTTGCCTTTTTGGGAAACGGCTAGACGACATCATTTCTGAGGCTACGGGCGGTAAAAGTTCTTTGCTTCCCCAGAACAAGGATCGCCGCACTGCGGCGCGTGGGAATTTTCGTAAGTCAACCTCCTTTCGGTCCTTTCGCTCCCTGGGTCAGGGGCGCCAGGAAAAATCGAGCCCCTCGCAGGGTAGGCAGGGCCCGTCCTTCAAGCTTCGCTCCTCCTGGAAGCAGGATAATCGTTCCAACTGTTTTCCCGCTAAATCGGAAACCCGCAAACCTTCCTCGACCTGAAGGGGCGCCCCCACCTGGGACTCCTTCTCGGGTGGGCGGTCGCTTACTTCTCTTTCGGAACATTTGGTTGGCACAAGTCCAGGACTCTTGGGTTCGGGACGTCATCTCTGACGGTTACCGAATAGAGTTCTTTCCCCGGGATGGTTTTTTTCGGTCCCGGCCTCCTCGTTCACCTACTCTGGCCGCAGGTTTTCATTCTGCCACTCGCACTCTGCTGCAACAGGGTGTCATTGTGCCTGTTCAGGGGTTTCTATTTAAACCTCTTCGTTGTGCCCAAAAAAGGAGGGTTCAGTCCTTCCGATTTTGGACCTGAAACTCCTCAACCAACATCTTCGCCACTTCCGTATGGAGTCGCTACGGTCGATCGTGGCATCCATGGATCATGGCGAATTCCTGTCTTCAGTGGACATTCGGGATGCGTATCTACACATCCCGATTTCTCCTCCTCATCAACGTTACCTCCGCTTTGCCGTTCCGCAGGGTCGCTTTCAATTTGTGGCTCTGCCCTTCGGCCTGGCCACGGCCCCCCGGGTTTTTACCAAAGTCCTGGCTGCTGTCATGGCCATTCTCAGGTCCCGGGGGTGTCTGTCCTTCCTTACCTGGACGACCTGCTTATCAAGGCCCCGTCCCGGATCCAGAACGAGGAGAGTCTCCACATCACCCTGCTGACCCTAACCAGCTTTGGGTGGCTGATCAACGAGGAGAAATCCAACCTTTCTCCCTCCCGCTCTCTGGTCTTTCTGGGCCTCCGGTTTGATACCGGGAGCTCCCAAATCTTCCTCCCTCCGGACAAGCGGAGTGCTCTGCTGTCCGGCGTTCGTCACTTGAGATGCCCGCATCCAGTGTCCATTCGTGCCTGCATGGCAGTGTTGGGCAGAATGGTGGCGGCCATGTCGGCGGTTCCGTTTACACAGTTCCATTGCCGTCCGCTTCAGTGGGCCATTCTGTCCCTTTGGGATGGATACCCCCTGTCCTTAGACCACCGGATCCGTCTGCCCACCTCGGCTCGCCAGTCTCTTCTTTGGTGGCTCCACTCTCCCCTCCTTCAAAGCGGCCGCTCGTTTCTACCGTTGCACTGGCCAGTTCTTACGACGGATGCGAGCCTCCTTGGCTGGGGGGGGGGGGGGGGGTGTTCTCCTGGACTGGACGGTCCAGGGCCGGTGGTCTCCTCGGGAAGCCAGGCTTCCTATCAATGTCCTGGAGATCCGGGTGATATTCCTTTTGTCTCCGGCACTGGGAGTCTCTCTTCTTTGGGGTTGCCCAGTTCGGACAACGCCACAGCCGTGGCGTATATCAACCGCCAAGGGGGCACTCGTAGCAGTGCCGCCATGACCAAGGTGTCCAAGATCTTCACCTGGGCGGAACGCATGGTTCCCTCCATATCAGCGATCCACATTCCGGGGGTGGAAAATTGGGAAGCAGACTTTCTAAGTCACTCCTCTCCCGATCCAGGGGAGTGGTCCCTTCACCTGGAGGTGTTCACCTCGAGTCCATTTGCAGTCGTTGGGGGGGGGGTTCCGGATGTGGACCTCTTTGCGTCCCGCTTAAACCGGCAAGTTCCAAGCTTCGTGGCAAAGTCCCAGAGATGCGCTGGCCGCAGACGCCCTCGTCCTTCCTTGGTCTCGGTTCACTCTCCCGTACCTGTTTCCGCCAATTCCCCTCCTTCCCCGAGTGCTCAGGAAACTCAAGGCGGAAGGCGTATCGGCTATCCTAGTGGCTCCGGATTGGCCCCGCCGATCTTGGTACGCCAACGTGGTTCGGCTCGTGGTGGACGTTCCCTTTCGGCTGCCAGATCGTCACGATCTTCTTTCTCAGGGTCCTCTTTGCCACCCCAATTCACAGCCGCTACGTTTGACGGCGTGGCGGTTGAAACCGCGGTATTGAAGGCTGGCGGTTTCTCACCTGGGGGTATTCGCTCTATGCATAGGGCGCGTAAGCCATCCTGGGCGAGGATCTACCATAGGACTTGGCGGGCTTATTTTCGCTGGTGTGAGGCCCGCTCTCTTTCCCGGTTCGTTTTTCTCTGCCGAACCTTCTGGCGTTTCTGCAGTCGGGTCTTGAGATGCGTGGGGGCTCTTAGTTCTCTCAAGGGTCAAGTGTCTGCGCTGTCTATTCTTTTTCAGTGGCCTCTAGCTTCTGACTCATCGGTTCACACCTTCCTCCAAGGAGTAGCTCACGAGATTCCTCCCTACAGGTCTCCTACTCCCCCTTGGGACTTGAATTTGGTCCTGAGTGCCTTGCAATCCGTTCCGTTCGAGCCTATCCGCGATATTTCTCTTCCTTTCCTTTCTTGGAAGGTCGCCTTTTTGGTAGCTGTGACCTCGATCCGATGGGTATCGGAATTGGCAGCTCTTTCTTGTCAACCTCCTTCCCTGATTCTTCATCAAGACAAGGCGGTACTTTGGCCGGTTCCTTCTTTTCAACCGAAGGTGGTTTCATTCTTTCATCTGAACGAGGATATCGTTCTGCCTTCCTTCTGTCCTGCTCCGTCTCATCCTAAGGAGCGTTCTCTCCACAATCTGGATGTGGTCCGAGCCTTACGAGTTAACCTCAAGGCCACCTCTTCTTTCCGACGGTCGTAGTCGCGTTTTGTCCTTCCGGAGGGCCGACGCAAAGGTTTGCCGGCTTCTAAGGCCACCATCTCCAGGTGGATCCGGTCTGCCATTTCTGAAGCGTATCGTTCCAAGGGGAATGATCCTCCCTTTCGGGTTACGGCTCACTCCACTCTCTCTGTGGGGGCCTCTTGGGCGGTCTTTAACAGGGCTTCGGCCCTACAGGTGTGTAAGGCGGCTATTTGGTTTTCGGTGCACACGTTCACCAAGTTTTACCAAGTGCACACTTCTGCATCCGCCGACGCCTCTTTGGGGCGTAAGGTTTTGCAGGCAGCGGTGGCTCTGCCGTCCGCTTGATTCTGGGTTACATGCTTCCCACCCCGGGGACTGCTTTGGTATGTCCCACGGTTCCTGTGTCCCCCAATGGAACTGAATGAGAAAAGGAGATTTTTTACACTTGCCGTAAAATCTTTTTCTCAGAGGCTCCATTGGGGGACACAGCTCCCACCCTGTATTGTTAGTTGTGGTCTGAGAGTTGGTCGCCTGTCAGTCTGTTGGTTCGTTGTTTTGACTGGGCTCCCTCCGGACTCTGTATTTTTTCGGTTCCTCCTCTTGCTTTGGGACTAAAACAGAGTGTCTGTAAGGCAGTAGGTGGGGTACACCCTGCTGGGAGGGGCCGACTTCTTTTTTGTATGCCTAGTGTCAGCCTCCTAGTGGCAGCAAGATATACCCATGGTTCCTGTGTCCCCCAATGGAGCCTCTGAGAAAAAGATTTTACAGTAAGTGTAAAAAATCTCCTTATTACAGCTTGTCTTGTCTACTTACTAATTGATTTTTTGCTTTAGGTAATAATATGAATAACAACCTAGAGGGAGTGGAACACAGGAATGGCACTGCTAGTGCCCTTTTGCACATAGATGAATCTGATGGACTCGACAGATTATCAAAGCAAAAACCAAAGAAGAAAAGGAGGGGAGAAAACCGTCAGTACCAAACAGGTGTGTGTTGTAGTGATGAATTGGGTTCTGTCAATAGTTTTCAGATGGTTTGTGGTATGACAACAAAAATCTATCCCTTCAAGATTTTTGTTTTGTTTTAAACCCCTTAAGGACCAGGCCAATTTTATTTTTGCGTTTTAGTTTTTTCCTCCTCGCCTTCTAAAATCTAGAACTCTCTATTTCCATTCACAGACCATATGATGGCTTGTTTTTTGCATGACCAGTTAGAGCTGAGCGGTATGACCAAATATGTGTGTCACGGTATTTTTTGTAACTTATGGCGGTTCCACGGTATATAACGGTATCCCAACCCCCCCCCCCCCCCCCCAAAATCATATGACCCGCGAGCGCTGTTCTGCTTCGAAATGATGGTCCAACTAAACGCAAACCGGATGGAATAGCATGCCGCTGCAAGATGCTGTGGTAGCCATGCTGGTTCAGAATGCCTTCAATTTTGAATAAATCCCCAACAGTGTCACCAGCAAAGCACCCCCACACCATCACACCTCCTCCTCCACACCAGCACACCTGTGAAGTGAAAACCATTTCAGGTGACTTCCCCTTAAAGCTCAACAAGAGAATGCCAAGAGTGTGCAAAGCAGTAATCAAAGCAAAAGGTGGCTACTTTGAAGAATCTAGAATATGACATATTTTCAGTTGTTTCACACTTTTTTGTTATGTATATTATTCCACATGTGTTAAATCATTGTTTTGATGCCTTCAGTGTAAATCTACAATTTTCAAAGTCATTAAAATAAAGAAAACTCTAAATGAGAAGGTGTTGCCAAACTTTTGGTCTGTACTATAAGTAGGATATCATTTTACCTGTTTGGACCTACAGAATAAAGAGAAGGTTTAATTTTTACCGAAAAATGCACTGTGTAGAAACGGAAGCCCCAAAGTTACAAAGCTTTTTTTCTTAAATTTTGTCGGACAGTCATTTTTATTTTTTCGTTTCGCTGTGGATTTTTGGGTAAAATGAATGATGTCACTGCAAAGTAGAATTGGCGGTGCAAAAAATAAGCCATAATATGGATTTTTAGGTGGAAAGTTGCAAGGGTTATGACTTTTAAAAAGTAAGGAGGAAAAAAAAAGTGGAAAAACACTGTCCTTAAGGCAGGGGTGTCAAAATCAAATTCATCGGGGGCCACATCAACAGTTTGGTCACCCTCAAAGGGCCGGTTGTATCTGTAGGACCCCTCCCCCACGTACCGTACACATTAGTAGGCAGCATGTTCCCCCACATTAGTTTGGCAGTATAGTTCCCCCCACATTAGGTAGGCAGCATAGTTCCCCCTTCCCCCCCACATTAGGTAGACAGCATGTTCCCCCCCCACATTAGGTAGGCAGTATAGTTCCCCCCACATTAGGTTGGCAGTATAGTTCCCCCCACATTAGTTGGCAGCATGTTCCCCCACATTAGGTTGGCAGCACCCCAACCCCCCCCCCCCCCCCCGCCCCACAGACATACAGCCTCCAGCCATATAAAGTGTATGGCTGGAGGCTGTATGTCTGTGTTCTGCCCCCACTGTGATCCGGTCACCGCTCCTCCGACCCGGGGTCACAGACGGCAGACGTTGGTGAAGGCTGGCGGCGGCTACGCGGGCCACATGACGAGGTCTGGATTGGCCCGCGGGCCTTGTGTTTGACACCCGTGCCTTAAGGGGTTAAAAAATCTCACGCTTTTTTTGTTTACCAAATCAGTACGTTTAAAATTGCCCTATTTTCACCACCACCTCTAACTTTCACATTTTTCCTTATACGGGCATTTGTGAGGGCTCATTTGTTGCGTCATGACCTGTATTTATATATATTTTTTTTTAGTACCACTTTTGTTTAAATGTGACTGATCGCTTTTTATAAAAAAAAATATAATAATAATTTGCAATGTTATGTGATTTCTCCCCCCCCATTATCTTTTACGCCGTTACCTGTGCAAGATCATTAACATTTATATTTTTATAGTTCGGACTTTTACACATGCGGCGATCCCACAAATGTTTATTATTTATGATTTGTATATGCTTTTTTTTTTTTTTATTAAAATGGAGAAAAGGGGTGGTTTAGATCTATATCGTGGAGGGGCTTTTTCACATTTTTATTTTTTTACATTTATTTTCCTTTTTTTTCTTTGTTTTGTCCCTATAATAGACTTTATAGCAACCATTAGATTGCTAATACTGTTCAGTGCTATGCATAGGCGTAGTGCTGATCAGTATTATTGGCGATCTTCTGCTCTGGTCTGCTGGAAGGTCGATCAGTGCAGAAGACCCCGGGAGACAGACGGAGGCAGGTTGAGGGGTTCTTCGTCCACCATCTTGACTGATCTGATCCCTGCGGGCGACCAGATAAGCTAATTTATCTGATTTTCAGTAGAACAATGTATATGAATGAAAACCTATTTAAGATATAGGTAATACTTCAAATATACCACTAGGGGTCCTAGTTGCTTGAGAAAAAACTTTTTTTTCATATCACATAAAGAGGGATATCGAATGAAGAAATATACAAAGAAAATGGTTGAAAGTGTTAGTCATTAAAAACAACTTTTGGCATGTCAAAAGTTGTTGATCGCATCGGGTTTCACTCAGGAGACCTGCTGTGATCGGGAGTTATAAGCCAGGGAAGCTGGTGGCATTACTCTTCGTTCTCTGACTAGCCTTAGATATCCCTCCATTTTTGTATGATACTGTACAGCCAAACTGTTGTCCTACAGAAAACTTGCAGATAGTGCTGGGCGGTATACCGATTCATACCGAATACCGAAATTTTTGTCCTGCACAATATGAATTTTTCCCATACCGCAATACCGGCCCCTCCCCCTTGGGAATAAATGAATGATCAACCCAGCGCTGCGCTGTCCCCACATCGGGGAACAAATCACATGTGACCCGCGAGCGCTGTTTATGCTTCTCTCCCCCAAATTATCAGCCCAGCGCTGCGCGGTCCCCATCGGGGAACTAATCATGTCCCCCTGCAAGCACTGCCCTCCTCGTCCTCCTGTTTGTTGCGGGCCGCTGGAAATCTTTACTGTACGCTGGATCCCTATGCACGGGGCTGCAAAAGATAAACAAAATAAACTAACTCACCTTGCCCCGTTGGTCAGGTACCGGCCTCACCTGCTTCTGGGGACGGAACTTTGGAGAGCCGTCAGCCTATCACCGGCCGTAGTGATGTTCCGCCTCGGCCGGTGATAGGCTGAGCTCACTGTCATGTAAGGAGCTCTGGCCGGCTTCTTACATGACAGTGAGCTCAGCCTATCACCGGCCGAGGCGGAACATCGATGCGGCCGGTGATAGTCTGACGGCTCTCCGTCAGCCCGTGCCGGCGGCCCACAACAAACAGGAGGACGAGGAAGGCAGCGCTTGCGGGTGACGTGATTAGTTCCCCGATGGGGACAGCACAGCGCTGGGCTGATAATGAATTGGGAGGGGGGAGAAGCAGAACAGCGCTCGCGGGTCACATGATTTCAGGGGGGGGGGGGAGAGAAATAATGTTATATACCGTGGAACCGCCATAAGTTACAAAAAATACCGTGATACACATTTTTGGTCATACCGCCCAGCCCTACTTGCAGATATTGATCACCTAAACACACTCAAGTATGTCCAGTGAACTGACACATTTACCTTCTGGTGGTGGCAGCAGATTGGGGGGGGGGGGGGTGGAATGGGAGTTTAGCAATCAGTGTTTTTTTTTTAATATATTGCAAGTTTGTCTAGCACTGTGGCCCATTTCAGCTTGTGGAGCCTATTGTTATGCTGGTTTCTCATTCGGGATGGCATTCGATCCCTAGATATGGGAATTTGGTCCAAGTCTGAATTTAGATGTTTACAGACATTCAGCACTCCAGAAAAAGATATTTTATTGCGCACAGTACCTATGAATATAATATCACCATAAAATGCTAGTTATGGAACAAGCACTAAAACAGGTGACAGTCCTCTTATGGAATTGTCTATAAATTAAATAAATTTTTAAAGAAAATAAGTCCAATTCATTAAGTAGGCTCCTGGACATAAAAATTGGAAGCATTGATGTCACAGTAACTTGTCCCAGATTGTTGTCACTAATTTCTTATCTCACTTCTCCAGTAGAAAAATCTCCACAAAACCAAACCACAGACCCTTTTATATTAAAGGATGTCAGAAAGTTTAACTTTATTTTTCTATAAACTCCATCAGTTGCTTTAAAATGTGATTCTCTGTGTTTTATTTTATAGCCATAATTATTGGACCTGATGGTCACCCACTTACTGTTTACCCCTGTATGATCTGCGGCAAGAAGTTCAAATCCCGAGGCTTTCTGAAGAGGCACATGAAGAACCACCCTGAACATCTAGTGCGTAAGAAATATCGCTGCACTGACTGTGATTATACCACCAATAAAAAAGTAAGCCTGCATAACCACCTGGAGAGTCACAAATTGTCTGCTGCGGTTATTAAAACGGAGAAGGATCTGGATTGTGATGAATGCGGAAAAGTATTTCTACATGCTAATGCTTTGTTTGCCCACAAGCTGACACACAAGGAAAAGGCGGGCAACAAAATGCACAAGTGCAAGTTCTGCGATTATGAAACGGCTGAACAAGGATTACTAAACAGACACCTTTTGGCCGTGCACAGTAAGAGTTTTCCACACATCTGTGTGGAGTGTGGAAAAGGTTTCCGTCACCCATCGGAACTAAAGAAGCACATGCGCACTCATACCGGCGAGAAGCCATATACCTGTCAATATTGTGACTACAAATCTGCTGACTCCTCCAATTTAAAAACCCATGTTAAGACAAAGCACAGCAAAGAAATGCCATTCAAGTGTGAGATATGCCTCCAGACATTTGCAGACTCTAAAGATCTACAGGCGCATGTCATCCTGCATCAGGAGAGCAAAAGTCACCAGTGCCTGCATTGTGACCACAAAAGTTCTAACTCAAGTGACCTGAAAAGGCATATTATCTCTGTGCACACCAAGGATTATCCCCACAAGTGTGAAGTCTGTGAGAAGGGCTTTCACCGGCCTTCTGAGCTTAAAAAGCATGAAGCTGCACACAGGGGTAAAAAGATGCATCAGTGCAGGCACTGCGAGTTCCAGATTGCGGACCCTTTTGTGTTGAGCCGACACATCTTGTCTGTACATACTAAGGAGTTGCCATTCAGGTGCAAACGCTGCCGTAAAGGCTTCAGGCAGCAGCAAGAACTGAAAAAGCACATGAAGTCTCACAGTGGTAAAAAAGTGTATCAATGTGAGTACTGTGAGTACAACACCACAGACGCTTCTGGTTTTAAACGCCATGTCATCTCCATCCACACCAAAGACTATCCCCACAGATGCGACTACTGCAAGAAAGGCTTTCGACGGCCATCTGAAAAGAATCAACACACAATGAAACATCACAAAGAGGCTAGCTTAGTGTGATTTTTGTCTGTGCTGGGTGTTTGCAGAATATTGCTAAAATATACCCGTTCTTGTAGAGAACAATGTCAGATTCAGTTTTTTTCCCTTCTGGTTATTACTCTATGTGCCTCCAAACTAATGCTTATTTTTATATTCCAGTCCTGCTCTTTGTTTAATAAATTAACAAAGTTGCAAATATGAGGAGACCGCTGGATATGTATGTTCAGTTCTTTGAGTGCCCTTGTTGTTTTAGGTGCTGTTTGTGTAACTGTTTCCCCCTAGTATTATGTCCCCTTGCTCCATTATGAAAAGCTGTTGGCCTTTGGTGATGTTGTTTGTGTTCACACAGTGCAGTTTTTATGTAATTCATGGGAAAACATTGTTATTTCATGGAATAATATACATCAAAAACTGTGCTGTATAAACAAAGCTTTCAAAGGGGTTTCGAGGAGCCTAATCAATAGCTTAGCCTTGGTATTTGTCATCTTTTGTGGGGAACAGCAGCGCTCACTAGAAAGGCATGGCTCCCTCGCAACAATACTTGACGCAGTGACATCCTTGCTCTTGAGGCTGTGTCTGGTATTGCAGCTCAGGACAGTAAAGTGAATGGGCTAAGCTAGTGTGTCAGACAGAAACTGCATAGATGCACCTGCATACTGTAGTAAATGGGCCGCAGTTTCTCTTTCTGCTGATTGTAGCAGTTCCAGAGTTGGGATCAAATGCACATTGGCAGCCTATCTTAAGAATGGGTTGTTGGTGCATATCCCCTAAATATCCTTTACTCTTGCAGCAAGGTCTCTGGATTAAAAGCAGTAATATTAAACCATTATATTATAATAATTACTTAAACCATTTTAGCAAGAACATAAATTCCATCTAGTCTAGAACTACATAATAATAGCAAATCTTACCAGATTCTAGGAGTGTATAATAAATCTACCCATGTAGGGAGGAGTGTTTAGTTTTCAATGACATTTCGCCTATACTGAGTATTCATTCTCCTTGTGCTCATTTTGGCTTCACAAATACATGTTAATGCTGGACCATTTCAACATTTATACCAGGTTTGCTGCTTTCTCCTTCATCTGATTTGTAGTCAGTGTTATTTACCTGACATTTGGATGTTTCTTATTCTCCTTTTAAAGAAAAAAAGAAAAGAAATGTCTATTTCAGAATATATTTCCAGTATTTTAAAGATGTTTTTGTTTATGTTTTCTTTTAAATAAATATTAAAGATCTTATACTTCCCAAAACAGCGAATTGGGGGAAATAAATGTTTTTATTGTAATATAGACTAGTCTAATGGGGGAAAGCTGGAGAAATTCTTACAATAAAAGTATTGATGGCTATTATGTATAAACAGTTGACATCTAAATTATTTGCATCAGAAGATATAACCTTTAGAAGCTATGCAGTGCAATTATGCAAAGAACAATGTAGATATATTCACTTATCGCCATGATGACTAGAGATGACATGCTATTAAAAGTGCACCTACATATTGTTCATATGTACTTCTGTCTGTCCTCTTCAATGAATTGGAACATGGAATTTTATGAAAATTTTAAATTCTGTTTACACTTGTGATTTGTTCGGCTTTTTTTTTTTTATTTGGGTCTTAAATTATTTTAAAAAAAAATTGCACTTTTTAAGTATAACTTGTAGAGTTTTGCTGCATGCAGATCACATTGTTTTGGAGGAAAATCAGACTAGTTGCATAGTAAATACAGTCGGCAATGTAAACTTGCTTACAAAAAAGAATTTAAGTCCCATTAATGTTTGTGTCTTCTGTGGAGTTTGTAAAATATTAATGGCACTTTCTTACAATGGACTTTTGTACTATATCATGATCCAGCATGTGGTGACACCACTCTTCTGCTTTATATACAGTCTAGATGTTTTATTTCTTTGCACATATGACACTAAAAGTAGGTAAACTTGTATGTATTGAATGCCCCATACGTAATGTTACAATGTTACATTTAAGATTCATCTATGTAAAACATGATACCTATTTGGCCCATTACTTGATACTAATGTGAGGGGGTGTCCTTCTTGTCAGTACAGACTGTATTTAGGACTTTTCTTCTCTTTGAAATTCTAATGAAGTTGCTTGTAATTTACCAGAATGTATTATATTAAAATCACTAAAATTACTCCAAAATAGACATATACCTGCAGTGCAGTGTTTTATTACAAACATGAATATTATCCCGTTCTCTTACTACTATTACCTACTGTTATAACATTAGAATATAATCAAGGTTTCACTTCACTTTGTTACAAGAACGGGGCTGTATTGGTGTAAATTTGTGTTTTTTAAAGTTTTTTTTTTTTTTTTAACATTAGATTCATCTGGCTTTTGTAAAGACCGCATCTGTATAAAGAGGTTGTAGCTATTATTGTTCATACTTGTTTTTTTGTTTCCCATGGGTTTAGTTTCAGATAAAATGTATGTCCTCCAAAATTTAAATATTTTGGTTGAATGTTCAAGAGGTACAGCTTGTGTTATGTTTTTTTTTTTTCCTTTTCTTTTTGTACAAGAACATTATGTAAATTATTCATTAGACACAGCCTGTAAAATATTGTATTGTCTTTATTCTGTGTACAATTTTGTATAAAAAGTAAAGCAAAATCAATATAGGGATGTGAGATGACATTGTAATCGTGCTCTTGATAATGTGGTAAAATAAAGATCAGAATATTTTCCTGTTGGTGAATAGTATTTCATGCCTTGGGAAAGAGAGAAACCATGCAATCTTCCTTTCAGCAGATTAATACCATAAGGCCAGTTTCACACTGCGTAATCTCCGGCAGATGATTCAGAGTACTAGGACCGCGTAAGAGTTCAGTGCTCTGGTGGGATTTTCCAGGCGCAAAGCCTGCCTCAAACTCGGCAGTGCGCACTGTGCAGCGGAATTCCATTGCCAGCAATGGGACCCTGCTGCACCAGAATTCGGGGCAGAATTTCAAAACGGAATTTTGCTAACAAAGCAATGATATTTTAAAACGCATTTGTCAGATGGGTGCATTTTAACACATTGCATAATGGAAGTCCTTTTTTTTTTTTTTTTTTTTTTTTTAGTTTTTTCTTAGCATAATTATGTCTGTCTAATACACCTTTTTATTAAAGAACAAATCGCCATAGCAAACCTCCTGCTCCAACCAGTTCCTAACGCAGACAGGTGGCTGCAGAGAGTACTGTGGTCAGACTGGAAAGAACTACACAACTTCCTCTGGAGCACACAGCAGCTCTAGCTGATAAGTGCTGGAAAGATTAAGATTTTTAAATGTAATTTACAAATCTGTATAATTTTCTGGCTTTTTTCCCCTCTAGAGTACCCCTGTAAGTGTCCCTAAAACGGTATGCATAGGGAATGCTGTGCACCTCCTGTGCTGCAGAAACCTCGGCCCTTCATTTGTTAAATTTGGGGAATAATTTGAATGATCTTACGGTAACATAGGCTTGATCAAAATGTTTTAGAACTTCATTTTAACGATCAAAAGTTTGTCTCCAAATTAACTATTAGGTCACACTATACTGGATGAGCTTTCCAGTGGAATAATCTTTGAAATGCTCATGTCTGTAGATATTGTGTTTTCATGTGTTATGGTGCCCCCCTGGTATGGGGGAGATTTATCAAAACCTGTGTAGAGGAAAAGTGGTACAGTTGCCCATAGTAACCAATCAGATTGCTTTTTCACAGGCCTCCTTAAAAATGAAAAAGCAATCTGGTTGCTATAGGCAACTGCATCACTTTGCAGCGATACAGATTTTGATAAATCTCTCCAATTTCTGTGTTGGTCCACAAAAAGCATATTATAGGATACCCCATTTAAAGAGCTTTTTCAGATCTTAGACCAGGCATAGGCAACCTTCAGCACTGCAGATGTTTTGGACTACATCTCCCGTGATGCTCTAATAGCTCAAATGCTGCAAAAGCATCATGGGAGATGTAGTCTAAAACATCTGTAGTGCTGAAGGTTGCCTATGCTTTAGACAGTGATAACCTAGCCTCAGATAGTGTTTCCTTTCCTACTTGGCCTCCATGCATCACATTATATACTGCCTCTCCCATGGTTTGATCATTCAATTTATTTTTTCCCATTGCATCATCTACATTTCTCCTGGTATCATAGTGAAGCCGGGACCCGCCGATAATAGCGTGCGGCACTGATCGCTGTGCCGCGCGCTATTAACCCTTTAGCCGCGCACTCAAAGCTGAGCCACGCGGCTAAAAGTGAAAGTAAAAAGTGCTGGTTAGCTCAATGGGCTGTTCGGGATAGCCGGGGCGAAATCGCGGCATCCGGAACAGCTTACAGGACAGCCGGAGGGTCTCTACCTGCCTCCTCGCTGTCCGATTGCCGAATGACTGCTCAGTGCCTGAGATCCAGGCATGAGCAGTCAAGCGGCAGAATCGTCGATCACTTGTTTCCTATGAGAAACCAGTGATCAATGTAAAAGATCAGTGTGTGCAGTGTTATAGGTCCCTATGGGAGCTATAAGGGTGCGTTCACACGGAGTAATTCAAGAGGAATTTACTCAAGTAATTCCTCTTGAATTTTCCTCTCCAAATGAATGCACATCTCCTCTGCCCATTGACTTTAATGTTATTTCCGCTGTCACGTTCACACTGCGGAAATTCTGCTAGCAGAATTTCAACGCTGAATTCCGTTCCGCTTGAAGAAAGAACATGTTCATTCTTCAAGCGGAATCCGCTAGCAGAAATCAATTGAAGTCAATGGTAAAAAAAAATTCTGCCCGACATCGTTTTCGCACGGAATTCGCGGGCAATTTGCACGGAAATGGCTGAAAAACCCTTCACTTCTTTCTCCCCCATGTCAGCGTATAAAAAAGTCTTTCCGCCCGTAAATTTTTCAGCGTGAATTACTCTGTTTACTCTGTGAACACACCCTAACACTGCAAAAAAAAAAAAGTTAATAAAGATCATTTAACCCCTCTCCTATTAAAAGTTTGAATCACCCCCCTTTTCCCATAAAAAAAAAAGTGTAAATAAAAATAAACATATGGTATCGCCGCGTGCGGAAATGTCCGAATAATAAAAATATATCATTAATTAAACCGCACGCGCAAAAAAATTCCAAAGTCCAAAATAGTGCATTTGTGGTCACTTTGGTCACGATCAATAAGTCCTATCAATGCAAAAATGGTACCGTTAAAAACTTCAGATCACGGCGCAAAAAATGAGCCCTCATACTGCCCCATACGCGGAAAAATAAAAAAGTTATAGGGTTCAGAAGATGACAATTTTAAACGTATTAATTTTCCTGCATGTAGTTATGATTTTTTTCCAGAAGGCTGACAAAATCAAACCTATATAAGTAGGGTATCATTTTAATCGTATGGACCTACAGAATAAAGATAAGGTGTTATTTTTACCGAAAAATGTACTACGTAGAAACGGAAGCCCCCAAAATTTACAAAACGGCATGTTTCTTTTTTCAATTTTGTTTCACAATGATTTTTTTTCTGTTTCACCGTAGATTTTTGGGCACAATGACTGAAGTCATTACAAAGTAGAATTGGTGGCGCAAAAAATAAGCCATTATATGGATTTTTAGGTGCAGAATTGAAAGAGTTATGATTTTTTAAAGGCAAGGAGCAAAAAACGAAAGTGCAAAAACTGAAAAACCCCCGGTCTTTAAGGGGTTAAGCATGATTTTACCATTTAGTTTATTGCATAGGTGAGTGAATTCAGCACAATGAACAGTCCTTCCTTTAGATTTCCCTTTCCTTTTAAATTCACTTCTA
Organism: Hyla sarda; assembly: GCF_029499605.1. NCBI lineage: Eukaryota > Metazoa > Chordata > Amphibia > Anura > Hylidae > Hyla > Hyla sarda. The sequence goes on along the minus strand of NC_079190.1, from coordinate 384,976,097 downwards.
ATTTTGGAGGGCGGGGCAAAAACTTAAAAAAAAATAAAAAGACAATTTGCCGCATGATGTTTTTCAGAGCAAATAAAACGCTTTAGCCAGGTATTAACTGGGAGTTAATGGGAAATATGAAATGCCAAACTCACTTGACATTGTTTCCTCTGCATCTTTTTTGGCTTTTTTTTTTCCTTAGGGCATCTTCGCAATTGTCTTCCATAGACTTCTGTGGGAGACATAAAATTCTTGAGTTACATGATGGATGAATATTACTAAGGCTAAGTTTTTAGTTTTTTTTTCTGGCAGTTTTTGAGCCAAAGCCACAAGTGTATTCAAAAGGAATAGGACATATAAATGAAGGACTTGCTGCTCAAAAAAAATAGAGGGAACACTTAAGATAACACATCCTAGATCTGAATGAATGAACTAATTGGATGAAATACTTTCGTCTTTACATAATAGAATGTGCTGACAACAATATCACACAAATATTATCAATGGAAATCAAATTTATCAACCCATGGAGGTCTGGATATGGAGTCACACTCAAAATCAAAGTGGAAAACCACTCTACAGGCTCAGCAGTGTGTGTGGCCTCCACGTGCCCGTATGACCTCCCTACAACGCCTGGACATGCTCCTGATGAGGTGGCATTGGTGGATTGAGCGAGACATGATGTCCTAGATGTGCTCAATCGGATTCAGGTCTGGGGAACGGGCGGGCCAGTCCATAGCATTAATGCCTTCCTCTTGCAGGAACTGCTGACACACTCCAGCCACATGAGGTCTAGCATTGTCTTGCATTAGGAGGAACCCAGGGCAAACCGCACCAGCATATGGTCTCACAAGGGGTCTGAAGATCTCATCTCGGTACCTAATGGCAGTCAGGCTTCCTCTGGCAAGCACATGGAGGGCTGTGCTGCCCCTTGAAGAAATGCCACACCATTACTGACCCACCACCAAACCAGTCATGCTAAAGGATTTTGCAGGCAGCAGAATGTTCTCCACGGTGTGTCCAGACTCTGTCATGTCTGTCACATGTGCACAGTGTGAACCTGCTTTCATCTGTGAAGAGCACAGGGTGCCAGTGGCGAATTTCCCAATCTTGGTGTTCTCTGGCAAATGCCAAACATCCTGCAAGGTGTTGGGCTGTAAGCACAACCCCACCTGTGGATGTCTGCCCTCATACCACACTGTTTCTGACTGTTTGAGTGGACACATGCACATTTGTGGCCTGCTGGAGGTCATTTTGCAGGGCTCTGGCAGTGCTCCTTGCACAAAGTGCACAACGTTGGAGGTAGCAGTCCTGCTGCTGGGTTGTTGCCCTCCTTTGGCCTCCTCCACGTCTCCTGATGTACTGGCCTGTCTCCTGGTAGCGCCTCCATGCTCTGGATACTACGCTGACAGACACAGCAAACCTTCTTGCCACAGCTCGGATTGATGTGCCATCCTGGATGAGCTGCACTACCTGAACCACTTGTGTGGGTTGTAGACTAAGTCTCATGCTACCACTAGAGTGAAAGCACCGCCAGCATTCAAAAGTGACCAAACCATCAGCCAGGAATCATAGGAACTGAGAAGTGGTCTGTGGTCACCACCTGCAGAACCAATCCTTTATAGGGGGTGACTTGATAATTGCCTATAATTTCCAACTGTTGAGTGTTGCTTCCTGAGTGGACAGTGTGATTTCACAGAAGTGTGATTGACTTGGAGTTACATTGTGTTGTTTGTGTTCCCTTTATTTTATTTTTTTGAGCAGTATACTTCTCCTCCCTTATGGATCCACTTCTTACTTTGGCTCAAAAACTGCCAGAAAAAAAAAACAAGTGGAAACTTAGCCTAAGAAAAGATGTGCACAGCTAAAATGAAAACGGTGTGCAACAAAAATTCCAAACAATATATGCAAAACAAAAAGAGAGAGGCTGTCAAATATCAAAGTGCACATCATGCTATATTCTAAATCTATGTACATTTTATTCATTTTAACTGAAAATTTTAACTCTGTTAAAAAATGAATACATGCAAGTGGAGGCTTGATACAGGTCTTTATATTGCTATGCTGCATTTTTGTTCTTGCACATCTATATTGTTTTATTTGGCAGCATTTTTTCACTGGATAGTTTTTGTGCTTTTGAATGACCTTTTTTGTTTGGACTTAATAAAATTTTATGTGGATAATAGCATGTTGTGCACTGATATTTGCCAGCCTGTTTCTTTTTTGTTTTGATTAATGATAAAAATGCCAAAGAAATAAAATGCCAGGACTGAAACACATTATTTTTGAAAGAAGCTACAAAAATCTTGAGTGAGAAAAGAAGGGGCCAAAGGAAGAAAGAAAGAAACAGGAAATATTAAGTAAGGACTTATACTTCTCCTTCCTGTTGGATCCACTTCTGGCTTTGGCTCATAAACTACAGTGGCAATTTTCCAAAATGCTGCCGTGTGTGACCCCAGCCTAAAGCAAGATTTAAATTAGCATAAAACGTCCATATTTTTGCATCCATATTACTTCTGCAAGAAAGGGTACCTGTATCAATATATTACTGTCCTATAGGTTCCTATAGCAATATACTACCATCCTATTGGTACCAATAGTAATATGCAGTCATGGCCGTAAATGTTGGCACCCCTGAATTTTTTTCTAGGGAATGAAATATTTCTCACAGAAAAGGATTGCAGTAACACATGTTTTGCTATACACATGTTTATTCCATTTGTGTGTATTGGAACTAAACCAAAAAAGGGAGGAAAAAAAGCAAATTGGACATAATGTCACACCAAACTCCAAAAATGGGCTGGACAAAATTATTGGCACCCTTAGGCTAAGTTTCTACTTTCTAGTTATCTTTTTTTTTTTTTTTTGGGGGGTGGGGGGGTTGGGGGGGGGGAACGCCAATTCTGCTGCATGGCGTTTTTTCGGCCAAAAAACGCTGCGGCCAGATGTTAGCTGTAAATCAATGAGTAATCGCTAAATTCTTTTTCCACTTGGTTTTTCAGTTTGGCGTTTTTTTTAATCCTTTTGGCATTTTTTCACTCTTTTTTTTTTTTAGCTACTTGGAGGTTTTGCAAAGTTGCAGCATGTTGAGCAAATAGCATTTTTTTCCCCCTGAAATCGTGGAGTTTTTCTCCCATAGACGCCATGTGGGTTTTAACTTTGGCATTTTTGCAGGCGGTTTTAATTCTTTTTTGGACTTTAGCGATCCAAAAAAGTGATGGAGATACCTTTTTTAATTTAATTTCGTAGGGTACCATAAAAAATAATAATAAAAAAAAGATACAGTAGTGTAGGAAAAAATTGTATCTAACGAAATTTATATTTTTTATAACAATTGGGAGTAGTAGTACCTGCAATTATGGACAGATCACAGTGGGTATCACTCCTGACACCAGATGTAATCGTCCTATCTATTGCAGAAATGTGGAGCTGCTCTATACAGCACTCACATCTCTGCACTATCCTCCGGATATTCACCTCACTCATTCATATTTCCCGCTGAGAGCAGGGATTGGCTGCCACCATCCGGCCAATCACCACTCTGGGCGGAAAATGTGAATGAGTGATGTTCCATTCACATCACTGGCTGGAGTATAGTGCAGAGATGTGAGTGCTGTATAGAGCCGCTCCGCATTTCTGCCATATTATGGATGATCGCATCGGGTGTCAGGAGTGACACCTGGGGCGATATGTCTATTAGTACAGGTACTACTACTCCCATCATGGAACAGTCTGTTTCATGCTGGGAGTAGTAGTACTACCTAAAAAACAAAAATAGAGAAAAAAACAAGTGAAACACACACACACTTTATTATACAAAGGTTAGGGGATAAGATGTCTGATCGTGGGGTCCCACCGCTGGGGCGCTCGTGATGTAATGGCCACGCCCTGCTTGTGATGTCATGGCCACGCCCCCTCAATGCAAGTCAATGAGAGGGGCCGTGATGACCGTCATGCCCCCTCCCATAAATTGCATTGAGGGGGCATGGCTGTGACGTCACGAGCTCCGTGCACTGGTTGTCTGGGGTGCTGTAGCCGAAGTTGCGGGGGTCCCGAGTGGTGGGACCTCCGCGATCAGACTTCTTATCCCCTATCCAAAGGATAAAGGATGGGGGATAAGATGTCTAGGGGTGGAGTACCCCTTTAACCCTCCTACTCTGTTGCGTAGCCCTGCTGCCGGTCCACAGCCGCCCAGCCTTCACTAAACCATTCTGGACCGGAATGCTAGCCCAGAGATAAGTGTTCAAATCCCCTGCCAGTTAGCAGCTGGGGACTGATTTTTCAGCCCCCCAGCTCAGCGCCCTAAGGTAGCTGTAATAGGGTAGATGTATGAATTGGAATTTTTTTACTCTTATGTCGGCTTCACTCCTGGTTTTGGTTAAAATTACCGACCAAAATTCTGTGTGTGAACCCAGCTGTAGGTTACTTTCACACGAGACATATAAACTATGGATTTGTATTCCCACTGTATTATTGTAAAAGCAGTGTTGGAAATGTTTAAGAAATCTCTTCCACATGCTGCAGAAAATGTGTGTGGAATCAATGCGGACATTGATCTGTGGTTTAGATTTTATTTTAAATTTAATATTGTGGACTTTACTGCAGAAATGCTGTAAATATGCAGTAAAATCCACAGTTGAGTATTTTTAACACATTGGGGAGATTTATCAAAACCTGTCCAGAGGAAAAGTTGCTGAGTTGCCCATAGCAACCAATCAGGTCACTTCTTTCATTTTTGAAAATGCCTCTAAAAAATGAAAGAAGCGATCTGATTGGTTGCTATGGGAAATTTAGCAACTTTTCCTCTGGACAGGTTTTGATAAATTTCTCCCATTGATTTTTTTTATTTCTTTTTTAAATTGCCTACTCTAAAAATCTGCTGCATTTCTCTCCTGTGTGAAAGCACTCTAAGGCTAGGTCTCCATACAGGTTTCTTCTGGTGTCCTGTCACGTCACTGCAGTTCTTGAGTCAAACTGGGCACATGGTGATAGGTCAGGTGATTGGCGAGTTTAACCCATTTGGACGCATGGGGTATGGTACTTATAGACACAGATCGTACCTGTACGCCCCCGTCCCATTACTGGTGTTTGAAGCGTGCTCACGAGCTATCAGCAGCCGGGAACAAGGGATAATGCCTGGCATTAACCCTTTAGACATCACGATTAAAGTTGGTTGCGGCATCTAAATTGAAAGTAAAACTATCCCGGCAGCTCAGCGGAGCTAATCCGGACAACCGCGACGAAACTTCCTGATGCAAGAGTCGAAACTGTGAAACTTGCACATGTACTACAGAGTCTGTATAGCAGAGCCGACACTGAAAAGCATGTATAGCAGAGAGCTGACACTGATTCAGCTCTGCTATACGGCAGGATGTTTTTTGTCGGAGGGATGACAGAGTTTCGGATGAGGGAGTTTCAGATGACGGAGAAGGGTGTTGTGGTTGATGACTAACAGATTGGTCTGAGGGAGGAGGCGGGACGTAGTTAAAGGAGAAATCCGGAATAGGAAAATTATCGTCCATACTGCCGGCAGGAAAAAAATAAACAGGTACATACCTTCCTTCGCTCCTCCGGTAACCGTCTTCTGTCTCCGCCGCGATACTCTTCCTGGTTGCCGGTGGTTGGCGAGTCATACTGCATACTGAAGTCCCAACTCGGCCGGCGATAGGCTGAGCGGCAGTGTGAGACCACTTCAAGACACACAATTCTTCACTACACCGACACCTGCTGCCGGGGCCGAAAAGTCACACTGCCGCTCAGCCTATCACCGGCCGAGATGGGACTTGGCTGAGTGTAGTATGACACGCCGACCACCGGCAACCAGGAAGAGGATTGTGGTGGAGGCCGGATCCGGTTACCGGAGGCACCGGGGGAGCGAAGGAAGGTATGTACCTGTTTATTTTTTTACTACCGACAGTATGGACGATAATTTTCCTATTCCGGAGTTCTCCTTTAAGGCTGACGACTGATGATGTCCTAAAATGGACGCCGTACCTGTGAATATGGGATAAGTTTGCAAATGCTTGAATTCCCCTTTAATAACTTTGCAGATTACTCACGGTTTCCATTAATATTAAATATTATGTTATGATTAACATTTAGCATAAAAATAATGTTTTTGTGACAAAATAAAACCTAGAGCTGACCTTTTCCTCTCAGTAGTCCCAGCTCTCTATACAAGACTGGTCCCCCAGGCCCTCATTATTGACACACTTTGTTAGGAATTTCCCTCTTGATTGCCTTGTTCACGCTACAGAAAACCTCCTTTAGTTAACTTGCCCCATGTAGGTAGATCCCTGTTTGCCTCTAGTAGATTGGACCCCTTGTCTGTAGTTTCCCCCCTGTATGTAGGACCCCCTGTAGGTAGTTCGAACTCTTTATATCACCTTAAGGATACAGGGCGAAAATGTGCACCCTTGGCCTGCTCCCATTCTATGATGGGCACTCAGGAGCTGTGCGAGTGTCATAGCGGTATGGTCCTGGCTTCTATCATGAGCTGGGACCTGTGGCTAATGCCGGACATCACTGATCTGGGTAATGTCCTGCATTAACGGCGGTGTCTAAAATGTAAAAAATGGTGAGCTGAGAAGATGGCGGGAGGGCCCTTACATGCTTCCTCACTGTCCAATCGGTGCTCCAATGCTCCAGGAAGCCATGGCAGCCTGGAGCAATGGAGTGCCGATAACACTGATCAATACTATTCTATGGCACAGCATTGAACAGTGTATGCACCATAGGATGCCATGTTAAGGATGGGGGAGCCTAGCAGACTAAAAGGCCCCTTTCACACTGCCGTTGCTCCCCATTGAGAACGGCCGATGAAGTCTTTTTTTTGTGTGTGACTTAAACGACCATTCTCGTGAAGGGGGAGCAAAGGGCAATAAGGGGTCCCGGTGACTCCCATTTATTATTATGGGGGTCACCGGGTGCATTTTTTTTTCTGGTAATAGCAGGAGAAAAATACAGCACAAGAAGTAATTTTTCTCCCGCTATTTCCCTGGGCTCCCCCGACGGGCGTCACACTGCCGTGTGCTAATAGCAGTGTGAAAGAAGCCTTACATTTTACAGAAAACAGGACCTCAGACAACCATGAGGCTAAGTTTCTACTTGGTTTTTTGTCCTGCGTTTTTTGGGTTGAAAAAAATGCATGAAAAAACCCCAGTGCAATTTCCTGCTTCTGGCCTTTTTACTGCCGTTTTTTTCTTTCAAATTTAAGATTTTTTATTTTCAAAAGAACAAAAGAAATAACATTGTACAAATGAAGCACATGACTTATCAAGGCACGCAAAAGTCAAACACATAGAACCACAACATCAAGCAGGACGAGATATGGTACCAGAAAAGGAGGCAATCCCATCTGGCATCCAATGTGTCAAGAAGGGCATAGCAGTGAGTGCATCTTTATCCAGAAGGAGCAATATCCTGAGAAACTATATGTCAATAAACAATGGCAAGTCGTACCCAAATTACAAACATGGCAAGACAATCAGCAAATTAGACACTAGTCATTAGCCTATGAAGCTCCCCCAAGAGGGAGTGTAGAGAATACAAAAAAGAATCAGGAGAGAAGAGGGGAGGGGGGTGGGAAACCAGCATGAATCAAATAGCAGAGGAGTCCTAAAGGGAGAGAGAAAGGAAGGAGCAGGAACCGAGACAATGCAGGTAGTCACAAGGAGACATAGGGTGCACAAACAAGAGCCACCAGGGATGGAGACACAAAGGACAACAGCGTGAAGGGGAAAAACAGAGAGGAGGGACTCCTATGAACTAGGGGCAGGGACAAGCAAAGCGCTATACTCAGGGGATGATTGGAATGACAACCACTCGGACCACACTTTCGCGTACCGGTCATTCTCCGCAGGGGATACAGCCATCAATTCCTCCATTCTCTGGGTCAGTGAGATTTCCGCCAACCACTCTCCAACCGTAGGGGGCTCAAGAGATCTTCACCTACGGGGAATGACCGCACGCGCCGCTTGGAGCAGGTTACTGAGTAGGGATTTCTGTATGGAGCTAGCAGACATAGGAAGGTGGAGAAGCAGCACAGATTCAGGGGAACTGGGAAGGACAATGTTCGTCACCTTCCGGATAACCTGGAGGACCGTGGACCAAAAGGAGGATAATTTAGGGCAAGACCACCATATATGTGTCATATTGCCTATTGAGGTCCCACAGCGTTTCTGGCGTTTTTTCATCTGTGTGGAGATTGCACCTTGGCAGTTTATTTTGTACCCAAAATTTGTTGAGTACCAAAAAAAAAAAAAAAAGGATGCAGTAGTGATGGAAAAAAATGTATTTAACGAAATTTATATTTTTTATAACTAAATTTTAATTAATTTTTAATAAAGTGTGTGTGGTTCACTTTTTTTCAAAATTTTTACGCTTTTATGGTAGCACTACTACTCCCAGCATGGAATAGACTGTTCCATGATGGGAGTAGTAGTACCTGTACTAATAGACATATCGCCCGATGAGATTGCCATAATATAGCAGAGATGTGGAGCGGCTCTATACAGCGCTCACATCTCTGCTCTGTACTCCGACCAGTAATGTGAATAGAACATCACTCATTCATATTTTCCGCCCAGAGTGGTGATTGGCCGGATGTTTGCAGCCAATCACAGCTCTCTGAGGGAAATATGATTGAGTGAGTGGCCGGAGTATAGTGCAGAGATGCGAGCGCAGGGGAAAGCCGCTCCGTATCTCTGCTATAGACAGGACGATCACAGCGGGTGTCAGTAGTGATACCCGCTGTGATCTGTTCTTACCTGCAGGTACTACGACTCCCAACATGGAGCACACTCTGCTCCATAATGGGAGCTGTAGTATCTGCATTAATAGACAGATCGCAGGGAGTGTAACTTCTGACACCCGCTGTGATCCTCTGGTATAATGTATAGATGCGGCTGGACGCTCTTCTATGGTCCCCTGCACTGACGTATATATACATCTATTCATGTTTCCCACAGAGAGTTGTGATTGGCTGGAACCATCTGGCCAATCACAGCTCTCTGCGGGAAACATGAATAGGTGTATATATACGGCAGTGCAGGGGACCATAGAAAAGCCACCGTCTGCATCTATACATTATACAAGAGGATTGCAACGGGCGATCTGTCTATTAGTACAGGTACTACTACTCCCATCATGGAACAGTGTGTTCTATGTTGGGAGTAGTAGTACTACCTAAAAAATGTAAAAAAATAAAGAGAAAAAAGTGTAAAACACACACACTACATTTTTATTATCGCCAGCTACATTTTTAGGTCCCCGCCCGCCCACATAAATTGATCCCTGTTTTAAAAATGTATAAAAATGTTGTAAAAAAGATACATTTCGTTAGATACAATTTTTTCCTTCACTACTGTATCTTTTTTATATATTTTTTGAATGGTACCCTACAAAATTTTATTAAAAAGGTATCTCCATCACTTGTTTGGATCGCTAAAGTCCAAAAAAGAATAAAAACCGCCTGAAAAAAACGCCATAGTTAAAACCCACATATCCTTTTTCTTGGCGTTTTTTCACTTCCATAGACTTCTATGGGAGAAAAACGCCACGATATTGACAAAAAAAATCGCCAGTGGCTCAACATGCTGCGATTTGGGAGAACCACCAAGGAGCTGAAAAACGCCAAAGTGAAAAACGCCAAGTGGAATAAGAATTTTGCGATTTCTCATTGATTTACAGCTAACATCTGGCCGCAGCGTTTTTTGGCCGAAAAAAACACCATGTGGCAGAATTGGCGTTTTTCACCACAAAAAAAAAAAAAAAAACAGTTTGCCATCCCCGCCCTTGAGTGATGAGCCTTACCCTGTCGCCCTCCAACTGTTGCAAAACTACAACTCTTAGCATGCCCAGACACTTCTGCAACAGTTGGAGGGTCACAGGTGGCAGATTTGTTCATTTGCATCAATTCTTTCATTCCTCTATGTGCAGCAAGAAGTACGAAAAAGTGGAACTTTTAAAAGCGCCAGACCCCTCGAAGTAGTCAGTCCAACAATGTAAACCAAATAGATAAAGGATAGCATTTATTCCAAGCACAAATCAACAGGTTTCAGGCCCGAAGAGGGCCCTTCGTCAGGACCATGTCCCGACGAAGGGCCCTCTTCGGGCCTGAAATGCGTTGATTTGTGCTTGGAATAAATGCTATCCTTTATTCGGTCTACATTGTTGGACTGACTACTTCGAGGGGTCTGGCGCTTTTTAAAGTTCCACTTTTTCGTACTTCTTGCTGCCTATACTACTACCGGACCAGAGGAACCTGGGATGGGGGGGAACCAAGCTGCAGGATCCTATCTATTCTATGGCCCACATTTATCAATGTCTTTAGACAGTTTTTTTGTGTCTAAAAAAGGGGCAAAAAAGGCGCAAGCAGGTTTTTTTTGCGCCTTTTTGTTTACACATTTCTGCTGATTTTGAGTTGCAATCCACTGATTTTGGCAATAGACATGATATGGAAGGGATTTATCATTGCGCCTTTTTGTAAAAAGGAGCAAAAAAAGGCGCAAAGCCACTGAAAAGTCTCTAAAACTACTCCAGCCCAGACATGGTGTAGCTTTCTGGTGTATGTGTAGACAGAAATTTCAGAAAATGTGACCTGCACAAAATTTATCAAAGCTCTTTTACCTTTTAATAAATGTGGTGCTCCTACACATTATAAGCACACACAAAAAAGGTGTAAAAAAATACTTCACTTGCACTGCAATGATAAATGTGGGCCTATATGCGCATATATAGATGTTGTGTTCTGAGCGCAACACCACAGGGTGAGTGTTTATAACCAGCATTTTCACAACTGTGATAACATACTTCACCAGGGGCGCTTTTGTGTTCCTTTTTCTTTCTCTGTTCATTCCTCTATGGGAAATGTCACATGATTGAGATGTATGGGAAATGTCACATGATTGAGATGTATGGGAAATGTCACATGATTGAGACGTATGGGAAATGTCACGTGATTGAGATGTATGGGACAGTCACCGACTGCACACACCCTAAAGTCTTCCCCCCCTATCTGTAAGGACACTGGTGTAACCGCCGGTGTGAGGTGCAGTGCTGCTACCAGCGGAAGACGCTTCACGTTCGTAGTCACAGATCAGCCTCTGTGTGGCACACTTGAGGTAAACCTTCTTAAGACGCATGCGTACTCCGCATCTTTGTTGTCCTGGCAGTTCGTCGAGGTGGCAGTGCGCCTGCGCAGTACTCCTGGCACTGATAAGTGGAGATAAACCGGCTAGGAGGAGAGGAAGCGGTTGCAGTGCACCCAGCCTGCCGAGCAGAGCACAGACACCGACTGCATGCAGATGATATCACCCAGCACTGTGCACAGGAGAAGGCTTGTGACCTTTCATTGGATATTCTAGGTCAGCACCAGAGCTAGGTACCATCCTCCTGGCACTGCTAGTGTGTGCATTAGGGACACCGGCTCAGGCTTTCTTATGAGGAGCCAGAAGAATCTCTTCTTTGCTACCAGAGCAGCAGATCACTGGGAGGAGATACCACTGTGATCCACCAGCAGGATCTGCAGCAATACAGATCGTCCAGCAGGCTGCTATGGGATGTCATTGACCAGTACCGACTGCTGACAGGATACTTTCACCACCAGTTCTGTGTGATCGCATCAGTCCCCCCGTCCCGACCACACATAAGAGCGATCGTGCAAGATGTCAACAGCTTTCTACCTACTCACCACCCTGGGGGGTTACCTGGTCACATCAGTGATGCTCCTGAAATTCCCCAACCTGATACATAAGAAGAAACAGCAGAAGTTCCGCTGCAGACACATCTCCCACCGGGGAGGTAAGGATTGGGATGATCAGGATCAGTACCACACCTCCACATAGTGCCCAGTAGAACTGTCAGAGGGATGTGGGATGACAGAGAGAAGTGTCATGTTCTCATACATAATGGGGAAGAATCTCCTTAGTTCTACAGACATTATATATCTATCTATCTATCTATCTATCTATATATATATATATACATATATATATATATATATATACATATAAATGACCTTGAAGAGTTTTGAAAATTGTTTATAAATAAAGGTAACAAATGTTCCTAAACAATAAATAACGATTTTGTAAGGCTCTTTTCACACTAGTGATTTCTCCGTTATTGAAGTTCCGTCGCATGTTCCGTCACGATTTTCGGCAAAAACCTGCCGTTACAAAACCGCTCACGGCCTTGAGACTAAATTGCATTGCAGCCTATGGGATGTTGTAACTGCCCGTATATCCCCGTAATTCATTACGGACGTTATACAGTGACGGGACATCGTGGCGGAAAAATTACTGCATGTAGTAATTTTTCCCGTCACTGTATAACGTCCATAATGAATTACGGGGATATACGGGCAGTTACAACATCCCATAGGCTGCAATGCGATTTAGTCTCAGGGCCGTCAGGGGTTTTGTAACGGCAGGTTTTTGCCGAAAATCGTGACGGAACATGCGACGGAACTTAAAATCACTAGTGTGAAAAGAGCCTTATGTGAACAGAATAGTGTGCTGCAAAACTACAACTCCCAGCATGCCCAGACAGCCAAAGGCTGTCCGGACATGCTGGGAGTTGTAGTTTTGCAACAGCATGAGACCATTGTCTGGAAAGACATCACTTCCCTACATACCATTTATAATGTATACCTTGTCACCCCCTACAATAATAGCGGTTTACATTACAGGAAATAGGGTTAGGACTAGGACACCATAAGAATAACATGTATGTATAATGTATAAACTATAACGTAAACATTGTGAATGAGGGCAAAAAGTAAAGAAATCAGTTTAAACTGTTTAAACAGTGGAAAGATGTTTCATTTGTCAGGAACACGTTTCGTATTTTGTCTGAGGGAGTCTAAGACTAACATCCCATTTTATTTTATTTTTTATTTATTTTTTATGTGCTATACAGTGCAATAGGCTGTCAGTGCAGGCAGAGCTGATTCTATAGATCCTTATACATTGTGACAGAAAAGCATAAATTAAGAGGCTGAATGAAGCGTGACCCCTCACATGCAGTTGTATTGCGGATCTGTACATCCCTCTAGGGTGCGATTGCTGAGGAAGCTAGAAATTCTGTGTAAGCCTCTATTTTCATATGGAAGGCAGGATTCTTGCAGAATCTGTCACAAATAAAAAATGCAGCATGCTATACTGTGGTAGGGTCCTTTTACACTGCATTAAGCAGTGTGTGATGGGCATAGATGTCAGGGATGTGTATACTACTTTGAGCCCCATAGAAAAAAATTTAATCAAATAATAGTAAATAATTATATGTGCGTGTATATATATATATATATATATATATATATATATATATATATTTATGCATTATATGTTTTTTTTTTTATAGGATCCAGCTCAATGGAATAGGTGGAGGTCTGCGCTATTCCATCCAGTAGACCCTGCCGTAAACATACTTAAAGGGGGCCAGAATTACACATTTTTGGCCTCCTCTGGGTACATGGGAGTCTAGGGGTCTGTTTAATGTATGCGTTGGGACCTGTGTTAAATGGAAATTGGCGTATGGAGTATTCTTTGCTTAAAAGCATTTCTTCTTCTAGAGGAGTTATCTCCATAAGGCTGGATACACACTGTTTTGGGCTGAATTTTTCTGCTCTGTATTGGTGTTGCATACCCCAGTAGTCCCATTCCCTTTAAAGGATCAAACATAGTCTTCTATTGAATAGGTTCGGTCTATTCCCTGAATGTTTAGAGTGTGTATGATGCCTAACTTGTGATGCCAGTCACAAAACTGTAGTGTTTCCTCATGTAATACCCTGTCATCTCATGTAGTGTTTCCTCACCCTGTCATCTCATGTAGTGTTTCCTCACCCTGTCATCTCATGTAGTGTTTCCTCACCCTGTCATCTCATGTAGTTTCCTCACCCTGTCATCTCATGTAGTGTTTCCTCACCCTGTCATCTCATGTAGTGTTTCCTCACCCTGTCATCTCATGTAGTGTTTCCTCACCCTGTCATCTCATGTAGTGTTTCCTCACCCTGTCATCTCATGTAGTGTTTCCTCACCCTGTCATCTCATGTAGTGTTTCCTCACCCTGTCATCTCATGTAGTGTTTCCTCACCCTGTTATCTCATGTAGTGTTTCCTCACCCTGTCATCTCATGTAGTGTTTCCTCACCCTGTCATCTCATGTAGTGTTTCCTCACCCTGTCATCTCATGTAGTGTTTCCTCACCCTGTCATCTCATGTAGTGTTTCCTCACCCTGTCATCTCATGTAGTGTTTCCTCACCCTGTCATCTCATGTAGTGTTTCCTCACCCTGTCATCTCATGTAGTGTTTCCTCACCCTGTCATCTCATGTAGTGTTTCCTCACCCTGTCATCTCATGTAGTGTTTCCTCACCCTGTCATCTCATGTAGTGTTTCCTCACCCTGTCATCTCATGTAGTGTTTCCTCACCCTGTCATCTCATGTAGTGTTTCCTCACCCTGTCATCTCATGTAGTTTCCTCACCCTGTCATCTCATGTAGTGTTTCCTCACCCTGTCATCTCATGTAGTGTTTCCTCATGTAATACCCTGTCATCTCATGTAGTGTTTCCTCACCCTGTCATCTCATGTAGTGTTTCCTCACCCTGTCATCTCATGTAGTGTTTCCTCACCCTGTCATCTCATGTAGTGTTTCCTCACCCTGTCATCTCATGTAGTTTCCTCACCCTGTCATCTCATGTAGTGTTTCCTCACCCTGTCATCTCATGTAGTGTTTCCTCATGTAATACCCTGTCATCTCATGTAGTGTTTCCTCACCCTGTCATCTCATGTAGTGTTTCCTCACCCTGTCATCTCATGTAGTGTTTCCTCACCCTGTCATCTCATGTAGTGTTTCCTCACCCTGTCATCTCATGTAGTGTTTCCTCATGTAATACCCTGTCATCTCATGTAGTGTTTCCTCACCCTGTCATCTCATGTAGTGTTTCCTCACCCTGTCATCTCATGTAGTGTTTCCTCATGTAATACCCTGTCATCTCATGTAGTGTTTCCTCACCCTGTCATCTCATGTAGTGTTTCCTCATGTAATACCCTGTCATCTCATGTAGTGTTTCCTCACCCTGTCATCTCATGTAGTGTTTCCTCACCCTGTCATCTCATGTAGTGTTTCGTCATGTAGCCTGTAACTGTTGTGTTTCCTCATGTAGCTTTTGTACTATTGATCATAGTCATATACTTGAACTGTATGTATCCAGTGACTGATTGTATTATCTATATATATAACTCAATGTGTGTGTGTGTGTGTATGTATGTATGTATGTACACACATACATACACACACACACACACACACACACACACATTGAGTTTTTTATATATATCTCCATATATATATATAGGGGGTCAGGATAGGAGGTTGAGATAGGAGGTCGAGATAGGAGGTCAAAATAGGAGGTCGAGATAGGAGGACGGGATAGGAGGGCGAGATAGAAGGATGGGATATGAGGTCAGGGTAGGAGGTCGGGATAGGAGGACGGGATAGGAGGGCGAGATAGAAGGATGGGATAGGAGGTCGAGATATGAGGACGGGATAGGAGGTCGGGATAGGAGGTCGGGATAGGAGGATGGGATAGGAGGTCGGGATAGGAGGTCAAGATAGGAGGTTGAGATAGGAGGTCAAAATAGGGGGATGGGAAAGAAGGTCAGGATAGGAGGTCGAGATAGGAGGACAGGATAGGAGGTCGGTATAGGAGGTCAGCATAGGAGGTCGAGATAGGAGGACGGGATAGGAGGTCGAGATAGGAGGTCGGGATAGGAGGTCAAGATAGGAGGACGGGATAGGAGGTCGGGATAGGAGGTCGAGATAGGAGGACGGGATAGGAGGTCGGGATAGGTGGACGGGATATGGGGTTGGGATATGACAACAATATATGAGGACGGGATATGAAGTCAAAAGCTTCCTCCTTTTGTTTATTTTCCTCCCCATCAAGGATTAGGAAGGAAAAAAACGGGCAACGCCGGGTACTCAGCTAGTTATATATATAAAACTCAATGGCCCACATTTATCATTGTAGGTGTAAGTGAAGCATTTTTTTACACCTTTTTTTTATGTGCTGGTAATGTGTAGGAGCACCAAATTTATTAAATGGTCACAGAGCATTTGATACATTTTGTGCATGTCACATTTTCTCAAATTTCTCTCTTCACATACACTAAAAAGCTACGCCAGGTCTGGGCTGGCGTCGTTTTAGGGACTTTTCAGTGGCTTTGCACCTTTTTTGCGCCTTTTTACAAAAAGGCGCAGTTCATAAATCCCTTCTATATCATGTGTATTGCCAAAATTAGTGGATTGCAACTCAAAATGTGTAAACAAAAAGGCGCAAATAAACCCTGCTTGCGCCTTTTTGTGCCTTTTGTAGACACAAAAAACAGTCTAAAGACAATGATAAATGTCGGCCATTGTGTGTATGTGTGTTTGTGTGTATGTTCCAGCATCACGTCCAAACGGCTGAAGATATTAAAATAAAAATTTGGCACACATGTTACTTATATGTCAACAACAAACATAGGATAGGTGATTTAACCCTTACTCACCCCCATTTGCCAGGGTCAGGATTTTTGTCCCATGCAAGTCTATGGGAAATATATGTTACTGCATAACTTCCAAACGGCTGGAGATATTTCAATAATACTTGGTCAAATGTTACTTAGATGTCCACTTAAAATATAGGATAGTTAATCCTGGAGATATTTCAATACCTGGTACACATATTACAGGTCGGGATATGAGGACGGGATGGGAGGTCGAGATAGGAGGTCGGGATAGGAGGTCGGGATAGGAGGTCGGGATGGGAGGACGGGATAGGAGGACGGGATAGGAGGTCGCGATAGGAGGTCAAGATAGGAGGTTGAGATATGAGGTCGAGATAGGAGGATGGGATGGTCGGGATAGGAGGTCGCGATAGGAGGACGAGATAGGTGGTCGGGATACGACGTCGAGATAGTAGGTCGAGATAGAAGGACGGGAAAGGTGGACGGGATGGGATAGCAGGTCTGGATAGGAGGTCAGGATAGAAGGTCGAGATAGGAGGATGGGATAGGAGGTCGGGATAGGAGGTCGAGATATGAAGACGGGATCGGAGGTCGAGATAGGAGGACGGGAAAGGTGGACGGGATGGGATAGCAGGTCTGGATAGAAGGTCGGCATAGGAGGTCGGCATAGGAGGTCGAGATATGAGGACGGGATTGGAGGATGGGATAGGAGGTCGGGATAGGAAGTCGGGATAGGAGGACAGGATATGGGGTTGGGATATGACAACAATATATGAGGACGGGATATGAAGTCAAAAGCTTCCTCTGTTGATTTTCCTCCCCAACAAGGATTAGGAAGGAAAAACCGGGCAACGCCGGGTACTCAGCTAGTGTTCTACAGTATATTGCCAGTGTGGAGTGCAGATGCTATGTAAACCAATACCTCTTATGTTAGAAGGTTTGGTTAGCTGTATTGATGTGAAGGTACACCATTACATTATGCGCTCTAACTTTTTAAGTGCAATACAGCTTTTCATATTGTATATAAAATGGAAACACCTGTTGTCCTCCCATAGTCAGGAGACCGGAACATCAATTTGTCATTGATCCACTTGATCTCCTTATTATAAAAGCAGCTACAATGTGCTTTTCACCAAGACAGAATGATATAGAGCACAGCTGCAGGGTAGAGTATAATGGATATGCCAATATGGCACCCATGTGACAGCCTCTAGGCGCACACAACTAGAACTAGCCACATTGTATTGCAATTGCGCTTTTACTGGTTTGGCTGTTATTATAGACAACATCACAAGAATTGGCATTTAGATGATGTAGCATTACATAGGGAATTAGTGTATAGGATGCTGTGGAGCTGGTACATCCTCACAGCATGGTGGGCTTCCTCTGCTCCTATTTCTACTTCTACTCTAAAAATATACTGATAGGTTAATTGACTTTATAAGAAATTGGCCTGACTGTGAATCAAAAATAGGGAAATTACACTGTGATTCCCATGGTGACAGGGAAAAAATCGTGGAATGTTTAATCGCATGCTATTTTATGGAAGTACCTGTAATAATAAACCTTAGTGGTCCTTTATTTTGCCACTGAACAGGCTATCTGCACATGCTGATAGACCAGGGTTGGCCAAACTGTGGCTTGTTGTGAGCCACATGTGGCTCTTTGTTAGGTGCCATGCGGCTCACAGGCTCAGGTAATTATCTTCAGTAGGGGCTATACTACAGGAGGCTGCTACTACTACATGTTGATTGGAAATAATACAGACTCCATACAAGGCATACAGCAGCTAAGTACTGGATGTCTTGAGGTTTATTTATTTATTTTTTAATCTATTTTTTTTTTTTTAATCACATTAAATTGTAAATTTGTATAACTTTCTAGCATCAGTTGATTTCAATACAATTTCCCTCTTGAGTACCCCTTTAACCCCTTAAAGTGTACCTGTCATCAACAAAAACTTTTTATATAATGTAGATAATACCATTATATGTATATTTGTAATATACATTGGTTAAAATTTGTGTATATTTTTGGGTGAAAAAATGCTGTCCCTGCAGCTATTGCATGTGTGTCTCTATGAGGAGTCCAAATACAGGAAGTGAGAGTGGACAAGCAGGGCTCTGTGCAGGCTCCTGGTTTGTCAATCATCCTGATGTATGAGCCAGGAGCATGTCATAGAGCCTCAGTGCACACTGTCCTGCTTGTCCTCAGTGTACAGAGCCCTGCTTGTCCTCAGTGTACAGAGCCCTGCTTGTCCTCAGTGTACAGAGCCCTGCTTGTCTTCAGTGTACAGAGCCCTGCTTGTCTTCAGTGTACAGAGCCCTGCTTGTCCTCAGTGTATAGAGCCCTGCTTGTCCTCAGTGCACAAAGCCCTGCTTGTCCTCAGTGGACAGAGCCCCGCTTGTCCTCAGTGGACAGAGCCCCGCTTGTCCTCAGTGGACAGAGCCCTGTTTGTCCTCAGTGTACAGAGCCCTGCTTGTCCTCAGTGTACAGAGCCCTGCTTGTCCACAGTGTACAGAGCCCTGCTTGTCCTCAGTGTACAGAGCCCTGCTTGTCCTCAGTGTACAAAGCCCTGCTAGTCCTCAGTGTACAGAGCCCTGCTTGTCCTCAGTGTACAGAGCCCTGCTTGTCCTCACTGCACAGAGCCCTGCTTGTTCACCCTCACTTCCTGTATTTGGACTCCTCATAGAGACACACATGCAATAGCTACAGGGTCAAAAATATACACATTTTTTAACCAATGTATATTACAAATATATATATATATATATATATAATGTTATCTACATTATATAAAAAGTTTTTGTTGACAACAGGTACACTTTAAGGACATAGCCCATTTTGGCTTTGAGCACACAGCCAATTTTAAGACCCATATAAGAGCTTATTTTTTGGGTCACTGATTGTACTTTGTAATAACACCTTTCATTTTACCATAAAATGTATCGGACAACCAAGAAAAGTACTATTTTGGTGGCAAATTGAAAACAAAAACGCAATTTTGCTACAGTTTTTTTTTTGGGGGGGGGGGGGGGGGGTTGTTTACGCAGTGCACAGTAAAACTGACATGTTCTCTCAGTTCTGCAGGTATATATAATTGAAATGATACCCATGGTTACACACTTCTATTACTGTCCTGCTTAAAAGTCAAACTTTTTTAACAAAATAAGTATGTTTAAAATTTCCCTATTCTGTCCTCCTCTAACTTTTTTATTTTTCCGTATTAACGGCTGTATAAGGGTTTTTGATCACTTTTTATTTGATTTTGATCCGATGTGATGTGACCAAAAATCATCATTCAGTGTATTTTTTTTACGTTTACGTTGTTCACCATACAGGATCATTAAGATTATATTAAGCGGACGGTGCTTCACGAATATAAAGAAAACTCCAAAAACAATTACCACCAAGAAAATGAAGGACGGAGCACTCACCCGGTTCGTAACCTGGATATGCAGCTCAACACCGATGGGGTATGCGTCTTCGGCAGGGAGGCGGTAGATGGAACGGGGGGAGCTCAGACGCCGGCCACGGACCGTATCACGCCAAACAGCACTTCGTCAGGCCGTATACCCTGCCTGGGTTTGGTACCCTGACGAAGTGCCCTTTGGCGTGATACGGTCCGTGGCCGGTGTCTGAGCTCCCCCCGTTCCATCTTGCACCTCCCTGCCGAAGACGCATACCCTATCGGTGTTGAGCTGCATATCCAGGATATGGACCGGGTAAGTGCTCCGTCCTTCATTTTCTTTGTGGTGATTATATTATATTTTAATAGTTCAGACATTTCCACATGCAACGATACTAAATATGTATATATTTTTTGACAATTTTAATTTGTAAAATGGAAGATTTCATTTTTTATTAGGTAGTGGTGGGGCTTATTTACATTTAAAAAAAAAATGTTATTCCTTTTTTTTTCACACTTTTTTAGTCCCCAAAGGGGGCTATTTATAGCAATCTATTGATTGCTTTTACTGTTAAGTGCATCAAATCCCAGGCAGCAAGGGTGTACATTTGTGGTGAGGTTGTGGGCAGATGGAATTACCCTAGGGGCAGATGGCATTAACTCCTTGTGTTCGTTACACCAGAGCATGGTTTTACCTCTACACCACCCAAAGGAATTCCGCTGGATCCTGGGCTAGGCACGGGGGCAAATAATGACTCAGATGCCAAGTTACGGAACAACGTCAGCTTTACTCAGTCAGACAGATGTAACAGTCTATACAGCTTGGCTAGGCCCAAGGAGGTGACCAGAGACTTCAGAGACCACAGGGCTTGCTGGGACTTATAGTGGACTTGGACAATTTGATGCAGGGCCACGCTGACTTGAGACAGACTTGACTTGGACTGACTTGACTGAGACTGACTATGACAGACTTCACCCCCCGTTTGTAGCTTACCATGCTTTGACTTGGACCTGGGGGGTAGTGGACTTGTGGATCCATGGCTGCGTGGTAAACTTTAGGCCTCCTTAGAACACCAGACACTCTCTCCGGACTTGACTGGAGCTAGCTCCACCCAGGTCTTATATATGCGGGAGACTCTGGAGGGGTCCCATAGGTCACCCTGTAGGTCACATGGTCACTGATACCTTCCCTGGTTATAATCACATGACAACAGTACTTAAAGGTATAGAACAAATTATGTACATTGCATTGAACATATACATTGTTTAACTATTCAGGGCACATAGGTGAAGGGGAGGCCCAGGGGTCACGAAATGGAGTCTGCCTGACAGGGCAGCGATGGTACAGGGGTGCAACTCCTGTACTGGGCAACCACACATTTTTTTTTTTTAATTCAATAATTTTTATTGAAGATTTGTTTTGTAAATAAAACAGAACAACACAAAAACATCTGAGTTATACAGTGAAGTACACCATGAAAAGGTACAATAATTACTAGCAGTCAGACTTTTACAATCAAAGGTATGCAACACTGCTCCTCGTAACATGAACACGGTCTCTATACAGCCTGCTTGTGAGCAGAAGCAAAGTAGAACCCTTATGGTTCTGAACACAGGAACCATAAAGAACAATATAGAACAAATGAAAGGTTCAAGTATACAGAAAATACGCTAGAACAGGTAGAAACAATCGCACCAGTGTGTGTCAGCTGATTTTCATGACCACAAGGCCGTCTTTTAGGATATTCAGCCTGGGTCGACTTGTGGACAGTGTGGGCTCGATATCCAGGATTTCCAGTGTTTAAGATATGATTTGAATTGGGAGTGGGCCAATGCGTATATTTTTTCATAGCTACAAGATAGGTTGACCATATTAATCAGTTCCATTAAGTCTGGCACTTCGACCGACTTCCATCTCCTGGTAAGCATCAGTTTGGTGGACATCAGGATGTGTGCAGTGACCATACGTGCATGCATAGGTATGTTCTCCAGACCCAACAACAGGATGGCTAAACTAGGTTTTAGTATAAAGTCTACACCCAAGAACCTTTTCAGTAGACAAGCGACGCCTGCCCACAGAGAAGAAAGTTTAGGACACCCCCACAGGATATGTAGGAGAGTCCCCTCCTCACCACAATTTCTCCAGCATAGTTTGGAGCAGTCAGGGTTAAACTTATGGAGTTTACTGGGAGTGTAATACCAGCGGTAGATGGATTTAAGAACTGCTTCTCTATGATTAGTGGAGCGAAATGAGGATTTAACTAGCCTAAGGGCAGTCAGCCATTGATCTGTCGTGAATGTAACCCCCAAGTCTGTCTCCCACTTATCCATGAATGGTAGCCTATTCGGTTCCGTCTTGTCGTTCAGTAGGTTGTAGAAAAGTGTGATACTTTTCTTGCTAGGAGAGGGCATTTGGAGAAAGGCCAAAATCCGGGATGGAACCTTAAAGCTACGTGTAAATTTGTCTGTCATGAGACTCCTAATCTGTAAACATTTATAGAAGTCAGTGCGAGGGAGATTATATCTGGTCTGCAGGTATGGAAAATGGATCGTGTCGTTGGAATCATAGAGATCTCCTACTGTTTGGACACCTCTCTCTTGCCAAGTATGGAGGGAGAGATCCGGGATATAGTGCGATAAAAAGTCCAGTGGAAAGTATTTCATCAAGCAACTACGTTTAGGGATAGGTTGTGCTAGGAACTGCTTCCAGATTAGATCAGAAAGGTTAATAGAGGTCAGGATAGTGGAGGGAAGAGCGGAAGAAGACCCTGTGGAAATTAACAACCTAGACCTTAGGGAGAGAGGTGCAGAGCATTCCCTCTCAATGCCTACCCAGTACTTATCGGGATTATCTGTCCACCAATACTGCAGCTGGTCCAATATACAAGCCCTATGATAGTCCTCGATATGTGGGAGGCCGAGGCCTCCAGCATCAGGGTGCAAAGTCATGAGTTTACGGGCCACTCTAGGTTTCCCATTTGCCCAGATGAACCTGGAAATGTCCCTGTTCAGGGAGGCAAAAAAGGACTTAGGAATATTAACTGGTAGGGTCCTAAAAAGGTACAGGAGCTTCGGGAGAAGAAGCATTTTAAAGGCCGCCAGGCGACCCAGCCATGAGATTATTTGTTTAGAGTAGGACAGTAAAGATGTTGATATAGAAGCGGCTAAGGGAGGAAAGTTAGTGTGGAAGACAAGCTTGGAAGGGGAGGTCAGTTTGATACCTAGGTATGTTATTGCTTCTGTCTGCCAGTCGAGCTCAAACGCCTGTTTAAGAGATCCTACTTCACCTTGTGATAAGTTGAACGATAAGATCTGTGATTTCGAGGAATTGAGCTTATAGAAGGATACCTTACTGAACTCTTCCAGCAGAGAGAATAGAGAGGGCAGGGAAGTAGGGACATCAGTCAATGTCAAGATGATGTCATCAGCAAATAACGCTAGTTTGTGTTCCCTGTCTCCCACCTGTATCCCACGAATGTCAGTCTGTTCTCTTATCCTTTGAGCTAGAGGTTCGACTGTGAGAATAAAGAGAAGGGGAGAGAAAGGGCATCCCTGCCTGGTGCCATTCGACAGAGTGAACCGGCTGGATAGAGCTCCATTTGCAAACACCATGGCTGCTGGAGCGGAGTATAATGCTTTAATGGCACTTAAGATGGCTCCGAAAAAGCCAAAGGTCTCCAGAACAGAGAAAGCGTATTGCCAGTTCACTCTGTCGAACGCTTTTTCAGCGTCAAGGGTTAAAAAAGCTGCAGGGGAATTGCGACTTTCACAATATTGGATCAAGGACAATATCCTTCTAGTGTTATCTGGACCTTGCCGACCTGAGATAAAGCCCACCTGGTCCGCATTAATCAAGGTAGGCAGGATAGGCATCAATCTAGAAGCTAGAATTTTTGCGTATACTTTTATGTCTCCGTTTAACAGGGAGATCGGTCTGTAATTTGAAGCCACGTCTGGGGATTTACCTGGTTTGGGTATAGTAGTAATCAGAGCAGTCAACATTTCCTGCGGGAGGGAGCCCGTGGTCATAGCTGCATTAAAGACGGTCAGTAAATGTGGTGCTAATATCCCGCTATATCTCTTAAAGTATTCGTTAGGTAGTCCGTCAGGGCCGGTAGCTTTATGTGAGGGTAGTGACTTTATGGCAGTGAGCACTTCCTGTAAGGAGATAGGAGAATTGAGAGACTGCAAAGAAGAAGTAGATAGATGGGGAAGTTTCAAAGAGTGGAGAAAGGTGTCAATAGAAGACTGTGTTGGCTGTGGCGTTTGGGGGTCCTCTCGCAAGTTATACAGGTCCCTGTAGTATATCTGGAATGCGTTCGCGATTTCTCGTGGGGAGAGAACTGTCCTACCTGATTTAAGGTGGGTCATGGCAGCAATTCTACTCTTGGCCAGAGATGGTTTAAGCCTTCTCGCTAGCATGGTGCCTGGTTTATTGTCTTGGGTATAAAAACGATATTTAGATTTACGCAAGTCCCTATCAAACTGGTAGAGAAGGATTTGTCTCAGCTGAGTTCTAGCTTGCATTAGGATAGAGAGGGTGTCTGGGAGGGGATTAGTTTTGTGCAGGGACTCCAACACTGCCACCCTGTCCAATGCCTCCCGTAACTCTCGCATGCGTTGCTTCTTAAGGGTGGAGCCAAGGCGGATAAAATCCCCCCTTACTACCGACTTATGAGCTAGCCACAGAGTCGTTGGGGAGACATCTGGGGTTTGGTTAAGGTGGAAATATTCAGTTAACGCTTTTTCTATTGTAGAGCTATGCTGGGAGTGCGCAATAATATGGGAGTTTGCACGCCACACAAAGTCACTGTGGGTAGGCCTAGCATCAGTCAAAGTAAGCAGTGTAGGCGCGTGGTCCGACCACGTAATCTCACCTATATCTGTCTCACCAACCCTCTCTATCAGCCCCCTAGAGATGAGAGTCAGATCAATTCTTGAATATGTGTGAAACCGTGGAGAAAAATAGGTAAAGTCGCGTTCTGAAGCGTGGAATAGACGCCATGCGTCAAATAGATCATTTTCTTTTAGGATCCCATCTAAGTAATAAGAACGCTTCCCATCAACTCTAGATAGATCAAGGGCTGGATTAGGCACAGAATTAAAATCGCCACACACGATCACTTCACCCTCTTTGTTATCAGCTATCAATTTGAAAACTTTCTTCAGAAAGCGACTTTGTCTGTGATTTGGGGCATACACATTCACTAATGTATATGGCACATTGTTGATAGTACAGATCAGGATTATGTATCTACTTTGCGGATCTATGAGCTGCTTTGAGATAGAGACTGCCAGGTCGTCCCTAAGAGCAATTAGGACCCCCCTTTTCTTTTTTGCAAAAGTAGATGTTACAAGTACAGGGAACCGTCTATGACGCAAGGTGGGAGGGTTGGTGGAAGAAACGTGGGTCTCCTGCAGACAGATTATTGAGGCATTGCGCCTTTCCACCTCGCGCCACACAAAGTGCCGTTTTTGAGGGCTGTTGAGCCCGTTTACATTCAAGGACATCAGGCTCAGACTCATGTCTACTACAAAGAAAGAGAAGATAAAGAAGAAAAAAAATAAAAAAAAGGCAATATAATGGGGAAGGGAAGAGTTAAAAACTTGACTGGCCACCTAGTGATACAGACAAGGATTTCACACACTAACCTCAATGTTCCTATGATGGCTGACACACTCTGGGCGTTGCTGGATACAAATTAAAAACCCGAATTGGCTCCTTAGAGCCACAGACGGGGATGTCACACAGTAAGGCAAACTATAAGTATATAGAAACAGTTAGTAAAGCGTAAACACTTTCAGTATGGTGAGAAAGAGGAACAAGTAACACATTAAAGAACATGCACTTCAGCAAGAAAATGACACTTAGCAAACGGTGGAATAGGTTCTCAATTTTACACCGTAACGGTGGGTGTGGGGAGAAAAAGTCACTTAAAGGTCAAATATGTTGCTTTGAGCCATATCACCGGGTCACACTAACAATGATATTGGGGAAACAGCACAAGGTTAAATCAATACAGTAGTATTCTCACTCCGGATTGCTCATATGAGGCGGGGTAGAGCTAGGAGGTGTTGGATCTCCACTATCAGGTAACATGCCCCAGTCCTTCAGGATAGACAGTCCCATCTCAGCATTCTGCAAGGCATACATTTTTCCCTGCCTGTTTACAAGGATTTTGGCAGTGAGACGGCACTTCAAAGGATAGGGTTTGATTTACCCGAGTAGAAGGTAAGGAGTGGTACGGGCTAAGCGAGGGTACTTCACCGCCACCTCTGTTGCGCCGGTTCGGCTTGCTTCTTCCCGCCGTGGCTTGAGAAGGGCGCACAGCGGCGCCATCTTGGGAAAACTTGCGGGCCGAGTCTCCGGGGTGGAAATAGTCCGTTAAACTCTGGTAACCCCCTTTTTTGTAGTCTCTCTTCCTGCCTTGTGTCGCCATGGTGTCAGATGCAGCTTAGGGTATAAGCTGAAAGTCGCTGGCAGAGAGAAAAGTACGTTTTGCCCGGCTCTACAGCAGGAGCTCTGGGTTCACACAGCCATTCAGTTCGGCGACCAAGCCACGCCCCCGGCAACCACACATTTACACCTGATGTTGGGGTTAATTGTAAAAAAATAATTCCCAGATTATCACTGATTTTCTACCTAATTTCACAGTGGATGTGAAGGCCTACAAGCCACAGTGTCTCGCACCTACTGTGAAATTTGGTGGAGGATCGATTATGTTCTGGAGATGCTTCAGCAAGGCTTGAATCAAGCAGATTTGTCTTTGTGAAGGACGCATGAATCAAGCCAAGTACAAGGCTATCCTGCTTCCTTCCATTCTGACAATGTTCCCCAACTCTTAGAATTGATTTCTCCAGCAGTACAATGGAGGACCATGAGACCCTGCAATGGCCAGCCCAATCTGCAGACCTGAACCCCATTAAAAAACCTCTGGAATTTGATCAGGAGGATGATGGAGGTTCACAAGTCATCAAACAAAGCCGAGCTACATTAATTTTTGTGCCAGGAGTGGCATTAAGCCACCAAACAGCAAGGTGACAGACTGATGGAGAACATGCCAAGACGCATGAAAGCTGTCATAACAATCCGGTTTATTCCACCAAATATTCATTTTTGAACTCTTTCTAAATAAAAACATATGTATTTTCTTGAAAAATGAATATGAATTAGTTTTCTTTGCATTATTTGAAGTTGAAAACAATGCATCTTCTTTTGTTTTTATTTTAACCAGTTGAGTTGTTATTTTCTAGAAATAAATAAATATTTTTATTTTGGAACTAGCTGAGTACCCAGCAATGCCCACTTTTCCTGACAAAACCTTGTGGGAGAGGAAAAGTAACAATGACGCTGTCGTCCTTTTATCCCTACCTTATAGGTCTTGTCCACATATCCAAACCTTTTATCCTGTCCCCATATCTTGTCCCCTACACTAACTATTCTATGCACCTGTCTTGAACAATCTCTGCAGCCCTAGAGTAATGCGATCAGGAGATGTACCGAAATCCCATAGACTATGGGACTTCAAAGAAAACCCCCATCCTCGCAAATGGGAGTGAGTTATGCTTAAAGGAGTACTCCTAGATGTTAAAATTGTGTCCCATACTGCCGGCAGTGAAAAATGAAAGGGATACACACCGGTGCCCCTGATAATCCGTTTCGGCCTCCACCGCGATCCTCTTCCTGGTTGCTGGTGGTAGGTGAGTCATACTGCACTTAGCCAATCACCGGCGGCAGCGGAGTCCCGCCTCGGCCAGCGATAGGCTGAGCGGCACTGTGACATTTACGGTCCCGCCACCACTTTGCTGCAGCCGGTGATTGGCTGAGTGCAATATGACTCACCGGCAAATATTGTGAAAAACTTATTTATGGTGTTCACTGTGCGGTAAAAGTGATGTTATATTTATTCTTAGGGTCGGTTAACTGTCAGGACCAGAGCTCCGCTCCACTCCTGACAGCTGTGGCGGGTGCCTGGTGAAATGCGATCGCCGCCCCCAGCACCCTGATCGGGAATGGCCGTGTATATATATATATGTCCATTTGCGTTAAGCCACGGGAAAAATGGACGTGTATATATGTCCATTTGCGGCAAGGGGTTAAAGTGGTACTCCGGTGGAAAACAATTTTTCAAATTATCTGGTGCCAGAAAGTTAAACAGATTTGTAAATTACTTCTACTTAAACATCTTAACCCTTCCAGTACTTATCAGCTGCTGTATACTACAAAGGAAGTTATATAGTTATTTCCAGTCTGACAACTCTGTCCGTGTCAGGAACTGTCCAGAGCAGGAGCAAATCCCCATAGCAAACCTCTCCTGCTCCAGACAGTTCCTGACATGGACAGAGGTGTCAGCAGAGAGCACTTTGGTAAGACTGGAAAGAACTACAGCTACAAGTACTGGAAGGATTAAGATTTTTATATAGAAGTAATTTACAAATCTGTTTAAAGGAAAACTCATCCTGATCACCCACACTAAACCCAATACACAGGTTATAGTGTGGGTGACCAGGAGTGCAAAAGAGGTGCCACTTACCAAATTCAGTCCAGTGGCTCATATGATTTTGCCCCAAAAATGTCCTGTGCTCAGTTAGCTTAATTGCAAACAGGAGGCGGGGCCCTGCCCTGCTCACCCTCTGCTTCTTTCTGCCTCCCCAAACAATCTGCCTCTATTAGCATATTCAAATTCTGGGCTGCGTTCTGAGGCAGAAGCGCAAGCGCAGTTAGTTTACAGACAACTCTGTTCTTGCAAGAGCGCTCTGCTACTGTACCAGAGTGCATGCGCTTCGTCCTAGGAGTGCAGCGCTCACGTGACATGTGATTACCGTCACTAGGACTTGAGAGCTGTCTGTAAACTAACTGCCTCAGAGCGCAGCGCAGAATTAGAATATGCTAATAGAGGCAGATGGTTTCAGGAGGCTGAAAAGTGCAGGAGGTGGGCAGCCGGCAGGGCCCCGCCTCCTGTGCACAATTAACGGAATTGAGCACTGGACTTTCTTCAGGCAATATCACAGGAGCCACTGGACGGAATTTGATAAGTGACCCCTCTTTGCACTCCTGGTCACCTACACTATAACCTTGTGTATTGGGTTTAGTGTGGGTGATCAGGGAGACAGTTTTCCTTTAACTTTCTGGCACCAGTTTTAGTTGACATATAAGAAATATCTCCAGACATTATATATACATACATACATACATACATATGTAGACATTATAAATACATACATACTGTACATGCAGAGATATAGATAGATAGATAGACAGATACAAAAAAGGTAGAAATTGGTCAGCACATTCTGGTCAGCACAACCATTGTATGAAATAAGTATATAGGTGCTCGCTGCTGCGGCTCAACTACACATACAAGCAAAAGAATTGCAGTAGCACACTGCTAGCACAAAGCTATACATTATATATGAGATGTTTAACTTAGCAATACTGCTATGGTGAAAAATAGAGGTTATTAGCTTACCATTTGGCCATTTGGGATGGTACACACTATTTGGCCAGATGGTAAGCTAAGAACCTCTATTTTTTACCATAGCAGTATTGCTAAGTTAAACATGTGTGCTGTTGTAATTATTTTGCTTAGATAGATTTGATTTGAGATAGATAGGTTGGAGAGTAATGTTGTCAGTAGTTCATAGAATAAAAGAACATTGTATATTTTACCGAAACATACATCATATATATATATATATATATATATATATATATATATAACCAAAGAAACTGATCATTTTGCAGCGGTCTCTTCATTTCTTTTCCCGAGCTGTATATGGATGTCCTTGACATTTTGGTGTCACAATGCAAGTAGCTGTGAATGTTTTGTTTGACTTTAAACAAAAATCTTACCCACAATGCAGAGCATAACATATTACAGACACAGCATGTGTCAGCTGTGTATATTACCACTCCTACGTTTGACAGGTGCATGGCACCACATTGCTTTCCCTGTCTGCAAACTGCTTAGCTATCTTAGACAATGAGTATACTTGTATTCACGTGGCTTATAAAGTCAATTTAGTACATAGTTTACCTTACTATAGTCATGTGGCTTTTATTGGCATCGCATTGTACCTTTGTACCTTTTATAATATAACAATATCTAAGAACACAGTTTCATATAGGCCCATTAGACTCATGTCAGGAGAGTACTTACTTCAAATATCTGAAATTCTGACCTCCAAAAATTTTTGTTTCATTTTATGGTAAAAAACAAAAAAAAATTCAACTTAAAAAAGACTATAAAAAATGATGTTATATTTCCACTTACGGAGCTGTGTTATGGTTTATATTTTGTGCCACGAGCTGTAGTTTTTAACGTTACCTTTTTTGTGTACTTCTGGTTTTTGAACACTTTTTATTAAATTTTTTTCGGGGGTTCCGATGTGACCAAAAATCAACAGTATTAGCATTTGGAATCTTTGAGTTTACACCATTAACCGTGCAGGATCAGGAATGTAATAATTTAATAGTTCGGACAATATGCACCCTGCGATACCAAATATGTTTTTTTTTTTTACAGTGTTTTATTAGGAAATGGGAAATAGGGGGTGATTAACCCATCCCGGACACAGGACATGCAGGTACGCCCTGGCATCCTGGTACTTAAAGGGGTATTCCAGGCCAAAACTTTTTTTTATATATCAACTGGCTCCGGAAAGTTAAACAGATTTGTAAATTACTTCTATGAAAAAAATCTTCCAATAGTTATTAGCTTCTGAAGTTGAGTTGTTGTTTTCTGTCTAACTGCTCAATGATGATGTCACGTCCCGGGACGTGACATCATCATTGAGCAGTTAGACAGAAAACTTCAGAAGCTAATAACTGTTGGAAGGATTAAGATTTTTTTTATAGAAGTAATTTACAAATCTGTTTAACTTTCCGGAGCCAGTTGATATATATTAAAAAAAAAGTTTTGGCCTGGAATACCCCTTTAAGTACCTGTACTCCCTGAACGTTTCCTTCACCACCGTCAACCTGGCGGTGAACGTAAACCTCACTGTAAACCCCACCAACTGTGTGAATGTACCCTAAAAACACTACACTAACACAAAATAAAGAGTAAAACACTACATATACACACACCCTTAAACAGTTACCCCCCCCCCCCCCCCCAATAAAAAAAAAAAAAATGTCTTGTATGGCTGTGTTTCCAAAACGGAGCCTCCAGCGGTTGCATAACAACAACTCCCAGTATTTCTGGACAGCTACTGACTGCCCAGGCATGCTAGGAGTTTTGCAACAGCTGGAGGCACCCTTTTTGGGAAACATTGCCGTAAGGTATTTTTGTGGTGGAGGCAAATGTAATGCTTGCTTCTGGGTCCGTCCCTATACAAATCCCTAATTTACGCCTCAAATGCACATGGCGCTCTCTTACTTTGGAGCCCTGTCGTATTTCAAGGCAACAGTTTAGGGCCACATTTGTGGTATTTCCGTATTCGGGAGAAATTGTGTTACACATTTTGGGGGGCTTTTTCTCCTTTTACCCCTTATGAAAACGTAAAGTTGGGGTATACACCAGCATTTGTACTTTTCATTTTCACAAGAGGTAAAAGGAAAAAAAGTATTGTAACACAAT
This sequence comes from Hyla sarda, assembly GCF_029499605.1. Classification (NCBI taxonomy): domain Eukaryota; kingdom Metazoa; phylum Chordata; class Amphibia; order Anura; family Hylidae; genus Hyla; species Hyla sarda. The sequence goes on along the minus strand of NC_079190.1, from coordinate 384,944,620 downwards.
TTCTCCTGAGCACGCGAATATCCTATATGTGGGTGATATGTGGGTGTAAAGTGCTCTGCGGGCGCACTACAGGGCTCAGGAGTTAGAGCGCACCATGTACATTTTGAGGCCTAAATTGGTGATTTGCAAAGGGGTGGCTGATAGTTACATTGGTTCTGATAAGCGCAAAGAAAAAAAAACACCCACATGTGACCCCATTTTGGAAACTACACCCCTCACGGAATGTAACAAGGGGTATAGTGAGCCTTAATACCCCACAGGTGTTTGACAAATGTTCGTTAAAGTTGGATGTGAAAATGAAAATTTTTAGTTTTTTCACTAAAATGCTGGTGTTACCCCAAATTTTTCTAATTTATGTTACACCATTTCTTCTGAGTAAGGAAATACCCATATGTGGATGTTAAATGGGTATTCCGGGCAAAAACATCTTATCCCCTATCGAAAGGATAGGGGATAAGATGTCTGATCGCGGGGGACCTACCGCTGGTACCGCCCGCGATCTCCCTGCAGCAACCTGCATTCTATGCGTAGCTGCATCTGCAGTTTCGGAAACCGCCGGGCTTCCGAGACGGGGACGTGACATCACGCCACGCCCCCTCCATTCATGTCTATGGGAGGGGGCGTTGCGGCCGTTACGCCCCCTCCCAAAGAAATGAATGGAGGGGGCGTGGCGTGATGTCACGTCCCTGTCTCAGAAGCCCGGCGGTTTCCAAAACTGCAGATGCAGCTACGCATAGAATGCAGGTTGTTGCAGGGAGATCGCGGAGGGTCCCAGCGGTGGGCCCCCCACGATCAGACATCTTATCCCCTATCGTTTGGATAGGGGATAAGATATTTTTGCCCGGAATACCCCTTTAAGTGCTCTGTGGGCGAACTACAGGGCTCAGAAGAGAAGGAGCAAAATTTGGTTTTTGGAGAGAGAATTTGGCCGAATTAAAGGCCATGTGCGTTTTGAAAGCCCCATGGTGCCAGAACAGTGGACCCCCCCACATGTGACCCCATTTTGGAAACTACACCCCTCACGAAATGTAACAAGGGGTGCAGTGAGCATTTACACCCCACAGGTGTCTCACAGATTTTTTGAAAAATGTAATTTTTCATTTGCACAGCCCACTGTTCCAAAGATCTGTTAAACGCCAGTGGGGTTTAAATGCTCACTACGCCCCTTATTACATTCTGTGAGGGGTTCAGTTTCCGAAATAGGGTTACCTGTGGGGAGGGTCCACTGTTCTGTAGCACGGGGGCTTTATAAACGCACATAGCCCCCGACTTCTATTCCAACCAAATTCTCTCTCCAAAAGCCCAATGGCGCTCCTTCTCTTCTGAGCATTGTAATGCGGACGCAGAGCACTTAACATCCACATATGGGTATTTCCATACTCAGAAAAATGGGGTTACAAATTTTGGCTTTTTCTCCTATTACCCCTTTTGAAAATGAAAAATTTGGGGTAACACAAGCATTATAGTGAAAAAAAATGTCAATTACCTGTGTGGGGTGTTAAGACTCACTGTACCCCTTGTTACGTTCCTTGAGGGGTGTAGTTTCCAAAACAGTATGCCATGTGTTTTTTTGTTTTTTTTTGTTCTGGCACCATAGGGGCTTCCTAAATGTGACATGCCTCCAAAAACCATTTCAGCAAAATTCACTCTTCAAAAGCCCAATGTTGCTCCTTCCCTTTTGAGCCCTCTAGTGCACCCACAGAGCACTTTACATTCACATATGAGGTATTTCCTTACTCGAGAGAAATGGGGTTACAAATTTTGGGGGGCTTTTTTTTCCTATTATCCCTTGTGAAAATGAAAAATGTTGGGTAACACCAGCATTTTTGTGAAAAAAAATAAAAATTTGCATTTTCACGTCCCACTTTAACAAAAGTTTTAAAACTTTTGGTGGCTTTTTCTCTATTTACCCCTTGTAAAAATGAAAAATAAAAATGGGTCTACAAGAGCATGTTAGTGTAAAAAATCTTGAATTTTCTCCTCCTTTCTCCTTTTGAATACTTTAAGGGGTGGAGTTTTCATAATGGGGTCCATTATGGGGTATTTCTAACTTAAAGACCCCCAAATTCACTTCAATACTGAACTGGTCCCTAAAAAAAATTCTGATTTTGACATTTTCATGAAAATTGGAAAATTGAGGCTAAACTAATGGCTTCTAATTTCTTCAAAAAGTAAAATCATGTCAACTTTATGATGTAGACATATTTTATATGTGAAAATATATAATTTATTTGGAATGTCCATTTTCCTTACAAGCAGAGAACTGCAAAGTTAGAAAAATGCAAAATGTTCAAATTTTTCATGAACTTTACGAATTTTTCACCTAGAAATTATGCAAGTATCGAAAATTTACTACTAACATAAAGTAGAATATGTCACAAAAAAAACTCTCGGGATCAGATCAAGTTAAAGCATCCCAAAGTTGTTAATGCTTAAAGTGACAGTGGTCAGATTTGCAAAAAAAAAAAAAGAAGCTATGGTCTTTAAGGTCATAATGGGCTTGGTCCTTAAGGGGTTAAAATTTTTATTGGAGGGGAATTTTTTCTATTCTGAAAAACATTTTTTTTTTCCTTTTATTTTTATTTTTTTCCACATTTTTTGAAGCCTATCATAAGTTATCATTAGATGACTTACATACATCAATGTCATGCTATTGCATTACAATGATCTATGTTATCTGCGCTTGATTGCTAAGGAAGCCTTTAGCAATCTCCGAGCCAGGAAAGCCTGAGGAGCAGAGGTAAGGCCCCGATTTTTCCAGAAACCCATCCTCACCCTGCGATTACACGATGGGTCTATGCGAGTACCTTCAATTACTAGTATTTGGCACCCAAAGTATTAAACATATAAATTATCCCAACGGAAAAACACAAGGTGCTTAAAACTTAACTTTTACTGTTACCACTAATAAAATCCACCCTTAAACTACATGTGGAAACCAATCAAAATTATAGAAAAAAACTCAGCATAAAATATCCATTCACAGTCCACCTGGGACTATTAGTTCCACTGACCCGCTAACCAAGCGGTACTTAATTATATTTATATTAAAGTAAATCCTATAGATCCTGTTAGCTGATATAGACACGCAATTCACACGCTGTCCAGGACCTTTAACATAGCCAAACCCAGTGTATGCATGGTATGAAATTAATCATGACATCTAACCAGTTAAATAACTGACATCCGATCAGTTTCCGATCTCTATCATTTCAGGCTGATATCAGCTGCTGAAAGCAGCACCCACCTTTTCGTTTTGACGTAGAACCGATCCACGGGCCCACCCAATATTCCCCTCACCCGACCCATGACGTTCCTGCACATCATGGTTCGGAAAAACATGACATGAAGGTGTGTAGTCCATTCATTTTCAGTGTGGTTTGTCTCTGGAGGATTTTCAGAATCTTGTCTCTGAGCTCAAGCCCTGCCCCCTGAGTGATGTCATCATCTTTGACAGCCCCTAAATCTTTATTAGGACATTTAGGGATGAATGTATTGTGTTTACAGCATGCTGCCTTATTTTAAGCAATTCCACAGACAGAGGAGCAGGCAGGGAATAGATACAGCAGCTGCAATATTCTGCAGCAGAAAACCCTGTAAGGTATGTTTACATGTTGATACCTCTTAAATTATTAACATGTGGACATGCCCTAGTGCATAATGTGCTGTGTTCATGAGGAACCCCTTCCCCTAGAAGTATTGCTTTTAGGGTAGAATATCACCGCACATGTTGGAGCGAGCATGCCACAATTTTTTATGGAATCCTTGAGACAAAATATGTGTGCCTTAAAGAAAGCCTGACAGCTGTTCAGATGCACTTAACCCAGTATATTTGTTTATAGTGAGTGGAAAGAGCTTTAAAATGAAGGGTAACTTACATTTTTACGTTAGGTATTTCCATAGTTATGCCCTTTACAAGATCCTTGCCATTGCGGTTCAGCACTCATTAGAGGTAGGGAGCCGGCTCGTGCAGCTCCTCTACATTATCAATATTTTATCCATGGCCCCTCCCCTTCCGTGATATGAGAACCAGGTGTAGCGAGGAGCACAGTGCTCATCGCCTCCCCCCTGACTCTCAGTTCCCAGAAGGGGGCGCATCGGGGAGTGAATATTGATGAGGCATGGAACCTGGCGAGCCGGCTCCCTGTCTCCAATGCGTGCTGGAGCACAATGACAAGGATTTTCGAACAAGCAGAACTATGGAAATACCTAATGTAAAAATGTAAGTTACCCTTCATTTTAAAGCTCTTCACACACATTATAACCCAGTATACTGGGCTTAGTGCAGGTGAACAGCTGTCAGGTTCTCTTTAACAATCAGAAGTAATCAGAGTACTACTTGAATGGAGGGAGGAATGAGTCGAATTCCTCAGGTGTGATTTTTAGTGTATGTTCACACAAGTTGGTTTTGCGTATTCTTATTTTTCATTGTGATTCCTGGTTGCATCATTGTTTACATATGAAACTTATATTACAATCTTTAGGCTTCTTATGCTGAATAGTTGCCGCCAGCTGTGAGCGTAGTGGATACAGCTGTCCGATGATCTCTTCTGTATGCTGCATTCCTTAGCATGGACAGCTGTTTGGAGTTTCAGATATTAAGGCGTCTTACTTGAATACGAAGGGAACATTGAACATATGAAAAATGGTTCAGTGGTCATATTGCTTCCATTAATTTCTAAGCTATTTCATAAAGCTAGATTTAACTTATCATAACACAAGCCGTAGCTGATGTGTCAATGATGCAGTCAGTCTGGTTATATTGCCACAGAGAAGTATAGATTGTGACTAGTAAATTGCACTTTATACCCAAATATTGGAATACTGCCCCAAGCTCCCTATCCTATACTAGAACTATTTGGAAATCTTTAGGGTAGGGTCACACGGAACGGATCCACAGCGTATTTTACGCTGTGGATCCGCCTATGATGGACCCTAGAGTGTGCTACCAGCTGTGCCTGCTCGTAGCGGCAATCCCCCGCTACGAGCAGACACACAGTGATCTGCGAGTTGCCATGTGCAGTGTGCTTGCACACATTGGGGCCGCTCCCCTGCTCTCTGAGCTAGGCTAAGAGCAGTCGAGATGTGTGCCAATGTATTAGTATGCTTGGTATGGTAAACGGGTTCTCTTAGCACAAGGTGTGTTTTTTCACGATCTTTTTGCATTTTTAGGTTTAGGGGCAGATTTCCAAAATCACAGCATGCTGAGGATATGGTGTTTTCTCATAAAATTTTTCCCTCGTTCCTAGCATAGATCACTAATTTTTTTGTGCCGAGTACAATAATGGCCTCATTAACTTTCTACTTTATAGTTAATTTTTAAAATTCCAGGGGTATAATGTATTAAGGACATTATAAAGCAGTACTAAGTAGTGTAAGGTTTAAATCGCACATCGGGGAAACACAAAAACTTTCTGTCTGCCAATGTCTCTCTCAAGCCACTTCCTCAGTATGTCCACCCCCCACCCCCCTCCCCCCTGGGTAGTTATTCATTCTTAAGATAAGTTTTAGAATGGAGAATGAAGTGGGAGGGTCTAATATGTAAAGAAAGATACATTTCTCTAATAAGAGGTATTACAGCGTTTCTTATACTTGCTTGTACTACCGATTTCTGCTAAGTTTATTGGATGGTTAATGACCATTTTAAGACTTGTTTTCTACAACTGCTGCTAAAATTGCCTAGAACTAGATACGTACCTGGGCTCTCTATGACCAATACACTCAAAAGGCTTTTTTCACCTAAACAGCTACTTTCCATATCCTCTGTTAGAGCACGTGGACATAACAGAGGGTGGATCTGACCCCTGCATGCAGTACATTTGAAAGGCTGCTATGTAATACTACATTCCCTCTAAAACGTTGTTTCAAGAAGGTATTGTCATGGTTAGACTGCCCCTGTATAATATAATGTGGTCATTTTGTTAGGGTTGCTATGATTTTGCACTCTTTACCATTATGGTCCGTTTGTTACCTGCAGATACAAGGTGGGCATAAAGAAGGGCATAATCTGGCCCCCTGGTTGTTTTATGACTGACATAGCTGATACAAATTATATCATGTAACCTGGTCAAAATGACTATGCAAACATAGTCTTCTATTTGTAAGGCAATTCTTGTTCAAGTACATATTGAGCTCCTAATTAAAGCATGATTGCTCTGGAGCCTTAAAGATGCTGATCAGATCTTAATACCGTACCCAAGCTTGGTGTCACACAGATGTCCTAGTTATCCATAAGAAATAACAGTCTAGATTACTTGTCACGTTACCAGTTCACTTCAGGGTTTTATTGGAAATGGCAAATGGTCCGGTCCATGCTCATGTGCATTCTGTCCCTAGTTTTATGACACAACACGTCTTCTTGCTGAGCTCACCTTCTTTGTTTGCTTTGCCTTCTGGTTTCATACATTGTAAAATGCAGTGATCGTAGGAAAATGACTGCATTGCAGTCTGCAGCATTCTCTCGGTGTACTTCTGATTAGCAGATCAGCCGACGTGTGGAAGTAGGTACATTCCTTGGCTATGAATTAGGATGATGTCTGTGCCTCCACCTGTGCCATAAAGTCAAATGTCGTGTGAGGGTAATGAATACTGAGTTTATGAATAAAGCTCTTAGTGTTTCTACAGGAAAGACTTTAATTAGATACATCCTTTTTGTCTTCCTGAGGAAACCAGTTTGACCACTTTATTAGACTCCGTATTAATGCATAAATGAATTAGATATTGTCGGCAGATAGAATGTGTCGGCAGATAAGAACCATTCGGCCCATCAAGTCTGCCCAATATCCTTAATCCTCTCAATAGTCCCTGGCCCTATCTTATATGATTGATAGCCTTATGCTTATCCCATGCATGCTTAAAGGGTACTCCACTGCTCAGTTTTTGGAACAAACTGTTCCGTACGTTGGAGCCGGTGCATTGGCGTGGAATGAGATTTGCCATAGAATGAGATGGTCCGCCTCCATCACATCCTATTGGCTCTCTCTTGTCACGTGACATATTTAAACGTCACGCATCGATGCGCACAGTAGTGTCAGTTTGGCTATCACAGGGAGAGGATCTCCTCACCCTGTGATAGCTGAAGCTGTACGGAGCTCTCATGGCCTCTGTGGCCCGACAGAAGATCACACATGTACGCAGCTCATACGGCTGCCTCATATACATTTACTGTTGATGCACAGCGCTATCGGGATCCCTATGCCCGATGGCGCTGTCATCAGGATCCCCACGCCCGCAGCTCTACACCCCGTCCCCCGCAGCTGTACTCCCCGTCCCCCGCATCTCTACTCCCCGTCCCCCGCAGCTCTACTCCCCGTCCCCCGCAGCTCTACTCCCCGTCCCCCACATCTCTTCTCCCCGTCCCCCGCAGCTCTACTCCCCGTCCCCCGCAGCTCTACTCCCCGTCCCCCGCAGCTCTACTCCCCGTCCCCCGCAGCTCTACTCCCCGTCCCCCGCAGCTCTACTCCCCGTCCCCCGCAGCTCTACTCCCCGTCCCCCGCAGCTCTACTCCCCGTCCCCCGCAGCTCTACTCCCCGTCCCTCCGTAGCTCTACTCCCCGTCCCGTTAACGCTCAGGGAGCGGGGAACAGAAAGTAGAGCATCGGGCGCAGGTCAAGTTATTCGCGTAGTGCTGCGCATGCGCAGTACTACTTTACCTGCGCCCGATGCTCTACTTTCTGTTCCCCGCTCCCTGAGCGTTAACGGGACGGGGAGTACAGCTGCGGGGGGCGGAGGACGGGGAGTAGAGCTGCGGGCGTGGGGCGCTCGCGGGGACGCACACTGATGACAGCGCCATCGGGCGTAGGAATCCCCATAGCGCTGTGGATCGCTCCCTGAGCGTTCACAGGGGACGGGGAGTAGAGCTGCGGGGGACGGGGAGTAGAGATGCGGGGGACGGGGAGTAGAGATGCGGGGGACGGGGAGTAGAGATGCGGGGGACGGGGAGTAGAGATGCGGGGGACGGGGAGTACAGCTGCGGGGGACGGGGAGTAGAGATGCGGGGGACGGGGAGTAGAGATGCGGGGGACGGGGAGTACAGCTGCGGGGGACGGGGAGTACAGCTGCGGGCGTGGGGATCCTGATGACAGCGCCATCGGGCATAGGGATCCCGATAGCGCTGTGCATCAACAGTAAATGTATATGAGGCAGCCGTATGAGCTGCGTACATGTGTGATCTTCTGTCGGGCCACAGAGGCCATGAGAGCTCCGTACAGCTTCAGCTATCACAGGGTGAGGAGATCCTCTCCCTGTGATAGCCAAACTGACACTACTGTGCGCATCGATGCGTGACGTTTAAATATGTCACGTGACAAGAGAGAGCCAATAGGATGTGATGGAGGCGGACCATCTCATTCTATGGCAAATCTCATTCCACGGCAATGCACCGGCGCCGTGAGCTTGTGACGCCGCGCCCCCTCAATGCAAGTCTGTGGGAGGGGGCTTGACGGCTATCACGCCCCCTCCCATAGACTTGCATTGAGGGGGCGGGGCTATGATGTCACGAGCTCCCGGCACCAGCTCCAGCGTTCGAAGCAGTTTGTTCCAAACGCTGAGCAGTGGAGTACCCCTTTAAACTCCTTCACTGTATTTGCAGCTACCACTTCTGCAGGAAGGCTATTCCATGCATCCACTACTCTCTCAGTAAAGTAGTACATCCTGATATTACTGCAGAATCCTTCCCCCCTCTAATATAAAACTATGTCCTCTTGTGGTAGTTTTTCTTCTTTAAAATATTGTCTTCTACTTTAGCATGTTTATTCCCTTTATGTATATAAAAGTCTCTATCATATCCCCCCTGCCTCTTCTTTCTTCCAAGCTATACATGTTAAGGTCCTTTAACCTTTCCTGGTAAGTTTTATCCTGTAGTCCATGTACTAGTTCAGTAGCTCTTCTCTGAACTCTCTCAAAAATATTTATATCCTTCTGGAGATACGGCCTCCAGTACTGCGCACAATACTCCAAGTGAGGTCTCATCAGTGTCCTGTACAGCGGCATGAGCACTTCTCTCTTTCTACTGCTTATACCTCTCCCTATACATCCATGATCACATACTGAGATTAGGATATTATCACATATTCTATACTCTGCACTTGGGTTTTTACACCATCTACATTAAATTTTAGTTCCCATAGTGCTGGCCATTTCTGTATTTTACATACAGCCATATGAAGGCTTGATAAAATCATACAGAATTTGGATGCCATCCATTGATGCTTATATTTGGGTGGCACACTATATTAATATTTAGCACTTGGTGGAATAAGCATTATCTTGGGCTTATCTTAAAAAGAAATGTTCTCAGGAGTTGCTGTGTAAACATACTAATTAAGGCTGTTTTTGCATAACCATAATAGGAACATACATATTACTGCTATCATATTGTGCCTGCAAGTAGATCTGATGATCCATACTAACAGCATCAGGCTAGGATTTGTAGCCATAAGGCCTATTTCACACAAATATTATCTTCTGTCTGTATTAAGTTCATTTTTTCTGGTTCGTTATTCAATATTTGTATTTGTTTTATACAGTTTAATTCAATTTTCTTGTCTGGAAGACACCCATGAGTATTTACTGTACAAATACAGCTTCAGTACTGATAACTGAAGATGTTTTGTCCATAATATGTTTATAATTTTTTATTCCTATTCCTATACGCTCATGTAAATTGGCCAGCTTAAATGGGTATTCCAGGAAAAAATATTTTTTATATATCAACTGGCTCCAGAAAGTTAAACAGATTTGTAAATTACTTCTATTAAAAAATCTTAATCCTTTCAGTATTTATGAGCTTCTGAAGTTAAAGGAGTAGTCCGGCGCGCACTTTTTTCATTTTATCCCCTCCGGGCTGCAAAATAAAAGAAAACAAACTTTCTCTTACCTGCCAATGAGCCCCCGGAGCTCCGGTACAGGTGTTCGGTCCCCGGCTGTATTCTTCTTACTTCCTGTTAGCCCGGCACGTCACACGAAGCTTCAGCCTATCACTGGCCAAGGCGGGACATCGTTGCGGACGGTGATAGGCTGAAGCTCCGTGTGACGTGGGGGGGCTCGTTGGCTAATAAGAGAAAGTGTGTTTTCTTTTATTTTGCAGCCCGGACGGGATAAAATGAAAAAAGTGCGCGCCGGACTACTCCTTTAAAGGGTACCTCTCATCAAATAAACTTTTGATATATTTTAGATTAATGAATGTTGAATAACTTTCCAATAGCATGTTAATGAAAAATATGCTTCTTTCTATTGTATTTTTCCCGATCAGTCCTGTCAGCAAGCATTTCTGACTCATGCTGGAGTCCTAAACACTCAGAGCTGCCAGCCTGCTTTGTTCACAGCCAAACAGGCTGTGAACAAAGCAGGCTGGCAGCTCTGAGTGTTCTCCTTTGTGAACAAAGCAGACTGGCAGCTCGTAGTGTTTAGGACTCCAGCATGAGTCTGAAATGCTTGCTGCCAGGACTGGTAGGGAGACCCCTAGTGGTCATTTCTTCAAAGTGGAAAATTAAATAGAAAGAAGCATATTTTTTAATAACATGCAATTGTAAAGTTATTCTGCATACATTAATCTATAATATATCAAAAGTTTTTTTGATGAGAGGTACCCTTTAAGGTTGTTCTTTTCTGTCTAAATCCTCTCTGATGACACGTGTCTCGGGAACCGCCCAGTTTAGAAGCAAATCCCCATAGTATACCTCTTCTAAACTGGGTGCTTCCGGAGACACGTGTCATCAGAGAGCACTTAGACAGAAAAGAACAACCTTAACTTCAGAAGCTCATAAGTACTGAAAGGATTAAGATTTTTTAATAGAAGTAATTTACAAATCTGCTTAACTTTCTGGAGCCAGTTAATATATATATATATATATATATATATATATATATACATATATATAAGTTTTTTTCTGGATAACCCCTTTAATTTCCACAGGCATTTTTCATTTTAGTAGTTTTAGGCAACCACAAGTCAGTTCAAAACAAAGTAAAAATAAGTAAAGAGTTCTTTTGTATCCAATTAAAAAAAAGTTCTCAAAAAAAGCTTGTGTGAATCCATATGTAAGAGAAAACATGTGTACATATTACATTCCTGTGAAATTGGGCCTATGTAGTTTATGGATTTTTCAGTCCCTGTCCCGATCTAGTAATACACAAACACTGCATCCACTTTGTTTGCAATATTTCTTAAATGGGTGTGCCGGCCATAGACATCTTATCCCCTATCCAAAGTATAGGGGATAAGATGTCTGATCGCAGGGGGGGATTGCTGTGCAGCACCTGCATTCTATGCCGTCACGCCCCCTCCCATAGACATGAATGGAGGGGGCGTGGCGTGACCTCACAGAGGTTTCCGAGACTGGAGCAGCAGCCCGGCATAGTGCTGCACAGAGATTGCAGAGGCCTGACGCTGGGGATAGGGGATAAGATGTCTACCCCTTTAAATGAAATTGTAAGGCTAGTCATGCACACCAGATTATTGCTGGTAGCTCCAGCTGACCATTTAGGGTACGTTCACATGTGAGCAGAGTTGATGCACAGGATTTTCTGCTGCAGATTTCAATGTAAACTAAATGACTGAGCACATCTTCTAATCTGCAGTTACTAATCCTGCGCATCAAATCTGCGCTGGATCCTGTATGTGTGAAGGTACCCATAATGGGTGCGACGGCCTGCAGACTGTTGGGGAAGTGAAGGATCAGATAGTTGAGTTTTAAAGCGTACATATCATATACAAGAAAAATAAACAGTTATGTTACTCAGTACCTCATCGTGATCATGTACATATAACTTTTATGTGTCTAGCTTCTGTATTTCTTTTAATATCATCTTATATCAGATCACACTGAATTTCCATCTTCTCTCAGGCAGGGGGCGTGCCCCTCTCTTGCCCTCACTGTACATGACTAAACTTCCTCCCTCACTGTGTGTCACTGAGCTGTCAGCAATCACTGCACTCTGCTCTGTAACCCTTTCCTCTCTGGTTTTATGCTGCACATGTTATACAGAGAGGAAGCTGTTCTTATACACTATGTACTAGAGCCCTGTGCGGGACTGGTTTTTAAATCCCGCTCCCGATAATTTTTTTGTCCAATCCCACCTGTTAACAGGAATGTACAGATACTAGGGTGCAATGCTCTGCACATACTTCCAATGTATAGTACTGTGTGTAGTACACACACTGCTATACATGGGGGGGGGGTATGTGCAGAGCATTGCACTCTAGTGTATTTACAGATGTGAATAGCAGTGACTGTGCAGACTCAGAGGCCCTGGGTCACTGACCGATGCAATGCTCTGCACATACCCCACCTGTATAGGAATGTACACACACACTGCTATACACATGGGGGGAGGGGGTATGTGCAGACTGCAGAGCATAGCACCATAGGCCTAGGGTCTATAGAAGTCCCTAGGGTGCAATGCTCTGCAGTCTGCAGAAACACCCCCCCTCCCATGTGTATGGCAGTGTGTGTGTATGTACATTCCTTTACAGGTGTGGGTATATGCAGAGTACTACAGACTAGGGTGCAATGCTCTGCACATACCCCCACCTGTATAGGAATGTACATACATACACACACATGCGGGGGGTATGTGCAGACTGCAGAGCATTGCACCCTAGGGTCTGTAGAAGAGGCTAGGGTGCAATGCTCTGCAAGGCAATTACCCCTATGTGAATAGCAGTGCAGACAGACGCCTTAGCTGAAAGGATCACCGACGGATACAGCCACTTACATACCCAGCCGGGGCCACATTGTGTGAATTCTGGGTTACATTGGTGGCAGCTCTAACCTACCAGGCCTGCGGGAGAAGATGGAGTACAGAGTAGACAATCCTCCAGGGCAGGCTGAGCACGCCACAAAATGGCGGTGCGGTGCTAGCATGGGGAGGAGACAGGACTGGGAGGAGCACTGGGAGATAGTCACTGAGTCGGACTTATAATGAGGCTGCCATGATGGTGCGGGATTTGCGCCTGACCGCCCGCTCATTTTGGGTTGGATCCTGCAGGATTCCAATCCCAATGCAGGCCTCTACTATTTAGTAAAGCTAAATGACAAGCAATATGGCTGTCAACATGTATGTTATCCAGCTTTCCCATGCTTACTACTGGGGTGTCACTGTAACAAACCTCCTCCTCATGTAATCTCATTAATACTGGGGTGATATACAACACGAATAGAGAAACATAGCTGCACATCCACCATTTGTATTTTGATCTACTTGCTTCTCAGCATGCTTTGTCTGTGGGGTGGTGTGGCCCAGAGGCGGGGGCTTGGTCAGGCAGTAATGGGGCTGCCCGGCCAATGGGTCGTTCCCCCTGTGGGCATGGTGTCTCGGAGGCAGTGGTCACCGCCCAGCACTACGCCAGTGTTAAGTTACGGACCCACTCTGACTAGGTGGCCTTGACGTGGTGAGTGGGCTTGTACTTTTTGATCAAAATGTATATTAACAACCTGTTAGTTTTTGAAATTATGCTGGGAAGCAATCAGATCATTATACAAATGGTGGATATGGATGTGCGGCCATGTTTCTCTATTTGTGTTGTAGAGTATTAGAGATATACTTATTTTCTATGGCTCTATTGTTTTTAAAAATATAGTTTTGGTGATTAAAGTGGCCATTTAACATGCGCAATCCTTGCAATCCATTTTTATTATGATTATTTTTATTATTACTATTATTTATTTATATAGAGTCCTTGGTTCCAGGGAACTTTACATTTAATAACAGTTAAAACACATGACACAAACACAGGTACAATGAATGTAATGCAGAGTAATTTGCAGACTGATACAGAGGGAGAGAGGGTCCTGTCTTTAAAGGGGTACTCCACCCCTAGGCATCTTATCCCCTATTCAAAGGAAACCACGGGGGGTCCAACCACTGTGACTCCCACCATCTCCTGGCTGGCATCCCGGTGTTCTGAACATTTATGTTCAGAACGCCGGCTTCAGTCGTGGTCGCTCCACAGCGGGGAGTGCTGTGACCTCATGACCACTGCAGCCCATAAATGTTCATAACGCTGGGTTACCGGCCCAGAGATTGGATAGAGATCCTTTGGAAAGGGGATAAGATGTCTAGGGCAGAGTACTCCTTTAACCCCTTAAGGACCAAGCGTTTTTCCATTTTTGCACTGTTGTTTTTTACTCCTTATATTTAGAACATCATAACTCTTTAAATATTGCACCTAAAAATCCATATGATGGCTTTTTTTTTTTTTTGCACCACCAATTCTACTTTGTAATGACATCAGTCATTTTACCCAAAAATCTACAACGAAACGGAAAAAAAAATCATTGAGCGACAAAATTGAAGAAAAGACACAATTTTGTAACTTTTAGGGGCTTCCGTTTCATCGCTGTACATTTTCCGTATGGTTTAATTAACAATATATTTTTATAGTTCGGACATTTACGCACGTGGCGATACTACATAGGTTTATTTTTATTTACACAATTTTTTTTAAATAGGAAAAAGGGGTGATACTAATTTTTATTAGGGAAGGGGTTAAAGTACATTTATTAACTTTTTTTTTAATGCAGTGTTATAGCCCCCTCTAGGGGCTGTAACATTGCATACACTGATTGCAGGCACTGTTCATTGCATTGGCTGCTGGCGAGGCAATGGAGCATGCTGCCATGCACTTCAATCGATTTATTTTGCAGTGGGTCCTGGTGTGATCTAAACTTTTGACATATCTAGGCAAACATGTTATGAGTTGTCGTTCCCAAATGTTAGGATTCTACTGCAGTATTCTTGACTGACATTAGGAACCTGGAATCAGGGTAGGAAATCTAGGTCTATTCTTAGTATATACACCCTGTTCCAAATTAATATGCAAATTATATTTTTCTCATTTACCTAAATAATTGATGTAAATAACAGTCAACATAATTCTCATGTTATCAACTATTAAGAGTACAATTCAAATTTTATTTAACAAATAATAACAGTATTTTTTTTTTTAAACATAAAAAACTTACAGTGCACTGTTCCAAATTATTAAGCACAGTGGCCCAGATTTATAAAAGAATATCTATGGTAGAGCTATTTTCCCACATTTATTTGGGTGGTGGGTTTGACTAGCATGGATCTTATTTATCAAGAAGGTGCAGCAGGATGATGAATTTTGCGCGGCTCTGCTGTGGTGGGAAGAGCTCTACCACATACACTTTTTCTAGTCGCTTGTGAGGGAGGGAAGTAGACACTTTCCCGGGTCCTGAATTTGGCAGGTTAGGTGTTTTTACTTACTTTCACAGAGCTGCCAGGACATTTTTACTGGCATTTTAGATGCTACAATCAAATTTGATTGCATAGTGTAAGGGGTTAAAGCCGAGCATCATTGTGATCGGTGATGTCTGGCATTAAAAATGGGTCCTGGAGGCAGATAGCCACCAGGACCACTCAGCTATAACCTCTGCTCCTGAGCATGTGTCATAGAAGGGGAGTGGGATGCTGTCTTCCACAATAGGTTAAAGGTTGAATTGCGGAAGGTAAGTGATTCTCACGCCTACTGGTAGGTGGTGTAGCTTTGCGCCTAAAAAAGTACTTTGGCGCACAAAATAGCGACTTTTGACAAAAGATAACTGCATGGTCAAAAAGAAAAAGTTCTACGGGTATGCAAAAGGAGTGAAACTGTCTATATCAAAAGGCGCATAAAAGTCGCTAAATATGCTGCCTGCGCTTGAACTGCGCCAAAACATAGGCAAAAAATGCTCTAAAAGCAATGATAAATCTCCCCCAGTAAGTTTCCAAACATTTATAGGTTGTAAAGAACTGAAAATTGTCATTTGTTGTGTTTGCAGCATATTTGCTGAAATCAAAAGCTATTTCAGTCAAACTTATAGCAACATTTTAACTTTTTAAACATTTTGACATGTCATGTTACATTTTAACATAGGACCCCTTATTTGATAGCAGCTTCACAAGTATTGCATCAATTGAACTTGTGAGTATTTGGACAGTTTCTGCTTGAATTTGTTTGCAAGATGTCATAATAGCCTCCAGAGCTGCTGTTTGGATGTAAACTGCCTCCCACCCTCATAGATTTTTTGCTTGAGGATGCTCCAAAGGTTCTCAATAGGTTTGAGGTCAGGGGAGGATGGAGGCTACACCATGACTTTCTCTCCTTTTATCCCCATAGCAGCCATTGATGCAGAGGTATTCTTTGCAGCATGAGATGGTGCATTGTCATCCATGAAGATGATTTTATTACAGAAAGCATAGTTCTTCCTTCTGTACCAGGGAAGAATATGGTCAGTCAGAAACTCCACATACTTTGCATAGGTCATCTTTACACCATCGGGGACCCTAAAGAGCCCAACCAGCTCTCTTCCTATGATTCCAGCTCAAAACATGACCATCCACCACCGCCTTGCTGACATCACAGCCTTGTTGGAACAGGGTGGCCGTCCACCAACCATCCAGTACTCCATCCATCTGTACCATCCAGGGTTGCACGGCACTCATCAGTGAACAGGACTGTTTGAAAATTAGTCTTCATGTAATTTTCTGCCCAATGCAGCCGTTTCTGCTTGTGAGCATTTGTTAGTGGTGGCCAAATAGGTTTATGCAAAGTTGCAAGACTCTGGCGGACTCTACACATGTATCTGGCTAAAATCTGTGCCTTTATCTGCACAAACCCATCTGTGCTCTGAATCAGCCACAAATCTCTTAATAGTGTGATGACCACACTTACGTTTTTGTGAAATATCTAATGTTTTCATTGTTTTCATACCTCGTCCAGGGCATTGAACTATTTCACTATTTTTGGCAGCAGAGAGATCCTTTTTCTTCCCCATATTGCTTGAAAATGGGGCTCTGTTAATAGTGTGGAACACCCACCTTTAGTCGTTTTTCCTTAAAGGGGTATTCAAGTATTTTTTTTTATTTGACAATGCTACAGGGGTTGTAAAGTTAGTGTAGTTCATAATATAGTGTCTGTACCTGTGTGTGACGGTTTTCTCACAATTCTTCTGTGATTTTTACCCCACTATTTATTTTTACCAGCATACAAAATGACTGTTGTCTCGGATTTTTCCCAGGTTACAATGCGGCCGAGACCTGACTCACTAGTCAGCTGATGACAGGGAGCCTGTCTGCTTCAATGGGTGGAGCGATCGCTTGGTAGGAGAGAGATCAACTGCAACTAATGCAAAAGCTGTAGGCACCCTGATTGAAAATCACAGGTCTTTTGTTTCAATGGGTGGGGTGGCTGTGTGGGAGGGAGGAAAATGGAATTGTGGGATTTGTAGTCAGAAAAAGAAAAGTCAAACAGGAAATACAAGTTCACAAAAAGCTAACCACAGTGTTATGGTAATCTCATGACATAGCCATTTAGCCCCAAGGCAAGCGAAGATCCTTCCTAAGCATGTCCATTACTGCCTGCTAGGTACGTACTAAAATCACTTTATGGTGGATAACCCCTTTAAATTGGGCTCACCTGTCAATCCAATTATCACAGGTGTCAGAGATTGTTTTCAGTCATCAAAAGAGCCATGAGACAATGCCATCCATGAGTTAAACTGAAAAACAAAATATTTAATCTTTGTGACACTTAAAGGGGTTATCCACCATAAGGTGATTTTAGTACGTACCTGGCAGACAGTAATGGACATGCTTAGGAAGGATCTGTGCTTGTCTTGGGGCTAAATAGCTATTTTGTGAGATTACCATAACACGGTGGCTAGCTTTTTGTGAACTTGTATTTTCTGTTTCAGTTTTCTTTTCTTACTAAAAATCCCATAATTCCATTTTCCTCCCTCCCACACATCCGCCACCCCACCCATTGAAACATAAATGAGCTGCATCCATTCATATGACCTGTGGTTTTCAAGCAGGGTGCCTACAGCTGTTGCATTAGTTGCAGATTGATCTCCCTCCCACCAAGCGATCCTTCCACCCATTGAAGCAGACAGGCTCCCTGTCATCAGCTAACTAGTGAGTCGGGTCTCGGCCGCATTGCACCCTGGGAAAAATCTGAGACAACAGTCATTTTGTATGCTGTTAAAAATAAATATTGGGGTGAAAGTCATAAGAATTGTGAGAAAACAGTTACACACAGGTACAGACACTTTATTATGAACTACACTAACTTTACAGCCCCTGTAGCATAGTCACATAAAAAAATTCCTGGAATACCCCTTTAAATAGAATTTGCATAATAATTTGGAACAGGGTATAGTTGCTTTGACCTGCTCGGAGATGCTTATCAATTATTTGCAGCTCCTCAGTTTTTTAATTGTAATTCTGCCCCTTTGCGTAAGAAGACACGTAAGCCATGGCATTTGATGCCGGGTGTCTCCATGGCCGAATGGTTCATGTTGCATACTTTGTGTTCCCTTTACATCCAAATTATTGATGATGTCACTAAAGCACCCCCTGCCTGATGTAGCCGGGTGCTAAATAATTAAGTGTTCAGTGGTGTCAGTCTTGTTTCTACACTGATATTAAATCTTCTGTTACACTACATGCACCATACTGTATGTAGAGAATGAGTTCCATGCAAAATATTTATTAATTCTTATTACCAAATGCTAATACATGTCAATTTTGTTCAGACTTTTTAATAAATAATATATTTGTATCAATCAAATTCTGATATCAGAACCTGACAAATATGCAGAACTAGATGGGGCTCATCTGGTCTTGCAGTAGAGGTCTCCTTTACCTTTCCTAAATGACTTTTTGACCTTTGTGATATGTAGTTCGCTGTTTTGTATATGGTCACAGAACATATTTTTTACTCCAAATATTGTGAAAGTTTACAGTAGGGGGTAAATTATTCCATATATATATATATATATATATATATATATATATATATATATATATCTGCATCTAATACAACTACTCCAAACTACTGTATATATACTGTAAGTTTTGCTGTACAGAGTGAAAGCTGAAGGAACCTTTGCCCTTGGTTATAGGGATCAGTGATTCCAGCAGGCCCTATAAAGTACAACCTTGCTTTATAACAATCTTACCCACTGATTTAGGTAGGCCCGGGCGCCAATCTGTTGTGTATGGGGGCCTCCTAATGACAGACATTAGAGGAGAGGGGGACTGAGCATTTTTGGATTGGATTTCCACATGCCCAATCATTTTCTTAAAGGGGCATACATCAATGTTAGTGGGTCTGGCAGGATACTGTGTTCATCTCCCTATTGAAACAAACATGTACACCTGACCGAGCATGCATTAGACAGAATAGTAAAATAGCTGTTGGCTGATTAGCTGTACTAACCAGTAGAAAAAGTGAATTTACATAACATAAAGTACAAAAAAGTAACATAAACATGAACTTAAAAATAATACAAGGGTTCAGAGAGAGAGAGAGAGGGTCTTCCCCTCGAGGGCTTAACATCAAACATATAGTCCTTGAAAACCCCCTTAAAGCGTACCTGTCACATCTCCCCCCCCCCAAAAAAAAACTGTCATATGTTGCTCAGTATCTCATCCTGATCATGTACATGTAATCTTTATGTGTCTATGACCTATATTTCTCTTAGAATTAACTTTATTTACTTGGAGTGATTTCAAAGTGAAAGTAATTTTCATTTACAGCAGGGGGGGGGGGGGGGGGCGGGTCCTCACTGTAATGACCACTCCCCTCCCTCACTGCTCTAGGAGCGGTAACCCTTTCCTTTCTGGTTTTATGCTATACACACACACACACACACACACTGTGTACCTACAGCTTTTGCAAAACTACAGCTCCCAGCATGCCCACACATCCTATGAGTTGTAGTTTTGCAACAGCTGGAGGCATATGATTGGTAAGACTGATTTTCAGCAGTGTTTCTGCAGGCTGTGTTCCTCCACTTGTTGCAAAACCACAACTCCCAGCATGCCCGCACATCATTTGGCTGTTGTAGTTTTGCAACAGCTGGAAGCATATGATTGTAGTCCCCCTGTAACAAACACATTCACTTAATAAATTCATAGATATATACACATACATATATATAGCCACACACATATATATATACATGCAGGGACACTTACTTTTTAAACAAAGAAATCCTCCATTCAGTCATCTGCCTCTTGCTCAGTCACGGCAGCAGTGTGCTTCTTCCCCTCCCCTCCCCCCCCTTCTCTTACACAGCAGACAGTGAGGGAGCCTGTGCTTCTGCCCCTCCCCCCTTCTCTCCACAGGAGCACACAAGCAGCAGCTTTAGACCTGCAGACCTGTCAATCATGAAGTGGGTCCATGACTTAGGTCATGACAAGTGGACACAGTAGGACTAGTATGTATCCCAGGAGGCAGGGGGGGCAGTTGTTTGACTGGCTTTTTCAGTATGAAATACTAAAAAATTTTTTTAATGAAAGCAATTGCAAAACCTATTGGTTTTCCATCTAGTCAGACAGAAATCCAACTGACCCCACTGAAATCAATAAGGTCTTCGGGATTCGTCGGTGTTAGTCTTGCAGCTGACTTTTTGGCTCACTTTACACTTCAAACCCTAAAAAAAAAAAAGATACCAGTCGCCAAGTAAAAAGCATAGAAGGTGGAAAAGGGCATAAAGACTATAAACACAGAAAGCAAGGTGGTAGTGACAGGTTATTATTGAAGTAATCAGTTTACACTTTGTGAATGGAACTTAAAGGGGTACTCTGCCCCTAGACATCTTATCCCCTATCCAAAGGATAGGGGATAAGATGTCTGATCGCTGGGGTCTGCCGCTGGGGACCCCCACGATCTCCGTGCTGGACCCTGTGTTTGTGTAAAGCGTCAGGTTCAGCACCACAGGCACTGAGCGGGGCGCAGTCGTGACATCACGGTCACGCCCCTCAATGCAAGTCTGTGGGAAGGGGCATGACGGCACGTGCCTCCATGAGCCTCCACCCCACATCGCCAGTCATCCAGCACAGAGCAAAGTTCGCTTCGTGCTCCGGATGTCTGGGGTGCTGCAGCCAAGATCGCGGGGATCCCCAGCGGAGGGACCCCTGCAATCAGACATCTTATCCCCTATCCTTTGGATAGAGGATAAGATGTCTAGGGGCAAAGTACCCCTTTGAGACTGAGGCCATGAATGGAGCTCATACTGAAGTAAAGTGTGAATATAAAGAAAGTACAACATCTCATCATGTGGATTTTCCTGTGGAGAGTTCCAAATTCTTCTTAAGAGTTATACAGTGACCCCCTGACCTACGATGGCCCCCACATACAATAATTTCAACATATGATTGCCTCTCAGAGGCCATCGCATGTTGAAGGCAGCATCAACATACGATGCTTTTGTATGTCGGGGCCATCGCATTAACGGCTATCTGGCAGCGCAGACGGATAGCATTTTAAGGTGCCCCTTATGCTCCGGTGATGATCACTCACCTGTCCCCGGCGCTCCGGATTGTCCTCTTCAGGATCCCCTGCATCGCCGTCGCTCTCCTTCGTCATTATCACGTCACCGTGCACGCCGTCCCGTCATCCAATAGGAGCGGCGTGCGCAGCGACGTGATGACAGCGATCAAGAGCAACGATCCCCGGCAGCAGTGACGGTTCATAGCTGCGGGGACACCCCGGGGACACAGCAACAGCGATGGAGGGCGACATCCAGGGCAGCTGTAACGGTCCGGAGCGGCGGTGACGGGTGTATAACGTCCTATACTTTACATTGTGCGAATCCCTCAGCATACGATGGTTTCAACTAACGATGGTTCATTTGGGATGAATTACCATCGTATGTTAAGGGACCAATGTATGTCCTTTCCGATCCCTCACTTCCTGTGAATTGTGAGCATTTGTTTGTGTATGCTTTCAGAACAAGGTATAAACTACCCATCAATACACAAGTAATAGAGCCCCGTGGGTCTAAGTAATTTGCCTGAGAGATGCGTTTTATTCTCCGGCTAATTGTGGTGACTACTGAAGAATTTCCAGGCCATTGAATGCGTTGTCATCATTTTGAGTAGATAGTGGGGAATGAGAAACACCTTTTTATATGTTTCTTCACTTTTCTTCGTTAACATAGTACAATTTTTGATCAGACACATGCTAAAGTAGGAGGTTACCATCCTCAAGATAGACTCTGTGTGTGAGGAGTGTAAGAAATAATAGATACTGAGAGAAATATTTGAATATTGATAGTAGATTGTATTTATTAATAAAATGTATATAAATAAATTTGTGCTGTATGTGTGGTGTCTGCAGGGCCCATGCAGATCCCCCACAAAACACTAAAAAAGGTTTTGTATAAGGATCTTCACGACGGCGCATAGCGCCATAGGACTTTACTTCGTTGACAGGCATTTTTATCTCAGGGTACAATAAGTACCCAGGAATTTCTTTCCCGCAGGCATCAGAAGTGAACATTAATACAATTATATTGATAGTCTTCCCAGAAGACAAATGTTTCAAATGTGGGCAAAATAAGATGTGTCCAATATATTTTATATAAATGTGCAGTTTGCAGTATTGTCTGCCATAACATATATACATACCGCTACCAAACATCTTATGTTTTTCTATTGCATTAGATGCATATAGCTCCACAGCATATGAGCTAACAAGCCAGCGGCATAAACATTTGTACTCTTTTATTTTATTCTATTAAAGGGGTACTCCCATGGAAAGCAATTATTTTTTTTTAAATCAACTGGTGCCAGAAAGTTAAACAGATTTGTAAATTACTTCTATTAAAAAATCTAAATCCTTCCAGTACTTATTAGGGGCTGTATACTAAAGAGAAATTCAAAAAAGTAATGCATTTCCTCTTATGTCATGACCACGGTGCTCTCTGCTGTCCCTTTTAGGAACTGTCCGGCGCAGGAGAAAATCCCCATAGCAAACATATGCTGCTCTGGACAGTTCCTGAAATGGACAGCAGAGGTCAGCAGAGAGCACTGTGGTCATGACATAAGAGGAAATGCATTTCTTTTTTGAATTTCTCTTTAGTATACAGCCCCTAGAAAGTACTGGAAGGATTAACCTCTTCAGGACACAGGGCGTATGGATACGCCCTGCATTCCGAGTCCTTAAGGACCGAGGGTGTATCCATACGCCCGTGAGAAATCCGGTCCCCACCGCTAGCCGGTTGGGGACCGGAGCCGGATGTCTGCTGAAATTATTCAGCAGGCATCCCGGCACATCGCATGTCGGCGATCGGAGAAAATCGCATGTCAATTCAGACATGCGATTTTCTCCAATTCCGGGCTGATCAGGTCTCTGGTGACCCGATCACCCAGAAAATAGGGATGATCGGAGTTGTCAGCAACAGCCCCGATCAGCCTAAGGGATAGGAGTGAGGTTGCAGAGCTGCGATCTCCTCCTATCCCCTGCCATTAGTCAGAACGGAGTTCTGACCAATGGCAGCGCAGGACAGGGGGCCGTACCTGCAGGAGAAGATGCCTGGGGACCCGGGATCTTCGCTGGAGCCTGCAGGATACTTGATCAGGTAGGGAATCGACGGTGGGGGGGGGGGGGGGGGGGGGGTATTGAAAGTGAAAGTAAAGTGATCTTTACTTTGGCAACCACTAGGAAGGCCAAACTGCAACTCCCAGTATGCCCAGACAGCCAAAGGCTGTCTGGGCATGCTGGGAGTTGTAGTTTTGCATCATCTGGAGGGTCACAGTTTGGAGACCACTGTTACAGTGGTGCCCAAACGGTAGCCCTCCAGATGTTGCCAAACTACAACTCTCAGCATGCCTCGACTGCCCAGGCATGCTGGGAGTTGTAGTTCTGTAACATCTGTCCCTTCAGATTTAGCAATTTTCATGACATTTTTGAAAGTTGCTGCTCTACTTTGAAGCCCCCTAGTTTTTTCAAAAAGCAAAAGTATGTCCATTTTATGATGCCAATATAAAGTGGACATATTGTATTTGTGAAATTTTTTTTTATTTATTGTGAATATCCATTTTCCTTACAAGTAGAGAGCTTCAAAGTTAGAAAATGCAAAATGTTCAAAATTTTCATGAAATTTTGGGATTTTTCACCAAAAAAGGATGCAAGTAACGCCGAAAATTTACCACCAAAATAAAGTAGAATATATCAGGAAAAAACAATCTCAGAATCAGAATATTCGGTAAAAGCATTTTCGCGTTATTAATTCGTAAAGTGATGGTGGTCAGAATTGCGAAAAAGGGCTCAGTCCTTAAGGGGTTAAGATTTTTTAATAGAAGTGATTTACAAATCTGTTTAACTTTCTGGCACCAGTTGATTTTAAAAAAAAAAGTTTTTTGTGGGGGATCTGCATGGGCCCTGCAGACACCACACATATAGCACAAATTTATTTATATACATTTTATTAATAAATACAATCTAGTATCAATATTCAAATATTTCTCTCAGCATCTATTATTTCTTACACTCCTCACACCCAGAATCTATCTTGAGAACGGTAACCTCCTTCTTTATCTCTTTTATTGAGATTGTATCGGGTACACAACCATTAACCTGTACTCCTAGAATCTGTATTCATATCTGTTGAGCTACCTATTCCCCTTATTTACAAGACACATGCTAGGTTTCACATTTTACTGATAAGAACATACAGAATAACTACAGTAAGTGATAAAGATTACCGTATATACCCAAGTATAAGCCGAGTTTTTCAGAATGATTTTTCGTACTGAAAACGTCCCCCTCGGCTTATACTCGAGTGAAAAAAAATCGCAGGCATACTTGTGGGGATGGCAAGTTGGATGGGCCAGGCCTTCCATTGCACCCAACTACGCTGCAGGGACCATCCAAATTCCAGTGGGGAGGGTGAGCCAGTCCGGGCCATCCATCTTGACCGGGAGGCCCTCTTCACCGCTCCGGGCCAGCCGCGGACTAGTGACGCTGCATTGACGCAGCCGCACTGGAAAGTCCGTGTGCAGCAGACGTCCGTGACGTCAGGGGTGTCCCTGCGCACCGACATCCCTCCGCAGCGTCATCAATGCAGCGTCACTAGTACAGGGCAGGCCCGGAGCGGAGAAGAGGGCCTCCCGGTCAAGATGGACAGTCCGGACCGGCTCAATTCTCCCCTTGGAATTCGGACGGTCCCCGCAGCTTAGATGGGCGACGATGGATGGCTGCTAGGGAAGGACCAACAGAGCTACAACTGGGGAAGTGAGTAGAGAACAAGAGAGGGGGGTATGTGTGATGACGAAGGTCTAGATGATGATAGGGGGGATGAGGGGGGTCTGGATGATGACAGGGGGGGATAGTGGGGGTCTGGATGATAACGGGGTCGCGATGATGACAGAAGGGGTCGGGATGGTGACGGGGGTGGGGGGGGGGGGGATGATGTATTTTCCACCCTAGGCTTATACTTGAGTCAATAAGTTTTTCCTGGGTTCTTGGGGTGAAATTAGAGGCCTCTGCTTATATTCGGGTCGGCTTATACTCAAGTATATACGGTACCAAGAAGACTGTGTGAAGTCAGCTCTGAAGATTTGCATTGTCATACCCAGTGTGTACAGAAAAAATCTCCCCAGGAAGCAATGACACATACAGTATACAACAGTAAAAAGCGTGTGTATTAGCGGTGAAGTTTTCCTGTTATATTGCAATGCAGGAGGTGTTAAGTGTTCTTATTAATTTAAAAAAAACGTATGACATGTCAGAGGTTTTGATCAACGGGGGTCCGGTTGCTGAGACCTTACCCATTGCTAAAATAAAGGGTCAGAAGAGCACTGTGTTCCATTATTTTCTTCTCAGAACTGCTTATGAAAGAGGAGCAAGCGATCTTCAGATAGATACAATAAAAGTCAGATACTTTTTTCAAATCTTTAGACTTGTTGCTTTGCTATTATGAGCAGAACTGAAAAGAAAAATGATGGGACCCACCATTCAGCCAAGCGCGTTTATTTTAGCAAAAATGGAGTTCTGGAAAAATTGTCTTCAGTATAGAAACCCCTGAGAGTGGCTTTTTTTTCTTTCATAAAAGTATAGTATTGCCTCTTGAGCTATATATACAGTGGTCCCTCAACATACGATGGTAATCCGTTCCAAATGGACTGTTGAAACCATCGTATGTTGAGGGATCCGTGCAATGTAAAGTATAGGACAGTGGTCTCCAACCTGCGGACCTTAGATGTTGCAAAACTACAACTCCCAGCATGCCCGGACACCCAACGGCTGTCCGGGCATGCTGGGAGTTGTAGTTTTGCAACATCTGGAGGTCCGCAGGTTGAAGACCACTGGTATTGGAGGTTATACTCACGTGTCCCCGCCGCTCCAGACCGTCACCGCTGCCCTGGATGTCGCCCTCCATCGCTGTCGCTGCATCCCTGTGGTGTCCCTGACGCTCCAGGAAGGTCTCTGCTGTCTGGTAACGTCGCTCTCCGTCGCCGCCATCACGTCACTACGCTCCTATTGGATGAAGGGATGGCGTGCGCAGCGACGTGATGACGACGGAGGAGAGCGCCGGTGATGCAGGGGATCCCGAAGAGGACGCACCGGAGCCCCGAGGACAGGTAAGTAATCGTCAGTGGACCACACGGGGCACCGTAAACGGCTATCCGGTGGCAGCTGAAGCAGTCTGTGCTGCCTGATAGCCGTTTATGCGATGGCCCCGACATACAAAAGCATTGTATGTTGAAATGATTGTATGTCGGGGCCATCATAGGTCGGGGGGGTCACTGTACAGTCCTGACCATACTAAAGCATACAGATTAGAAGAAATCGTCAATGTCAATCGTCGATCAGACATGTCAAAAGTTTACATACCCGGTTCACTGTCTTGCCGGCCGCCAAATACGCCTGTCTACAAAAGAGTCTATGATGAATGAGTCTGGTTTGAGTGACAGCTGGGGTTTGAGGCATGCGCTGCAGTGCACCCACCTGGCTGTAACTCAACTTGTCAAATGTTTTTACAAACAATGTAAAATGACCCTTTAATATCACCCAAACCCGCAAAGGTGGGTAGGACCAGACAGCCATCTAATGTGCATTGTGGCCTACTGACTGTTCTCCGACAGCAGATGATGGGAGAGAGAATTGTGCATGTTGGATCTCAAGCGCTTTGTGGTTGTGGGTTTAGCCCCCCATCTACTCAAGAATGTTGTGGACTGCGGTATGAGTCTGCTATATTCTTTCTCTACTTTTGTTAGCCAAAAAGCACTATCCCGTGCCCTCTTAAATAATGCTAGGATGGCTCCGTCCTTATATAGAGGGCAGCATAACAGGTGCAAACATTTCCACTTACCTGACCACAGTTGAGCAAACCAATGTACTTCATTAAAAAAAGTCCGGTTATCAACAGTGCTAGGCTTCAGTAATGAAATATAAATTCTTTTCATCAGGTCCCATTGATTCGACTTAATAATTCAGCCCTGATCTCCTTGAGCTAGACATTTTTGCCTGCATTCTTTCTTCTTTGGTAGCGGCTTACACTCATTAAACAAAGGCTCTCATTGTGTATGCATTAGTAATGTTATTGAGGGTGGCATAGGAAGGAATTTTCAGCCACTGTATTGATACTAATACGCTTATGTAGAATACTTATTATGTTAAATGGTGTTACAGGCCACTTCAGTATATTATTACAAAAGACATGTTGTTAGGAGTTATCTGCGCTTCTAGTTCACTGTCTAGCCTGCTGAGATAGGAGTTTCGCTTACAAGGCACTTTCGTAGTAATTGTTCCTCAGAGCCGCTCTTGTTTTGTGTGTAAATGTCACGTTTAACACATCAATATGACTCTGCGAATCCTTAGATGAATCACATGTTTGCTGAATTGTGTAATTCATATAGGACAATGTTTAAGTACAAAGGTAAGGTTGTTTAAGGGATAATAAAGATAGGGTTCATAAAGAGATGTAATTCAGTGTTCCCATATAGTTATCGCACCAGATAGTTTATCAGTGGTTCATTTGGTGCTGTGGAAACAATTGTTTGTCTGGTCAATGGGTGCAACACACGAGATGGATTCGATTAAAGGGGTTGTCCTGCAAAAGAAACAACCTGTGTATGGTCTCAAAAAGTATAATAGAGCAACTTACTAATATAATGTTATAAGCTATACTGCATAGATTTCTCCATATCAGCTGAACTGTCTGGCCTGTACCTGTGATATCTGTCACTCTTTCTGAAAGCAGAGCTCTTGTCCCTGCTCCCCCCTCCCCTCTTGTTTGCTTAAGACCATTGATGTGAAGAGGGGGCTCAATCTACTGCTCATTGAATTTTAAAGGACATATGAAGCAAAAGACAACTTATCCCCTGTCCACAGAATAGGGGATGAGTGTCTGATCGCGGGGGTCTGACCACTGGGACCCCCCCTCGATCTTCTGCACGGGGCCACGACTCTGCCGTGGCTCTCCCGTGCAGGAGGCATGCCGGCCGCAGCGTGACGTCTCGGCCGACTTGCCTCCTCCATGTATCTCTATGGGAGAGGCTGGGAGGCAGCATTCGTGCATCCCCGCCTCTCCCATAGAACTGTATGGGGAGGGGTGTACCGTCGACCTCAGAGAGGTCGACGCTACGCGCATTAGCCGCTCACATAGAGCGACAATGCGGGGGCCCAGTTTGGGAGATCGCGGGGTGTCCCAGCGATCAAACACTTATCCTGTGGATACGGGATAAGTTGTCTTTTGCTGCAGATGTCCTTTAGGTCAGCAGGGAGCATTTCTCAGATAAGACAGCAGTTAGCCTGTTCTGACTGAAACTTCTGTGACTAAGAAAGGCTTCCTTCTGCCTTAAAATCTAATGAGCAGTAATATGAGCTCCCCTCTGAAAATTACTGATCTCTCCTGAGCAGACAGGAGGGAAGGTGGAGGGAGCAAAGATGGGATCTCTGAATGTGATGTGATGTCACAGCTACAAGGGAGAGAGCAGAGATGATATGGAGAGATCTGTCATCTGTGCACTATGACTAATACCATTTTGTTTGTAAGCTGTTTGACACCACAAACATGGGTTTTCCATATACTGGACAACCCCTTTAAGGTCCTTCAACAGTTTTCTCTGCCACAGATGCCCACATTCAGTGCTTGTCATAAATGCTACCATACAGTGTTTGCCATATGATGCCCTTTACATTTTCTGCCCAGTAGCACTCATGGTCATGGGCAAACCGGTGGCTTGATCAAAAGCTGCATTTGAAAATCAGGCCACAAAATCACTGTAAAAATGGTTAACCTGGAAAGTATGGCTGTGCATGTATGACCAGCATGATGACCAGCATATATGACCAGCATATATGACCAGCATATATGACCAGGCCTGCTAAAGCAATAACATCGGTGGCCAGCAAGAGTGGAATCACAGTGATGGAGAAGTGGATTTTTTTTTTAAGTGTTTCGATCACACAAAATAAAACAGGGTATGCTCACTAACTTACTGAAAATGCGGGAACTGGGGGCAGGATTACAACATTTTAGCTTCCAATTAAGGCAACTCTTTCAGTTGTCAACTTGCTGGTATTAAAGGGGTAATCTGGAGAAAAATTAATGTTTTCAAATCAACAGGAGCCATTCTATTTAAAAATCATAAGCCTTCCAGTACTTATCAGCTGCTGTATACAAGGGCTGTGGAATCGGTAGATAAATGTTCCGACTCCGCAGTTTTTTGTACTTCCGACTCCCCGACTCCTCTGTATTAATATGTGAATGTATTTTATACATTCCTTGAAGGAAAGAAAGGCAACATACATATCATTACCACAGGACAACTGGCTGGGAAGCCAACAGTCTACTGTATTGAACTGTTTAAAGGGGCTTCCATGTTCTGAGCCGCCCCTCGTGACGTCACGCCCGCCCCCTCGCGACGTCACGCCCGCTCCCTCGACGAAAGTCTATGGGAAGGGGGCGCGACGTCATGAGGGGCGGCCCTGAACACAGAAGCCCTGCACACGTCGTTCGGAACGATAACTTCCGGACACTGGAAAGGGGAGCTCCGACAGCAAGGTAACGGAGTACCCTGAAGTGTCTCTAGTCCTGTAAAAAACATATTTCCTTAATCCCTTATCAGTGAGAGGCTAGGTCACCCATGGATTCCCTGTAACAGCAGGACACAACACTATGGAAAGTATAAGTATTGCCGCTCCTAATTGTGCGTTGTGTGCCATATGGTGAAGCACATGAAAAGCATGCTTCTTCACAGTCACTTAATGTGTTCGTTTTGCGGTTACATGAGGCACTGCATGCATTGATCTTTATTCTTATAGTAGAGAATTCATTAATTATAACTTTTTGTGAATTGGGGTATTTAAACTTGCTTTTTTTTTTTATTCCAATCTAAATTTAGTAGGAGCCGGAGTTTGTGCATTGTTTGCCGACTCCAGGTACCCAAAATTTCATCCGACTCCACAGCCCTGCTGTACACTACAGATGAAGTTGTGTAGTTCTTTCCAGTGTGACCACAGTGCTTTCTGCTGAAACCTCTTCCCATATCAGGAAATGTTCATAGCAGAAACAAACACCCATAGCAAACATCTCCTGTTCTGGACAGTTCCTGACACGGACATAGGTGGCAGTAGAAAACACTGGGGGAGATTTATCAAAACCTGTCCAGAGGAAAAGTTGCTGAGTTGCCCATAGCAACCAATCAGATCGCTTCTTTCAATTTGAAAAGGCCTGTGAAAAATGAAAGAAGTGATCTGAATGGATGCTATGGGCAACTCAGCAACTTTTCCTGTTGACAGGTAAGACTACATGACATGTTGATTTGCATTTTTTTTCTCCAGAGTACACTTTAAGGGTAAGTTCACACATACGCAGATTTGATGCGCAGGATTTGATGCACAGGATTTTCTGCTGCAGATTTCAATGTAAACTAAATGACTGAGCACAGCTTCTAATCTGCATATACAAATCCTGCGCATCAAATCTGCGCAGGATCCTGTATGTGTGAACGTACTCTAAGTGTCTATTCACACGTACAGGATCCTGCACAGATTTGATGCGCAGGATTTGTATCTGCAGATTAGAAGCCGTGCTCAGTCATTTAGTTTACATTGAAATCTGCAGCAGAAAATCCTGCGCATCAAATCCTGTGCATCAAATCTGCGCAGGATCCGGTACGTGTGGACGTACCCTAAAGGTATTTTCTGCTCTATATGCAGTATATGCTGATACACATACTCATAATGACAGTTAAAAATTAATTAATTAAAAATTTTGTTAACTATTTATTTCATCTTAAAGGGGTACTGCACTGGAAAAAATTTTTTCATCAACTGGTGCCAGAAAGTTAAACAGATTTGTAAAAATCTTAAAGGGGTACTCCGGTGCTTAGACATCTTATCCCCTATCCAAAGGATAGGGGATAAGATTCCTGATCGCGGGAGTCCCGCCGCTGGGGACCCCCGTGATCTTGCACGCGGCACCCCGTTTATGATGAGTCCCCGGAGCGTGTTTGCTCTGGGACTGATTACCGGCGACTACAGGGTGGGCGGCGTGTGACGTCACGCCCCCTCTCCCGTGTGATGTCACGCTCCGCCCCTCAATGCAAGCCTACGGGAGGGGGTGTGATAGCTGTCACACACCGCCCGCCCTGTAGTTGCCGGTTATCAGTCCTGGAGCGAACACGCTCCAGGGACTGATTACAAACGGGGTGCCGCATGCAAGATCACGGGAGTCCCCAGCGGCGGTACTCCCGCGATCAGGCATCTTATCCCCTATCCTTTGGATAGGGGATAAGATGTCTAAGCACCGGAGTACCCCTTTAACCCTTCCAGTAATGAATGTTCCAGAGGAAGTTCTTTTCTTTTGCAATTTCCTTTCTGCCTGACCACAGTGCTCTCTTCTGACAACTGTGTCCATTTTAGGAACTGTCCACAGTAGGAGCAAATCCCCATAGCAAAACTCTCCTGCTCTGGACAGTTCCTGATCTGGACAGAGGTGTCAGCAGAGAGCACTTGTGGTCAGGTAGAAAGGAAATTCAAAAAGAAAAGAACTTCCTCTGTAGTATACAGCCACTGATAAGTACTGGAAGGATTGGGATTTTTTAATAGAAGTCATTAACAAATCTGTTTAACTTTCTGGCACCAGTTGATTTAAAAGAAAATGTTTTTCAATGGAGTACCCCTTTAAGAATCTCAAAAATGTGACAACCATTTGTAGTAATTATTGTCTATGTCTGTTGTCTTTTTTTTTTAAGGTGCTGGAGAAAATCTAGAAAATACAATGTCTGCTTTTAAACAGTGAGTATATCGTATCAGTGATACAAGTTTCCACTCTACAGATAAGAAAATAAATATATAGAGGAAAATAGGATAGTACGTCACTCCTCTAGGTGACTAAGATAATAGTGTCCTTGGAGAAAGTATTAATATATCTACCAAAAATTCATTTCTACCAATTAGACGCAAAGATGGAGTATAAAATATATCTTTTACTAAATATCAATTAAAATATACAAGGGTGTACATACGACCACAACTGGTACAAAACTACAAAAGTGCAAAGAAAATGCAAAAAAATATATCCTCAGCAATTACTTACAAGTCAAATATACACTTGTTAGATAACCCAAGATGGTGTCAGCTAGACAAGCTGACCAGGAGGGGATAAGGATACAGGTGAGTAACCTGACCACATATTTCCCTGCCTATTCTAGTCCTTACCCTCACTAACTGTCACGATTCCGGCTGGCAGGTAGTGGATCCTCTGTGTCAGCGAGGGATTGGCGGGGACCGTGCTAGTGGACCGGTTCTAAGAGGCTACTGGTTTTCACCAGAGCCCGCCGCAAAGCGGGATGGTCTTGCTGCGGCAGTAGCAACCAGGTCGTATCCACTAGCAACGGCTCTACCTCGCTGACTGCTGAGAAGGCGTGGGACAGAAGGACTAGGCAGAGGCAAGGTCAGACGTAGCAGAAGGTCGGGGGCAGGCGGCAAGGTTCGTAGTCAGGATGGGTAGCAGAAGTTCAGGACACAGGCTTTGGACACACTAAACGCTTTCACTGGCACAAGGCAACAAGATCCGGCAAGGGAGTGCAAGGGAGGAGACTAGATATATCCAGGGAACAGGTGGGAACCAATTAAGCTAATTGGGCCAGGCACCAATCATTGGTGCACTGGCCCTTCAAGTCTCAGAGAGCTGGCGCGCGCGCGCCCCAGAGAGCGGAGCCGCGCGCGCCAGCACATGACAGCAGGGGACCGGGACGGGTAAGTGACCTGGGATGCGATTCGCGAGCGGGCGCGTCCCGCTGTGCGAATCGCATCCCCAACGGCCATGACAGTGCGGCGCTCCCGGTCAGCGGGACCGACCGGAGCGCTGCAGGGAGAAAGACGCCGTGAGCGCTCCGGGGAGGAGCGGGGACCCGGAGCGCTAGGCGTAACAGTACCCCCCCCCTTAGGTCTCCCCTTCTCTTTGTCCAGTAACTGCCTCCCCTGGGATGAGGACACCGGGAAAGAATGGAGGGTTTCCTCAACGGCAGGCAGTACAGCAGGAGTGGGAATGGGGAGGGAGGGCAGAGGGCGAGACCTGGCACGGGGCAGTGTGACACCAGGACAGGGGCCATGGGGTGGCACAGAGGCTTGCCTGACGGGACTGGGAGGGGGGGAGAGGCACTTCCTGTGGCAGGCAGAGTCCCAGTTCCTGATCTCCCCGGTGGTCCAATCAATGGTGGGGGAATGAAGCCGGAGCCAAGGCAGACCGAGGAGAACCTCAGAGGTACAGTTGGGGAGAATGAAAAATTCAATCCTCTCAAGGTGGGGTCCAATAGACATGAGGAGGGGCTCAGTGCGGTAACGCACGGTGCAGTCCAATCTGGCTCCGTTGACCGCGGAAATGTAGAGCGGCTTGACGAGACGGGACACCGGGATGCTGAATTTATTAACAAAGGACTCCACAATAAAATTCCCGGAGGCACCAGAGTCCAAGCAGGCCACGGCTGAGAGGGAGGAGTTGGCTGTAGGAGAAATCCGCACGGGCACCGTGAGACGTGGAGAAGAAGACTTAGAACCAAGAGATGCCACACCCACGTGAGCTGGGTGTGTGCGTGCGTTTCCCAGGCGTGGAGGACGGATAGGGCAATCCGCCAAGAAATGCTCGGTACTGGCACAGTAAAGACAGAGATTTTCTTCCCTGCGGCGATTCCTCTCTTCCTGGGTCAGGCGAGACTTATCCACTTGCATGGCCTCCTCGGCGGGAGGCCCAGGCGTAGATTGCAACGGATACTGTGGGAGAGGTGCCCAGAGATCTAAGTCTTTTTCCTGGCGGAGCTCTTGGTGTCGCTCAGAAAAACGCATGTCAATGCGGGTAGCTAGATGGATGAGTTCTTGCAGATTGGCAGGAATCTCTCGTGCGGCCAGCACATCCTTGATGCGACTGGATAGGCCTTTTTTAAAGGTCGCGCAGAGAGCCTCGTTATTCCAGGATAGTTCTGAAGCAAGAGTACGGAATTGTACGGCATACTCGCCAACGGAAGAATTACCCTGGACCAGGTTCAACAGGGCAGTCTCGGCAGAAGAAGCTCGGGCTGGCTCCTCGAAGACACTCCGGAGTTCAGTGAAGAAGGCCTGGACTGTGGCTGTGGCAGGATCATTGCGGTCCCAGAGCGGTGTGGCCCAAGACAAGGCCTTTCCTGAGAGAAGGCTTACTACGAACGCCACCTTAGACCGTTCTGAAGGAAACAAGTCCGACATCATCTCCATATGCAGGGAACACTGAGACAAAAATCCACGGCAGAGTCTGGAGTCCCCATCAAATTTGTCCGGCAGGGACAAGCGGAGGCTAGGAGCGGCCACTCGCTGCGGAGGAGGTGCAGGAGCTGGCGGAGGAGATGGTTGCTGCTGTAGCAGAGGCAGAAGTTGCTGTAACGTGGCGGTCAACTGCGACAGCTGCTGTCCTTGTTGGGCAATCTGCTGCGATTGCTGAGCGACCACCGTGGTAAGGTCAGCGAGACTTGGCAGCGGCACCTCAGCGGGATCCATGGCCGGATCTACTGTCACGATTCCGGCTGGCAGGTAGTGGATCCTCTGTGTCAGCGAGGGATTGGCGGGGACCGTGCTAGTGGACCGGTTCTAAGAGGCTACTGGTTTTCACCAGAGCCCGCCGCAAAGCGGGATGGTCTTGCTGCGGCAGTAGCAACCAGGTCGTATCCACTAGCAACGGCTCTACCTCGCTGACTGCTGAGAAGGCGTGGGACAGAAGGACTAGGCAGAGGCAAGGTCAGACGTAGCAGAAGGTCGGGGGCAGGCGGCAAGGTTCGTAGTCAGGATGGGTAGCAGAAGTTCAGGACACAGGCTTTGGACACACTAAACGCTTTCACTGGCACAAGGCAACAAGATCCGGCAAGGGAGTGCAAGGGAGGAGACTAGATATATCCAGGGAACAGGTGGGAACCAATTAAGCTAATTGGGCCAGGCACCAATCATTGGTGCACTGGCCCTTCAAGTCTCAGAGAGCTGGCGCGCGCGCGCCCCAGAGAGCGGAGCCGCGCGCGCCAGCACATGACAGCAGGGGACCGGGACGGGTAAGTGACCTGGGATGCGATTCGCGAGCGGGCGCGTCCCGCTGTGCGAATCGCATCCCCAACGGCCATGACAGTGCGGCGCTCCCGGTCAGCGGGACCGACCGGAGCGCTGCAGGGAGAAAGACGCCGTGAGCGCTCCGGGGAGGAGCGGGGACCCGGAGCGCTAGGCGTAACACTAACCATAAGTGTGGATAGGGAGTAGGATAGAATAGCCACCATATAGATACATACAATTAGTGGCAGCAACATGTACTTAATTCTCATACTCCATAGTCCTACGTGTTTCTCTCATATATTTGAGATGGGTTCATCAGGGGTGAAGGAGAAAATAAACACATCACCAAGATGTTACTACAAAAACATATATGCTGAAGGCAAACATATAATTAAATGATAAATTCATAAAAACAAGTGTGATATGTAACACTGTCTGTCACAGTCAGAGGTCGTCAAAAAATCTATGTCAGAAATGTGCCTTATTGGGGTGTTTCACTAATAGTTACCAAAATACATTTAGATCCATAGATCCACAGGCCTACAATATTAAAGATAAATCAAATATAATCTGATGGGTGGCATTTCGCCATACGTCTTGCTATGAGATTAATACATTATTATAGAGACGTGTTTTAGTATCCACATAGATAATCTGACTGCAGGTGGTATGCAATACAGGCCTATAGATTTATATATGTGAACCCCCAAAAACCAAGATATGGTCAGAACTGGATAGTTAAGATAAGTACCATCAAGTCTTTTTGGACCAGCGGCATGATGCTAGGCTGGCAAATATTAAATACGGTATATGCTGCCAGGTTAAGATAACCTCATGACGACCCCAGATAAGATCATTCATCTATCTTATCTGGGGTCGTCATGAGGTTATCTTAACCTGGCAGCATATATTTAATATTTGCCAGCCTAGCATCATGCCGCTGGTCCAAAAAGACTTGATGGTACTTATCTTAACTATCCAGTTCTGACCATATCTTGGTTTTTGGGGGTTCACATATATAAATCTATAGGCCTGTATTGCATACCACCTGCAGTCAGATTATCTATGTGGATACTAAAACACGTCTCTATAATAATGTATTAATCTCATAGCAAGACGTCTGCTGAAATGCCACCCAGCAGATTATATTTGATTGATCTTTAATAGTGGAGGCCTGTGGATCTATGGATTTTGGTAACTATTAGTGAAACACCCCAATAAGGCGCATTTCTGACATAGATTTTTTGACAACCTCTGACTGTGACTGAATGTGTTTATAATTTAATTTATAATTTAATTATATGTTTGCCTTCAGCATATATGTTTTTGTAGTAACATTTTGGTTTATTTTCTCCTCCACCACTGATGAACCCATCTCAAATATATGAGAGAAACACGTAGGACTATGGAGCATGAGAATTAAGTACATGTTGCTGCCACTAATTGTATGTATCTATATGGTGGCGATTCTATCCTACTCCCTATCCACACTTATGGTTAGTGAGGGTAAGGACTAGAATAGGCAGGGAAATATGTGGTTAGGTTACTCACCTGCATCCTTATCCCCTCCTGGTCAGCTTGTCTAGCTGACACCATCTTGGGTTATCTAACATGTGTATATTTGACTTGTAAGTAATTGCTGAGGCTATATTTTTTTGCATTTTCTTTGCACTTTTGTAGTTTTGTACCAGTTGTGGTCGTATGTACACCCTTGTATATTTTAATTGATATTTAGTAAAAGCTATATTTTATACTCCATCTTAGTGTCTAATTGGTAGAAATGAATATTTGGTGCACTCTACAGATAAATCACATGGGCAGTTGTCCGCATGCAGCCAGAATATGGTATCCAGTCAATGCACCAGCCAAAATCTACAGAAGAGAAACTGCACCAAACCACTCAGATTTTAATGCAGATTGTTTGCGCATTTGCTACATATTTAAAAAAAAAAAATTTTTAAGTCAAAATATTTGAGACCTTTATTTCAGGATTTTGACTTCTCCATTGTCTTTAGTTTAGAAAATCCTCAATAAATCTTAATTTTTTCCACAACATAAATGTATGTGCTGCAGACATCAGAACCGCATCGCAGGTCAGTTTATTGGAAGATTTTTATGTGACTGAGATTTTCTTTTTTTAAATCTAATCTAGTTGCTAAAATCTATGAAATGTACATTGGGTACAACATAGTTTCACTGGGACAGCTCAGTATTGCAGCCTCTATCCCACAGCTGGGTGATGCTGAGCATTAAAGGTCTACCATGATATGGTTGAAACCAATAACACAATGGGGGAGATTTCTCAAAACCTGTGCAGAGGAAAAGTTGCCCAGTTGCCTATAGCAACCAATCAGATGTCTACTTTCATTTTTCAGAGGCATTTTCAAAAATGAAAGAAGAAATGTGATTGGTTGCTATGGGCAACTGGTCAGCTTTTTCTCTGCGCTCATCATTCACTTTTTCTGACCGTTTCTTCCAAACAGAGGTGTAAACAGCAGTGGGTAAAAGTTTAAAATGACAGGCAATCGCTGTCTCTCACGAACTTCTTTGGGCTTCATTTGCACCTCTGCATTACAACTTTGTTGGTTTTGCTAAGTCCCATACATGCAATGTAACAAACATTGAAAAGCTGCTTTAAAGGTGCGCCATTTGGTAGGCCCATCTCTGGCCACATTTACCGGGAAAAAGTCTGAGAAATTATTTTCAAAAGCTGTAATAGTAGCACTTTCTGGTTGTTGTGATGAAACAATAATAGCCATAAGTTAAAAACAAACAAACATCTAAATAGAATTTTTGTTGATTTTCAGTATGAATTTGTTCATACTTGTGTCATAGATTCTAGTTGTATAAAATTCAAGTAAACTCCTATGGATCTCAGTAGAATTGAACTCACCGTACCCAATGGTATTGAAGACCATGTGCCACACCTTTGGATTGCCAACTTTAGGATACAAGACATATAGATAACCAAGAAGCATGATCCAACACCAGGTGCTTAAAATCTTCACCTGTTTATTGAAAATATTGAATTAAAGTACCTGTCATCATACCATATTTTATAAAGATCATATTCCCTAACTACTCCTTACACCCCTCCTACCCTTAAAAAAAAAAATACTGAGCTTTAAAAAAAAACTGTGTATCATACCTGTCCCCTTGCTCACATTATGTGAGCTCCCGGCAAGAGAAAGTGGACATTCCCCAGCAGGGGCAATGTCACTGCAGCCTCCGGGAGGAGACCAAACCAACTGGTTGACTTGTGCAGGGAACAGAACAGAGCCACCTAGTGGCTGTTTTTTCATTAAATGCATTAAAAACATATAAAGGTTGAGAATTTTAACAGCAAGTAAATAGCAAAGTGTCTAATAATTACATAAGGAACAATATATTAAAGTGGTATTCCAGGCAAAAACTTTTTTATATATCTCAACTGGCTCCAGAAAGTTAAACACATTTGTAAATTACTTCTATTAAAAAAATCTTAATCCTTTCAGCACTTATGAGCTTCTGAAGTTAAGGTTGTTCTTTTCTGTCTAAGTGCTCTCTGATGACAGGTTTAGAACAGGTTTGCTATGGGAATTTGCTTCTAAACTGGGCGTTTCCCGAGACAGGTGTCATCAGAGAGGACTTAGACAGAAAAGAACAACCTTAACTTCAGCAGCTCATAAGTACTGAAAGGATTAAGATTTTTTAATAGAAGTAATTTACAAATCTGTTTAACTTTCTGGAGCCAGTTGATATATATATATATATATAAAAAAGTTTTTGCCTGGAATAACCCTTTAAAAGTTTAGATAGGTGACATCACTGTGGATATACGCCATACATGGTGGTTCCCAGTGGTGCATCACTTTTTGGATTCCATTGTCTTTCTCATAAGTATCTTACTGTTATTTTGTGCCCCTATGCCCTACAATCTGTTTACTGGGATATCACCCCCCCCCCCCCACCATATGCCCAACAGATTGGTCCGTCTCTCCAACTATATTCTACTAGCGGTACACATGCATGTCGCAAATAAGTGGAAACACCCTGATCTGTCCCTCGATAGGGTCATAGCTGGGGTTAATTCTATTGAACGTTATAAGGGAGGATGTGGTGGATA
Organism: Hyla sarda; assembly: GCF_029499605.1. Taxonomy (NCBI): domain Eukaryota; kingdom Metazoa; phylum Chordata; class Amphibia; order Anura; family Hylidae; genus Hyla; species Hyla sarda. The sequence continues at coordinate 384,905,199 of NC_079190.1, read as the reverse complement.
GATTCAATGCAGTGGGGGAGCCCTGGATGCCTTCTTCTCATTGCCCAGACCTACGTTATGTTCACATGTCAATAAACTTACATTTGTTTGACACTAAAATGACATCACTGTACAATGTATTATTATGTTGATGTGTAGTGTTGTATGGTGATGTCATTTTACTACATTACTAGACATCTTGTGTCTCCATAATTAGTTACTTTTGCCTTTCACAAAGTAGGAAACATCTCTGTGCTTGCTGTAATGGAAGCCGTATTGATTGTCACTTTTAATAAGTGACACAATAGAACAGCTCAATGTGTTAGATTTATTAGTGGTCTCTTAACGGTTAGAGGGGTCTTCTCTTTAACTTAACTCTATCCTCATCTATCTGTCTTATAATGAATTGTCTTTAGAAATAGGTCAGTGCCCCCTCCAAGTCCCACTTGATTTTGCAATTAAAAATGATACAATCCTAATGACTGTATACTGCTGAATCTCTAATATTCCCGTACTCCTGCCTCCTCTAATCTGTTTTGCAAAGCCAGCATTTTTTTCTCCACACTAATGGAACAGCAGGTTATGCTACAATAGTAGGTCAATACAAACACACAATATATATTTATTTGTTTATATATTTAATTATTTTTTTCATTATATTGTGGTGCCCAGGGGAAATCTTTAACATATCAGTCAGACATGTTTTTATTTGTTCAGTTTTAATAAAGCTGAGTTGGGAATTTTGTGCCTTGTAAGAACATTGTCATCGTCCCCTTTAACCCTTGGGGTTGGGTAAGACAATTATGGAGCCCTTGTTGATAATGTCTTGTAAAATGATAGTTAAAATATATATATATGGCACATACTAGAGGGGAAATTAAACTCTAGGGAGGGTACTCTGTGTATAGCCAGCAAGAGGCACATTTTAGGCTAAGAATAATATGTTTCCGATTCCTAGTTGTCCCCCCTTGTCTTTTTGATGATTAGCAGAGTGGCATGATATAAGGGCCTAAAGGGGTCCTAAAGCCGCCAATCTGTGGCGAGAGATGGCGGAGTGCTGGGGGCTTTCTGATTCCCAGTTCCACTGATTGTACATCTCTCCGTCATCAAGTTTATGTTAATAAGAGAGCGGAGAAAGCCTTAGGATAGATCCTATTACAGATTTTTTGTAAGAAAAATACTCCCTAGGTACCTAAGAACATGTATTTTCTTCTTCCTGAACAGAACTGCACAGAAAATCTTTTCGTCTACCTAACCTACTGCAAATAAACCAGGGCATTATTGTATATAAAGAGCATGTCCAAAATTTCCACTTGGGACTAAAAGCATCAATGCCTACCAATTGCAATTAGAGTCAAATGATGGAGGGTTTGGGTAATGTTATTTTATTCACGTCTGGAAGTATCCTGGATGCATGGCTGAGCTATCTAAAGGGAATGTGTCATAAGAAAATGACCTGTTTGAGTCAAGTTTTTACATAAAACATATTTTTTTAAGATATTTTCCTATCTATAAAAGAATCCTAAACTCTTGCAATTCTCATTCCCACCACTAGGCCTAAAACTCAGCTGAGACTTCCTAATCGTTTTGTGACAATAAGGAGGAGGCAGCTTGAACCTAATCTGTACAGTTGTACAGTTAAAAGGCGACATCAGTATATAGAAAGGACTATAGCTCAGCCTTCCCCTCCCTGTAGAATGCCCTTTGTACAAGTCATTGAGGTCACAGAGCATGCCCATTCAAAGAATAGGGTGTAAAGATGTTACTGTGTCTATGCTAGGTTTGCCATAAATCATATCACTAAATGCTGTTAAAAACAGATCAGAAAATATGATATTAATGTACAAAACATTTTCAGTATCTGGCTCTAATCAGTAACAAAAATCTAAGCAATGAGAAGGAAGGGGGCGGGGGGGATGAACAAGGATGTGACTTAAGCGGCAGCATTTAAGCAGCTTTGCCACACCTCCTAGACTCTTGCAGCCATGACTAAAACTTAAATTTCCAAGCAATCCCATGCCCATGTACAGTAACAAGGTAATGTATAAAGTCTTTCTACCTAAACCTTGTGGAAGAGGAAAAGCAACAATGACGCTCTTGTCCTAATATCCAGACTTCATAACCCGTCCACATATCCCGACTTCATTGCCATGCCCATCAGCAGTAACATGGTTATGTATAAAGCAGGGGCATTGCTAGATCTCCAAGAGACCTGGGGCTTGAGCCCACACCCTCCACCAAGCACCGAACCACAGCCACTCCCCTACCCACGCCCCCTACCCACCTCCACAGCCACAGCCCTAAGCAGCAGGAAAAAATTAGTGATGTCCCGATACCGATACTGGTATCTGGGCCGATACTAGCCATTTGCATGGTATCGGGGGACTCGTTTAATGTCCCCGATACCATGTCCGATACCTGGTGCCGTTCCGCTGCCCCAAACTCCCATCCTCCCATCCGCATCATAGTGTTCCATGGAGGAGCATTTGACACACACCTCACTCCACTTCCTCCCCTGCGCCCAGCGTTACGCTAAGGAGGAAGCAGAGTGACGTATATGTCACATGCTCCTCCATAGGACACCATGATGCGGACAGGAGGACGGGGCAGTGGAGCAGCAGCACCCGACAGAGGACAGCCGAAGGTGAGCTGTCTACAAGGAGGGAGCTGCTACTAATGTCTACAGGAGGGGGCCTGCTGTTGCTGTCTAAAGGGGGGCCCTGCTGTCTACAGGGGGAGGGAGGGGGCTGCTGTCTAAATGGGGGTCCCTGCTGCTGCTGTCTAAAGGGGGGCCCTGCTGCTGTCTAAAGAGGGGCCCTGCTGTCTACAGGGGGGGGGGCTGCTGTCTAAATGGGGGGCCCTGCTGCTGCTGTCTAAAGGGGGGCCCTGCTGTCTACAGTGTGGGAGGGGGCTGCTGTCTAAACGGGGGGCCCTGCTGCTGCTGTCTAAACGGGGGGCCCTGCTGCTGCTGGTGTCTAAAGGGGGGCCCTGCTGGTGTCTAAAGGGGGCCCTGCTGCTGCTGCCTAAAGGGAGGGCCCTGCTGCTGCTGTCTAAAGAGGGACCCTGCTGCTGCTGTCTAAAGGGGGGGCCCTGCTGCCGCTGCTGTCTGAAGGGGGGCCCTGCTGCCACTGCTGTCTAAAGGGGGTGCCCTACTGCCGCTGCTGTCTGAGGGGGGGCCCTGCCACCTCTGCTGTCTAAAGGGGGGGGCCTGCTGCTGTTTAAATGGGGACCCACTGTCTAAAGGGGGGCTGTGGTCTACAGGGGGGCTGCTACTAATATCTACAAGGGGGGGGGCGCTGCAGTTTACAGGGGGGCTGCTGTCTACAGGTGGGGCTGCTACTAATGACTGCCGGGGGGCTGCTAATGTCTGCAAGGGGATACTACCTAATATTAAAGGCAATCTTACAGCAAAGTAACCTGCACTAAATTGAATTTATTTGTAGATAGTGCAGGTGACCCGGTTTCTGCCGCTGCTCACGATGTGGTCATCGTTTTTGCCGCCAATGCCAATTCCCTGCTCTGTCCAATGGAGAAGAGAGAAATCTTGGCTCATACTACAGCAGCCGCCTCCATTGTACACAACAAGGACCCACATATCATACGGTAAGCAGCACCAGAGACCGGGTCATCCTGGTGTCAGATTCCCTTTAAAATAAAAGTACTCGTACTTGGTATCGGCGAGTACTAGAATTAAAGTATCGGTACTCGTACTCGGTCTTAAAAAAATGGTATCGGGATATCCCTAAAAAAATATTACTTAAAATAATAAGTAAGAATATAAATGTAAATGTTAACATAATAGTCATACAGTTACCAAATAACCAGAGTATATAAGGAACAAATAGCACCACACATATATTACCATAATGTTGTTACTGATCAAATCCCCACCCCCCACCCCATATACCCAACTGATTAGTTCGTCTCTCCAACTATATTCTACTAGCGGTACACATACATGTCGCAACTCCGTAGAAACAGCCTGATCTGTCCTAGCTAGGGTTAATTCTATTGAACGTTATGAGGGAGGATGTGGTGGATAGATTCAATGCAGTGTGGGAGCCCTGGATTCCTTCTTCTCATTGCCCAGACCTACATTATTGCATATAATTTCTGATTACATTATATATATAATTTCTGATTCTGTTTTCATCTTCTATGCTTATCATTCAACTGGACCTTCCAATTGATCAATTGATTCCTTTGCCATATGTGTTCTCTGTTTCATGGTGTTGGATTCTTGTTCTGTACACCACTTTATCATGTTATTTGTACTGGATTGCATCCTTGTGATATGTAGTATTTTTCTTTCTGTGTGTGTATATATATATATATATATATATATATATATATACATATACATATACATATATATATATATATACATATATATATATATATACACATATGTTCACATGTCAATAAACTTACATTTGTTTGACACTAATATTACATCACTGTACAATGTATTATTATGTTGATGTGTAGTGTTGTATTGTGATGTCATTTTACTACATTACTAGACATCTTTTGTCTCCATAATTAGTTACTTTTGCCTTTCACAAAGTAGGAAACATCTCTGTGCTTGCTGTAATGGAAGCCGTATTGATTGTCACTTTTAATAAGTGACACAATAGAACAGCTCAATGTGTTAGATTTATTAGTGGTCTCTTAATGGTTAGAGGGGTCTTCTCTTTAACTTAACTCTATCCTCATCTATCTGTCTTATAATGAATTGTCTTTAGAAATAGGTCAGTGCCCCCTCCAAGTCCCACTTGATTTTGCAATTAAAAATGATACAATCCTAATGACTGTATACTGCTGAATCTCTAATATTCCCGTACTCCTGCCTCCTCTAATCTGTTTTGCAAAGCCAGCATTTTTTTCTCCACACTAATGGAACAGCAGGTTATACTACAATAGTAGGTCAATACACACACACAATATATATTTATTTGTTTATATATTTATAATTTTTTTTATTATATTGTGGTGCCCAGGGGAAAGCTTTAAGATATCAGTCAGACATGTTTTTATTTGTTCAGTTTTAATAAAGCTGAGTTGGGAATTTTGTGCCTTGTAAGAACATTGTTGTAACAGCTGTGGTAGGTGGATCCACTGACCTGTGAGGAAGATGGCTTGGGCCGTACCAGGGAGCGGAGTCTAAGGTGCAGCTGGTTTTCACCAGAACCCGCCGCAAAGCGGGAGGGAATTGCTGCGGCAGGCGGCACCCAGGTCTCTACCCCTGATACCACTCGTCCCCACAGCCAGCAGAGGTATTACGTGGCACAGGAAGGATGAGACAACTTGTAGTCAATAATAGCAGAAGGTCAGTGCTGGCAGCTCAGGACACGTAGCAGGAGGTCTACAGGCAGGCGGGAAGAAGGCAAGGTCACAAAGCGGGAGGACAGAACACAGGCAGGGCAAAACACAGGAATGCTTTCTCTAGGCACTCAGGGAACACAAACATCTGGCAAGAGGTAGAGGGAGGTGCAAAAACTTATAAGGAAGGGATAGGTGCAATTACTAATTAAGGGCGCACTGTCCCTTTAAATCTCAGAGCTCTGGCGCGCACGTGCCCTAGGAGGCAGGAACCAGGGCATTATTGTATATACAGAGCATGTCCAAAATTTCCACTTGGAACTAAAAGCCTCAATACCTACCAATTGCAATTAGAGTCAAATGATGGAGGGTTTGGGTAACGTTATACTCATCCTCTACCCACATCAAATCTAAACATTTCTTCAAAAGTAAAACAAAAACAAAAAACAGCTGCAACATAGAAGTTATAGAATGAGGTAGTGATGACTGTATCCTACGCAGGGGAAGATGCAATTCTACCCTCATTTTAAAGGGAGTCTGTCCGCATATTTTCACATTTTAGTAAGTAGGTTCTGGCAGTGTAATAGCAGTTTAAAGGGTAGCTCCCACCATCCTATTTTTTTTTTGCTAGCCTGTTTCCCCCCCCCCCCCCCGCTACAGCACTAGCCCGTTCCCTCCTCCCCAGCCCCCCCGCCCCGCATACCCCGTTCCCTCATTACACTTGCAGTTACTGCAGACTCTGGCAGGGGGCGTGCAGGGACAGCGGCGGCAACGAGGCGGCAGCGGCGATGTGCGGGAGGAGTGGCCTCCCAGCCAGTGGCCGGGGAGCAAATGCGCTCGCTACCGCCTGTCTGATTGACAGGCAGGGAGCAAGTGCAGCCTAACTGAAAAAGGACTGATTGCCACTCCAAAATCAGTCCTTTTTCAGTGGCCAGTTTTTAAATGTAAATTAAACCTTTTTAATGAAAAAAATAAATAATAAAAGTATATTAGAGATATGTTGTAGTACATAAGTACTACAACATATCAAAAAATAAAGTTGGTGACAGTGCCCATTTAAACATATCCCAGTTACTGCAGATGGTAAAGAAAATAATGCTTTATTCATGTCTGGAAGTATCCTGGATGCATGGCTGAGCTATCTAAAGGGAATGTGTCATAAGAAAATGACCTGTTGTTTGAGTCAAGTTTTTACATGAAACATATTTTTTAAAGATATTTTCCTATCTATAAAATAATCCTAAAATCTTGCAATTCTCATTCCCACCACTAGGCCTAAAACTCAGCTGAGACTTCCTAATCGGTTTGTGACAATAAGGAGGAGGCAGCTTGAACCTAATCTGTACAGTTGTACAGTTAAAAGGCGACATCAGTATATAGAAAGGACTATAGCTCAGCCTTCCCCTCCCTGTAGAATGCCCTTTGTACAAGTCATTGAGGTCACAGAGCATGCCCATTCAAAGAATAGGGTCTAAAGATGTTCACTGTGTCTATGCTAGGCTTGCCATAAATCATATCACTAAATGCTGTTAAAAACAGATCAGAAAATATCATATTAATGTACAAAACATTTTCAGTATCTGGCTCTAATCAGTAACAAAAATCTAAGCAATGAAAAGGAAGGGGGGGGGGGGGCGAGATGAACAAGGATGTAAGTTAAGCTGCAGCATTTAAGCAGCTTTGCCACACCTCCTAGACTCTTGCAGCCATGACTAAAAACTTACATTTCCAAGCAATCCCATGCCCATGTACAGTAACAAGGTAATGTATAAAGTCTTTATTCCTAAACCTTTTAGAAGAGGAAAAGCAACAATGACGCTCTTGTCCTCATATCCATAACCCGTCCACACTTCCCGACTTCATTGCCATGCCCATCAGCAGTAGTATAAAGCAGGGGCATTGCTAGATCTCCAAAAGGCCTGGGGATAGAGCCCACACCCTCCACCAAGCACCGAACCACAGCCACTCCCCTACCCACCCCCTCAGCCACACCCCTAAGCAGCAGAAAAAAAATATTTCTTTAAATAATAAGTAAGAATATAAATGTAAATGTTAACATAATAGTCATACAGTTACCAAATAACCAGAGTATATAAGGAACAAATAGCAACACATATTATCATAATGTTGTTACTGATCAAATCCTGTATACTGAGACCAATATTACCAATTTTACTAGTAAAAAAAAAAAGGTCAGCAGGGGACAAATAATGCTGCCGCACCATGATCACTATTACCGCAAGTAAACACGAGCAGCAGTAGCAGTAGTTGGCACTACAACCCGATGGAGCAGTCCTCAGGTACACAAAGATGGATAAGCAGTATATATTAGACCATGCTGAAAACAAAGGGGTGCGCCACCAAGGACATATATACAAGTCCTGTAAAATATAGACACCATGCACCTTTTGTCTTGTCCTATTACCAAAAGACTGATACCACTATATTTTTACAAAAGAAAATCCACTATACAACGACCAATATTCCCACATACAATCACCACATAGAGGTAGATACCAGCTGTACACAGGCTCTGCAGACCATATAAGTTAGTAACATCAAGTGACTCTCAGGTGTTTTTTATTTTTTTTTTATTTTAGTCGTTCATCTTCCTTTTCTGTTTCAAATCATCTCCGCAGTATCTGCCAGTCAGGCAAACATTTTAGGCTACTTTCTCCAGCACTATCCTCACTTTACGTAATTGTGCCCCCTCTGTGCTTCATATAGCAGGAGGCCCCCATACAGCCTTATAGAGCAGTAATAGGCCCCCATAGAGAATAAATAGGACCCCATAGAACAAGAATATATTATTTACCACAGCAGTGGTGTGTTTTTTTTTTCTCCTGCTCTGCTCCTCTTTGGTGAATGTCGGGTAGGGAGAGGGATATGTCAATGGCTGATGTCGGCACATCTGATTCCAATAGCGGCACAGCCTCTCTTGTTCTAAACTGACGGCGTTCCAGGTGGCAGTATTCCAGAAGCGGTAAGCCAGTGAGCAGGACCGAATTTGCATCTCTTGCTGCCCTAGGCACTACAATTGAATTTGAACCCATTAAAGACCCATTTACATTTGCAAATTAACATCAGGATGCCCTCCATTTTGTACAATTGTAATAATAATTAAAAATCAACAATAATCATTTATCATTAGCTGTAATACTGTGAAAAATAAGTGTTATTGGTGGTATAATTGATAAAAGTAAATGCCACTCAGTGACCTAGTGCACAGTCTGGTCCTGGCATTCGGTGATGTGGACTGTGTTCACCAAGACTGTACACTGTCGGGTACCAGAATCTGGAATCTGTAGAGAGTCACCCTACCTCCAAATAAAAATACATACAGTGACTAAATATTTTACCACCATACCGTAACCTTGTAAAGTGCCATACCGTGACTGAATAATTCCACTATTCCATAACAAGAGGACAGTTTTAAGCATATTTGGTTACAAAGTTTGACCTTTTTAAGTAGTACAATGATAGAAAAGCGTGCAACCATGGGTATCGTTTTAATGTCTCCTAGGACTGTATCCACCTTTTCCAGCCCACCGGAGCACCTGAAAGCTGAACTAATTTATGCAGGATAAGTCATCAACTGCCGAGCCGAGAAGTTTGTGACGAATCGAATTACTGTAACTTCGCTCAATCGCTAATATTGACTGCCAGAATAAAGATAATAAAAAGCACTGTGTAAGAATGAAAACCGAGAAAGTTGCAAAACTGAAGTTTTCTTTTCAATTTTTCAATGACCCTCCCCTTGCAAATAATATTTTTTTGGTTGCGTTGGATATTTTTTGGTAAAATGAAAGGGGAAAGGTGTCATTACAAAGTACAATCGTTAGCACAAAAAAACCCAAAAAAACAACAAGCTCTCTCGTCTACCGATCGAAAAATAAGAGTTTTGTCTCTTTAAAAGCTAGGAGGAAAAACCGAAAACACAATAATTTTAATTGGCTGCATCATTAAAGGGGTATTCCGCTGGCTCCGGGAGCTCGTGATGTCATAGCCCCACCCCTCACAACATCACGCCCGCCCCCTCAATGCAAGTCTATGGGAGGGGGCGTGACAGCTAGTACACAGCCATCCTGCATCCTCCCATAGAAATGAATAGAGGGGGTGTGGAAGCTGTGATCGCCAGTCATCCAGCACGGAGCGGAGTTCACAGCGGATGACTGTGGTGCCGCGGTGGAGATCGCGAGGGTCCCCAGCAGATGAATTCCGTTGTGCGAATGGGACAGCAGAATCCCTTTGAACAAAATGAGCAGTAAATTTCGGCTGAATTTCCGGTGGAATTATTCTATGGAATTCTGCACAGAAATTTCTCTGTTTCTCATTGCCACAGACGTTGTCACTCAGCTTTCCAAGACTTCAAAACAGCCAATTTGTATAGTTACAAACCATATGGCCACATGTAATACAAGTGTTTTATCCATATTGCCAATGCAAATGGGGGTCAGAACCCGTCGCCATAATACCTATACAAATAAGTGTTTGTATTATGCATGTGTGAAAGTGACCTTATGGCGATCTCATTGTAATGGCACATATGCACTTGTTATCGATGTCCGTTCAATGTATACGTTATATAGGAGAAACGGATTCTGTGCAGCATTATCTGTTTCTTATTGGCCTACAAAAAAGGACCATAACAGATACATTTTTTTGTAGCTGATCACATTTTTGTGTACAGCAAAATTAAACAGACTGTAACGGAAACAGTGAAACAGAGCCAAAAACCCAGTTTGCCATTCAGAAGCCAAGAAAGCTGGGCATCTGTAATGTTAGGCATTTTATTAATAACCCAACTTTCCCAGAAATGTGTTTTTAAGTTGCTCTACAGGAATGGTGCTCAATGAGGTTGTGGATGGGAAGGAAGATTTTTGTGTATAGACATCTGCAATTTATAGCCATGACACACTGTAACAAACCTCCACCACATGTAATCTCCTTACTACTGGGGTAACATACTGTAACAAACCTCCTCCTCATGTAATTACCTTACTACTGGGGTGACACACTGGAACAAACCTCCACCTCATGTAATTACCTTACTACTGGGGTGACACACTGTACCAATCCCCTCCTCATGTAATCTCCTTACTACTGGGGTGACACACTGTAACAATCCCCCTCCTCATTTAATTACCTAACTACTGGGGTGACACAATGTAACAAACCTCCTCCTCATGTAATTACCTTACTACTGGGGTGACACACTGTAACAATCCTCCTCCTCATGTAATATCCTTACTACTGGGGTGACACTGTAACAAACCCCCTCCTCATGTAATCTCCTTACTACTAGGGTGACACACTGTAACAAACCTCCTCCTCATGTAATCTCCTTACTACTGGGATGAAACACTGTAACAAACCTTCTCCTCATGTAATCTCCTTACTACTGGGGTGACACACTGTAACAAACCTCCACCTCATGTAATTACCTTACTACTGGGGTGACACACTGTAACAAACCTCCACCTCATGTAATCTCCTTACTCCTGGGGTGACACACTGAAACAAACCTCCTCCTCATGTAATCTCCTTACTACTGGGGTGACACACTGTAACAAACCTCCACCTCATGTAATTACCTTACTACTGGGGTGAAACACTGTAACAAACCTCCACCTCATGTAATCTCCTTACTCCTGGGGTGACACACTGAAACACACCTCCTCCTCATGTAATCTCCTTACTACTGGGGTGACACACTGTAACAAACCTCCTCCTCATGTAATCTCCTTACTACTGGGGTGACACACTGTACCAATCCCCTCCCCATGTAATCTCCTTACTACTGGGGTGACACACTGTAGCAAACCTCCTCCTCATGTAATCTCCTTACTACGGGGGTGACACACTGTAACAAACCTCCTCCTCATGTAATTACCTTACTACTGGGGTGACACACTGAAACAAACCTCCTCCTCATGTAATCTCCTTACTACTGGGGTGACACACTGTAACAAACCTCCTCCTCATGTGAACTCCTTACTACTGGGGTGACACACTGTAACAAACCTCCTCCTCGTGTAATCTCTTTACTACTGGGGTGACACACTGTAACAAGCCCCCTCCTCATGTAATCTCCTTACTCCTGGGGTGACACACTAAAATAAACCTCCTCCTCATGTAATCTCCTTACTACTGGGGTGACACACTGTAACAAACAAAGTGTGCCTCCTCCCAAGTGTGCGACTGCCTATTTAGCCTATAGAAAAAAACCGCCCTGGTCTTTACTCTGATTCTGGTAATGATTGATTCGCTTACAGGGGTTTTCGGGGGCACTTTACATTGATGGCTATTGATGGATATGCTCGGGATGGATATGTTCGGGATAGCCCATCAGTGTCTGATCAGCAGGGGCTGACACCGTTTTCCAGCAGAGCCACAGCTTTAGAATATACACAATAAAGTACAGCGTATACATCAATGTAAAATACCTGGAGACTGACAAAATGATATGATGGTATAGAGCAGTGGTGTCCAACCTGCGGACCTCCAGATGTTGCAAAACTACAACTCCCAGCATGCCCGGACAGCCAACGGCTGTCCGGGCATGCTTGGAGTTGTAGTTTTGCAACATCTGGAGGTCCACAGGTTGGAGACCACTGGTATAGAGGTTGTCAGGTTGTAACTTTTTTTGTTACTTTGCTTATCATTTTTATTACTGTTTACTAGACACATTTCATTACGAATAGAAGTTACTACACTGACAGATAACATAAAGTGGGTGAGATCTTCCAATGAGTCAAATACGATGTTAAAGGGGTACTCCGGTAAAAACTAAAAATGTTTTAAATCAACTGGTGCCAGAAAGTTAAACAGATTTGTAAATTACTTCTATTTAAAAATCTTAACCCTTCCAGTACTTATCAGCTGCTGTATACTACAGAGAAAGTTCTTTTCTTTTTGAATTTCTTTTCTGTCTGACCACAGTTCTCTCTGCTGACACCTCTGTCTGTCTCAGGAACTGTCCAGAGCAGGACAGGTTTTCTATAGGGATTTGCTCCTACTCTGGACAATTCTTGACATGGACAGAGGTGTCAGCAGAGAGCACTGTGGTCAGACTGAAAATAAAATTTAAAAAGAAAAGAACTTCCTGTGGAGAATACAGCAGCTGATAAGTACTGGAAGGGTTAAGATTTTTAAATAAAAGTAATTTACAAATCTGTTTAACTTTCTGGCACCAATTGATAAAACAAAACAGTTTTTCACCCCTTTAATATAGCAACGTCACATGCAAATGCTGCAGTGCTTCCTTATGTGCCAAAAATGCTTGCTATGATTGTTTTATTGAAACTTAAGCGAAATCAGCTATTGTATATTTCATACTTTAATACATCATTTTTATGATTTACTAGAAGCAACATTACAGTTTCTGATCACAGTTGATATTTTATCTTTGTATTCTATTGACGGAGTTGAGTTAAAGGGGTTATCCAGGAAAAAACTTTTATAAATATATATATATATATATATATATATATATATATATATATATATCAACTGGCTCCAGAAAGTTAAACAGATTTGTAAATTACTTCTATTAAAAAATCTTAATCCTTTCAGTACTTATGAGCTTCTGAAGTTAAGGTTGTTCTTTTCTGTCTAAGTGCTCTCTGATGACAAGGGTCTCGGGAACCGCCCAGTTTAGAAGCAAATCCCCATAGCAAACCTCTTCTAAACTGGGCGGTTCCCGAGACAGGTGTCATCAGAGAGCACTTAGACAGAAAAGAACAACCTTAACTTCAGAAGCTCATAAGTACTGAAAGGATTAAGATTTTTTAATAGAAGTAATTTAAAAATCTGTTTAACTTTCTGGAGCCAGTTGATATATAAAAAAATTTTTTTTCCTGGAATACCTCTTTAACTGCTGAAATTCATACAAGTGACAACCATAACACTATAAGAATGAAGACTAATGTATAGATTAATACTGAATTATTTCTCTTTTCTTTATGTAAAAAACACACAAAGTGTACTTTGAGGGAGGTTTCTAGCATTTAATATTGTTTTGTATTTACCTACTATGAATAGTTGCTGCTTTATTTGCCTGCTAAAGTTAAAATAAACACGAAATGAGAATGGAGGATGACACTCAAATGTTCTTTATTAAACAAACATGGTGACGGTGTCAGACAGGTGAACAGACAGGAACGCCGAGGGCCTCAACATGCAGGTAACAGCTGTGTCGGACTTCCGTACTTCGTCAGACGATGGTCAGATGGTCTGACAAAGTACGGAAGTACGACACAGTCTGTTCACCTATCTGACACCGCCACTGTGTTTGTTTAATAAAGAACATTTGAAGCTTCCATCTGGGTGAGTGCCATCCTCCATTCTCATTTCGTGTACATTTGGACTGTCTATCATTTCTGGATTGAGCACCGCAAGATTTGGTTTTGCTTCTCACTTCCACCTGTAGCTGCCCATTTGCCGTATACACAGCAGTGCCGGATCTTGTATCTATAATTTGCTAAAGTTAAAATACTGTAAATGTTTTGATATACCGTAGTTACTGTAATCTTTTTATTTTGTTCAGCTGTGTTGTTTTATTTTCTACTATGATCATTAAAATGTTAAAATTATGTTTTTGAAAGATTTCTTCCTTCAAAAGAAGTAATCCCAAGAGCAGAAAAACATTTCTCCTTTCTTCCAAAAACAGCACCACACCTGTCCTCAGGTTACATGTGGTATTACAGCTCTAGTTCATTTACTTCAATGGAACTAAGCTGCAATATCACATCAGGGAAGAAGCCTTTCTGATCGCTAAACGTTGAGTGGTGGGGGCCTACCTCCTTATATATATATTTTCTCTTATACTATACCACAGGTTTTCGTCACTATTTTAACATTTACCCTCTTCACACTTGTGATTATTTTTGCTGGGATTTACGTTCATTGGCAAGTTGGGGGAGTGTCATCCCCATCCCTATTTTGTGTTACTGCCTTATATATCCTATCGGCATTTTAACCCGCCACCTTTTGATTTTTTTCCACCTGAATTGTCCCTCTACACTCCCTGCTTTTATTTATTTCTGAGCCGCAAGTTTTTCTTTTATGATTTTAAAGGGATATTCTAGGAAAAAACTTTTTTTTTATATCAACTGTCTCCAGAAAGTTAAACAGATTTGAAAATTACTTCCATTAAAAAATCTTAATCCTTTCAGTACTTATCAGATGCCGAAGTTGAGTTGATGTTTTCTGTCTGGCAACAGTGCTCTCTGCTGACATCTCTACTTGTCTCGGAAACTGCAAAGAGTAGAAGAGGTTTGCTATGGGGATTTGTTTCTAAACTGGGCGGTTCCCGAGACACGTGTCATCAGAGAGCACTTAGGAAAGAACAACTCAACTTCAGCAGCTCATAAGTACTGAAAGGATTAAGATTTTTTTAATAGAAGTAATTTACAAATCTGTTTAACTTTCTGGAGCCAGTTGATATATAAAAAAAACGTTTTTTCCTGGATAACCCCTTAAGGACTCGGCCCATATTTTTACGTTTTTGTTTTTTCCTCCTTGCCTTCTAAAAATCATAACACTTTTATATTTTCATTCACAGACTAGTATGAGGGCTTGTTTTTTGCGTGGCCAGTTGTCCTTTGTAATGACATCACTAATTTTGCCATAAAATGTATGACGCAACCAAAAAAAAATACTATTTGTGTGGGGAAATTGATAAGAAAAACGCAATTTAGCAAATTTTGGAAGGTTTTGTTATCATGCTGTATACATTACGGTAAAATAGACATGTTTTCTTTACTCTGTGGGTCAATACGATTAAAATGATACCCATGATTACATACTTTACTATTATTATACCGCTTAAAAAAAATCACAAACTTTTTAACCAAATTAGTGTGTTTAAAGTCCCTCTATTTTGCTGACCTATAACTTTTTCATTTTTCCGTACAACTGGTGGTATGAGGGCTCATTTTTTTAGCTGTATTGATCACGGCATCTGAGGGGTTAATGGTGGACATCCACGTGATCGTGGATGTCGGCCATTACCGGTAGGTCTCTGGCTGCTATCAGCAGCCGGGACCTGCCGCACATGACCCGAGCATCGGTCCGATGCTCGCGGTTATGTATAGGACGTAAATGTACGTCCTGGTGCATTAAGTACCACCTAACCAGGACATATATTTACGTCCTACGTCGTTAAGGGGTTAAATGTATGTCTATGTCTACTCTGCATCCAATAAGACTTAAAACTTTGACATACCAGTAGCAAACCAATAATCATTTGAATAATCATATAATAACTGGGACTGAAACTGGAAACAACATTAAAGGGGTACTCCGCTGCTCAGCCTTTGGAACAAACTGTTCTGAACATTGGAGCCGGCGTCGGGAGCTCGTGACATCATAGCCCTGCCCCCTCATGACGTCATGCCCCATGACGTCACAGTTTGTTCCAAATGCTGAGCAGTGGAGTACCCCTTTAATGCTTGTTCACAGTAAGGCAAAAAAGTGATCCTGAAAGAGGTATAATGTGAGTTAAAATCGTGTGCTATACTTCGGAAAGATGAACCATTTGTACTATTTGTGTTCTCAAAAAGCTATGACAGATATGTATTTGGTCATCAAGGGGGCATGGCTTGTATACAGTGTGGTATGTGTATACATGATAAGGAAGGCAGGAGCAGTTACTAATAAATGTCTGGTCACAGGGGACATCTTTTCAAATACTCAGAGAGTTCTTTGTCATTAGGTGCCATGTTGAACTTTTAGTATCCAGTATTGGAGAGTGTTAGAGTGATAACAACAAATTTAAGACACCTGATCCCAATTCACACTGATCTCCAGTCACACATTTAACACTAATAAGTCACATGACACCAGGGATGGATAATGGCTAATTGGGCCCAAATTGGAAATTTCCAAAAAGAAAAGAACCCATCTGTAGGCAGCTTGTTTGCAGTTCCTGCCCCTCATCAGTGTAGAGCAGGGTGTTGGTTGGTTGGGTGAGGGTCCTTTGATGTGGATTTTAAGCGGTACTCCACTGCTCAGTGTTTGGAACAAACTGTTCCGAACGCTGGAGCCGGCGCTGGGAGCTTGTGACGTCTTAGCCATGCCTCCTCATGATGTCACACCACGCCCCCTCAATGCAAGTCTATGGGAGGGGGCGTGACATTCGTCACGCCCCCTCCCATAGACTTGCATTGAGGGGGCGGGGCTATGACGTCACAAGCTCCCTGTGCCGGCTCCAGCGTTCGAAACTATTTGTTCCAAACGCTGAGCAGCGGAGTACCCCTTTAACATCGTAAAGTTTCCAGTTCCTTCTATAGGAATCCTAATTTGCAATGAATGTAGATAATATACATGTTCATACAGTTTTATATTCTATACTATGTTTTGTTCAAATGTAGAGCATAGACCAAGCATTTGACCCCTAACATTTTATCGTTGTACCTTACAGCGCAATCAGCCTGGGAACAGATATGCTGGAACTTGACTGCCATCTCACGAAAGACGAACAGGTTGTGGTGTCTCATGATGGTCACCTGAAGCGGTCAACTGGAATCAGCATGAATATATCAGAGCTAAACTACAATGTGAGTATTTATGTATTGATGGACTAGAAGATCTCAGTATAACTACTCAGAGAAGTGTATTGTAGACCGGTATGGGTTGACATTACCGTACGGTGATCTTGGAGATTGAAACTGGTGAATGCCAAAAAATTGTTGTAGTTCTGCAAAATTTGTCTGAACCAAATATTTGGGCAGAAAGTTTATTGGCAATAGTAGATATACTTGAGGCCTGGATTGCATATTGGCGTGTTATGTATGTAGTGTTGGATGACTGATTCTACCATTATCACGACTGATCACTCTTTCTACTCTATATAATGTACATTCTCTACTCTATTACAAGGAGGAATATTTCGCATACAGTAGCAATAACTATTATTTGATGATTGAGATAGCTACTTTAGTTTTTTTTTTTTTTTATTGAGAGAGAGATTAGGATTCTGCCTAAATTTTCAATGCGTAGGCCAATTGAGTTTTAGAAAAATGACTGGATATAATGACATTGTATCATTACTTTTAGGTGTTTATACTGTGAACAATTCTTTCACAATAGTTTATGAAGTTTGTAATGATTTAGGATGATATCACAAAGGAACATTATGTGTCCAACATTTGTACCATGCAGAACCCACATCAAACAGTGACATTTCTCTTACCATTCATGTACAAGAATACTACAGGGTGGGCCATTTATATGGATACACCTTAATAAAATGGGAATTAACTTAATAAAATGGTGATATTAACTTCCTGTTTGTGGCACATTAGTATATGTGAGGGGGGGGAACTTCTCAAGATGGGTGGTGACCATGGCGGCCATTTTGAAGTCGGACATTTTTAATCCAACTTTTGTTTTTTCAATAGGAAGAGGGTCATGTGACACATCAAACTTATTGGGAATTTCACAAGAAAAACAATGATGTGCTTGGTTTTAACATAACTTTATTCTTTCATGAGTTATTTAGAAGTTTCTGACCACTTATAAAATGTGTTCAATGTGCTGCCCATTGTGTTGGATTGTCAATGCAACCCTCTTCTCCCACTTCATTTCTCCTGCGGTGTTGCTATCAGTGTGTGAACAGTGGGAGAAGAGGGTTGCATTGACAATCCAACACAATGGGCAGCACATTGAACATATTTTATAAGTGGTCAGAAACTTGTAAATAACTCATGAAAGAATAAACTTACGTTAAAACCAAGCACTTCATTGTTTTTCTTGGGAAATTCCCAATAAGTTTGATGTTTCACATGACCCTCTTCCTATTGAAAAATCAAAAGTTGGATTCAAAATGGCCGACTTTACAATGGCCGCCATGGTCACCACCCATCTTGAAAAGTTTCCCCCCTCACATATAACAAAAAACGTGGTCTCAAATGGCTGGAGATGCTCAACCCCAAATGCGGTTGTGCATTTATACTGGGGGAGCAGATCCTGCCCTTGTAGTCCGTTGCTAGGGGCGATCCCCAGCATAAAAATGCATACAATTGAGGATGTCATATACTATATACTAATGTGACACAAACAGGAAGTTAATATCACCCACCATTCCCATTTTATTAAGGTGTATCCAAATAAATGGCCCACCCTGTACTGTGCCACACCATGCTTTACTCCACTGTAAAGTATGACAACACTTACCAGTATCTCAGTAGTTGGCCAGTTTAATGCCTACCTGCTATGTTTTTTGTTAGCTTCTTGGCTGATGACTCCAGCATAGATTTATTATTTAAAGGAAGTCTGAGATCTGTTTATTTCTATCTATATGGCACAAATCTAAAAATTATAAGACTGCGGAAAATCTGCTTTATAAGCAGAATAACTCCAACTCCAAGAAAATTCTGCAGTGCAGAAGGGAATTCAGATACCTACCTAAAGTTCTACGGGTGCCATCAGGAGATAAGAGGCACTGTGTATGGCATAGCCTGTACTATATCAGTATGTTGTTTACTACCTGTTTATAGTCTATCGACAACATACAGGTTACTGTCAAGTCTGATTGTAAAGGGAACTTGTTAGATGTTTATATTTGAAAAATTACTAGCTTGCAGTTCCTTAAAGGAGTACTCCCGTGGACAGTTCCTAAAATGGACAGCAGAGGTCAGCAGAGAGCACTGTGGTCAGGACATCACAGGAAATTTATTTCTTTTTGGATTTCTCTTTAGTATACAGCCCCTAAAAAGTACTGGAAGGATTAAGATTTTTTTTAATAGAAGTTATTTACAAATCTGTTTAACTTTCTGGCACTAGTTGATTTAAAAAAAAAGTTTTCCACGGGAGTACCCCTTCAAATGGGTACTCCCGTGGAATTTTTTTTTTTAAATCAACTGGTGCCAGAAAGTTAAACAGATTTTTAAATTAATTCTATTTAAAAAATCTTAATCCTCCCAGTACTTATTAGCTGCTGTATACTACAGAGAAGGTTCTTCTCTTTTTTTATTTCTTTTCTGTCTATCCACAGCACTCTCTGCTGACACCTCTGTCCATGTCAGGAACTGTTCAGAGCAGGATAGGTTTGCTATGGGGAATTGTTCTTGACATGGACAGAGGTGTCAGCAGAGAGCACTGTGGTCAGACAGAAAAGAAATTAAAAAAGAAATGAACTTCCTATGTATTATACAGCAGCTGATAAGTACTGGAAGGATTAAGTTTTTTTAAAGTAATTCACAAATCTGTTTAACTTTCTGGCACCAGTTTATTTAAAAAAAAATTGTTTTCCACCGGAGTACCCCTTTAATATGATCCAAATGGCTACAAAAAGCGTATTTGCTTAAAGGGGTACTCCAGCTAAAGACATCTTATCCCCTATCCTAACGATAGGGGATAGGATGTCTGATCGCGGGGGTCTAACCGCTGAGGACCCCACGATGTCCGGCACGGCAGCAGCAGCATTTGGAGCTTCCTTGTTTGTGACGTCACCCCACGCCCCCTCCATTCATGTCTATAGGAGGGGGAGTGACCACTACGTACTCCCATAGACATGAATGGAGGGAGCGTGGCAGCTGTAGTCGCCAGTCCCTCGCGATCAGACATCTTATCCCCTATCCTTTGGATATCGGATAAGATTTTTTTTTGAGTGAGTACCCCTTGAAAAAGGAAAGAGTTGCATCTTGGCATGTTTGTTTATGGAACATGGCCCTTTCTGGCTGTATACACACTGGCACATATGAGTAGTCCTATCTTAGGCATTTATAGCTTGTCCATGGGATATTCTATAGCAGCCAACGGCTGTCTGGGCATGCTGGGAGTTGTAGTTTTGCAATATCTGGAGGTCCACAGGTTGAAGACCACTGTTCTATAGTTTCCTAAAAAATGAGGGTCTCACTTCTAGGACCTTACTGACCACCACACTTTCCATATCCTTCTGTGGGGAGGTGGACTTGTGCAGTGCTTTTTTCCTTAAAGCGTATGCCATTAAAGGGGTATTCCAGGCAAAACCTTTTTTTATATATATATCAACTGGCTCCGGAAAGTTAAACAGATTTGTAAATTACTTCTATTAAAAAATCTTAATCCTTCCAATAGTTATTAGCTTCTGAAGTTTTCTGTCTAACTGCTCAATGATAATGTCACGTCCCGGGAGCTGTGCATGATGGGAGAATATCCCCATAGGAACTGCACAGCTCCCGTGACGTGAGTCATCAGAGAGCAGTTAGACAGAAAACAACAACTTAACTTCAGAAGCTAATAACTATTGGAAGGATTAAGATTTTTAATAGAAGTAATTTTCAAATCTGTTTAACTTTCCGAAGCCAGTTGATATATAAAAAAAAGTTTTGGCCTGGAACACCCCTTTAACATAAAGAGTCTAGCAAGCAATGTTAAAAGAAAATGTGGGACAGCTTAGATTTATATAAGAAAAACTCAAGAAATGCTGTGTTTCCTGGAGCTGAGGTGATTATCCTTCCCTGGCTGTGAATAAAAGCATGCTAGTTTATCACTGGTGTTGTCTGTGTAGAAATTAAATCACTATACAATAAAGTATTTTTTACCATTTATATTTCTACTTTGAAGCTCATTTTTTAGAATTTTCAATAACATTTTGCGAACATTTTATATTACTATTATCATTATTTTGCAAACACCATTTCAAATATTGTAAACCTTAACAATAACCAGTGGTGGTGGGAATGTTCTCATTTAAAGGGGTTTCTCATGAAGACAAGCCTTGTCCATAATTCCTATTAGGATAAATGGATGTAATTGAGAGAGGGCTGCTCTGACCGACTCATGGAATATCTGCCATTTAATACTACATTTCCCCTGCAGCGGCTGAAATGTCTGACCAGGCAGAATGATTTACAATAGGTATTATTTCATACTGGAACAACTTGTTTTCCCAGATATCGTATTATCTAGGCCTATTACTTAGTCCCTTTTATACAACTTTGTTGTACAGATCTGTAATACAGCATCCATAGTCTGATATGCCCATACTATACCACATAGCTTAAGACACACAGGGTTTTTTCTTACTCAATGGCCCAGATTTATCAATCTGAGACAAAAATGGGTCTGAATATTATTTCAATCAGATTGAAAGCAATCAAAGCTCATCTTTCCTTTCACCAGAGCAATGAAAGGTGAAAGCAATGAAATGAGCTCAGAATATTTCCAGAAAGATTGTCCTTTACCCAATGTCATTGATAATGTATCGTCAATCATTAATGGCGAAGGGCTCGTTCACGCGGTCGTGCTCCAGTAAAGGGAACTCCGTCTGTCAGCCCATGGGGAGAATGGAAGTTGAACAAAGAAAAAAAAAGTGCATGTCCTATTTTTTTTCTCAGCTCAACTACTGTAAAATACTGGACACCCGACAGACCATTCAAGTCATTGGGATCTATCGGGACCCGGCGTTGTCAGTTGTGCTCTGAGCCGTTTAGGGTTCATTCGGTGCAAAGCAAAAGAGCAGAACGGACACCGAACAGGTCAGAGCACAATAGGTGTGAACCTAATATGTACTAAAAAATGTATGACTGTGTCTGCAATCGATCGTTTACCAGAAAAGTTTGTTCTATGGTGGTTCAACAATCAACCTACTTTATCTAATGTGTACTTTTTTTTTAGTTAAATATCTCCTGTGTTCTTTATCTTTGCATGGCTGTTGTACTCATATGCAATGGAGGTGGTGAGCCGGCTCTCCCAGCTCTCCTGCCTCATCAATATCCCCTCCCATCCCGCTCGCTTGCTGAATATGCTACCAAACATCTTCACTCTCACTCTCATCAGGGGATAAACGCACACTACACTCAACTTCCAGGTTTAGTGAGGCAGCTCTCACGTCATGCAGTTAAGATGTTTGTTAGCATATTCAGCAAAGGGGCGGGACGGAGGCAGAATATTGATGAGGCAGGGGAGCTGGGCAAGCTGGCTCCCCGCCTCCTGTGTGCACAGGAGGGGCCACTTAAGCGACCAGAACACAGGATATACTTAACTAATAAAAATAAGTGACCCCCTCTTTTTAGCACAGTATACTGGGTTTAGTGCGGGTGAATTAGCTGTCAGATTTTTTTAAAGATATATTTGAATGATTTGGTATAAATTCCTGATAAGTGAGGTCCCACCTGTGCAGGGGCGGACACAGACAACAGAGGGCCCCTGTGCAAAGAATGTGCCTGGGCCCCCCCCCCCCCAAAAAAAAAAAGTTATATGCCATAAAATTGCACTGCAACTCACATTAATCTGCATTAGATAGGCAGCAGTTCCCCCACATTAGGTAGCATAGATTCCCCACATTAGGTAGCATAGTTTCCCCACATTATGTAGCATATATTCCCCACATTAGGTAGCATTGCATAGTTTCCCCACATTAGGTAACGTAGCATAATTTCCCCACATTAGGTAGCGTAGCATATATTCCCCACATTAGGTAGCGCAGCATATATTCCCCACATTAGGTAGCGTAGCATAGATTCCCTACATTAGGTAGCGTAGCCCCACATTAGGTAGCGTAGCATAGCATATATTCCCCACATTAGGTAGTGTAGCAAAGATTCCCCACATTAGGTAGCATAGCATATATTCCCCACATTAGGTAGCATAGATTCCCCACATTAGGTAGCATAGCATATATTCCCCACATTAGGTAGCATAGCATATATTCCCCACATTAGGTAGCATAGATTCCCCACATTAGGTAGCATAGCATATATTCCCCACATTAGGTAGCATAGATTCCCCACATAAGGTAGCGTAGCATAACCCCAACAAACAAACACACACACACTCTCACTCACTCACCCACACACTCTTACCTGGCCTGCACTACTTACATTTGCCCATGGGGACTTCCTGGCAGAGGTGCGCGCTATAAGTGACATCATCGCACGCTCTGCGCTGGACGTCAGCGTCCAGGTGCTTGCGATGACGTCACTCACTGCACGCACCTCAGCCAGGAAGTCCCCATGGGCAGATGTAAGTAGCAGTTTAGTGACTGGGCAAGACTGGTTTCCCTGTCATATGTGCACTGGCAGGGCTGCCATCAGAAATTTCGGGGCCCCTTACACAACTCAAGGCCTGAGACCCCCACCGATCACCTCGGTTGAAGTGGTTCTCCAGCTGTTGGAAAGCTAAAACTCCCATCATGTCTGGAGAGCCTCAGGCAATGGGAGTTGTAGTTTTGTAACAGCTGAAGAGACACAGATTGGACACAGTTTTACCCATCATCACTGCAGAACTTACAAGTGACTACAGCTCTGATGGGACAGTCATAAGAACACACAATGATGTCAGTGACCTGAGTGACGTCTTCTTTTCTTCTTCATCTGGTCCAGAGACCAGGTCTTCCCCCAGCTCCATCTTCTCTGCAGAGTCTGACATCCAGACATCATTGGCTCCTCACTGTCAGCAGATCCTCATCCTCTGCATGAAGACAGTAATCATTATAACCTTGCCAGAAAGTGTAACCTAAATAAAATACTGCCCCACACTGTACCCTGAATATAATACTGCTATACACTGTACCCACTAAATATAATACTGCCACACACTGTACCCTGAATATAATCCTGCCACACACTGTACCCTGAATATAATACTGCCACACACTGTACCATGAATAGCATACTGCCATACACTGTACCCACTAAATATAATACTGCTATTCACTGTACCCACTAAATATAATACTGCCCCACACAGTACCCTAAATAAAATACTGTCACACACTGTACCCTAAATAAAATACTGCCCCACACTGTACCCTAAATATAATATTGCCAGACACTGTAACCTGAATACAATACTGCTGTACACTGTACCCACTAAATATAATACTGCTATACACTGTATCCACTAAATATAATCCTGCTACACACTGTAACCTGAATATAATACTGCCACACACTGTACTCCGAATATAATACTGCCACACATTGTACCCACTAAATATAATACTGCCACACACTGTACCCTGAATATAATACTGCTATACACTGTACCCTGAATATAATAATACTATACACTGTACCCTGAATATAATACTGCTACACACTGTGCCCACTAAATATAATCCTGCCACACACCGTACCCTGAATATAATAATGCTATACACTGTAACTTGAGTATAATACTGCTATACACTGTACCCACTAAATATAATCCTGCCACACACTGTACCCTGAATATAATACTGCTATACACTGTACCCACTAAATATAATACCTCTTATCCTCTGTGTCCTCATCATTCCTCATCACCCCCATAACCCCTGCCAAACCTCTCCTCATCACTACTATAACCCCCCCACACCTCTCCTCATCGCTACTCTAACCCCCCCACACCTCTCCTCATCACTACTATAACCCCCCCACACACCTCTCCTCATCACTACTATAACCCCCCCGCACCTCTCCTCATCACTACTATAACCCCCCCCACACACCTCTCCTCATCACTACTATAACCCCCGCACCTCTCCTCATCACTACTATAACCCCCGCACCTCTCCTCATCACTACTATAACCCCCGCACCTCTCCTCATCACTACTATAACCCCCGCACCTCTCCTCATCACTACTATAACCCCCGCACCTCTCCTCATCACTACTATAACCCCCGCACCTCTCCTCATCACTATTATAATGCCCCCTGCATCTCTCATCACCCCCATAACACCCCCCTGCACCCCTCTTCACCCCCATAACACCCTCCTGCACCTCTTATCACCCCCATAACCCCCCCTGCACCTCTCATCACCCCATAACACCCCCCCCCTCATCACCCCCATAACACCCCCTGCATCTCTCATCACTCCCATAACACCCCCTGCATCTCTCATCACCCCCATAACCCCCCCTGCATCTCTCATCACCCCCATAACCCCCCTGCACCTCTCATCACCCCCATAACCTCCCCATGCACCTTTCATCCCCCCATAACACCCCCTGCACCTCTCATCACCCCATAACACCCCCCTGCACCTCTCATTACCCCCATAACACCCCCTGCACCTCTCATCACCCCCATAACCTCCCCATGCACCTTTCATCCCCCCATAACACCCTCCTGCACCTCTCATCCCCCCATAACACCCCCTGCACCTCTCATCACCCCCATAACCTCCCCATGCACCTTTCATCCCCCCATAACACCCTCCTGCACCTCTCATCCCCCCATAACACCCCCTGCACCTCTCATTACCCCCATAACCCCCCCCCTCTCATTACCCCTATAACACCACAAGCACCAGTTCCCCTGCACCTCTCATCACCATTGTAGTCTGCAAACAACATAGCCCCCATCCAACCAGCCCCCCCCCCCCCCGTCCCGTTCACTCACCCTGCCGGGGTTCGGTGCAGCTGCTGCTCCTGTCAGAGTGTCACTGCACGGGGAGGATCCGTCGGGAGGCTGCTGGACTGGAGATCGCGCCGGGACAGGTCAGGTGACTGGAGTAGACTTGCGTGCCTGCGCAGGGCACGTCGACTCCCATCAGCCCCTGGCCTGTCCGGCCCTGCCGTACTTCTTAAGGGGCCCGCGCCCTAGAAAGAGCGGTCCTCATAGTCCTGCGGGCCCCCCAGACTATGAGGCCCGGTCATAGTTCTGACGGGTACCCAGCCAGGAGTCAGTGAGTGACAGTCGCAGTCACTCACTGACTAGCCGGAAAAAATAAAGTACAGGGACGTCTGGGCCTCCCTGAAGCTCCGGGCCCCATACAAGTGTATGGGTTTACCCCCTGATGGCGGCCCTGTGCACTGGGTCCGATGGTAGGACCGGCCCAGCGTGTGAGGGCGGGCCGGGCCGGGCCCCCTCCCACGCTGGGCCCCTGTGCAGCTGAACCGGCTGCACAGGCGATATGTCCGCCCCTGCACCTGTGGTACCCTTACCAATCACCAAACTTTCTATATACCTCAGTGGGGAGATGGTTGTTTGCTTTGTTTTTCTCCATTAAAGTCTATGGCAGTCATGGAAAGAGTCGAGCCAGCAATGCTGAAAGAAAATTGTGGACTAGCTTTAGTTTATATAAAAATACAGTACAAATAATGTAATTGCTGAATTCCTGGAGCTGAGGTGATTTACCTTAAGTGGCGGTGAATATGTGCATGCTGATTTATCTAAAGACACATATTTCTGTTGGAATATATGAGAAAGGTTAGTCATTGTTACACTGGTACTGACTGCGTTCCTTTTCACAAATGTAAGTTACATTTTGCTTACATTTTATGTTATTATAATTATTATTATGTTCCAAACACCATTTTAACACTGCAGTGGTGGTGGAAGGCAGTTGCAATGTTATCATTTAAATGGGTTGCTCATGACAAAAGCCCTGTCCAAAATTTCTATTAGGCTATAATGGAGGGGGGTCTTCATTAACTAAGAGACTGTCTTGAATGACTCAGGTCCATTAAAGAAGAACTCCAGCAAAAATTAACATATATTCATCCACAGGATAGGGGAAAAGTAGCTGATCGTGTGGGGACTAACCTTTGGGCCCCCCCACGATCTCGGGAACTGGACCCAGCGCTCAGTGAGGTTCTGCAGACGGCACTTGCTCCATTCATTTCTACGGGAGTGCCGAAAAGAGTACAGGACACCTCCGCATGGTGGATGGGGGACACGCTTTAATCAGAAAGTGCACTAAGAGCTTCCATTTTTTTGACCAAGCATGCTGCTGCAACCTTCTTTTTGTGTACTTTTATTTGTCACAGCAGCGGGCACCCGTGTATTAGGTAGTTGCGATGGCTATTTATATATATATACGGGGTCAGTACTTTCCTCAGGGAGAGGACATCTCTTCAGGTGTAACAGAGATTCAGGTTAGGCCAGGTCGAAACTTCCCTTTTGGGGAGTAGTCTGGCTTGGCATAACTCCCGGTCAGCTTTTTATATTCCTTAACAGGAGCTAAGCTGATACCAGGGAACACTACCTGAAAAGGTTGTGTAATGAGCTGCTTTGCATATTCCATATATATATATATATATATATATATCCTGGTAACTATAGGCCTGTAAGTTTAACATCTGTTGTAAGTAAGATTTTTAAAGGATTTTCTGAGGGAGGGCTATTCTGGAGTATCTTAATGAAAATAACCTAATAACATAGCACCAACATGGGTTTATGCGGGATCGGTCCCGTCAGACTAATCTGATCAGCTTCTATGAGGAAGTCAGTTATAGATGCGATTGGGGTGAAGCTGTGGATGTTATATATATATATATATATATATATATATATATATATGGACATTTCTAGGGTATTTGATTCTGTGCCACACAAAAGGTTAGTACATAAAATATGGATGCTGGGACTAGGGAAGGATATATGTAAAGGGGTAAGCAGCTGGCTCAGGGATAGGAAGCAGGGGGTGGGATCAATGGAACTTAATCTGTTTGGGTGACAGTTACTAGTGGGGTACCACAGGGGTCAGTACTGGTTCCACTTATTTTCAATATGTTTATTAATGACCTTGTAGAGGGATTACTGAGTAGAATTTCTATATTTGCTGATGACACCTAACTGGGTAAGGTGATCAACATAGAGGAGGATAACATAATATTACAGAGGGATCTGGGGAAGCTGGAGGCATAGGCACAGACAAGGCAAATTAATGTAGATTCATTAATGTAGATAAATGCAAGGTGATGCACTTGGTCCTTAAAAATGAAATGTACAATTATGCGCTAAATAATAAGATTTTAGGTAACACTTCTATCGAAAAAGACTTAGGGGTACTGGTGGACAGTAAACTGTACTTCAGTGATCAGTGCCAGGCAGCGGCTGCCAAGGCTTACAAAGTCATGGGATGTATCGAGAGGCATAGAGGCTTGTGACAAGGATATAATTTTTCCTCTGTATAAATCATTAGTCAGACCACATATGGAGTATTGTGTCCAATTCTGGGCCCCTGTATATAAGAAGGACATGACTGAACTGGAGAGGGTGCAGAGGAGGGCGACAAAGATAATGGTATGGGAGGATTACAGGACCAAGACAGGTTATCAAGCTTGGGGTTATTTAGTTTAGAGAAAAGACATCTTAGGGGCAATTTAATCACAATGTACAAATATATGAAGGGACAGTACAGAGATCTTTCTAGTGATCTTTATATAACTAGGCCGGTAACCATGACAAGGGGGCATCCTCTTATGTCTAGAGGAAAGAAGGTTTCACCATCATCACAGACAGAGATTCTTTACTGTAAAAGCAATGAGACTATGGAACTCTCTGCCGCGTGATGTTGTAATGTCTGATTCAATCAACATGTTCAAGGAGGGCCTGGATGTTTTTCTGGAAAAATATAACATTACAGGTTATGGATACTAGATTTATGGGGACAGAACATTGATCCAGGGATTATTCTGATGCCATATCTGAGTTGGAGGGAAATTTTCCTCTGTCATGGGGCAATTGGCATCAGCCTTATGTTTTTTATTTGCCTTCCTCTGGATCAACACACTAGGGTCCTAGGTTGAACTCGATGGACTCTTTGTCTTTCTTTCAACCTTACCAACTATGTTACTATAAATATTTATTTATTTATTTATTTATAAATATATTAGATTGTCTAATCTGTAGAGTTTGGAAAACATCTCATTCAGTAGAATAGTCATTGTCTTGGTCTTCGTTCGCTCTTAAGTTAGGTTTTAATAAATTTTATGTAACTTGACATGCTTTAAAACAGAAATCATGTTACCTTAGTAACCTTTCAAGCTGTCTGGTCTTATTTGGATACCCAAGATCATTTCTCTTATATCAGAGATGCACAGTGGATATCAAGGCAATATATGAGCCACATGTTATTGTAATTGAGGCTGACGGAGCAAGTGGGGTCAAGCAGCAAGGTAAATATTTCCAGTGCCTGAACAGATGACAAGAGTATGTTTTTATAAGGTTTTAATGTTCTTATAAGCGTATACCACATTTTCTTTTCCACAAGATTCACATTCGCTTTAAAGGGGTACTCCGCTGCTCAGCATTTGGAACAAACTGTTCCGAACGCTGGAGCCGGCGCCGGGAGCTAGTGACATCATAGCCATCACGCCCTCTCCCATAGACTTGCATTGAGGGGGTGATGCGTGACGTCATGAGGGGGCGGGGCTATGACATCACAAGCTCCCGACACCGTTTGTTCCAAACGCTGAGCAGTGGAGTACCCCTTTAAATTCTAATAGATAAGACAGTAGTTAGTATTCACGTTCTTCTTGCCTTTCTCTTTATATTTCCTTGTCAGTCACATGCATTAAAGATATTTCTGCATAAAGCTGTACAAAACTATACATTTTCTTATGTTGTTGCAGGATCTGCCTCCATATTTGTGCCAGCTGGATGTGACATTTGAAAAAGGTAAATCCTTTATTGCTATTCTGTTGTTTGCATAGCATAGTCCATGTTTACCAATGGAGATAAATAGCCCGGGGTTATGGTTCAATAAAACTTAAAGTAAATGTATCATCAGCCATGTACAGTTCTGTTTCACAGGCCATATTTTTCACTGTGTGGTGCAGTATTCTCTCTAGAAGCAAATTTTGTTTCCAAGCCCCCACAAAATCTTCCTGGGGTCTTACTGCCACTGTCTGCAGGTCAAGCACCACATGTAACTACTGCGTCTGACTCTGGTTCCCTTCCTACCGCTTTAGTCTCCATCGAAAGTCTAATCTCTGATATTTATAAAATATTGATGGACCCTTTCCGTGACTGATTTGTTAGAAACCTCTACATGGTTAAGTGGGAGTCTTTTTGGGTGCCCAACTTTCTGAGGATAAAGGGCATATCATCTAAAGTAATCTAAAGCTGCCAAAACTTTGTTCCCAATATAAAGAGGCCCAATATAACTTCTAATGCTTTAAATGTATCTCCTTATGGCTCTATTTTAGAGATCACCAGGAGTCTCAGTAATTTGAACCCCCAAGCCCCCCCGGATCATACAATTACTTGGCTTGACATCCCCTCTCATTGATGCAGTTTGGTCCATATGGGATCAATACTGGATCAGGCGAGAATATGATTGACCTGTTTCTCTCCCCAGATGACCTGTAGTATAACCACACTAGCTTATTATTGCTCACTTTACGCCTACCTCTTTACCTACTTATCCCCTTTTGTGTGTCCTGTCCTGTCTTTGCTTGCCCCCCCCCCCCCCCTCTATTATGCTGATGATCTTATACACAATGTTATATTCTTTTATGATTTATTGGTTACTTGCCCTTTGGTACAAGATCTTTCTAGCTACATATTATTGTGGGTTATTACTTTTTGTGCATGTTTGGGTTGTATTTTCCTGAAGATATGTATTGTACTTTGTTCTTTTTCTTATCCATGTAAGTTTGTTATAGATATGTTACATAGTTATATAGTTAGTACGGTCGAAAAAAGACATATGTCCATCAAGTTCAACCAGGGAATTGAAGGGTAGGGGTGTGATTTAATGGTTAATTTCTTAATAAGAAATACAGTAAAAAAAAAAAAAAAAAAAAAAAAAAAGGTAGTCCAGAGCATTTAGTACCGCTCTGTACTGTAGGGAGGGGCTACCAGACAGCCAGTCAGTGCATACATTCAGTAATACAGGTTTTACTAGTGAAATGCCCATTCTGATTGGTCAGTTGTATGTTTCGCAGATCTGGACTGTCTGTAACATTATATGCTGACTATGGTTTCAAGTTACAATGGTCCAGAAAAGACCATCATATGTTGAACATATTGTAACCTGTGGCCATTGTAAGTTGAGGGATCACTGTACTGTTCTGGTTGGTCATTTACACAGACACAAGAAAAATAAAACCCTTCTACTCGTCATAACAGGATTTTCTCGGTCATCACAGATTACACATTTGAACAGTGTAATACGGTGGAAAATAGTAATTGTCAGAGAAATGTAAGCAGATAAGAAGATTTCACTAGTCCGTGTAGTTTCAATGTAGATCTATTTTAAAATTAGAAAGTAGAAAATATTAGGTTTAGTTCAGATTGTTTAGTAAGCAAAGATCACAGAAAAAAAAGAATAATTTGTAAAAAAATAAATAAATAAATAAAATAATAAAATAAAAAAGGACACACAAAGGCTAGGTTCACGTTCACATATGTCCAGCCAGTTGTTTTATGCCTTCCTGTGGAAAACTATTATTATTATTTTTTTTTTCAAATCAACTGGTGCCAGAAAGGTAAACAGATTTGTATATTACTTCTATTAAAAAATCTTAATACTTCCAGTACTTATCAGCTGCTGTATGCTACAGAGGAAGTTATCTTCTTTTTGAATTTCCTTTCTGTGTGACCACAGTGCTCTCTGCTGACACCTCTGTCCATATCAGGAACTGTCCAGAGCAGGATAGGTTTACTATGGGGATTTACTCCTATTCTGGACAGTTCCTAAAATGGACAGAGGTGTCAGCAGAGAGCACTGTGGTCAGACAGAAAAGGAATTAAAAAATAAAAGAACATCTTCTGGAGCATACAGCAGCTGATAGGTACTGGAAGGAATAACAAACGAATTGATCTACAGTGGCATATGCTTTTTGGGTACATTTTTTTCTTGCACATGGCAAACCACACCTACTTTCCTTGGAATTTCAATAAAACAATCTGAACTTTACTGCAAGAAAGTGTTAATAAAAAAAGGTATACTTTTTTTTTTTGCAAATACTGATGCAACCGCACATCTAGATTCAAAACCCATACGGGTTAAAACTGTATGCAGTTTAAATTTATAGTATACGTTTGCATACAGTTTTGTCAGTTTTTAAGGCATACATTATGTATGGCAAAATCGTGATGTACATGCACCTTGACTATTCAGGTATGTAGCGTCACCTCCATGCCACTCTACTAATAATATGCAGCAACAGAGAATAAAATCTACCTAAAAAGTATGAAATCTGTATGAAATCAGAAGGGTATGGAAGTATAGCTGGGACCAATGGACTTTTCATTTAGATCTCAGCACTACTCATAACTTGTACAGAGCTGTAATATGTCCATATGCATACGCCTTTCATCCAAGATATCTATGCACACTATGAAAATTTTATGGTTGTGTCTATGCATTGATGGTAAATGTTGACTCATATTCTGTCCAGATTGCTGCTGTGAAGGTGGGGATGACAGACGAATCCCGCTGCTGAAAGAAGTGTTCGAAGCATTTCCAGAAACCCCCATTAACATCGATATCAAAGTGAATAATGACATTCTAGTGAAAAAGGTATTTGTCATGTCCACTCTGTTACTACTAAAAGTACCGGAATAGAGTACCTTCTAGGTTTTCACCCTTTATTCCTCCAGGATTCAGAAGCTTGACTTCTGCTACTAAGGCTAGGTTCACACTGTGGAATTTATGGGCAGAATTTCTGCCGGAGATCAACCTGGCGGCACTAGGACCGTGCGGACTGCATTGCCGTCCCTATAGATGTCAATGCATTTCTGAGCAGATCTCCTAAAAGATGCACCCAGAAATGCCTTGCCGTCTATGGGGATGGCAATGCAGTCCGTGTGGTCCTAGGGCTGCTGGCTAAATCTCGTAGTATTCCGTAGTATGAACCAAGCCTTAGGGGTAACTAGGATGCTCCCATCTGGTCCCAGTGTGGGTAACGGCTGGGCCAGTGGAGGTACAGAGTCAGACATAGACAACAGTCCGAGTCGTACACAGGAGTCTCAAAGCAAATGGGAAGGGATGCTTATGAGTATGGGAATCTCCTATATTCTATCAATACTCCCTAATAGGATTTCTCCAAAGTAGACAACCCTTTTAAGGGGGTACTCCGCTGGAAAACATAATTTTTTTTTTTTAAATCAACTGGTGCCAGAAAGTTAAACAGATTTGTAAATTACTTCTATCAAAAAATCTTAATCCTTTTAGTACTTATAATCTTCTGTATGCTACACAAGAAGTTCATTCCTTTTTTAATTTCCTTTTAGTGTGACCACAGTGCTCTCTGCTGACACCTCTGTCCATTTTAGGAACTTTCCAGAGTAGGAGCAAATCCCCATAGCAAACCTCTCCTGCTCCAGATAGTTCCTGATATGTACAGAGGTGTCAGCAGAGAGCACTGTGGTCAGGCAGAAAGGAAATTCAAAAAGAAAATAACTTCCTGTGGAGCATACAGAAGTTTATAAGTACTGGAAGGATTACGATTTTTTTAATAGAAGTAATTTACAAATCTGTTTAACTGTCATCAGTTGATTAAAAAAAAAGTTTTCCAGTGGAGTACCCCTTTAACTGCTCAGCTTAAGAGGTAATTGAATGCACTTTACCTGTAAGGGCTCATTCACACTACAGAATCTCCTGGAGATATTCTGGATGGAGATTCCATCTGGAGTGGGCGCCGGCAAAAGAAGCTGGTGCTAGGTTCACTCTGAAATGTGCCATCTCAATAGACAGTAATACATTTAAAAGTGAATTCTGCCGAAAGTAAATTTGTAAAAATGTAAAATTCTAAATGTAAATTTTTTCGGCCTAGTCTGGGGATTTTCCATAGCGTAAAAATCTCTTTGAGAACATTAGGCTGCTGCACCATATTTTCCAAGCAGAATTCTGGAGGGGAATTTTGCTTGGAAAATCCGTAGTGGGAATTATGCCCTAAGGGTTAACCCACATGCTGGGGTTGTGTTGCAGTTCCATTGCAGTTTGTGACTGCATCATTAACCTTAGTAAGTAATTCTACGGTTGGCAAATTTAACTAATGAGCAATGTCGATAGGGCCTGTGGCTTGTGCATGTTACTCTGTATTGCAGGCTGCTCCTGGACAGGTCGCTATTTAGCAGTGGCAAGTCCCGGTGCCAGCAGCAGTTATCGGGGGAATTGTGAGATTCGCTGATAATTGCGACTAGTACCTGGACCGGCCCCTGTTTAAAGCGCCATCTCCAGGTGTAATACAGAGATACGGGTGGCAGCTGTAGGCTGTTAGTGCAGCATGTAAGTGCGGACTATAAATGAATCTAAATACACTACATCATTCTCAAAGCAGAATTACGCGCAGTGAACTTTAACCTCAGTGTCAATGGGTCTTCCGCGAGAACCATTCACACTGAGCAATTTCAGCGCAAAGTAGGTACATGTTCATTCTTTGCACAGAAGTCCGCAAGCTCTGCATAGCCATTAATGGTGACGGCACAGGGCTGCGCAGTCCTACCGCCGAAGAATTACGTCAGCGGCTGCCAGACTGAATCTCCGCTCGCTGAATTCCGCTCGCAGAGATTTTCTCAGTGTGAATGCACTCTTAAATTGCTAAATAGCAGCTGCTGACAAGTATTAAAAAACTCAGGTTAACAGCAGCATTTCAGAAGCAGTTATTGCATGTGGTCACCGCATAGCAACTGCAAAGCAACCTGATGTGGCGTTTAGCCTGAAGGGAGAAAACACATGATCCGGTTGCCTTGCAGTTGCATGTCAGTTTTCCATAGTAAGAAATGAAAGAAATTTATTACAGTATTGAAAACAACAACGCAACTGCAACGCAACCTTAACACGTGTTTTCATCCTAAGGCCCATTTCACTACAGTATTACAAGCGCACTTTTGTGTCCATATTACAGATTTTAGTCCCGTCCTCACTGGATTTCCAATGGCCTGAGCTGATTTCCTTCATGGCTGATTCATTGCTTTTGGTAAATGTAACATTTCCAGCCGTGTATGATCATGTCTTTCCAGCTTAAAGGGGTACTCCCCTGGAAAACACACACATATATATATATATATATATATATATATATATATATATATATATATATTTTTTTTTTTTTATCAACTGGTGCCAGCAAGTTATACAGATTTGTAAATTACTTCTTTTTAAAAATCTTAATCATTCCAGTACTTATCAGCTGCTGTATGTTCCACAGGAAGTTCTTTTCTTTTTGAATTTCCTTTCTGTCTGACCACAATGCTCTCTGCTGACACCTCTGGAGAGGTTTGCTATGGGGATTTGCTCCTGCTCTGAACAGTTCCTAAAATGGACAGAGGTGTCAGCAGAGAGCACTGTGGTCAGACAGAAAGGAAATTCAAAAAGAAAAGAACTTCCTCTGGAAAATACAGCAGCTGATAAGTACTGGCAGATTATTAAAAAGAAGTAATTTACAAATCTGTTTAACCCCTTCCTGCTATAGGACATATGCATACATCCCAGCACCCGACACGTTCGCGCGCTGGGACATATGCATACGTCCTAGCGCTCTCCGGCACTGGAGATCGGCGGCAGGACCCGGCTGTCAATCATAGCCGGAGCCCCGCCGCAGCTACAATCGTGCCAGTCCCGGCAGCTTTAAACCCATAGATGCCGTGATCAATCCTGATCACACATCTATGGTGTTGACAGCGCGCTCCCCCTGTTCACCAATGGCGGTGCCGCAATACGATCTCTGGTTGCCGTTGGTTGCTATGGCAGCAGGAGGTCAGATCATGTCCTCCTGTCTGCCTGCTACGAAAGCCTGTGAGATCCAGCCAAATGTATTGCAGCATAGTATAACCTGTAAAAAGTGTAAAAAATCAAATAAAAAGTTCTTCAATAAAAGTATCAAGTGTAAAAAAAAAAAAAAAAGCCCCTTTCCCAATAAAAGCCCTGTATTATCACCAAAAAAGGTCAAACACACAAATCATATACATAATAGGTACTGCCACATCCGTAATGATGTGTACTATAAAACTATAGTGTAAATTATCCCGCACAGTGAACGCCGTAAAAAAAAAATACATAAAAAAAACGCAAAATTCGCCAATTTTGGTACAAATAGCGGAATAAAAAAGATCAAAAGGTAGCACGTATCACAAAAATGATACCAATAAAAAGTACAGCTCATCTTGCACAAAATAAGCCCTTACTCAATGGTGTCGGATGAAAAATAAAAAAGTTACGGCTGTTGGAAAATGAATGGCAGAAAAATAATTTTGCATAGAAAGCTATATAAAAGGGGTATCGCCATAATCGTACTCACTAGAGTTGAGCAAACTTACAGTAAATTGGCTCGTAGCGAACTTCGCAGCTCGGCTGTTGATTACTTTATTCTGCATAAATTAGTTCAGCTTTCCAAGAGCTCCAGTTGTCTGGAAAAGGTGGATACAGACCTAGGAGACCTAAGACTGTCATCCCGGACTTTTCCAGGCAACCAGAGCCCTCGGAAAGCTGAACTAATTTAATAATAGTAATCAACAGCCGAGCTGCAAGGTTCGCTACGAGCCAAGTAACTGTAAGTTCGTTCCACTCTAGTACTGACCCACAGAATAAATATAACATCACTTTTACTGCACAGTGTATACCAGAAATGTTCCAGTTTTTCACAATATTTTGGAGTTTTTCACAAAAAATGCTGCATGTATCAACAAAAATGCACCACTTATATAAAGTACAATATGTCACGAAAAAACTTTCTCAGAATCGCTCCTCTCAGAAGCGTTCTAAAGTTATTACCATTTAAAGAGATACATGTCAAATAAAAGATAAAATAAAAAAAAGCCTGGTCATTAAGATAAAAAATGTGTCTTAAGGGGTTAACTTCCTGACAGCAGTTGATTTAAAAAAAAAAAATTGTTTCCCAGTGGAGTACCCCTTTAAACAAGGGAGAACAACTTAATTTCTAAAACAAATCGTTTCCAAGATGTAGCTGCCGCTTCCTTCCCGTGTCTTTTTCAGAAGGGATATGACACTTGGGAGTTTATATGGTGTTTGTTGATTCTGTACTTTTTCCTCGGCTGAGAATTCCCTGTGTCATCTGGGAGCACTAATATATATCCATTCAGCGGCCAGCACTCAGCTGCTGTCAGGCACACCATTAATTCAGCTTGTTTATTGGCTTTAAGTGACAGTAACAAATCCGCAGGCTGCAGCTTTCTTCTGGATCAGCTTTATTGCTGAGGAAACGTAATGTAAGTCAGCAATATAATGAAATGATGCTGATCGGATGGAGATAAACACAGGTTACTGCTCTATTAAAGGGGTACTCCACTGCCCCAGCGTTCGGAAAATGTTCCTAACGCTGAGCACGGGTGTAGTGACATCACAGCCACGCCCCTTATGACATAAGGCTCCAGCCCCTCAATGAAAGTCTATGGGAGGGGGCGTGGCGGCTGCCACGCCCCTCCCATAGACTTGCATTGAGGGGCTGGGGCATGATGTCATGAGAGGCGTGGCCGTGATGTCACTACACCCGTGCTCAGCATTCTGGGGCAGTGGATTACAGTGACAGGTCAATTGTTCACATTAGATTTATAGCTAATTTCTTTGCCAGAAGACAGATTTGACTTCATATGTATCATATGACAAAATAAGCATACAGTTGTATATCACAGCAGGACTAAGGTCCTGGTCAAGCTAGTAATGATATATCATACTGTACACTAGAAAATGTGTAATCCATGCACATAGTTTATCAGTTATGCTTCTACAATGGTAGAAATACCAGAACCAATAGTTACGTGATATTCAGGGATAAATAACATAGCATCCATCCATGAGACCCAAACAAATCTAAAGGGTGCCCATTGGGGGGTACGTGCAAAGAGCCTCCACTAGAAAGCTCCCAGAACCAGAGGTTGCATTTTGTTCCTGTCATTCCACTGAAAAGGCATTTGGGAGGCCATGGAGACTTGGTTTAAAGTTTTCACCTTTCGACAAGAGGAACTCATGCAAATGACCCCTGCCGGCAAGTATCACGGAGGTGCCGAACTATGCAGCGCGCCCAGCAGCAGAGCACGCGTCATAGCCGGGACCTGTGGCTAATGCCGAACATCACCCATCGCGGTGATGATGTCCGGCATTAACCCTATAGACGCCGCGTTCAAAGTTGAACGCCACATCTAAAAGCCCTGAAGTTAACTGCCGGTTAGCTCAGGGATGCTGATCAGGATCACAGCAGTGAAATCGTGGTGTCCCGATCAGCTGTGAGGACAGCTGGAGGTCCCTTACTGTGCTCCGGGCCGTCC
This sequence comes from Hyla sarda, assembly GCF_029499605.1. NCBI lineage: Eukaryota > Metazoa > Chordata > Amphibia > Anura > Hylidae > Hyla > Hyla sarda. The sequence goes on along the minus strand of NC_079190.1, from coordinate 384,867,020 downwards.
AATCGTCGCTCCTTTACTGCAGCCATCCATGGCAGGCAGTAGTAAAGGAGTGCCAATAACACTGATCAACGCTATGCTATGGCATAGCATTGATCAGTGTATGCAATCTACAGATTGCATGTAATAGTGCCCTATGGAGACAAAAAAAAAAAAAAAGTAAAAAAATTATTTTATTTATTTTTTATATAAAAAAAAAAGCCCTTCCGCTCATAAAAACAAAATACCCCTTTTTCCCATTGAAAAATAACCCCTGTCACATGACATAGAAAAAAGTATTGGTAGTTGGTATCGGCGAGTACTTAAAAAAAAGTATCGGTACTCGTACTTTAAAAAAATGGTATCGGGACATCCCTAGTATATTAAAGGGGTACTCAGGAGGGAAAAACATTTTTTCCAAATCAACTGGTGCCAGAAAGTTATACAGATTTGTAAATTACTTCTATTTAAAAATCTTAAACCTTCCAATATTTATCAGCTGCTGTATACTACAGAGGAAGTTATGTAGTTATTTCCAGTCTGACCACAGTGCTCTTTGCTGTCACCTCTGTCCACATCAGGAACTGTCCCAAGCATCACAGGTTTGCTATGGGGATTTGCTCCTGCTCTGGACAGTTTCTGACATGGACAGAGGTGGCAGCAAAGAACACTCTGGTCACGCTGGAAAGAACTACACAACTTCCTCTGGTGTATACAGTAGCTGATAAGATTTTTTTTTAAATAGAATCAATTTACATATCTTAATAATGTTTGGGCTCCAGTTCATTTGAACAGAGTACCTCTTTAAGTTGCGATATCTCAGCTTTACAATCAACCTATTGAAACCAACAGCTGAACAAACCAATGCCTCCCATACCACACAAGCAATCCTTGGATGTATTAATAGTCCATAATACTTTGTATTGTCCCAGTACCACATGCTACCGCCTTTTATTATATTACATTAGCGTTTACATGAATCGCTTGTAGTTCATTCTGGGATCTTTGCTGAATATCTATGTTTTTGTTATTATACTAGGTAAAGATATCCCCATTAAGCTTCCCAGAATTAAATTCAGTTATTAAAGATAGCGGGAACATATGCAGAGGGAGGTAGACCTCCTGTTGTGTCATATTCTACAGAAACCTTATGGAAATGAAACCTGTGGGAGGAAATGTTCACTTTAATGTGAGTTCTGTGTATTCCGGCAGGTCTCGGAACTCGTAAGAGAACACAAGAGAGAGCACCTGACTGTGTGGGGTAATGCCGACTACCAGATTGTTCAGAAGTGCCATAAAGAGGTAAGGGCAGAATAACTGTACAGTACAGATCTTCTGTATTGGGCGTGCTACGGGTACAGCTGAACACTTCATATGTAACAGGGTTAAAAAGAGGATTAAAAGTCATGTTGCTTTAATTCCTTATTATTGTGATTACCTTATATTCACCTGAGCATAGATTTAGTGATGGTTTGAGTATAGCATTTTACTTTTATCCTTATTATATGAGGATTACTGCATAATGCTCGCTATACTGCTCAAGTTAAAGTCACCTTGAAGCTCTTAATGTATAAGTAGGTACCTGGCTCTGGTTTCAGTACGGGGTTGTGCGCTGCCCTGCCTTTCGGAGTTCCGCTCGCAGCGTCCGGAAGTTCATTACTCCGAACGCTGTGTGCGGGCTTCCGTGTTCGCGGCCGGCCCCTCGTGACGTCACGCCCGCCCGCCCCCTCAACCAAAGTCTATGGGAAGGGGGCGTGACAGCGGTCGTGCCCCCTTCCCATAGACTTTCGTTGAGGGGGCGGGCGTGACGTCACGAGGGGGCGGCCGCGAACACGGAAGCCCGCACACAGCGTTCGGAGTAATGAACTTCCGGACGCTGCGAGCGGAGCTCCGAAAAGCAGGGCAGCACACAACCCCTTTAAGTTACAATATTAATTGGTTCCAGGACGACCATTGTATGTTGAAACCATTGTATGTTGAGACCATAACTCTATGGAAACCTGGTAATTGGTTCTGGAGCCACCAAAATGTCATCCAAAAATAGGAAAATGTGAGGATTAAAGAAAAATAAGTAGATAACTAATACAGATAAAGCAAGTTCTTACATGCAAAAGTAAGAAAGATCTGCTGGGAGCTGTAAATCACTGTCTATGTCAGTGTTTCCCAACCAGAGTGCCTCCAGCTGTTGCAAAACTACAACTCCCAGCATGCCCGGACAGCCGTTGGCTGTCCGGGCATGCTGGGAGTTGGAGTTTTGCAACAGCTGGAGGCACCCTAGTTGGGAAACAATGGTTTAATGTGAGGACAGGAGCTTCTTCAGGGTCATATACAGTACACACAATGGGGGACATGTATGAAAGATTTTACCCCTGTTTTGTGTGTATTTTTTTGTGCAAAATTTTGCGCAAGCCCTTTTTTCCCCCATTTTTTTGCGCACATTTTGGTAGAGCATGTCCTCCAGATGTGGCCTAATCAGGGTACCTTGGAGTGACCTCTATAGTACGCATGGATTTATTAACTGCGTACTTTTCCTTTACAACAAAAATTTTGCCGCAAGAGCTGTTTTTTTTTGCGCAAATATAAGCCATCTTGGACTTAACGTACCAAGATGCTCTAAATCATCGATTCTATTTTCCAAAGAGTGGATTGAGGAGATTACTATATTTACCCGCAATTTATGAAGCTCATTGCGCTTGATTGATAAATTTAGAGCTTCTGCACATAATTTAGAATTCGGGAAAAGGGGTAAACTGCTTCTACCATACACAAATAATGATACATGTCCCCCCGTGTCCCAAATGGTGCAACCCTTGCTTGGTGTCCAAAGGAGCAGCTAACCCAGGCACATGTAAGGAGTAGTACAGAACTTGTAGTTCCTCCCTGTACTGTAGGGGGCGCTACCAGACAGCCGGTCAGTGCTTGTACTTCAGTAATAGACGTGATTTACCAGTAAAATGCCTGTTCTGATTGGTCAGTTCCTCCAGTTGTGACATGTTTCACAGATCTGGACTCTCTGTAGCATTGTATGGTGAGTCTGGTTTCAAGTTACAATGGTCCAGAAAAGACCATTGTATGTTGAACCTATTGTATGTTGAGGCCATTGTAAGTTGAGGGATCGCTGTATTTCCGATGTAGATCAATAAGCAAATGCTTCACTATTCTACCCCCCAAAAATGCTCTCAGTGCCATCTACTGGACAACTCAACATAGTGCAAGAGTCAGGCAAAGACCTGTATCGATCGGTAATAGATCCAGTGACATGTGTTTGCTAACTTATAGCAAGTGAGATTTCCTTCATGTCTTTTAGAATTCGGACACTTGTGAATCTTAAAGGACAACTGCAGCGTTATGACACTTATCCCTTATCCACAGGATAGGGGATATGTGTTTGATTGCGGGGATCCGACAGCTGGGACCCCTCGTGATCTCCCTAACGGGGCGCCGCCATTAGAGCTTATGGTGAGCGCTAAGGCGCGTTGCGTCGACCTAGAGGTCGACGGTGACGCCCCGTCTCCTCCCTGTCCCCAAACAGTTCTATGGGGGAGACGGGGACGCACGAACACTGCCTCCCCGCCTCTCCCATAGAGATGTATGGAGGAGGCATGCCGGATGCAACGTCATGCTGCGGCCGGCACGCCCCCTACACGGGACAGCCGCGGCCCCGTACAGGAGATCACAGGGGGTCCCAGCGGTCGGACCCCCCCCCCGCAATCAAACACTTATCCCCTATCCTGTGGATAGGGGATAAGTGTCATACCGCTGCAGTTGTCCTTTAATCTTCTTACAAGCTCACGGCCCATAAGAACGCATGTTAAAAAGGTAGCATGTAATCTCAATGAGGGTGGACGTGTGCTTTAAAGGGTAGCTCCCACCATCCTATTTATTTTTTTTGCTAGCCCGTTCCCCCCCCGCTACGACACTAGCCAGTTTCCTCCTCCCCCCCCGCCCCGCATACCCCGTTCCCTCATTACACTTGCAGTTACTGCAGAGTCCGGCAGCGGGCGTGCAGGGACAGCAGCGGCAACGAGGCGGCGGCGGCAATGTGCGGGAGGAGTGGCCTCCCATCCAGTGGCCGGGGAGCCAATGCTCTTGCTCCCGCCTGTCTGATTGACAGGCAGGGAGCGAGTGCAGCCTAACTGAAAAAGGACTGATTGCCACTCCAAAATCAGTCCTTTTTCAGTGGCCGGTTTTTAAATGTAAATTAAAACTTTTTAATGAAAAAAAAAAATAATAGAAGTATATTAGAGATATGTTGTAGTACATAAGTACTACAACATATCAAAAACTAAAGTTGGTGACAGTGCCCATTTAAACATTTTAGTTTAAGGTGCAAAATAGGAAAGCTCTTAAAACTTTATTATAAATGTTGTTAAAATAAAACTATATCCCTTTAAATTGTAATGTAAAAAAAAGAGGAAAAAAAAGTTTTCAAATCAATTAGAACCAGAAAGTTAAACAGATACTTCTATTTAAAACACTCAAGCCTTCCAGTACTTATCAGCTGCTGTATGCTCTGGAGGAAGTCATGTTGTCTTTCAAGTCAGACGCAGTACTATCTGCTGCCACCCTTGAGTGTGTCAGGAACTGTCCAAGACAGGAGAGGTTTGCGATGGGGATTTGCGTCTTCTCTGGACAGTTCCTGAAACAGACAAAGATGGCAGCAGGAAGCACTCTGTTTGGATGGAAAGACTACACAACTTCCTCCAGCAGCTGATATTTACTGTAAGGTGAGAGATATTTAAATAGAAGCAGTTTCTGGGCTTTTTTTGTCCCCCTTTGGAGTACCCATTTATTCCCTTCAAGTGTTCCTGTCACGCCCCCTCTCATAGACTTTCAATGAGGATGCGTGGCCATGACGTTGCAAGCCTCCACCCTGCATCACCAGTTATCCAGATGTCTGGGGTGCCGCAGCCAAGATCGTGGGGGTCCCCAGTGATCAGACATCTTATCCCCTATGCTTTGGATAGGGCATAAGATGTCTAGAGGCGGGGTACCCCTTTAAGTGGTTAAGGTTGGTTTAACACCAATCTAATGCAGACATATTGTTAGTCTATAATGTTATGTCCATATTGCACTACGAGTCCTTGCTGTCAGTTTGGGTCCTTAGAGCTGTGGTCAGGCCAGGACTTGTTGCCATAATATGGATGTAAGTATCTGTTGTGTGAACCCAGTCTAAAAGGTCCTCTGTAGAAACATTCCACACAAAATCTGGGTGGAAATTGACTTGAGGTGCACTTTTCAGATCTGAAGTATGGGAATTTTGGTGTTGGATATACTGCAGAGAGTTCACAACTGTACAGATAGACACTTTATTATATTAACCTTGTGACAGTTTTTTTCTGCATGGTTCAGCTAATAATGCAAGATATTGACCCTAGTGGAGAAGAATATTAAAGGACAATCCATGTAATGCAGTGTTTCTGTTTATAATCCTAGAACGGCAGCATCCCTCTGCTTTTCTGCTCTCAACGGGTTCTGCTCCTGGTTGGACTATTCTATACAGGACTTCTCCCCTTCTTTCCACTTTGGGAACAATTCTTAGAAATTCCGATGCCTTCTATAATCATGAAGTAAGAAATACCTGAGATCTTCTGTCTGTTATCATATTTCTGCATTTTAAGGGTACGCAAAATACGCAGCCGATTTTGCTTCCCATCTACTTCAATGGGTAGGCACATACCCAGCAGCAAATACTCAGAAAAATACGGCATGTGGGAATGTACCCTAAAATCCCAAGTTTACATTTGATCATACATATAAATGCAACGTATGCATTATACAGTTGTGCTAAAAAGTTTTCACACCCTGGCAGAAATAGTGAAATGTTGGCATTGATTAAAAAAAATATATAACTGATCATGTAAGAAAAAAAATGAAAACTAACTTATTCAAAGAAGCATAGGGGTAAATGTCTGATCGCAGGGGGTCCAACCGCTGGGACCCCCGCAATCTCCCATACGGGGCCCCCAGCTCGGCCACGGCTCTGCTAGAGGGAGTTTCATCACCCAACACGTCAGCTGGTTAAAACATGTCCCCTCCATTCATCTCTCTATGTCTCCGCCTCTTCCTTAGAGATGAATAGAGGGGGTGTGTTTCCACCAGCTGACTTACTGGGTAGGAAACATCACTTCCTTGAGCAGAGCTGGGGCCCCATATGGGAGATCGCAGGGGTCCCAGCAGTCCGCTCCTCCATGATCAGACATTTATCCCCTATCCAATGAATAGGGGATACATTTCTTACAACTGGGCATCTTCTTTAAGGATAGCTATTATCAAAATGATAACAGAAATGGCCTGATCAAAAGTTTACATACGCTCGAAAGCTTGGCCTTGTTACAAACACACAAGGTGACACAAACAAGTTAAAATGATAAGTAAGGGTTAACTTCCCACACCTGTGGCTTTTTAAATTGTAGTTAGTGTCGTTGTATAAATAATCAATGAGTTTGTTAGCTCTCTGTGAATGTACTGGACAGGCTAGATACTGAGCCATGGGGAGCAGAAAAGAACTTTCAAAAGACCTACACAAGAAAACATTATAAACATGAAAAAGGGTGTTAAAAGGTATTCAAAGTCAGTACTCAAAATAATTCCAGTCAGTACTGTTTAATCACATATCAGAATTTGGGAATCTCTTTATACCAAGCCAAGATCAGATGACCAAGAAGCATTTCAGCCACAACTGGCAGAAGAATTGATCGGGATACAAATAAAAACCCACAGACTTTTATTACTGTGCAACGCGTTTCCTGGTCGAACAGACCACTTTGTCAGGCACAGTGAATAGAACTTGATGCAGACAACTTTCTACATTGTGTACTAGCTGTACTGGGTTACTGTAGCTGAGCTGTGTCAGCTTCCATCAGCTCTTGCCAACAGCTGACTGGTGGCATACCGATGAGATATTTATGGCCTATCCTGAGGATAGGCCATCAATACACAAAGTTCCAGAAAACCCCTTTACCACATGCATGCTTGAATTAAATTAGTATACAGTTTAATTACAATGAGGAGGTAGCTTTTTCTTCAAGTCAATTTGACTACTTAAGAAGCCTAATGAACTTAGTAGCAAGGATTAACCGTTAATGCCGGTCATACCAATGTTCAGCATTAACCCTTTAGAGCCTACAATCAAGTTGGATTGCGAGATCTAAAAGCATTAAATTACTGGTGCCAGTCTTTGCGGTGAGCTGATCGGTACCCCTGCAGTGCGATCGCAGGGTCCCAACCAGCTAACATGACAGCGTTAGATCCCTTACCTGCCTCTGTAGCATCGGATCTGCGCTCTTAGTATACAGGCTACATAGGCAGCCTGTATAAGATGAGTGCCGATACCACTGTTTAATGCTATGCTATGGTATAGCATTAAACAGCGTTTTCAATTGAAATATTGCATGTAATAGTCCTCTATGGGGAATAAAAAGATGAGAAAAATAAAAAAGAATATGAAAAATTTAATAAAATGTGAATAAATCATAAATATAAATAAATAAATAATCATCCCCATTTTCCTGTTTTTCAAACAGAATAATGTGAACAATAATAAACACAATTGGTATTGCTGCTTGCATGCATGTCGAAACTATTAAAATACAATGTTAATATAACCACTAAAAAAATACCAAAGTCCAGTGCAGATTGTTTGGTCACTTCATCTACCAGAAAAAAATAATAAAAAGCGATCAAAAAGGCCCATCCAAACAAAAATTGTACAGTTAAAAACTACCGATCAGGGCACAAAATATGAGCCCTCAAACAGCCCTGTATACGGAAAATTTTAAAATGTTATAGGGGTCAGCATAGGGCAATTTTAAGCACACTTATTTTCTTTAAAAAAAATGTAAAGTAGTAGTATGAAACAAAACCTAAATAAATAGGGTATCTTTGTAAAATATATAAACCTACAGAATATAGATACTGTGTCTGTTTTACCATAAAGTGCTGTATTTTGTATCTTCCTACAGGCTCAAGGATCCCTCGAAAATGAGCAGAAGTCACAAGTTTGTTGTGTGGCTGGCAGATGCGTAAGCAATACATTACTAGATTTATTTAGGAATTCCTTATTTATAGAACAAACAAATGAAGATGATGCACACCATAACATCCATACCAGCAACCTGAAATACTGAATAGATTAGTAGGTTAATTTAATTTTTGACAAAGTTTGCCTATTTCCTGCTCTTAAAGGGGTACTCCGGTGAAAACCTTTTTTCTTTTAAGTCAACTGGTGGCAGAAAGTTAAACATATTTGTAAATTACTTCTATTAAAAAAATCTTAAACCTTCCTGTACTTATTAGCTGCTGAATACTACAGAGGAAATTCTTTTCTTTTTGGAATGCTCTTTGATGACATCACGAGCACAGTTCTCTCTGCTGACGTTATTATAATAATAACGCTTTTTTTATTGTTGTCCTTAGTGGGATTTGAACCCAAGTCCCCAGCACTGCAAGGCAGCAGTGCTAACACTGAGCCACCATGCTGCCCTTAGCATACATCTGCTGTGCATGGTTGCTAAAATGGACAGAAATGTCAGCAGAGAGCACTGTGCTCGTGATGTCATCAGTGTTCCAAAAAGAAAGAAATTACCTCTGTAGCATTCAGCAGCTAATAAGTACTTGAAGGATTAAGATTTTTTAATAGAAGTGATTTACAAATATGTTTAATTTTCTGCCACCAGTTGATTTAAAAGAAAAAAGGTTTTCACCGGAGTACCCCTTTAAAGAAGAAGTCCCACATAGGAAAATGTATCCTTTGGATAGGGGATAAGTGTCTGATGATGGGGCGTTCGACTGCTGGGAACCCCGCAATCTTCAGTACGGCGCTCCGGTTCCTATCATGCACGGTGCAGGGGTTGGCATGCGCTCTCTATTCCTCCATTCATTTCTATGAGAGAGCCGGAGATACATGAGCGCTGTACTCATGTATGTCCTGTTCTCCCATAGAGATGAATAGAGGACGCGTGCCGACCCTGCCCTGTGTGTGACTCCCTTTGGATAGGGCAGTGGTCTTCATCCTGCAGACCTCCAGTTGTTGCAAAACTACAACTCCCAGCATGCCCGGACATCCAACGGCTGTCCGGGCATGCTGGTAGTTGTAGTTTTGCAACATCTGGAGGTCCGCTGGTTGAAGACCACTGGGATAGGGCATACATTTTCCTACGTGGGATTTCTCCTTAAAAGGAGTTATCCAGGGATAAAAACACAGAGCTAATATCTTTCAGAAACAGCACCTCCTCTGTCCTCAGTTTGTGTGAGGTATTGCAGCTCAGTTTCATTGAGGTGAATGGAGCAAAGTTGTAATACCACACACAAGCTGAGCACAGAGGTGGTGCTGTTTTTGAAAGAAATTAGCTCTGTATTTCTATCTCATCCTCCTCAAAAGTTACACTATGCATTTAGAATGCTTCTCTGTATTATTACCGTATATAGCTTCGCTGACTGCCACCTTGCAGCCTAATGGGAACATGCCATTAAGTTTTTATGTAAAGGTGACCCTGTCATTTGCAATAACTATTGACACAATGCAGAGACATGTCAAAAGTTTTGATCATGGCCCCACCGATCTTTAAAATGAGCCAGGAAAGCGTTCAGTCGAGCACTTCACTCCCTGGCTTACTGTAGGACATGGGCTCCATTGTAAGGCTAGAATTTTCCTTCATGTCAGTAAACATACCCAAAAGACGAAGTATGTGACCAGATAAGTATATTTGTCTTGAATTTTTTTTATAAGGCTATGTTCACACGATGGAATTTCAGTGCAGAATTCTGCAGAAGAATTCCACAGGGACGTTCCGCTGCAGCAGAGTCCCATTGATTTCTGCGGCAGATTATTCCAAAGCAGCATAACTGTCCGCATGTTCTGCCTGTGTCCGCATGGAAATTTTCCGTGCGAACATTCGCCCATGTGAACATAGCCTTACTCTCTCTACACATCGTAGGCATTTCATTTTATGTGATGCATTTTATTTGTTTCAGATTAATTATGAGAAAGTCCCTGTTCGAGCACCTGAAAGCTCGAGGAATCCAGGTACGTGTTAAAATAATACCTAGATATGTGTACTATAGTCACTTCAGATGAATCAGTGGATCAACAAAATGAACATTGCACCATTGGCCGAGACTTATCCATCTGTCTGACACAAAAACCTGTCTGATTTTTGTCTCAACCAATCCCAGCGCAGCTTTCATTTTACCAGAGCAGTTTGAGAAATAAAAGCTGAGCTCTGATTACTTTCTGTGGGTAAATAAGAACATTATTGTCTTGGACAGATTGATAAATCTGAGTCATTGGGGGAGATTTATCAAAACCTGTCCAGAGGAAAAGTTGTCTAGTTGCCCATAGCAACCAATCAGCTTGCTTCTTTCATTTTCAACAATGAAAGAAGCGATCTGATTGGTTGCTATGGGCAACTGGGCAACTTTTCCTTTGCACAGGTTTTGATAAGTCTACCCCATTGTGTCCATTGTTCTACTCCGTCATGGGGGGCACTGAATCTGTTACATGACGGACACCAGTTGTGCCTTACAGACCCCACTCAGGCTTCTCTCATGGTATTCAGTATTTTACTGAACAAAATAACTTAGAGCTTTTTTGTCCTGTATTTTCGCCAGAGAATGCAACAGAAACTCCAAAGGAAACATAGAAACAGTTGAAACACAGTGGGAATTTTGCAGAATGTCGCCTGAAAAATACAGCAGACGTTCAGCAAATATCAGGCGCCAGCTGGCAGGCACAGGCTAGCACTAGGGCAACTTGGAAATGTGTTGTCTCCATAGATGGAAATGCATTTCAAAGCGGATTCCACCGAAAGAATGAACTTGTTCATTCTTTTGGCGGACACCGGAATTGCAATTACTTTGCCAGGAATATCTGCCGCAAAAATTCTGACGAGTGCACGGTGCAGCAGAATCCTATTTAAAACAATGGGACTCTGCTGCAACTGAATTTCCGAGCAGGATTTTTATGCCCGATTCTGCTTGGAAATTTCATCGTGTGAACATGGCCTTAAAGACCATCCCTGTGATAAGAAAGGATGGCATATGTCTGGGAAATGCCATCACTTTCTGATTGGTGGGGTTCTGCTGCTTTTGTTCTGTGCCCCCTTCAATGTCTTTCCCTGTATATTCGCACTCCGGGTCACGTAAAGTGGTTCTCCGCCCCTAGACCTCTAAGATGTGTGATCACGGGGGTCCTGCTGCTGGGGACCCCCGTGATCTCCCTGATGCACCCTGCTTTCTTTTAGAGCGTTGGGTGCAGCGCCGGAGGCTCGTGACATCACGGCCACGCCCCCTTAATTAAACTCTATTGGAGGGGGCGTGATGGCCGTCACGCCCCCTCCCATAGACGTGCATTGAGGGGGCATGGCTGTGATGTCACAAGCGGGGCATGACCATATATAGTCAATCATCTGGCACGGAGCAAAGTTCGCTCTGTGCACCGGATCGCGGGAGTTCCCAGTGGCGTGACCCTTGCAATCACACATCTTATCCCCTATCCTCTGGATAGGGGCAGAGTACCCCTTTAAATGGAGCTGGGAAATAGTGCCCTGTATAGCCAGTGCATGGGAGCACTGCTGTAGAGGGAATAACTGTAAATGGAATGCAGTGCCAAAGCGCATCTGTCACTAGATCTATAATTGTTAACCGGGCAACACAGTGTAGTAGGGGTTAACAAGCTTTGTTTCTTTGGTTTCTTTATTTCATTAAAAAAAATGCTTCTTATCCCATCGCCTTTAGAGTGGTCTGCAACGTCTCTGCTTACGCCTCACACGCTCCTCCTGGTAATTGACACCGAGAGCTTGACTGCCCTCAGTGGCCCAGTGTAGTTTGGCTGCACATCCGCCCTCAATGTGTATTACAGGGCATGCTCAGTGAGTCCGCTAGCATTTCTCAACCTCACAGACTCACCGCTCATGCCCCATAATACACAGGGCCCCCAGGACATTAACAAACCTCTGTGCCGCTCAGTGATCCTCTTTTTGCACAGGCTGACTCAACCAGGCTGTACAAGGGAAGTGCTGTTAACACTGACCAATACAATGCTATGGCAAAGCATTGAACAGTGTTTGCAGTTATATGATTGCATGTCCCCTATAATCAAAGAACATATTTATAAACATCAATAAGCCCCTCCCCTAATAGGTTTAAATCACCCCTTTATTCTATTTTTTAAATAAAATAATGTAAACAAAAATGAACATAGACATATTTGGATTCGCCGTGTGCAGTAATGTCCAAAATATTACAATTAAATATTTTTTTTTACTATTGGTTACTTCATACTGTATATAAGAAAAAAAAATAATAAAAAAGTGATCAGAAAGTCCCATCTATACAAAAATTGTACCAATAAAAACTTTAGTATACAGCGCAAAAGGGGTACTCCACTGGAAACATTTTTTTTTTTTTTTTAAAGCAACTGGTGCCAGAAAGTTAAACAGATTTGTAAATTACTTCTATTAGAAAATCTTAATTCTTCCAGTACTTATCAGCTGCTGTATGATCCACAGGAAGTTCTTTTCTTTTTCAATTTCGTTTCTGTCTGAGCGCAGTGCTCTTTGCTGACACCTCTGTCCATATTAGGAACTGTCCAGAGCAGGATAGGTTTGCTTTGGGGATTTGTTTCTACTCTGGACAGTTGCTAAAATGGACAGAGGTGTCAGCAGAGAGCACTGTAGTCAGACAGAAAGGAAATTCAAAAAGAAAAGAACTCCCTGTGGATCATGCAGCAGCTGATAAGTACTGGAAGGATTAAGATTTTTAAATAAACGTAATTTACTAATCTGTTTAACTTTCTGGCACCAGTTGATTCAGAAATGTTTTTTTTTTCAGTGGAGTACCCCTTTAAAGCGAAAAAAGAAACCCGATAAGTGGCGATATTGCTGTTTTGCTTTTTTTTTTTTGCTTTATCATATACTTAGTAGTAAAACAAGAGATGTCGTTACAATGTAAAATTGGTCCAGAATAAAACAATCCTTCATATGGCCATGTAGGTGAAAACTCAAAAATAAAAAATTGTTGCGTCCTTATGGGGAGGAAGTCACTAACTACTCTTCGGGGGTTTTATACTTAACTTGCTTAATGATTCTAAGAAAGAATTGTAAAAGATTCTGTAGGAACTATTTGTAGCAGTAATATTTCACATACATTAATTTTGTTGTCTCTTACTCATAGGTTTATATTTGGGTGTTAAACAATGAAGAAGAATATAAGAGAGCATTCGATTTGGGCGCCACTGGCGTAATGACGGATTATCCTACGCGACTGAAGGAATTTCTGGAGCATTACCCTCAATGAGACAGGTTTAAAGAGCCGGTCACCTGAGTGACATTACTGTACAATAAGGTCATCATACCTCATGCACGGCCGTCTAGTAAATACTTAGATACTTATACATATGTATTTTGGGGGATCTTGTATAGTTTACATCTGTAAATACCAGAATCAGGGCAGAACCACTATGCTGTAAAGTCAACAACTTTTCCTATGGACTGATTGACATGGAATGTACACAGTATTTACTTATGGGAAACTGTAAACCATCACTAAGAATAAAGTCCGATTCATATTACTGTTGCAGGGGAAGGATGGACACTGAAGACGGAATGATGGATTTTTGTTTAAAGGACTAACTGTATATAAAGGGGTTCTCTGGATGTAAAACACTGTATGAACTGAGCATAACATACAGAAAGAGTCAAAAAGGATGGTGCAAAAGTGAAGGTCTGTACTTAAAAGGGGTATTCCGGGCAAAAACATTTTATCCCCTATCCAAAGTATAGGGTATAAGATGTCTGATCGCGGGGGGCCTGCTGCTGAGACCCCCCTGCGATCTCCCTGCAGCACCAGCATTCTATGCTGAATGCTGAATCTGGGTGAATGCTGAATGCTGGGTGCTGAATCTCCAGTTTCGGAAGCCTCCAGGTTTCCGGGACTGGGGACGTGACGTCACACCACGCCCCCTCCATTCATGTCTATGGGAGGGGGCGTGATGTTAGGCACGCCCCCTCCCATAGACATGAATGGAGGGGGCGTGGCGTGACGTCACGTCCCCAGTCCCGGAAACCAAGAGGTTTCCGAAACTAGAGACGCATCTCCCACATAGAATGCAGGTGCTGCAGGGAGATCGCAGGGGGGGGGGGGTGTTCTCAGCAGCGGGCCCCCCGCGATCAGACATCTTATACGCTATACTTTGGATAGGGGATAAAATGTTTTTGCCCGGAATACACCTTTAAGTAACATCAGTAGTAAATGGCTGGTGACCGAAAATCAAAGCAAAACTGGCTTAGGGTGGTTTCACACCACGTTTTGTACTTACGGTTCCCGTATACGGCTGGGAGGAGGGGGCGGGGCTTAATCACGGCGCCTGTACTCAGCCGTATAGGGGAACCGTATTTAATGCATGTCTATGAGCCGACTGGAGTGAACCGCAGCCTCCGGTCTGCTGCATTTTCGGCCGTATGCGGTTTCCCGACCGCAGGCAAAAACGTGGTCGACCGCGTTTTTGCCTGCGTTCGGGAAACCGCATATGGCTGAAAACGCAGCCGACCGGAGGCTGCGGTTCACTCTGGTCGGCTCATAGACATGCATTAAATACGGTTCCCCTATACGGCTGAGTACAGGCGCCGTGATTAAGCCCGCCCCCTCCTCCCAGCTGTATACGGGAACCGTAAGTACAAAACGTGGTGTGAAACCACCCTTAGTGCGTTGTGATAGGTTGCTATGAGGTATTGTGTATATTTACCTAATTGTAAGCCATACAGATTATGAGGGAGATTTATTAAAACCTGTGTAGAGGAAGATTGGTGCAGTGGCCCATAACAACCAATTAGTTTGTTTCGTTCGTTTTTCAGAGGCCTAAAAATGAAAGAAGCAATCTGATTGGTTGCTACAGGCAACTGCACCAATCTTCCTCAATAAAGGTTTTGATACATCTCCCCCTTATATCTTCTTCTGGAGGACGACAAACTGAGACACCTTGACTTTTGCATTGACTTGCAGGGCGGATTGTAAGAGGATGAATTTGCTGACAGGCTGTGTCAGCCATGAGGTTACTTTTCACCTCAGTGGGATGCTTAATCGCCACAAAGTTAGATCTTCAAACTCAGAAAAACCACGTGCCCTTATTGAGCTCATGACGGTCTCACCCAAAGTTAACTTGTTCTATGCAATCCGTAGGCGCAAAGTCTATGATCCCTTCTTTTGCAGAGGATGCTGTCACTGGCTGCTCCTACCTGTATGTATTAAAACAATTGCTAAGCCTGCATTCACACCACGTTTTTGCAATACAGTTCCCGTATCAGGTTTTTGATGAAAAACTAATTCCTCAAAACCTGACTAAACTGTATCAAAACGTCTGTACAAATTTTAACCTGTATACGGTTTAAAAAATGAGATCTGGTTGCATCCGTTTTTTAAGAAAAAAAACTTTTTTTTAACTTTTCACTCCATTATGAATAAAGTTTCACTTGTTTGATTGAAATTCCAAGAAAAAAAACTGTGCAAAGTCAAAAACCATATGGTGAAAACCGGATGGAACCGTACACACATACAGTTCTGTACGGTTCCCATTGACTCCCATGTTAAAAAAAAAACGTATACGGTTTTTCACCCGGACCAAAAACCATGGTAGGATACGGTTTTGGGTACAGGAAAAAAAACTGACAAAACCGTACAGGATGCAAAACGGACACAACCTGATGCATCTTTTGGCATACGGTTTTCAATGGAGTCAATGCATACGGTTTTCAATACGGTTCCGTACAGTTTTCATTTTGAAAACGTATACGGGAACTGTATTGCAAAAACGTGGTGTGAATGCACCCTAACAAATGTAGTCTGTCAGCAGGATGATGCACCTCCACATTTCCATTTGGACATTCCCCAATATCTAAATGAAACTCTACCGGAACATTGGACCAGCCGCGTCGAAAACAACGATTCACCGCGATCGTCAGATCTAACACCCTGTGACTTTTTTCTGTGTGGCTACATCAAGGACTCCTATATTTCTGACCCCCCCCAGCCACACGATCTGAATGAGACAATGCATCATATTCAAGGATATGCTGGATCGATCTGGATTACCCCCTAGACATCTGCCTGTCACCAATGGAAATCATGTCGAATATGTAATAGTGTATAAATAAAACTTGAATAGATACGGTATTTTGTGTTTTCATGTTAATACATTTGTGTTATGTTCCCTGGATTATGAATAGTGAGGATCTCATTTAGCACCATCCTTTTTGACACATCCTGTATATCCGCACAGGTCAAAAGTGATGAACCGCATCAGCAAGTGGCTCGCATATGCTGGACCTTCTGGTCTTGTTGTAATGTGAGGATCTAGGACAGTGGTCTCAAACTGTGGCCCTCCAGATGTTGCAAAACTTCAACTCCCAGCATGCCCGGACAGCCAACGGCTGTCCGGGCATGCTGGGAGTTGAAGTTTTGCAACATCTGGAGGGCCACAGTTTGAGACCACTGATCTAGGGGGGGTCATGATCCCTTTCTTCTTTGGGTCAGTCTGATCTTTCTCATATTTTCTAAGAAGAAGAATATGCAAATCAGCTCATCAATATGCTACCTGGTCAGGTGACACCTCCTAGGAGTTTTGCTAACTGACTGGGAAATTCATTATAGAGGTTAGTTTTTCGGAAGTAGATCTCAGCTATAGGCACCCCCTGGGTAATTTATGTGGATTGCGTCCACCGCCAATGATTACATGTACTTATTTATCCTCTGTAGACATACAATGTGTATGCTCAATTCTGCAAACTATTTTACTCCTTGAGGATTAATTTTAGGTTTTCAGCCTTTCTATATTTTAGGTGCAATATACTTAGCAATAAACAACATCTCATAATATGAATAGCAACACTTAAGTATCTAGTAATATAGTTGATGTTTTCCATAAATTCTGCACTTACTGACAGCTAGCAGTCTATGGTGGATACACATTATAGAAATTGTAAGTTTTTAGTGACATGTTTCATACGATAAAAAATTGACATGTTTCATACTATAAAAAATTATTGAATAATGTGCTTTGTTTAATTTAGATCAGCCTCCCAAATGACCACTTCCGATCTAGATAACACATCAGAAAAGAGAATCAAAAAGCAAAGTAGTCCCATATGCAATACCTATACCTTAATAAAGGGGGTTATTCACCCTTGGGAGGACCGAATCTCATAAAGTAAAAACATTTAGGGTGCATGCTCCAATCCCTATTTTCTAGTAGCTGTCCCTTGACTGCTGCAGCCAATCAGTGGCCTTAGTGATCACATGTCCTTCTGCAGGCAACATGTCTCCTCCCATCATTGACCGGGGTGCCCAATCTTGCTTCTGCTCTAGAGTGCCATGTGATCAGAAAGTGGTTTATTAGTTTTTTCATGTTATTTTATAGCATTCGGACCAATTATTACAATTTTTGAAAGGGTAGTGGAACGCTCACGGTAGTAGTAGAAACGCTGCTGGATGTGGATCCTCTAACCTGTGTGGCAGATGACAGGGGCCGTATCGGGGAGTTGAGTCTAAGGTGCCGCTGGTCTTCACCAGAGCCCGCCGCAAGGCAGGATGGGCTTGCACTGCAGGCGACACTCAGGTCGCTACTCCCGATACGACTCGACCACACAGGTGGGCAAGACGAGGTACAGAAGGATGAGGCAGAGGCATAGTCAGACTTAGCAGAAGGTCAGGGCAGGCGTCAAAGGTGCATAGTCAAATAATGTAGCTGACGGGTCAAAATACACGGGCAAGGCAAACAGACAATAGGAATGCTTAATCTCAGGCTAGGGGCACTAAAGATCCGGCAGGGAAGTGGGGGAGGTGGAGGAACTTATAACTGAGGCACAGGTGATTAATTAATTATTGGGCGTACTTAAATTTCCAAGCTCTGGCGCACGCTCACACTAGGGGACGGGGATACATGTGCCGGAGCAGAGGAGGAGGCAGGAGGAGCATGTGGTGAGTGACAGGCTGGGATTCACAATGGGAATCCCAGCCCCACCGGCTGCAGCAGGGGACGGGGCCATAGCAGAGGCAGGCGAGAATTGGGGAGTTGAGCGCTCACAGTCAGAGCGCCGGACCGGAGCGCTCACCGTAACAGGTAGATGACCCCTTTAAGTTAACATACATAGATGCTGTATGCTATTGCTGGTAATAGTGCACTTCTTGGTGTAGTAGGCTGACCATGCCATTGTACTAGAGTATCAGCACAATAAAGGGTTTTCACAGCCCAAAGAATGCACTGTCTGTTACCAGCAGTATCATATGGTTTGTGTGTAATTCATTTAATAGAGTCTGCATACAAAGTACAGGTTGAATGCTGTTCTATGCCTTCTTCTGAAACGTCATGATGGATGTGTCTGTTGTTTACTAAGCTCAGAGCTGAAAATAGTCTTTTGAAAGTAAACTACATCTAACAACATTGGTTACAATGACTTTGATGCACAATTTGATACTTAAAGTCTTATGCACTTGAGATGCCATTGATCTACACTTCCATTCACTTTTGTACTACACTCATGCAAGCAATACAGTCCAAGGAACGTGTACTAGATACAGTATCATTTATTCATCTACAGTGTTTGGGATTTTTATCATAGTCCCTGCATAACAACCTTTTTTGTTATTAGCGATACAGTTTAGTACCATATAAACAATTTAGCATTTTCTTATATCCTGGAATTAACTATGTAATTTAAATGTATGTTGATAACTTCTAAATGACATGTACCTTTCCCAAAGATAGATAAAGAGTGCCTCCGCCTTCAAGTATGGCTAATTTTGAGATCACATACATATTATTAATTCATTATTTTTACTATTTTTATTATTATTATTATTATTATTAATAATATAATAATTATATTTTTAGCTCCCTGTATCGTATTCTTACTTGTTATTTCAGCCAACTGTGCGTAAAAAAAATCCAGATCACTATAGATCCCTTATAATTTTCAATCAGTGGTTCCTAAAATGTTCCAAATGATCTCTATGCAGAGGAATATGTGTGTAGCCGGGACCCCGCTGAGAGCTCCAGACAAAGATCTGGCCATAGGTTGTGACAGCATACAGAAATCTACACAGACCATCTACAGTGGTCCCTCAAGTTACAATATTAAAGGGGTATTTCAGGAAAAAAAACTTTTTTTTAATATATCAACTGGCTCCAGAAAGTTAAACAGATTTGTAAATTACTTCTATTAAAAAATCTTAATCCTTTCAGTACTTATGAGCTTCTGAAGTTAAGGTTGTTCTTTTCTGTCTAATTGCTCTCTGATGACACGTGTCTGGGGAACCACCCAGTTTAGAAGAGGATTGCTATGGGAATTTGCTTCTAAACTGGGCGGTTCCCGAGACACGTGTCATCAGAGAGCACTTAGACAGAAAAGAACAACCTTAACCTCAGAATCTCATAAGTACTGAAAGGATTAAGATTTTTTAATAGAAGTAATTTACAAATCTTTTTAACTTTCGGGAGCCTTTTGATATATATAAAAAAAAGTTTTTCCTGGATAACCCCTTTAATTGGTTCCAGGATGACCATTGTATGTTGAAACCATTGTATGTTGAGACCATAACTCTATGGAAACCTGGTAATTGGTTCTGAAGCCACCAAACGTCATCCAAAAATAGGAAAAAGTGAGGATTAAAGAAAAATAAGTAGATAACTAATATAGATAAAGCAAATCCTTACATATAAAAGTAAGAAAGATCTGCTGGGAGCTGTAATCACTGTCTATTTCAGTGTTTCCCAACCAGGGTGCCTCTAGCTGTTGCAAAACTACAACTCCCAGCATGCCCGGACAGCCAAAGGCTGTCCGGGCATGCTGGGAGTTGTAGTTTTGCAACAGCTGGAGGCAACCTCTTTGGGAAACACTGGTCTATGTAGAGGACAGAAGCTTCTTCAGGGTCCTGTACAGAACACGCAATTTCATAAAAAAAGTAAAATGGAGCCGCCCTCACCTGATGCCCAAAGGAGCCGCCAACTCTGGAATAGGTGAAGAGTAGTAGAGAACATGTAATACCTCCCTGTACTGTAGAGGCGCTACCAGACACCAGTCAGTGTATGCACTTTAGGAATACAGGGGTTTTACCAGTGAAATATACATACCGATTGGTCAGTTCTTCCGGCCATTGACGCGTTTCACAGATCTGGACTGTCTGTAGGATTGTAAGTTGAGTCTGGTTTCAAGTTACAATGGTCCAGAAAAGACCATTGTATGTTGAAACTATTGTATGTTGAGGCCATTGTAAGTTTAGTGATCACTGTACTGTGTTTTGCTATAAGCTCCCGCCAATCCACTTTACACTGTTCACGTCACACAGGCAGGCATTAGATAGAAGTTATCTTTGCCCGCTAGTTTCTGTGGGATTGTCTGGCTAACTACTGTGTAAAAAACTGTCAAGCTCATACCCAAAGGGCAGAAGGAAAGAAGGATTAGCAGGTTAGATTTCAGCATCCGGATTCTTCTATTAGCACCAATAGTGTAAATATAGGGGGTGTGATTGTACCTGGGCCAAGGTGTCTGCGGAGCACATAAGGTCATTCTTTCCTCTATGAGGACATCTGTACTATAAATAATGTATGGTAGTACAAACAGTAAATAAATGCTGGAAAAGACTGGTGTAACTTATTCTCTTCTCTCCATAAAAAAATAAACAGCATGCACGTCCACCAAAGATAAGCATGCATGTTTATAGGAGAACTAGGAGAGGTACCTTTTGGACAACAGCTGTTTAAGGTTTATGGAGTATGGAATATGTTCTATTATGATGATAAATAATGTATTTATAACAATAGTTGGGAATAGCCATATTAGCTCAGTTATGCGTATGTAAAATCATACATGTAGCAAAATTATAAAATGTTGCAGAATTTTGTAGTACCTTTTTTATTGGACTTAGGCTAAGTTTCCACTTTTTTCTGGCAGTTTTTGGATATCTGACACTGCAGTTTTTGAGCCAAAGCCAGAAGTGTATTCAAAAGGAATAGGACATATAAAGGAAGGACTTAGACTTCTCCTCCCTTATGGATCCACTTCTGACTTTGGCTCAAAAACTGCAGTGGCAGTATTCCAAAAACTGCCAGAAAAAAAACAAGTGGAAACTTAGCCTAACAGTATTTTGTAAAGGCAAGCTTTCAGGAGTCCTCCCTTTACCTCCCTTGATAAAGGGAGTACTCCTGAAAGATTGCCTTTACAAAATACTGTTAGTCCAATAAAAAAAGGTACTAAAAGATTCTGCAACATCATTTTGGATCCGCAAACTATAAAACATTTAGACCTTCATGAAAGACAACAAATCCTGGAATACAATTCAAATACTGACAATGGCAATTTTTAATGAAGAGTGATATGCATTTTTGTCTCTAGGGGCGCTACAGGGAAAAGATTTCAGTTTAGTTTGCTTGTGGCTGGACTCCACATTGTTGGCATTATAGTAGTTACTTTATTTGTTCCTGTACTCTCAGATATGCCTTAATGGATATTTATTTATTTGATTCCTTTCAATGTTCTTTCCATCACAGATAATGTTTTTTCCTATCACGGACAATGTTTTTCCCCATCACAGATAATGTTCTCCCCATCACTGAAAATGTTCTCCCCATCACTGAAAATGTTCTCCCCATCACATATAATGTTCTCCCCATCACATATAATGTTCTCCCCATCACTGAAAATGTTCTCCCCATCACTGAAAATGTTCTCCCCATCACATATAATGTTCTCCCCATCACATATAATGTTCTCCCCATCACTGATCATGTTCTCCCCATCACATATAATGTTCTCCCCATCACTGATCATATTCTCCCCATCACTGATCATATTCTCCCCATCACTGATCATGTTCTCCCCATCACATATAATGTTCTCCCCATCACTGATCATATTCTCCCCATCACTGATCATGTTCTCCCCATCACTGATCATGTTCTCCCCATCACTGATAATGTTCTCCCCATCACAGAAAATGTTCTCCCCATCACATATAATGTTCTCCCCATCACATATAATGTTCTCCCCATCACTGAAAATGTTCTCCCCATCACTGAAAATGTTCTCCCCATCACATATAATGTTCTCCCCATCACTGATCATGTTCTCCCCATCACTGATCATGTTCTCCCCATCACTGATCATGTTCTCCCCATCACAGCTAATGTTCTCCACCATCACAGCTAATGTTCTCCACCATCACAGCTAATGTTCTCCCCATCACAGATTGTGTTCTCCCGCATCACAGATTGTGTTCTCCCGCATCACAGATAGTGTTCTCCCTTATCACAGAGAATGTTCTCCCCATCTCTGATAGTGTTCTCCCTATCACTGATAATGTTCTCCCCATCACAAATAATGTTCTCCACCATCACTGATAGTGTTCTCCCCATCACAGATTGTGTTCTCACCATCATAGATAATGTTCTTCCCCCATCACTGATAATGTTCTCCCCCATCACTGCTAATGTTCTCTCCCAATTTCCATTTTTTTTTCCAGAAAAAAAAATGGAAAAATATATTTTTTTTCCATGGCTTCGAAATTTCCACATCTCTCGACATAAGCATTGTCCTGCTCAAGAAGAGTGCCAAGAAAGCTGTATAGGCCTGAACATGGAACTATGCACGCACACACGTAGACATATACACAGGTGCATAAACACAGACATGTAGATATGCAGAGAAACAAAGATGCAAACACAGACATACACTGACACCCACACAGGCATGGAAAGATACACAGAAGACACGTAGACCAGTGTTTCCCAACCAGTGTGCCTCCGGCTGTTGCAAAACTACAACTCCCAGCATGCCCAGACAGCCTTTGGCGGTCCGGGCATGCTGGGAGTTGTAGTTTTGCAACAGCTGGAGATACCCCAGTTGAGAAACACTGATGCAGACAGTGATGGAACACATTCCCTCTCAATTCAGTATAAATGTAGAATCTGAATACAGAACACAAGCACAGCATTTACGGTACTATGAGAACAGGTATTATCATATCATTATTTATAGAATCTGACACATTATGAATTATGTTATGTGGCATATTTTTTAGTTTAAAAGTGGAGGCACTTTAAGTTAAAGCTTTGATAAGTAAAAAGGATATTTAGGGACACCCATAGAACTTTAACCTTTAGGTACTATTAATGGATTTTGACAAAATGGCTGATAACAGTGAGCGATAGTATGCCATTCATTTTTGCAATTAAAGCAAATAGAATTTTTAGTATCTCAAGTATTGTTGAGGTGTGGAAAGTTATCTAAAAATACTGTTAGGACCTATTTTATATAATATATTATGTTCTGAATGAATCTTTACTACTGTATGAATTAGAAATTTGGGAATACACATCTAAGGCTTAGTTCACATTGCCCATGTGTTCCTTCCCTTTTAAGGGCCTATTCGGCACAACGGATTCCACCAGGTCCCGACAGATCCCATTGACTTGAATGGGGTCCGTTGGGGATCCGGTAATTTACCGGAGTTTAGCAGAGAAAAAAATAGTGCATGCATAATATAGTGCGGAATATAACGGAGCTGACGGCAATGTGAACGAGCTCTAAGGTATACCTTAATGTCAATTATAAAGAATTGGCATAAATATTTATTTGTTAATATTGGTAGATTCTCATTTGGAACCTTAATGCCGACGTGCATGCATGAGCCGCCATGTTGTGCGTGTGTCTGCTTCTCTTTAAAGGATAATACATAATATGTTCCTGATCATTGCTAGCATGCCATCATTGCTGTTCCTTCTGCATCATCAGTTCTCACAGATCTGTCTGTGCCTACAATTACTACATTGTATAGATGTAGCCCATTGCTGTGCGGAATTCTTTGCCGATACAAAAAAGCCATGAAATATGTTAAAAAAAAAAAAAAAAGCAGCAAGGAATCACCTGACCATGTCTTTAGTCTGTACTAACTGTTCTATGTAGTTTAGATCATGGAGGAGATCCTGTAATAAAATCTTTTGTACATACCTTGTGTCATCTGTTGTCTTCTTGAGTAATGGATGTGATGTAGCTCCCTGGCAGAGTTGTCAGAAGCCTTTTGCATCCACTAGTTAACATACAGATATGTAAAGATCCTTTCCCTCTCCTCAACCTATTTATTTGTCTAAATATCATTCATTAGCTATATAGAACAATTTCCCCACTTGGTTGTCCCTTACAAGCATGAAGTGAGGGGATGACACCATCCAGCCATCCACTCTGCCCCCACCCTCCTGAGACACAGACCATGTGGTTTCTGCCCTGCACTGATGAGTCATGCTCTTTTTATTGCTGAGAACTGGGAGGTGTGTGCATCCTTAGCCAATCAGACACTGAACCTCTCTCTGCTACTCAAAGAGTAAACTCACTGACAGAGCAGAGTTGCAATGATTGCTGGGAAATGTAGGCAAGGGGAGGGAAGGATGGAAAAGAATATCAAGCAGCCAGAGGAGATAACTGGCCAAAGGAGCCGTGCATATCAGGCAGGATGGTTTACAGGGAACATATTCAGGAAGTGTGGTGGCTTTGGAGCCTTTATATATATATATATATATATATATATATATATATATACACACTTTCCTGGAGTGCCCCTTTAAGGGCCTCTTTTGAGCTTAAAAAGCAGCCGCTGCTCATCTGCTACAATCAGGCACTGTGTCTACAGCGGGAAATCCGCCGCTACGAGTGGACAAACAGGGCTACACAGCCACAGCAAATGGGAGATCAGTTAATAGCATAGTGATGATGACATAATTAATGCTGAAACACTATATTACCCTTCAAGACCCTCTCTCAGGTATTCTGGAGAGACATTACACTGGGGAACAACCTAGCACAGAATAAACTCAGATGAAATAAAAGAGCTCTGGTCATATACCAAATGAAGCTACCAAGCAATAGGAATTGATACCTCTGTTTTAATATAATCAACAATAAATTGTCAATGAGAATTTCTAATATTAAAGCTCAAAATTTTAAAGAAGGAGAGCAGAACTGGGTGCTGGCACATTTCACAAGAATCAGATGTCTAGATATATTCAATATATTAATTAATGACCTTGCATAGGGGTTGAATAGTAAAGTATCAATCTTTGCAGATGACACTAAACTCTGTAAAGTGGTAAACACTATAGAGGACAGTGCACTGTTACAAATGGATCTGGATAGGTTGGAAGTTTGGGCTGGGAAGTGGCAGATGAGGTTCAACACTGATAAATGTAAGGTAATGCACATGGGGAAGAAAAATCCGGGCTGGGATTATGTATTAAATGGGAGAACACTTGGGACGACTGACATAGAAAAGGACTTAGGAGTCTTAGTTAGCAGTAAATTTAGCTGTAGTGACCAGTGTCGGGCAGCTGCTGCCAAGGCTAATAAAATCATGGGGTGCATCAATAGGGGCATAGATGCCCACGACAAGGAAATAATTCTACCTCTGTACAAATCACTAGTCAGACCACACATAGAATACTGTGTACAGTACTGGGCACCAGTGTACAAGAAAGATATATTGGAGCTGGAGAGGGTTCAAAGACGGGCAACCAGAGTAATACGGGGAATGGGAGGACTACAGTACCCAGAAAGATTATCAGAATTAGGGTTATTTAGTTTAGAAAAAAGAAGGCTTAGGTGAGACCTAATAACTATGTATAAATATATCAGGGGACAGTACAGAGATCTTTTCCATGATCTATTAATACCCAGGACTGTATCTATAACAATGGGGCATCCTCTACGTCGAGAGGAAAGAAGATTCCTACACCAGCACAGACGGGGGTTCTTTACTGTAAGAGCAGTGAGACTGTGGAATTCTCTCCCGGAGGAGGTGGTCATGGTGAACTCTGTAATAGAGTTCAAAAAGGGGTCTGGATGCATTTTTGGAGAATAATAACATTGCTGGTTATGTATACTAGATTTATAGGGACAGAAGGTTGATCCAGGGATTTATTCTGATGCCATATTTGGAGTCGGGAAATAATTTTTCCCTCTAGTATGAGGGTTTTTTGCCTTCCTCTGGATCAACTCAACTCAATAGGGACTTTTTAGGGTTATAGGTTGAACTTGATGGACTCTGGTCTTTTTTCAACCTTATGAACTATGTTACTATGTTACTAGATACTCTGATGTGGTGGAGGTAGTAGAAGCTGGAGTTGTGGTGGAAAATGAGATGAAACACATTACACTAATCCAAATGTATAGGAAGGTGTGAAATGAAATTAAAATAAATAGTAAAATTTCAGGGAGTACAAACTTCACGTGGATATGGGAAAATGTAAAGTTGATGAATCCAATAAAGGGTTAGGGAAAGATTTTTGGATGCATAAGGGGGTTACATTTGTAGCTTAATTTTTTGAGAGGGCGGTAAAAACTTTAGAAAAAATAAAAGAAGAGTTTGGGTTAAAGGGGTACTCTGGTGGAAAACATTTTTTTTTAAATCAACTGGTGCCAGAAAGTTAAACAGATTTGTAAATTACTTCTATTTAAAAATCTTAATCCTTCCAGTACTTAGCTGCTGTATGCTACAGAGTCCTGGCGCTTCTCCCAAATAATGTAGGTTTAGTAATATAAAGTTGTAAATATATATACAGTGTTTAGCAGCATTACATGCATTTGGAGCTCTAACTGCACTTTTCTCAAGTGCTTGCAGAACTGTAGTACTAATATCTATTCACATACCGAAAGTGCGATGTCACTATTGTTATACAGCTTAGCTGTGCTAGTGTCACACAATGTATTGGAGCACATAGGCACCGCCGACAGGAACAATTCATCAGAACCTGGAAAAAGCTGTGTGGAAATTCAGAATATACAGGTACTGGTGTTTATTAATGGACCTAAGAACTATATGAAATGATACTTGTATAAACCATTTCGAACTATATGTGGGCTCATAATGAAAATTATCAAAATGTAAAAAATGTATATAAAATTTGGAAAATACAGTGATGCTAATATAGTATATGAACATTGGAGCGGAACACGATACAGGTATATCGCCGAGTTGAATATGTTGCATGCCACTAAATGGTAGTAAAAATAAAATATAATAATATAATAAAACTTGTTTTAATTCTACATAGTTTACTATAACTGCAAGAAGTGCAAGGTGCTATACAATCAAAGGATCAGAGATTAAAACTCATATCGGGGTGATGCATAATCCCGTTAAAGTCTGTCCAATTAGCAATAATCACACACAAATTATAAAATATATCATTCAAATTATGAAGAAATACCAAAAGACTAATTAGTATTCTGAGCTTCGGCCGACACTGGAAATAATTGTTAGGGGCAGCGCTCCGGCCATCCATCCTGGTCATGAGCGCTTCCTCTCCCCTGTTCCTGCCCGTCCCAGGACTTGCGGTGCGGGATGGCCGTGGGTGCTCCCCATCTTGTGCCCCCAGCAGCTCTCACCTCCTCGCTCCTCTGCTCTCTGTGTCCGCCGGTGCGTGTGCCGGCTCTGTAATATTTAAAGGTCCAGCGCACCATTAATTGGTGTTTGTGTAGTTTGACCCTATATAACCCGGCACTTCCTTTAACCCTTGTCGGATCTTTGTGCTTAGGGCCCTAGAGAAAGCATTCCTGTGATTGTTCCTGTATTGTGTTTCTGACCTCCAGTCTGCCTCCTGACCTAGTGCCTGTGACCCGACTATGCTTCTTTGCTGCCTGCCTCCTGACCCATGCTACTTCTGACTTCACTTCATTCTCTGTGCCAAGTTACACCTGGGCAACCTGTGTGGATGGATCATGCCAGGGGTAGTGACCTGGGTGCTGCCTGGCGCAGGAAGTCCATCCTGCTTTGTGTCGGGCTCTGGGGAAAACCAGCGGCACCTTAGACTCTGTTCCTTGGTGCGGTTCAGCCATTGTCCACACAGGTACAGCGGATCCACTTCCCAGCTGTTTACGGTAAGACCGTTACAATAATGCTGTACTTCAGAAATGATAAGCCGTGACACCTATTGTTGCTCAATTCCCATATTTTATCAATAGCTGGGCTTTTTATACTATATTTATTATTAATTTGGTTTTATTGTAAAAGTCTCTTTGTTAATTGTGTTTGTTTCTCTGGTAACTGAACTAACGTCATTCTCTCCATGTTACTACACTCACCGGTGAAGCCGTATGTTGGGTGTACTTTGTTTGCCGGGGCTTAATCTTGACCTGCTAGTGTAACCTGTGTATTTTCTCACTCTTATGTTATGCATGACTTGAGAAAGAGCTCAGTTTGAGCTCGAAACGCGTTTAATGCCGCTATATCCACAACTTTATATTAATAAACCTACATTATTTGGGAGAAGCGCCAGGACTGGAGATTGTTTCTGTTCCACACACCATTACTCCAGCACATTGCCCCTAATGGCTTAAAGGGAACCAAGCACCAGATTTTGCCATATATAGCAAGTGGCAACACGTTATATATGGTAAAAATTTTCATCCTCGCCATCCACGGGGGATGATCCTGCCACCAGGGATGGTGAGGATATAAGGTTTGTAAGTCTCCCCTGCCGCCCCTGTATTTACATGAGAATAGTCTCCTGGATGGGGAGCTATACTCACTCAGTCCTGTCAGCTGTGATGTAATCATGCCATCATGCCTTCTACATGTGATTGATAGCCCATGTCACCATTCTGCTCCCTAAGCCTAAGGGTACTACTTTCGGGGGCGGTAAGGGACAGTTTCAGACTTCATATCCTCACCATCACTGGGGGCAGGGGATGGTGAGGATGAAGATTTTACCATAAATATCACGTTGCCACATGTTATGCATGGTAAGATCTCATGACAGGTTCCCTTTAAGGGGGTTATTCAGGATTAGGTATACCTGTGTATTTAAGACCGCTTTTGTCAGTCTTATGTTATGCATGTCTTGAGAAAGAGCTCAGTTTGAGCTTAAAACGCGTTAAATGCTGCTAACGCCTGTATATCCACAACTTTATGCTAATAAACCTACATTATTTCCAGGACTGGAAATTTTTTCTGTTCCACACATCATAACTGATGACCGGGATCCAGATGAGGACGGGTAATCCAGGGCTGCTGACCCGCATATATACTGATGTACATGTTGTACTCTTAGCATAACCAACTTTGGTGAGCGAAACCGCCTTCATTGTTTGTATTCTAAATGACAAGGGATAATACACTAGGATCGCGCTCCGATCTTTTTTTGTCTTTTTAGCCTCCAATATGTTGGAGTAGACCAGTCCACTTCAGACGCAGGGGGTCACTTCTGGGAATTAAAGAGTTAATCTGACAGCGAGAGAGCAAAATGATGTCACATTTAAATAGTGTGAAGGTCATAGTAGTGCTAGGCTCTAAAGTTTAAGGGTGCTATATTATAGAAATATTGTTGGGTGTCTACAATGTAAATGTAATATGAAGTTACACTCATTTCACACAAAAACAATGGAATACATGAACAATAATGAATAAATTAATACATTATAAACCTGTATGTCAACTTAAAAGAAATTGTCTTAAGGTGTGGTAATGCAATTAAGAAAATTGGTTAACAAAAAAGATAAGCGATCTGTGAAAAGATGGAAATCTTCACTGTTTACTCAAGGTCAGCAGTTCTGGATAGTTTTGTAATTCAGTCGTGCAATGCATAGATGGTATCACTGCTGGTCATGTCGCTTGGGCTTGTGTCAGGGCCAGGGGCATTCTTCTGTTCTCACTATATGGGCATTCATTTGTGTGTTATAACATATATTATTTCACATAAGTAAGTACTCCCGTCACATTTGTGTAAATATTTTATTCTATATTCTCATGTGACAACACTGAAGAAATGACATTGTGAGTGCACAGCCTGTTTAACAGTGTTTAATGTTGTGTCCCCTCAAATTAACTCAACACACAGTCATTAAAGGGAACCAATCATCAGATTTTCGTGGATACAGCTCTACTCCTCGCCCACCACCACACCTGCGTCTCGGACCCGCCAGCACCGCCCCGGCTTCAAGGCAATCAATAAAGAACAATACGGATGTCCGGCGCTGGATATGTGGTGAATTTTTCTTGGCTCTTTATTTAAAGATAGACAGGATACAAACAGTGCATGACAGGAAAATCTGACGCGTTTCACGCAGTGAAACACGTCAGATTTTGTGTCATGCATTGTTTGTATCCTGTCTATCTTTAAATAAAGAGCCAAGAAAATTACCCAGCGCTGGACATCCGTTTTGTTCTTTAATAATCAGATTTTACCCTATATAATGCTTGGCAATGCACTATATAGGGTAAAATCTTTATTCTCACCACCAGGTATGGTGAGGACATAAACTTATAAACTGCTCCCTGCCAGCCCCGTAAGAAGGTCCCTGGGCAAGGAGCTCCTCTCACCTAGTCCTGTGTCTTCGGCAACACCCCCTCCACTTGATTGACGGGCCGAGTCATCGCTCTGCTCACTGAACAGACGGAGAAGAGCGATGATACGGCCTGTCGATCAAGCAGAGGGGACATCGCTGCCGGCTGAAGACATTGGACTAGGTGAGAGTAGCTCCCCGCCCAGGGCACTACTTGTGGGGCGGGCAGGGACTAGTTTATAAGTTCATATCCTCCCCATCCCTGGGGGCAGGAACATCCCCCGGGGATGGTGAGAATAAAGATTTTACCCTATATAACGCTTTGCCAAGTGTTATATAGGGTAAAATCTGATGGTTGGTTCCCTTTAAAGTGAACCTGTCTTGATCTTGTTGATCTTTATAATCCTCCCAGATCACTGCCCCATCATGATAAACCACCCCCTGTCTTTATTTTTATAAATTTTTAGTTTTCTACCTTGTTTGTATTTTCTGCTCATTCTCAGTCAGTTTCACAGACTAGGAAGGGGCGTTTCCCAGCAGGCATAACATCATCTGAAGCCATAGAGGGGAGAACTTCCTCCCTTACTCTGCTACACACAGCTCAGAGCAGTTTAGCGTGAGATAAGCTATGATTGACTAAAGCTGCACCTCCCAAACACCCGAAACCCCCCCCCCCCCAGCGCTCCAGGCTGCATTTCCTGATTTTGGACTTCTGCCAGGCCAGCAGGAGTCCAAATTCTGTGCAAGAGATGGGGGGAAATGGGCTCTGGACAAGTAGGGAGACACCTAGTGGCACCTTTTTTAAACAAAAATAAAACATAGAAAATGTAATTTTTTTCATCCTCAGCCAGATCCCCAGCCTAAATAACGCCAATCTGTTACCACCTAGGCCCAGGAGCGCCATGTTTGAAGCTCTGGGCCTGTTGGTACCAGCTCTTCCTGGCACGCTTGTGGCGGTGGGTACCGGGGTAATAACTGGGGGTTAGAGCTAGCTGTAATTGGGGCTTAGCGAAGCCCAGGCTTAGTAATGGATTCCGCCTGTAATACAGCTTCCACTACTAAGTCTGTAAAGTAAATAAAAAAAAAAACACAACATGTTTTAAAAAGTTTTATTGCAAAAAACACTCCCCCACAAGCCCTCGTTAACCATTTTATTTAACAAAAGAATGCGGGTCAATAATGTAGTCCACCTAACCCGAAGAAGTCCTCTGCATACACGGAACAGCTGTCCAGGTGTGCTTGGAATTGTAGTTTTGCAACAGCTGGAGACACACTGTTTGGAAGACACTGCCTTATTCCTTTACATGACAAATGGAAAGATGATATCTTTATTACTCTGGATGTTCTTTACTTTGATAATAATTTATTGTTGTTTTATAAATAATGGAGTGTCTTTACATGGATGCCCCATACAGTACATACCATGCCTACCCATATGCCCTGTAGGAGTAGCTAAACCTTCACAGGCTTTGATTTTACCTGAGATTGTCTTTGAAGGGCAACACTCTAAAGTTCTGACAGAAAAATGTGACTTTTATTGCGCTCAACCTATGATCTTTTTTAGTAATGTTCAAAAAGATACGTCAGTTTCTTTATGTATTTCAAGCAGTTGTGCTAATCAGGTACAGAGTGCAATGCTGCCACCTAGTGAGCAATGTGGTGATTTGATCCTCAATGTATGTTGGTTTCTTTGTAGATTTGGGGTGAGGGACCTCATGCAGAATTTTGTTGTAGAATCTTTAAACGACTGTTATGTATGTTTTGTGGCACTTTTATTTATTAAGTGATTTCTTTATGATATTATGGTGGTCCACATTCTAAAGTTTATTTACCTGGGATTTTCACATGACTCAATGGCCTGTGACTGTCCAATGTATCCACAGCACTATTCATTAAAGGTAAAAAATGTTTTTAAATCAGTTGGTGCCAGAGAGTTATACAAATTTGTAAATCGCTTCTATTTAAAAATCTTAATCCTCCCTGGAGATGTCTTCTCTGTAGTTTACTCTTCATCTTGTCCAGGCACCAGGACTTCTTTCAGTTACATCTTCCCTTTGCAGAGTTGACGCCCGGACAATAATCATTATAACCCTGCCAAACACTATGCCATGAAAATATTACTGCCACCCCTATACTGTCCTCCTCCAGACCCCTCTGTTGTTATCTCCCCCCCCTTCCCCCCAGATCCTTTGCCCCACAAACCCCTCTGCCCCCCTAAATCTCTTTTGTTCTCCTCCTACAGACCCCTATGTCCTCCTTCCAGAACCCTATGCAACTACAATGCTCTTATCCTCATATCCCAAATGTTCCCATGGTAGCCAAGTAAAAATGATTCCACATGGATTTTAATATTTATTGATGTGCTCTATGACCTACGTCTCCAAACTGTAAACTTCCAGCATGCTGGGTGTTGTAGTTTGCAACAGCTGGAGCTCCACAGTTTGGAGACCACTACTCTATAATTTTAGCAACAATGACAGGTCAGATGATTTTTTGTCTAAAAGCATTCAGTCATTGGCCATTTACAGTACATAAGAGAGAGGTCTGAGGTCTGGCTTATGTTTCCTCTGTATGTACCTTATGACAGTTTACTGCTTTATGATATGCACAGCCATTTTTTTTTATCTATATACTTTGTATTTGTTTATTGCACTAAGCACCTTGCACTGATGGGTATGCCCATGTGGATATCTACTGTGTAGAATGTTTACATACACTCTGGTTATATGCTGTTACCCATGTGGACAGTATCCCAACTTTGGTTT
Organism: Hyla sarda; assembly: GCF_029499605.1. NCBI lineage: Eukaryota > Metazoa > Chordata > Amphibia > Anura > Hylidae > Hyla > Hyla sarda. The sequence continues at coordinate 384,833,962 of NC_079190.1, read as the reverse complement.
TTATCCTGGATCCTTTATAAGTTGGTCTCAATAAGTGTGCATATTTGGGCATACAGATGTGTAATGTCCCAGTAGGGGATGTTACCGTACTGTACTTCTGTCCTGTCAGGCAGAGTCCCTGCATGTCCTTGGGGCTCTCCTGCAGCAAATCCTATAGTATTTACAGGTTATGTGTAGTTATGTATTATAAGTGTAATATACCTTTAAATCTGTACCACATGATTGTTTTGTTATCCAGAGAACCCCAGAGACCAGGTGACCTATATAATATGGGGAGGGGCTGTACTCTCCCTCTTTTCCATGCTCTTGAGTTCCTGCTGAGATCCAGTGCAGTCAAGTGTTCCAGTGTCTGTGTCCAGCAATTGGAGGCCTCAAGTCTAAATTACTGCAGCCACCAGTAGGTCCTGAGTAAGTCAAGTCATCTCAATTGTCTATCACCATCTCAAGTCAAGTCAAGTCATCTATAGTCAGTGTGGCCTTCATTATAGTCTGTCAAGTCACTGCAAGTCCCAGCAAGCCTGCGAGGGCCCCTTGTGTCACTGGTCACCTCTCTGGGATATTGGCTGAACTGCATAGACTGTACCATCTGTCTAACCTCAGTAAAAGCTACCGTTACCCTTAACCTGGCCTTGGACTCTTTATTGCGCCTGCCTAACCTAGGACTAGCTGTACTACCTTCGGGTGGTTATAAGGCCAAACCACGCTCTGGCGTCACGATAAGAAGGAGTTAATACCATCTGCCCCTTTACACCTCACATCACACTCGTGGTGCACCACAGATGCATTACTGTACAACTTTTGTACCTTAGTGACCCTACCCTCTTTTCTCCTTGTGGTGATTCTTTTTAACATTTTGCCTTTTTTTTGCATATAGTTGTTGCTGATCCCTGCGTTAGAATCTGACAGCAAAAAGTAGCAGTAAGAGATGAAAGACAGAGTGATACTGTAGGGATTCATAGTTCCATGTTTTGTTTTGTTTTTACCATAATTTGGTAGTGTGCATGAACTGTAAGGGTACGTTCACACGTGCGAATTTACAGCGTATTTTACGCTGCAAATCCACTGGTGAAGGGCCGCTCTATGCTGGCTTTGTATGTGCCTGCTGGTAGTAGCAATACGCCGCTACGAGCAGACACACTGTGATGTGCGAGTCGCAGTATACTCGCACATCGCGGGAGCTCTCTGCCTAGCTCAGAGCAGGGAGAACGGCCGCGTTGTGCGAGTACGCCGCGCACATCGCTGCAGTGTGTCTGCTCGTAGCAGCGTATTGCCGCTACCAGCAGGCACATATAAAGCCAGCATACAGCGGGGCCTTCACCAGCGGATACGCAGCTAAATACACTGCGAAAATCCGCGCGTGTGAACGTACCCTAAGGGTGGAAATATGGGCGTAACTATGGCCACAGCAGGAGCAGGAGCACTGGGGTTGATTAATCAATGTTTGTGAAATGGTGAAGCAGTTGCCCATAGGAACCAATCAGAATACAGCTTTCATTTTTAACCCCTTAAGGACTGGGCCATATTAAATTTTTGCACTTTCGTTTTTTCCTCCTCTCCTTCTAAAAATCATAACGCTTTCAATTTTCCACCTACAGACCCATATGAGGGTTTTTTGTTTTTTGCACCACCAATTTTATTTTGTAATTACATCAATAATCTTTTACTTTGATGTCATTACAAAGTAAAAAATTATTGATGTCATTACAAAGTTAAAAATTATTGATGTCATTACAATCATTTCCACAAAACCAGAAAAAAATATTTGTGTGGAAAATTTTAAAAGAAAAACACCATTTTGTAATTTTTGGGGGTTTCAGATTCTACACAGTGTACTTTTCTGTAAAAATGACACTTTATCTTTATTCTGTAGGTCCAAACGGTTACAAAGATACCTAATTATATAGGTTTTATTTTATTTTACTACTTAAAGAAAATCATAACTACATGCACCAAAATTAGTATGTTTAAAATTGTCATCTTCTGACCCCTAAATTTTTGCATACGGGGCATTATGAGGGCTCATTTTTTGTGCCGAGTTCTGAAATGTTTATTTGTACCATTTTTGTTTTGATGGGACTTTTTGATCATTTTTATTAGTTTTTTTAGGGTATACAAAATGACTAAAAATACACAATTTTGGACTTTGGAATGTTTTTTTTACGTATACACCATTGACCGTGTGGTTAATTAACATTAGATTTTTGTAGTTCGGACATTTACACATGCGGCAATACCACATATGCTTTTTTTTTAAATGGGAAAAGTAGAGTGATTAAAACTTTTATTAGGGAAGTGGTTAAATCACATTTATTAACTTAAGGATTTTTTTTTTACACTATTTTTTTTGTCCCCATAGGGGACTATTAAATGCAATTTTCTGATTGCATATACAGTGCCTTAGCATAGCAATGATCAGTGTTATCAGTGTTCTTCTGCTCCAGCCTGGATGGAGCAGCAGATTGCCGATCAGACGGAGAGGAGGAAGGTAGGGACCCTCCCCTTGTCCTCTTAGCTTTTTGGGACATCTTCACCAAATTACTTTCACTTTAGATGCGGCGTCTAAGGGGTTAATGCCGGGCATTAGACACTGGTTCTGGTAGCTGATAGTCGCCGGGACCACCTGTCTATGACCCCGCGTCATAGCAGGGGTGCGGGACCAGGGCGTACAGGTACGCCCATGGTCCCCAAGGTGTTAAAAAGGCCTTTGAAAAATAAAACCTGGAACCTGATTGGTTATGATAGAAAACTGCTCCACTGCACAAGGTGTGATAAATCTCCTTTTTGAAGGGAATAACAAGTTGGTGGCTTTCCCCTATCCAGCACCTCTATGTAGGTCCTCTACATGGTGCTATTATCCTCGCCTTTTAAGGGGTGTACTTGTGATGTCTCAGTACGGGATATAGTCCCATACAGTACTTAGGTCCTGTCAGGTTGAGTCCCTCTGTGTCCTAGGGGCTCTCCTGCAGCGTCTCCCCCATAGTGATATATATAACGTATAGTGTTATGTGTGTTATGTATTAAGGACCTTTAAGGACAATGTGTTCACATGATGTGTTATGCTACCCAGAGAGCAACAGCTAACCAGGTGACCTGCAGCTTGACCAATGGGCTTCTGGCTCAATCCCCTTTATAAGAGGGGCGGCCATTACAATCTCTTACACCATCACTCCTGCTGAGGACAGCAAAGCATAGACATCACAGATCCTGTGTCCAGCACACCTGTAGGCCATAAAGCAAGCACACCAGCCACATTGTCAGTAAGTCATCTCATCTATATCTGCTGTCTCTACTAAAGTCAAGACACTGATCAAGTCTATTCTAGTCTGCGTGACTGAACTAATGGCTATTACAATAACTACAAGTCCCAGCAAGCTGCAGGGCCTTTTCCGTGTTACTGGTCGACTCTCTGGGATTCTGGGAACTCCCATATACACCATAGCACAGGGATTTATACAGATCACATAATACAGATGCCTTGGCTGTTTTTGGCTTCTTGACCACCTCTGGCAGCCACAAGCGGGCCAGTCGAGGCCGGAGAGCTCTTGATCTTAAAACAGAAGTGGGAGCCACATCTAGGGCACATTTATGGCTTATCCTGTGGAAATGCCCTTAATGTTCAGAGGGACATTTAACCCCTTTAATTATTGCATCTTTTGTTGCACTTATCTGTCATTAGGTGGTGGGGGCACACCTTGGCTCTGCGCCCTAGGAGTTCTATGTACGCACTTGAAGAGAATATAATTTAAAAAAATAATGAATCACTTGTGCTTTTAAATTGTATTTATTACAATTTTAAAATACAAGTGTGAATATTCTTGAATGAATGAAAAGCAGTGTGAATTTTTCTGTGATCTTTGGTCACTGGCAGAGGGAGCACAGGCAGTATATTAAAATGTTACACCCCATCCTAAGTCCAGATCTCACACTTTACAAGCACAGCTCAGTACAGACTGTTGTCGTGTAGCATATTACAGCAGCTTTATGAATAACGCTCGGCAGCCTTCTCCAGGATCACATTCTCTTGTATATAACATGGCATGTTTACGGGATACATCAAATAGACCAGAATCCCATTTTTGACTCCTTTATTCTTCAGGATCTTCAACTTCTAGAAAACAAAATGATGAACACAAAATAACAAAGTTACATTTTCACAGAACACACGAGATATAAATGTATAACATATTAATGACACAGAAATCTGTAAACCATTAACCCATGAGAAATAGTTTGTCATTTGGGAAATATGAGGATGTGTCTGTGGAAGTAAACCAGGTCACTGTCACTTGGTAAATGAGCAGGCAATTTGACTAGAATATGTATATAGTAACCTAATGTGGGGAGAAAGGAGTTATCCGAAGTATATCCCAATACACAGGGGACCAATCACAAGATCGGAGGTCAATTGTCTCCTGAATGAATTACATATCAGTGCGCATGGCTGGTCCGCACTTCACTCATTCTTTATGGTGCTTCCGAACATTGCCAAGCACTTAAAGGGGTATTCCAGGAGAAAACTTTTTTTTTTTTTTTTTATATCAACTGGCTCCAGAAAATTAAACAGATTTGTAAATTACTTCTATTAAAAATCGTAGAAGAGGTTTGCTATGGGGATTTGCTTCTAAACTGGGTGGTTCCCGAGACAGGTGTCATCAGAGAGCACTTAGACAGAAAAGAACAACTCAACTTCAGCAGCTCATAAGTACTGAAAGGATTAAGATTTTTTAATAGAAGTAATTTACAAATCTGTTTAACTTTCTGGAGCCAGTTGATATATATAAAAATCCAAACGCTGAGCAGCGGAGTACCCCTTTAACTTGTTTGGCAATGTTTGGAAGCTCCATAAAAAATGACCAGAGCACTGACCGCTCCATTCATTTAGGGGACAATCTTACTCCATTCTTCCCAGCAGTTTGGACCCACGCAATCATCTTGCTGTTAGCTATCCTGTGGATAGGGGGTTACTGTTGACCTTGGGATAGCTCATTAAGAACTAGAAGACAAACAATATCTGTAAAGGGATTTTTTTGTTTATTACTTTAACTGTCCCCATAAGCAGATCTATATATATATAGTAGTGGAAAAATCCCTTCATGGCTTTGTTGACATCATGTTTATTATTCACATATCACACATGCTAAAAAAAAAAGCTCCTGTCATACGTGTTAAAAAGAGACACCGACACATGTCTAGCATTGGCATCCATTAATATAAGTATCCCTTTATGGATACTTTGGGATATCTTCCAGGAGATGTCTGCTAAACCACATCTGTAAATTCACTTATAGCTAATGGGTGATGGATTCCATTGTTAAGCGCTCAAAGGCAATATAAAAAGCTATTATAGAGGTGATAACATATACATATAAGAGATGCCTGTGACTATTTCAGATGCTTGTCCCTATTTCACATATACATTTTTTTTTTACTTGGCTCTGCAGGATGGAATAGTGTAGTCTACTATGCTATTCCATACCTTTTTTGTATTGACATATATCAGCCAGATGGAGACATAGAAGACATTATTTGGCCTCTATAAAACAATGGATGGCTATGGACACATTCAGTGTATGCATCAGGAACAAAAATATGAGTAAAGGCCTGTGTAATTGGAGGGTTATTGGCACTTATACAATATGACATCTCTACTGAAGCTCATACCTGACCCGCTCTTCCTTTTCCTCCAGGGGCTGAGGTCAAAAGCAGAAATCTGGGAGCATCTTACAAAATTTCTTGGGTAGGTATTTGCTACAAACACATTTCGAGGAACTTCAGTGATTCCTGTGTTATCACAGATGATTCGAGACATTGTCACTCTGTTTATGGCATTCCTCTGAGCTATTGTGAACTCTGATGGCTTTTCATAGTAAAATCTGATAGAAAAATGTATGACAATGATCAGCTCATCTACCGCTACATTCAAATAATGCAAAAATATTGTGAAAAACATTACAACATCCAAATATCATAGTGTTCTAACATAGCAGGGAGGAATTTACTAATGATTGGCACTTTATATGTTGGTTTTAATGGAAAGCACATAAGATGTAACAAATTAATGTAGAGGTTTCGACACATCAGTGGCTTTTAGACCCCCTGAGACAACAGGGCTCAGATGCAACTGCTAGCTCTGCACCCCTTATACAATGGGAAAAATAGTATTTAGTCAGCCACCAATTGTGCAAGTTCTCCCACTTAAAACGATGAGAGAGGCCTGTAATTTTCATCATAGGTATACCTCAACTATGAGAGACATAATGAGAAAAAAAATCCATAAAATCACATTGTCTGATTTTTTCATAATTTATTTGCAAATTATGGTGGAAAAACAAGTATTTGATCAATAACAAAAGTTCATCTCAATACTTTGTTATATCCCTTTGTTGGCAATGACAGAGGTCAAATGTTTCTGTAAGTCTTCATAAAGTTTTCACACACTGTTGTTGGTATTTTGGCCCATTCCTCCATGCAGATCTCCTCTAGAGCAGTGATGTTTTGGGGCTGTCGCTGGGCTACACAGACTTTCAACTCCCTTCAAAGGTTTTCTATGGGGTTGAGATCTGGAGACTGGCTAGGGCACTCCAGGACCTGGAAAATGCTTCTTATTGCCCAGGCTGTGTTTGGGATCATTGTCATGCTGGAAGACCTAGCAACGTTTCATCTTCAATGCCCTTGCTGATGGAAGGAGGTTTTCGCTCAAAATCGCACGATACATGGCCCCATTAATTCTTTCCTTTACACAGATTATTCATTGTGGTCCCTTAGCAGAAAAACAGCCCCAAAGCATGATGTTTTCACCCCCATGTTTCACAGTAGGTATGGTGTTCTTTGGATGCAACTCAGCATTCTTTCTCCTCCAAACACGACGGGTTGAGTTTTTACCAAAAAGTTCTACTTTGGTTTCATCTGACCATATGACATTCTCCCAATCCTCTTCTGGATCATCCAAATGCTCTCTAACAAACTTCAGACAGGCCTGGACATGCACTGGCTTAAGCAGGGGGACACGTCTGGCACTGCATGATTTGAGTCCCTGGCGGCGTAGTGTGTTACTGATGGTAGCCTTTGTTACTTTGGTCCTAGTTCTCTGCAGGTCATTCACTAGTTCCCCCTGTGTGGTTCTGGGATTTTTGCTCACCGTTCTTGTGATCATTTTGACACCACAGGGTGAGATCTTGCGTGGAGCCCCAGATCGAGGGAGATTTTCAGTGGTCTTGTATGTCTTCCATTTTCTAATAATTGCTCCCACAGTTGATTTCTTCACACCAAGCTGCTTGCCTATTGCGGATTCAGTCTTCCCATCTTTGTGCAGGTTTTCAGTTTTGTTTCTGGTGTCCTTTGACAGCTCTTTGGTCTTGGCCATAGTGGAGTTTGGAGTGTGACTCTTTGAGGTTGTGAACAGGTCTTTTATACTTATACTTTTATAGAAGTTACAGGTCTGTGAGAGCCAGAAATCTTGCTTGTTTGTAGGTGACCAAATACTTATTTTCCACCATAATTTGCAAATAAATTCTTTAAAAATCAGACAATGTGATTTTATGGATTTTTTTTCTCATTATGTCTCTCATAGTTGAGGTATACCTATGATGAAAATTACAGGTCTCTCATCTTTTTAAGTGTGAGAACTTGCACAATTGGTGGCTGACTAAATATTTTTTTTGCCCCACTGTATCAACCTGCTGTCTACATGTGGAAATGGAGTATCTACTCACCTGTCTCCATCACGGGTTCTGCGGAACTGGTTCCCGATTAAACACGCTAACAGTTCCCCTACTCTTGCATACGGCAGCAGAGGTTCGGCAACAGCTCCCGTCCAGATGTCAATATTTTGCGGGGTGCCATAAAGAGACATGAATTTCTCTGCTAGTGGCCTGTTTTTGAGAACTCCTGCTAAATCAGCCACATTGCGGGGCTCGGACAGTCCACAAAATCTTCTCCATGCATTGTACCCTATTGAAATAATGCAGGTAGATAACATAACATTAAAATAAATTATTATAATTATTTGAGAAGTCAATTTTAGCTAATGCCAGAAGCATTACCTGGTAATCCATGATCCCGCCCACGCTGCATATTGATGGCTCCCAAATCAAGGCCAAGACGTTTGAACAACTCAAAGAGATGTTCTCGGAGTTCATCAACCAAAATCTGGTTTTGCCTGTTCAACTTGGCTTGATTTGCCATGAGGCCTCGAAGAAGAGGGTCAATGCCTCCTGTAGTAACAAAGAAAGTTGTATATGTGAAGCATTATATATTGTTAGCTTCATATTAAGTTTTTAAATTATGTTAGATAGATGGTAAACTAGACATTAGCAAAGGTTGTGCAGTTTTATATAGCATATGTAACTTTGGCATACATTCGGCAGGTCTGGATATCTTATTCAAAGTACTCAAAAGTGTACTCAGCTATTCTTTTCAAACTTCAAAAAATATAAACAATATAATTTTATGTGATTGGAGTCAAAAGGAAAAAATTCCATATTTATGGATATACGTTTCTACCTTTGTGTAGAAAAAAAATCTTTAAACACTTTTTTTTTATTGTTGTGTAGCATGTTTTGAAACTTTTCATTATTTTATTCTACATGTGTAAACCCTAGGATATTTAAAGGCTTTTTCCATAAACAGGATAGATGAAAAGTGTCTGATCGGTGGAGATCCTACCACTCTACCCAGCACTGTCTTCAGATTTTGGATGGAACAGCAGTGCACATACTCATTCCGTGTTCCATTCAAACAGAGGTAATCAGGACCCCCCCATTAATGTGATTAATGGGGATCCCAATAGTCAGACCACCCACAGATCTGACACTTATCACCTGTCCTGTGAACAAATTATAAGTTGTCATTATGGGTACTTCAACTATTCAAATAAAATAGGCTAAAACAACAGACAATATAGGACTATAGCTGGAAATCATTAAAGGGGTACTCCAGTGAATTATTATTTTTTTTAAATCAACTGGTGCCAGAAAGATAAACAGATAAATTAAACAGTAAATTAGTTATATTTTAAAATCTTAACCCTTCCAGTACTTATCAGCTGCTGTATGTTCCACAGAAAGTTATTTTCTGTTTACATTTTTCTGTCTGACCACAGTGCTCTCTGCTGACACCTCTGTCCATGGCAGGAACTGTCCAGAGAAGGAGAGGTTTGCTATGAGGATTTGCTCCTGCTTTGGACAGTTCCTGACAGAGGTGTCAGCAGAGAGCACTGTGGTCAGACAGAAAATACATTTAAAAAGAAAAGAACTTCCTGTGTCGTATACAGCAGCTGATAAGTACTGGAAGGATTAAGATTTTTAAATAGAAGTCATTTACAAATCTGTTTAACTTTCTGGAGCCAGTTGATTTAAAAAAATAAAAATTTCACCGGAATACCCCTTTAAGAATTTAAACTAAAAACTAATGCCAGTCTATGAATTTACCTTCTCTCACAACTCTCCATGTGTTGAAGAATGTAAGGTGCAGAGGGACTGGAGGAAAGTTCCTTGAGGTCTTGTAACCATCCAGCAGGCGATAAATAAATGGCTGGATCATTGTGTGACCCATACGGAAGACCAAGCTGAACACATTAGATGCTCCTGGGTTGACTGTTTCATTATAGTTAGAGTATGGAGGAACCATCCTAGACATGGAAGAACCCAACAGCAGGGGAAGCCAATCTTTATAATTTATTTTCTATAAAAATGATAAAAGGAAGATGAAATATAATAATTAATTTGTTGTACTTTCCATTATTAAAGAAAAAAAAAACATATCTTAAGATGACTTCTATGCATAATTATAAAAACATTAAAATATAATAGACTAGCTCACAAGCATATTATTAAGGGGAGAGTATGAGTAAGAATGGCACGGTATAAAAAGTTGTGTGCAAATTGTTGTCACAGAGAGTGACTATTGCTATTAAAGGGGTACTCCGCTGCCCCAGCACTAGGAACATTTTGTTCTGAACGCTTGGAGCGGGTGGCAAAGTTGTATCGTCACGGCTACACCCCCTCAATGCAAGTCTATGGGAGGGGGCATGGCGGCCGCCATGCCCCCTCTCATAGACTTGCATTGAGGGTTGTGGCATCACGAGGGGGCGTGGCCGTGATGCCACAACCCCCGCTGCCCACACTCAGCGTTCTAAATGAATGCCAGTTGCTGCACAGAGATCGTGGGGGGCCCAGCTGCGAGAACTGTATTCTGTGTGTATATGATTTACATGACTATTCTATAATTTTTTTTTTCTAATTATTGGGACTAAATAGTAACACCCAGCCCCAAACTCTGGTTTAAAGTCCTTGGCGGTGGGTACTGTTGGCATAGGGTGGCTTAACCCTCTGTGGGTATCTTGTTTAAGGTACCGCTAATTGACTTACCTTTGATAGCATTTACTTTGCATTGTACATATTTTTTCTACCAACAGGAATTGCCATTAAAGATATGGGGGAGATTTATCACAACTTGTCCAGAGGGAAAGTTGCTGAGTTGCCCATAGCAACCAATCAGATTGCTTGTTTCATTTTTAAAAGAAAGGATAATATAGACCAGCTCACCCCTCCTACGTAAACGGCACACACAGCAGCATCAGGTCAGCTAAGAAGCTCGGAAAGACACTGGGTCTCCAGGTGAAACAATTCCAGACGTAGAACAGGATATCCGGGTCCCAATGGGGTATAGTAAAATCCAACTTTATTAGAAATCCATAAAATAGTTGAGGTAGGTGAAAAAATATGAGGAAAAATAGGGAATTAAAAACACAAACGAAGACTTGTTGTTAAGTCGAAACGCGTCGGTGTTTCGTTTGTGTTTTTATTTCCCTATTTTTCCTCACATTTTTTCACCTACCTCAATTATTTTATGGATTTCTAATATTCATTTTTATCAAGGCCTTGGCAAAATGAAAGAAGAAATCTGATTGGTTCCTCTGGACAGGTTTTGATAAATCTCCCCCACGGAGTTGGAGATTTAGCACAACAGGACTGCAGCATTTTGGAGGGGGTTATACAGAATACCTCACCTGTGTAATGGCACCAATAATTTTTCTAGTTTCTTGGAAAAGTGTCTCTCCATTCCAGCGTGGATTCATCCTACATAACGCGGTAGCTATGCGGTTGTGTTCTCGGACAAAGAGTGTGTGAAATGCAGTTAAACCAGGCTGCTCACTGACGCGACCATCACCTGAGGAAAACAACGCAGTGTATTCTCTGAATGCAAAATAACCCAATGTCTGTTATCTACTGGACCAAAATGTTAAATATTTGTAGTTTTAAATGTTTTACATCCCCCCGCTTGTCTCCCGCCCACCCGCACATCTTTCGCATGCTACCTACTACAAGACTACTGTAAGGGCATGCTGGGATTTGAAGTCTTGCAACAGTTAGAAGACAGATGGGAGATGTCCAGCGTGGGCGGGCGGGGGGGGGGGGGGGGGGGGGAAGGGGGGATGTAAATCAGTGTCCTCGTCATTAAGTTAGGGTTGTGGGGAGAAAATATGACGGAGCCCGAGCGGCTGCAGAGTGATGCCATGCCGGGCTCCTTTGTACAGTTGTTATATCATATTTCCCGCTGGAGCTGTGATCATGGCTGCCAGCGGGAAATATAAAAATTTGCTCTCCAAAGCCGCTTTGTAAGCCAGGTCCGAGCAGGCTTACATTTACTGAGTTTTTGAGGTGTTGCGATTTTTTGTGTGACTTTCACACTTGATAAATCCCTGACCACTGCAAAGTGAAAAATGAAATTCACTTTGGTACGCTCTTTTGTAGCTTTTTGCTTACAGCCAAAAGTCACACATAAATTTGCTTAGGTGCACATTCGACTTTTGATGCAACTTTTGTAAGCTCTAAATCCCTTGATAAATCTCCCCCTATATCTGTAAATCACATTACTTACCAGCTAAGAAGCACGGGAGACCAGAAGTCATGTTAGTCTGCAAACAGAAATCTTCTTCTTTGCCATTTGTACTAAAAGGGAGGTAGGGACGTCTATTGTCGGTAAAGTTTTTGTTAACATCCATGAGACCCAGCTGATTGGTGTTGTCACGCAGTCTTCTGGCCAATTCATTAGTGCTGCCATATACTTGACTGGCATCAATGTATGACGTGAGGATATTCATCTGTTCACGTATAGGTGAACCTTGCTGAAAAGCGGGACTTGAGCGGAAAAGGGGGATACAGTCACTGCGGTTGGTTATACGAGGGTCATTTGGGGGGATCTGCAGATATAAACACATAATATAATTAAATCTTCATTATAAAGACTGAGAACAACTGAAGGGGTACCCTGCCCCTAGACATCTTATTCTCTATCCAAAGCATAAGGAATAAGATGTCTGATCATGGGGTCCCTCTGCTGGGGACCCCCGCTATCTACCTGCTGCACCCGGCGTTCGATTAGAGCATTGGCGGCAGCGCCTGAGGCTCATGATGTCAGGGCCACGCCCCCTCATGATGTCACAGCCACGCCTCCTCAATGCAAGTCTATGGGAGGGGGCATGACGTCCGTCACGCCCCCTCCCATAGACTTGCATTGAGTGGGTGTGGCCCTGATGTCACGAGCGTGGCATGGCCGTGACATCACTAGCCTCCGCCCTGCATCGCCAGTCATCCGGCACGGAGCGAAGTTCGCTCCGTGCACCGGATGTCTGGGATGCCGCAGTCGAGATCGTGGAGGTCCTCAGTGGCAGGACCCCCGCAATTAGACATCTTATGGATAGGGGATAATGATGTCTAGGGGCAGAGTACCCCCTTTAAGTCTAACTGTGTACTTTCAACATTTTCGTTATAAATAAGAACAACCCTGGGATGTTACCAAAGTGCTAAAAGTCACTGCTTGTTCACATTGATTTCAGCAGGGCCATTCTTATATGTATGGTGGTAGCCGAATGTTCCCCTGATAGCAGTTATTGGGATAAAGAAGGATCAGGTATGAATTTTAATATGAAAGGTTTCTGCCAGCTGTTTACACCTTACTCTCTGTTGAAACCATTATGCATCTCTGACTGATGGGGAGTTTGGCCAAATAATTGCGGCCCAAATGAGCTTTGAGCTTTCGAGAAACCTGTAGCAGCCACAATGTGGTTGAAAACTGCTCCCAAAATGCAGCAGAAAATATGCAGCAAAATACGGACATGTGAACACATCCTTACAAGAAATCATTGTGGTTTTCAATGTGGATTATTAATGATTGCATGGTTTTAGCAGGTAAAACCGACAAAACTGCTTCCTGTACTCGTGATCCTTCCACTTTCCTCATCAATGGTATTCTTCTTTGTCTTCGTCTATTCTCGTTTACTCTAATATACATAAAAATATTAACACAAAGTTACCCGCAGGGGAAAGCATGGGAGCTCCCGAGCACAGCTGTGATCACAGTCAAGGCCTCTTATGAAGGTTGATCTTGATGGTGTTTCTGGTGCCAGATCAAGGTCATGATCGATCCACTGTCCCCACTGCATGAACATGAGAGACCGCTGTTTGTCCAGAGTCTGTTCTCTTTCTGGGAATCGGACAATCTCATTGGAGACAGCCCTTGCCTGCAATACAACATAATCCTTCATAGGAGAGCAGCAAAAGTAAATAAAAACATCAATGTGAAATATACTAAGGGGGACTCTGTTCCTAGACAAAGGATAGGGGATAAGATATCTGCTGGGGACCCCACTATCTCCCTGCTGAACCCGGCATTCGTTTAGAGCATAGGGTGCAGCGCCGGAGGCTCGTGACATCATGGCTCTTGATGTCATGACCACGCCCCTCAATGCAAGTCTATGGGAGGGGCATGACAGCCACCACACCCCCTCCCATAGAATTGCATTGAGGGGGCATGGCCGTGATGTCACAAGCTGGGTGCGGCCGTGATGTCACGAGACTCAGCCCTGCATCACCAGTCATCCGGCACTGTGCCTCAGCCAAGATCGCGGAGGTCCACAGCAGCGGGACCGCTGCGATCAGACATCTTATCCCCGATCCTTTGGATAGGGGATAAGATGTCTAGGGGTGGAATACCCCTTTAAATAATCCCACAAAACATTTATCTCATGATGTCTCCTATAGACACATCCGAAAGTTGCATTGGTTTCCTTTTTCTGCAATACTTAAAGACTTACACACCTCCAAGACTGATTTCAATAAAGGAGCATTATATGCTGTATTACACGAACTGACAGGGATTCTGAGTGAAGGAAATCTGGTATTATCTATGGGCATAGAAGGAGTGCAAGTATTTCGGATCCTAAATCACACTGAGATGTGGTCAGTCTGCATACTCACCAGAGGTAAGGTGAAGCCATTGATCCTACTATTTTCTGTCCAGCCTTGAGGGAGCCCTCTCCCGTCTTCATACTGAGCTGGTAGCAAGCGTGTGTAAGGTCTATTGGAAACTCCAAAGTTTGGAAATCTCCTAAAGAAACAAATGGTAGTGTTATTGATCTCTAACTGCTTGTACACTGAACTATCATAGATAATATGTCTCTGTTATATTGCATCTGAAGTGAAAACTGAAGCAACAAATGCTTCTGTTTAAACATCTCCGGCCATTTGTGTCTACAGCCCCTATGCAGGACTATGGGTCTCCACAGTAATAGATATACATTCAGAAGTTAGAAAGAAGGAGAGGACAGATGGGGTGTATGACTGCAAGGTTAGGCCAAAAAGGGTTTGTTACCATGGAGACACATAACTAAGCATGGGAGCTGGAGCTCCAAAACAATAGGACAATTTAAAGAGTACCTTTCATCAAATTTTTTTTTTTATATGTTAAAGTTTATTCAGTATTAAACTACTTTCTAAATGGATTTTATTTAAAATAAAGCTTTTTTTTTTTTTAATGTCTTTTTTCATTTTGAAAATGTGGCCACAATGGGTCTCCCTAGGAGTCCCTGGCTGCAAGCGTTTTCATTGATTTCAGATTCATGCCAGCCTGGCAGTGAGTCTGAAATTGCAGACCGCTGGCTGAGCATGTGACCAGCTCAGCGCATTTCCCTGCCTGTCAATCAGACAGGCGGGAGCGCTGTGCTCACACGCATACCCTGCAGGGCTCTGTACACCGAGGACAAGCAGGGCTCTGTGCAGTGAGGACAAGCAGGGCTCTGTGCACTGAGGACAAGCAGGGCTCTGTACACTGAGGACAAGCAGGGCTCTGTAAACTGAGGACAAGCAGGGCTCTGTATACTGAGGACAAGCAGGGCTCTGTGCACTGAGGACAAGCAGGGCTCTGTGCACTGAGGACAAGCAGGGCTCTGTGCACTGAGGACAAGCAGGACTCTGTACACTGAGGACAAGCAGGGCTCTGTACACTGAGGACAAGCAGGGCTCTGTACACTGAGGACAAGCAGGGCTCTGTACACTGAGGACAAGCAGGGCTCTGTGCAGTGAGGTCAAGCAGGGCTCTGTGCACTGAGGACAAGCAGGGCTCTGTACACTGAGGACAAGCAGGGCTCTGTACACTGAGGACAAGCAGGGCTCTGTACACTGAGGACAAGCAGGGCTCTGTACACTGAGGACAAGCAGGGCTCTGTGCAGTGAGGTCAAGCAGGGCTCTGTGCACTGAGGACAAGCAGGGCTCTGTACACTGAGGACAAGCAGGGCTCTGTACACTGAGGACAAGCAGGGCTCTGTACACTGAGGACAAGCAGGGCTCTGTACACTGAGGACAAGCAGGGCTCTGTACAATGAGGACAAGCAGGGCTCTGTGCCCTGAGGACAAGCGGGGCTCTGTGCACTGAGGACAAGCGGGGTTCTGTGCACTGAGGACAAGCGGGGCTCTGTGCACTGAGGACAAGCGGGGCTCTGTACACTGAGGACAAGCGGGGCTCTGTACACTGAGGACAAGCGGGGCTCTGTACACTGAGGACAAGCGGGGCTATGTGCACTGAGGACAAGCGGGGCTCTGTACACTGAGGACAAGCGGGGCTCTGTGCACTGAGGACAAGCGGGGCTCTGTGCACTGAGGACAAGCGGGGCTCTGTGCACTGAGGACAATCGGGGCTCTGTACACTGAGGACAATCGGGGCTCTGTACACTGAGGACAATCGGGGCTCTGTACACTGAGGACAAGCGGGGCTCTGTACACTGAGGACAAGCGGGGCTCTTTACACTGAGGACAAGCGGGGCTCTGTACACTGAGGACAAGCGGGACTCTGTACACTGAGGACAAGCGGGGCTCTGTACACTGAGGACAAGCGGGGCTCTGTACACTGAGGACAAGCGGGGCTCTGTGCATTGAGGACAAGCGGGGCTCTGTACACTGAGGACAAGCAGGGCTCTGTGCATTGAGGACAAGCAGGGCTCTGTGCATTGAGGACAAGCGGGGCTCTGTACACTGAGGACAATCGGGGCTCTGTACACTAAGGACAATCGGGGCTCTGTACACTGAGGACAATCGGGGCTCTGTACACTGAGGACAAGCGGGGCTCTGTACACTGAGGACAAGCGGGGCTCTGTACACTGAGGACAAGCAGGGCTCTGTGCATTGAGGACAAGCAGGGCTCTGTGCACTGAGGACAAGCAGAGCTCTGTACACTGAGGACAAGCAGGGCTCTGTACACTGAGGACAATCAGGGCTCTGTGCACTGAGGACAAGCAGAGCTCTGTGCATTGAGGACAAGCGGGGATCTGTGCACTGAGGACAAGCGGGGCTCTGTACACTGAGGGCAAGCGGGGCTCTGTGCACTGAGGACAAGCGGGGCTCTGTGCACTGAGGACAAGCGGGGCTCTGTACACTGAGGACAAGCGGGGCTCTGTACACTGAGGACAAGCGGGGCTCTGTAAACTGAGGACAAGCGGGGCTCTGTACACTGAGGACAAGCGGGGCTATGTGCACTGAGGACAAGCGGGGCTCTGTACACTGAGGACAAGCGGGGCTCTGTACACTGAGGACAAGCGGGGCTCTGTACACTGAGGACAATCGGGGCTCTGTACACTGAGGACAATCGGGGCTCTGTACACTGAGGACAATCGGGGCTCTGTACACTGAGGACAATCGGGGCTCTGTACACTGAGGACAAGCGGGGCTGTGTACACTGAGGACAAGCGGGGCTGTGTACACTGAGGACAAGCGGGGCTCTGTACACTGAGGACAAGCGGGTCTCTGTACACTGAGGACAATCGGGGCTCTGTACACTGAGGACAAGCGGGGCTCTGTACACTGAGGACAAGAGGGGCTCTGTACACTGAGGACAAGCAGGGCTCTGTGCACTGAGGACAAGCAGAGCTCTGTGCACTGAGGACAAGCGGGGCTCCGTACACTGAGGACAAGCGGGGCTCCGTACACTGAGGACAAGCGGGGCTCCGTGCACTGAGGACTAGCGGGGCTATGTGCACTGAGGACAAGAGGGGCTCTGTACACTGAGGACAAGCGGGGCTATGTGCACTGAGGACAAGCGGGGCTCTGTACACTGAGGACAAGCGGGGCTCTGTACACTGAGGACAAGCGGGGCTCTGTGCATTGAGGACAAGCAGGGCTCTGTGCATTGAGGACAAGCAGAGCTCTGTACACTGAGGACAAGCAGGGCTCTGTGCACTGAGGACAATCAGGGCTCTGTGCACTGAGGACAAGCAGAGCTCTGTGCATTGAGGACAAGCAGGGATCTGTGCACTGAGGACAAGCAGGGCTCTGTAAACTGAGGACAAGCGGGGCTCTGTGCACTGAGGACAAGCGGGGCTCTGTGCACTGAGGACAAGCGGGGCTATGTGCACTGAGGACAAGCGGGGCTCTGTACACTGAGGACAAGCGGGGCTCTGTACACTGAGGACAAGCGGGGCTCTGTACACTGAGGACAAGCGGGGCTCTGTACACTGAGGACAAGCGGGGCTATGTGCACTGAGGATAAGCGGGGCTCTGTACACTGAGGACAAGCGGGGCTCTGTACACTGAGGACAATCGGGGCTCTGTACACTGAGGACAATCGGGGCTCTGTACACTGAGGACAATCGGGGCTCTGTACACTGAGGACAATCGGGGCTCTGTACACTGAGGACAATCGGGGCTCTGTACACTGAGGACAAGCGGGGCTGTGTACACTGAGGACAAGCGGGGCTCTGTACACTGAGGACAAGCGGGGCTCTGTACACTGAGGACAAGCGGGGCTCTGTACACTGAGGACAAGCGGGTCTCTGTACACTGAGGACAAGCGGGTCTCTGTACACTGAGGACAATCGGGGCTCTGTACACTGAGGACAATCGGGGCTCTGTACACTGAGGACAATCGGGGCTCTGTACACTGAGGACAAGCGGGGCTCTGTACACTGAGGACAAGCGGGGCTCTGTACACTGAGAACAAGCAGGGCTCTGTACACTGAGGACAAGCAGGGCTCCGTGCACTGAGGACAAGCAGAGCTCCGTGCACTGAGGACAAGCGGGGCTCCGTGCACTGAGGACAAGCGGGGCTATGTGCACTGAGGACAAGCGGGGCTCTGTACACTGAGGACAAGCGGGGCTCTGTACACTGAGGACAAGCAGGGCTCTGTGCATTGAGGACAAGCAGGGCTCTGTGCATTGAGGACAAGCAGAGCTCTGTACACTGAGGACAAGCAGGGCTCTGTACACTGAGGACAATCAGGGCTCTGTGCACTGAGGACAAGCAGAGCTCTGTGCACTGAGGACAAGCAGAGCTCTGTGCACTGAGGACAAGCAGAGCTCTGTGCATTGAGGACAAGCAGGGATCTGTGCACTGAGGACAAGCGGGGCTCTGTGCACGGAGGACAAGCGGGGCTCTGTGCACTGAGGACAAGCGGGGCTCTGTGCACTGAGGACAAGCGGGGCTCTGTGCACTGAGGACAAGCGGGGCTCTGTACACTGAGGACAAGCGGGGCTCTGTACACTGAGGACAAGCGGGGCTCTGTACACTGAGGACAAGCGGGGCTCTGTACACTGAGGACAAGCGGGGCTCTGTACACTGAGGACAATCTGGGCTCTGTATACTGAGGACAAGCGGGGCTCTGTACACTGAGGACAAGCGGGGCTCTGTACACTGAGGACAAGCGGGGCTCTGTACACTGAGGACAAGCGGGGCTCTGTACACTGAGGACAAGCAGGGCTCTGTGCATTGAGGACAAGCAGGGCTCTGTGCATTGAGGACAAGCGGAGCTCTGTACACTGAGGACAAGCGGGGCTCTGTACACTGAGGACAAGCGGGACTCTGTACACTGAGGACAAGCGGGGCTCTGTACACTGAGGACAAGCGGGGCTCTGTACACTGAGGACAAGCAGGGCTCTGTGCATTGAGGACAAGCAGGGCTCTGTGCATTGAGGACAAGCAGAGCTCTGTACACTGAGGACAAGCAGGGCTCTGTACACTGAGGACAAGCAGGGCTCTGTACACTGAGGACAAGCAGGGCTCTGTACACTGAGGACAAGCAGGGCTCTGTACACTGAGGACAATCAGGGCTCTGTACACTGAGGACAAGCAGGGCTCTGTGCACTGAGGACAAGCAGGGCTCTGTGCACTGAGGACAAGCAGAGCTCTGTGCACTGAGGACAAGCATGGATCTGTACACTGAGGACAAGCAGGGCTCTGTACACTGAGGACAAGCAGGGCTCTGTACACTGATGACAAGCAGGGCTCTGTGCACTGAGGACAAGCAGGGCTCTGTGCACTGAGGACAAGCAGAGCTCTGTGCACTGAGGACAAGCATGGAGCTGTGCACTGAGGACAAGCAGGGCTCTGTACACTGAGGACAAGCAGGGCTCTGTACACTGAAGACAAGCTGGGCTATGTACACTATGGGCTCACGGTGGAAGGGATTGTGAGCGGAAACCAGGGTTGACAGCCGCGGTGCGGCTGGAGACAGGTGAGAGAGTGGTCTCGCCTTCTCCCGCCCGGCCGCTGCTGCTCCTCGTTGAAGCATGAAGTGAGGGCGGAAGCGGTCCCCCCAGCAGGCTTCAGTGACGTTGCGTCTGCTAGGGCACGCCCACATCCTCCTGCTGGCAGTTCACATAACGACTAGTAAGAAACAGAGCTTTTTAAAGGCAGATGTTAGGTGTAGTTAAGGGACATAGTGTGAGTTAGTTTGGTTTAGTTAGTTTGATTGCAGCTACTCTTTAAGGCTTAATTTTTATTGTTAATGCATTGAAACAATAAAAAATGGTTCTAAAGGTGGACATAGCCATTAGGCCTTCTACTTACCTGTTGTTGCACTCCCCAGTGAAGGTACGGTATTGGGTTGGGGGACAAGCTTTTGGAAGATGTAGGAAAGCATATCCAGAAACCTTATGCAACATGTCTATCTGATTGGTTGTCAGCAGGTCTGTTGAACACATAATAATATTATATAATGTCTGTTTATGTGAAGAAACATTATTTTAATTTCTTGGCTACAAGGCATACAATGAAATGTTCCTGATTATTGGGCATGTTTACTGAAATGTAATGTTAAATATTTAAGGGCTTGTTCACACTGCCATTGGGTTCCATTATGTGAAGCTCCGTCGGCAGTTCCGTCAAGTTTAGCGTAGAAAAAATTTGTGCAAGCACCATTTTTTTTCTCTGCTAAACACCTGCAAAACTACCAGATCACCGATGGACTCCATAAAAGTGAAGAAAAAAATAAAAAAGAGGCGAATGGACCCTGGACAGGTCCGATGCAAACGGCAATGTGAGCCTAGCCTTAGAGAACTGGAAAATAAAAATGGTGCTCTTGCAGTAGTTCTCCTTTATACTACATTATACTATGATTATAAACAGCAGTACTTCTAATAAATACTACAACTAGATGTATAAGATGATGGTTAATCTTAACACCTAATATATGTCAGTCCTTTTATTATAGCCTAATATTATTCAGTAGCTGAACATTCAGGTGAGAATGAAGTTAAAGGGGTACTCCGGTGGAAATCTTTTTTTTTTTTTTTTAACCAACTGGTGCCAGAAAGTTAAACAGATTTGTAAATTACTTCTATTAAAAAATCTTAATCCTTCCAGTACTTATTAGCTGCTGAATACTACACAGGAAATTCTTTTCTTTTTGGAACACAGTGCTCTCAGCTGACATCACAAGTACAGTGCTCTCTGCTGACATCTCTGTCCATTTTAGGAACTGTATACCTACAGTATGCAAAAAGCGTAACTCATGTGCCCCAATAAATATGAAGTACAAATAGGTTTAGGTTATATCATTTTAGGAATTGTCCAGAGCAGCATGTGTTTGCTATGGGGATTTTCTCCTACTCTGGAAATTTCCTAAAATGGACATAGATGTCAGCAGAGAGCACTGTGCTCGTGATGTCAGAAGAGAGCTCTGTGTTCCAAAAAGAAAATAATTTCCTCTGTAGTATTCAGCAGCTGATAAGTACTGGAAGGATTAAGATTTTTAATAGAAGTAATTTACAAATCTATTTAACTTTCTGGCACTAGTTGATGGGAAAAAAAAAAGTTTTCCACCAGAGTACCCCTTTATACTGGTTTTCCAGGCATAATTTATTGATGACCTAGTCTCCCGCTAGGTCATCAGTGGGGTACTGACGGGCAGCAACTTGCTAATCAGCTGTTAGCCCCAGCTGGGTTGACCAAACACACTGAGAACAGAACCTGAAGTAGACAGCTCCGTACATTCTGTAGTGGCTGTTCTGGGTTACTGCAGTGAATGGAAGTAGAGCTGCAGTAAGCCCCTTTAAAGGGGTACTCCGGTGAAAACCTTTTTCTTTTAAATCAACTGGCTACGGAAAGTTAAACAGATTTGTAAATTACTTCTATTAAAAAATCTTAATCCTTCCTGTACTTATTAGCTGCTGAATACTACAGAGGAAATTCTTTTCTTTTTGGAATGCTCTCTGATGACATCACGAGCACAGTGCTCTTTGCTGATGTTATTATAATAGTAATAAGCCTTTATTTATTGTTGTCCTTAGTGGGATTTGATCCCAAGGCCCCAGCACTGCAAGGCAGCAGTGCTAACCACTGAGCCACCATGCTGCCCTTAGCATACACCTGCTATGCATGGTTGCTAAAATGGACAGAGATGTCAGCAGAGAGCACTGTGCTCGTGATGTCATCAGTGTTCCAAAAAGAAAGGAATTTCTTCTGTAGCATTCAGCAGCTTATAAGTACTGGAAGGATTAAGATTTTTTAATAGAAGTAATTTACAAATATGTTTAACTTTCTGGCTCCAGTTGACTTAAAAGAAAAAAGGTTTTCACCGGAGTACCCCTTTAAGACTAAGTCACCTCGCCCAGATGCCTTCCTCTTTGGTACCTGAGATGTTGAAGGGTCGGCTGTAGATGCTTCGAACCTTTTCAGTCAGAAGTTCAAAGGTGGTCTCTATGTAATCTGCGGCTCGGATGTGTGTTCTGCTTGTAGCCACAGGTTGCTTGAAGTATGTCATGACATCAGATGGAGTCAACGTTCTTTTCCTAAGACGCTCTTTAAGGCTTTAATTTAAAGACATCCATTTAGGATACACTTACTTGTAATGAAAAATTAGTCTATATCAGTTGCTGGGAGTTGTAGTTTTGCAACATCTGGAGGTCCCCAGGTTGGAGACCACTGGTCTATCTGATACTATATTTATGATTTTTACATCGTAAACCAACTTTTGAACAAGTAAAACAGAAGAGTTTTCAATGGGATCTTGTGTATCTATAGACTTCCGTTCATATTACCTTTTTTTGTTTGTTCTGTCTTCATGTTGTAGTCTATTCTTGCTATTTAAAACACTGAAACACTGAAGCTGACCTACCCTATTATAAGGGTCGTTGCCATTGCTCTATTAAGAACAGGACCCATGACAGTAGTGTGAACAGAGTATTCGGTAGAGATGAGCGAACTTACAGTAAATTTGATTCGTCACGAACTTCTCGGCTCGGCAGTTGCTGACTTTTCCTGCATAAATTAGTTCAGCTTTCCGGTGCTCCGGTGGGCTGGAAAAGGTGGATACAGTCCTAGGAAAGAGTCTGCTAGGACTGTATCCACCCTTTTCAGCCCACCGGAGCACCGGAAAGCTGAACTAATTTATGCAGGAAAAGTCATCAACTGCCGAGCCGAGAAGTTCGTGACTAATCGAATTTACTGTAAGTTCGCTCATCTCTAGTATTCGGCTTAGATACATTGTTTAGCTTTAAAGGGGTATTCCAGGAAAAAAAATATTTTTTTTTTTTTTTTTTTTTTATCAACTGGCTCCAGAAAGTTAAACAGATTTGTAAATTACTTCTATTAAAAAATCTTAATCCTTCCAATAATTATCAGCTGCTGAAGTTCTGTCTGGCAACAGTGCTCTCTGCTGACATCTCTGCTTGTCTCGGGATCTGCACAGAGTAGAAGAGGTTTGCTATGGGGATTTGCTTCTAAACTGGGCAGTTCCCGAGACACGTGTCATAGAGAGCACTTAGACCGAAAAGAACAACTCAACTTCAGCAGCTCATAAGTGCTGAAAGGATTAATATTTTTTTATAGAAGTAATTTACAAATCTGTTTAACTTTCTGGAGCCAGTTGATATATAAAAAATTTTTTTTTTCCTGGATAACCCCTTTAATATAATAAGATAGATATGATGTTAAATATTTTATGTGTACAGGACTTACATATCACGGGTCCGCTTGTAGGCAGTATCTACCAGCTTCTTTGCTTCCTTGACTGAGCTGAGAATTAGATTATTATCCAGCTCCTCAACTCCATCTGGATTGTAGAAATAAGAAACATTATATTGAGGATAAAGCCAACACTGTCTGTGCTAGCCTCCAATGTTTAGCCCATTGGTAGCCAACACATTTTTACAAAGACTACTTAGAGGCTTTTCTCTGAGTTTTTCCATGATAAAGCGCACATACCTAACCACTAACCATATTGTGAATACCATAAGAAACGCAAGGAAATCACTACTAGATTCAGACCCATAAGCAACAAACAGTAATGTAAGCGACTGTGGTATAAACAGTAATACTTCCATTGTCTGGGCATACAGTATTATGTTGCATTGTTTTATTTGCATATGTAAGATAGATATATAATGCAGCATTACTTTAGTTCAAACGAGACAATGATATAACTTGATGTTCAACATTTAAAGAACAGAAGAGATAGATATACCTCACATCCAAATATATACAGTATCTCTTGTAAAACCTTTTATGAAGTGGTCACACAAAATTACATTGAAAAATAGTCTCTTAAAGAAGATGGTCCGTATATATCACATGATATTTGGTTGTTTTATCTATCTATCTATCTATCTATCTATTTATCTATCTATCCAAAGGAAAGGATCGCAGCACACATGGAAGTTCAGATAAAGTGCAGTGTTTCTGAGGCCTCTCGCCTCCTTACTCAAGCATGCGTCAATTATGTTGTGAGGATGCAATAAACACTGCACTTTATCTGAACTTCCATGTGTGCTGCGATCCTTTCCTTTGGATTGATGCTGGATTCCCTGACCAGGAACCCGATGATGGCGTGCACCTTATATTTTTTCATTTTGGGGGGTTTGCTGCTTGTTAGGACTTCTGTATCTATCTATTTATCTATCTATATCCATCTATCTCATATCTATCTATCTATCTATCTATCTATCTATCCATATCCATCCCATATCTATCTATCTCTCTATCTATCTATCTATCTATCTATCTCATATCTATCTATCTATCTATATCCATCCCATATCAATCTATCTATCTATCTTTCTATCTATCTATATCCATCCCATATCTATCTATCTATCTATCTATCTATCTATATTCATCCCATATCAATCTATCTATATCCATCCCATATCTATCTATCTATCTATCTATCTATCTATATTCATCCCATATCAATCTATCTATATCCATCCCATATCTATCTATCTATCCCATATCTATCTATCTATCTATCTATCTATCTAACATCTATCTATTTATCTATCTATATCCATCCCATATCTATCTATCTCATTGTTTGGAGTGCTGCAATCCGAACTCCTGTTTTTTGTATCTAGTGGCCCTGGACCAAGGCTGTTTTGCACTGCTGGCACCATCATCCTCATACTTTGGTTGTGCAGTTTCTACGTCTGTTTGTTATCTCTCTCTCTCTCTCTCTCATACCCATCTCATATCTATCTATCTCATACCATATCTATCTATGTATCTATCTCATATCTATATATCCTGCAAATCTATCTATGTATCTATCTCATATCTGGCTATCTATATCCATCCCATCTCTCTCTCTCTCTCTCTCTCTCTCTCTATTTATCTATCTATCTATATCCATCCCATATCTATCTATCTATCCATCCCATATTTATCTATCCCATATCTATCTATCTATCTATCTATCTAACATCTATCTATTTATCTATCTATCTATCTATATCCATCCCATATCTATCTATCTATCTATTTAACATCTATCTATTTATCTATCTATATCCATCCCATATCTATCTATCTATCTATCCATCCCATATCTATCTATCTATCTATCTATCATCTATCTATCTATCCCATATCTATCTATCTATCTATCTATCTATCTGTATCTATCTATCTATCTATCTATCTCATATCTGTCTATCTATATCCATCCCATATCTATCTATCTATCTATCTATCTCATATCTATCTATCTATCTATCTATCTATCTGTATCTATCTATCTATCTATCTATCACATATCTGTCTATCTATATCCATCCCATATCTATCTATCTATCTATCTATCTATCTATCTATCTATCTATCTCTGCTTCTCTAATAAAATTACTTCTTTAGAGCTCAAACTGCATTGCTATTATTTACATATGATGAATGACACAGACACAACAAGAAGCAACACATTGTGCAGAATTGGAAATCATTGGTGAATTACCATAATAAGAAGGCGTTACAATCTGTAGGGATCCAAGAACCAAAAGAAGACAACTAAGACTCCACAAGGACGGCATGTTGTTGCTCCTAAAATGATATAATGTTTTATAAGATTAAAGAAACATATTAGTAAGCGAACATGACCTACGACAATCATGACATCCGGTAGAATTCAATTTAGGAAAACATTGCTTCTTTTTCTGCTGCGGTGATAAGAGGATTGTAGTTTCCTATGTATGATAAAATCTATAACACAAGATGTCTCACCTGCTGTCTTTTAGATGTAAGTTCCTCATTGGCAGCCAGCTTTATATAGGCCAGCGCCAAGGAGGTTCTGGAGAAGTCTAAGAGGAAGTCATGTATAGAAAAGTTTCACTAACACGGTTGCAGAAACAATTCAAACTGAAATAGTGAACTGAACATATACATTGCTTAACGTTCTGCACTAATACACTTAATGCTAAATGTGCAACACACTTTGAACATAGATTGCCTTTGATAAACCATATAAGAAAAGCAGCCATACTGAGATATCAGTTGGGCAAATGCATGTTCCATCTACAGCTATTCCTCTAGATCAGTGTTTCCCAACCTAGGTGCCTCCAGCTGTTTCAAAACTACAACTTCCAGCATGCCCGGACAGCCGTAGGCTGTCCGGGCATGCTGGGAGTTGTAGTTTTGCAACAGCTGGAGGCACCTAGGTTGGGAAACACTGTTCTACATACATGCATGCTCTAGTCAGTTATGTCTGCATGAAAAGGGCCTGACTGTTCTGGCATAAACTTGTCTTCTGAGAGAACAAAGGATAAAGAGTCAGCTGCTGAGAGTCAGGTAATCCCCATATACAATGGTTAGTAGGCAAATCCTGCTGAAATTAAAGGGTTAATAAAAAAAAAAAAACTTTATCTAAATTGTATGGTCAATTTGTTGTATGCAAATAATTTTTTTTATATACAGTAACTTTATTTGTTAAAGTTTTACAATATATTTTTTTCAAAACTAAAAGGAGACAGAACAGGCAAGAAAACAGAAAAAGGCATCTTCTATAACATTTTCGGGTTATACAATGGCTGCCGGTAAGAAAATGCCATCATTATTGCTGCCAGTTCCCAGTCTAGCCAGTTCTGGGTCTACCTTGTCCAGGTCGGAGAACAAAGAAATGAGATGACCCAAAAAATCTCCATATTAATAACTACAATTCAACCATGGGGAATCAGCAAAGGCCGACTTAGCGCTCACGTGACCCCCGACAATGAATATTCAAATTGAGCCGACGGGCCCGCCTCCAGCGTGCAATTCACTGAAGATGGATGCCGATCTTCGGAGGGACAGATCTCCGGAGTGCATTTAACCCATTAAAGGGGTTATCCACCATAAGGTGATTTTAGTACGTACCTGGCAGACAGTAATGGACATTCTTAGGAAAGATCTGCGCTTGTCTTGGGGCTAAATGGCTATGTTGTGAGATTATCATAATACTGTGGCTAGCTTTTTGTGAACTGGTATTTCCTGTTTTGACTTTTCTTTTTTTTTTACTACAAATCCCACAATTCCATTTCCCTCCCTCCCACACATCATCCACCCAACCCATTGAAATATAAATCGTTGGTTTATGATGTAAAAATCATAAATACAGTATCATATAGACTACTTTGTTATTACAAGTAAGTGTATCCTAAATGGATGTCTTTAAATTAAAGCCTTAAAGAGCGTCTTAGGAAAAGAACGTTGACTCCATCTGATGTCATGACATACTTCAAGCAACCTGTGGCTACAAGCAGAACACACATCCGAGCCGCAGATTACATAGAGACCACCTTTGAACTTCTGACTGAAAAGGTTCGAAGCATCTACAGCCGACCCTTCAACATCTCAGGTACCAAAGAGGAAGACATGTTATGAACTACACTAACTCTACAGCCCCTGTAGCATAGTCAAATAAAAAAAAACTCCTGGAATACCCCTTTAACCCCTCATTGGTCTCCTGTTCACCCACACTATAACCCAGTGTATTGGGTTTAGAGTGGGTGAACAGAAGACCGTTTTTCCTTTAAGTTTAATGTGGCTCCCGACCACCACTCAAAATTGAATGTGACTTACAAGGTACAAAACTTACATGGACAAGGTACAAGGACTTCTGAATTAGGGTAAGTAAAAGCTTTAAAGATGGCAGGGAAAAGGTTATACAAATCGTAAGCCAAGATAAGAAAAGTATGTGTAATGTCCCAGTACAGGACATGGTCCTACACTACACTTAGGCCCTGTCAGGTTGAGTCCCTCAGTGACCTGGGGGCTCTCCTGCAGTGTCTCCCCTGCTGTTATTATAAGTGTCATTTATTGTCATAGAATTATAGTCAGTGCATTAATGTATAGCTAGTCTAAAGGACCTGTGAGATGTCTGAAAGACCTGTGGAATGTCACATGTTATGTTGTCACATGATGTTACCCAGAGAGCACCATGGGTCTTTGGCTCAGCCCCTCCCCCCTCTATATAAGAGGGCGGCCATTACAATTCCCACTCTGCCGAGGACAGAAAAGCACATACATCACAGACCTTGTGTCCAGTACACCTGGAGGCCACAAAGCCTGCACACCAGCCACGTTGTCAGTAAGTCATCTCATCTATGTCTGCTGTCTCTACTAAAGTCAAGACACTGATCAAGTCTATTCTAGTCTATGGGGCTGAACTAAAGTCTATTACAATAACTACAAGTCCCAGCAAGCTGCAGGGCCCTATCTGTGTTACTGGTCGACTCTCTGGGATTCCTAGCTATGAAGATAATAACACCTGTCTTAGCTCAGTAAAGCCTGCGTTAAACCATAACTGGTTGTGGACTCTTCTTTCACTGCCTAGCCATTGGAATATTGGAGATACCATTCGTGTGGTTCCAGTACCAAAAAACCACTCTGGCGTCACGAACATTAGGGGTTAACAACACCTTTCCCCGGGGGTTAACACCATCTTGCCCCATCCACCTACATCGCTACATGGTCCTGCCATACACCGTGGGTCACCACATATGTAAATCTAGGCCTGTGAAATTATAAAAAGAATGTGCGTTTTGTGTGCAGTCAGTGTCTGTGTGCTTATTTTGGTGGCATGACACTGGAGAGCACATCATTGTAATATACTCTTTTAGCAATAGTGTATGTAAATAAAAACTGACACTGCTTCCAAATACCTGTTAAGGGTTTATTCAGGAAGCTTTGTTCAGTCGTTTAGTGTAAAATCAACAGCATAAATTCAATCTGCAGCTACAAATCCTGTGCATCAAATATGTGCAGGATACTATGTGTGTGACTACACCCTTATGGTTTATTAAAGGAAAACTGTCAGTTAACCAGTGGCACCTTAAAGAGGTACTCCGCTGCTCAGCGTTTGGAACAAACTGTTCCGAACGCTGGAGCCGGCGCCGGGAGCTCGTGACGTCATCGCCCTGCCCCCTCAATGCAAGTCTATGTTAGGGGGCGTGACAGCCGTTCCAAACATTGAAACGGAGTACCCCTATAAATGCACAATGGATTTACTCTGAAATCCTGTGGCTCTACTCTGCTACGCCCTGCCTTGCTGGACTTGACTGACATGTTTCTCCCCATGTGTGAATAGAAAGATACCGGTCAGTAAAGCTCTTTGATGTGGGGAGCAGTGGCAGAGAGCCCCCCTTGACTTTATACTAAGTACTGGCTCACCTTTAAAACTGCTGCAGCTTTATGTAGTAAACCATAGGGCAGTAGAGTATCTGTGCCTTTTTCAAGCTGCCTGTGGTTCAAGCAGCATGAAACAGCTGAATGGTTGGAACAAGGCTAGCGGAGAACGTTCACTGGCTGGGTTGTTTTGGCTTGCTGGATAATCATCAGCCATTGCCTTCATACCTCCCTGTGTAATAGGTGACGTTCAGCTGAAGCTCAAGTCTTGTAAATGAGTTACCATCTACGAGATCAGCGCTCATTTACAGATGGGGTGGGACAGTCTAATAGGGCCCTAAGGTAATATTGGGATTTTTAATCATAACATTTCATACCTAGATTTCATAAATGTCCACGTAGTTGAAAGTTCAAGTTGAATGCCAATAATAAAATGATTTATCTTATCAACATTTTGCTAATTTTGTTAGACTATTTACAAGATTTTCAAAATGTATTCATATTTTTTTTTGGTGGAAAACCCAACCATTCCCCAAAATGATTGATCCAAGACCCTTAAAACTCATTTAGACATTTAGAAAAGACAAAAAAAAAAAGAAAAGTCTAAACTTCATTCCCCAACATGACTGTATACAGCATCTCCTTACGTGCCAGGTGCTGTCAGTAGTTCCGCTCCTGACAACAGACTTAAAATCTTAGATGAATTGGAGGCAAACATTGCTCTCCTGGAATGCATCTATGATATCAGGTCTGAAGGGTCCAGAGAGGGGGCATCCCTGGTCCAGATTCTAAAGTTGTCCATCAGATGAATACACCTTGGCTAGACTGTAGAATAGCAGACCTGCTATTGGAATAGTTGGCTAATCCCAAGGCAGTTCCTAAAAATGATCATTATCTATCTCTAAAGAAGCAGGAAGGAACTTATAAACAAACCTCAAGATAAAGTGTAATCTAACCAAGAGGGTTTTGTAAGCGTGGGAGAGAGAAGTTTGAATGGTTGGGTAATTTTTCTGAATATTTTACATAACCTCCCAAGAGATTCTCTGATTACGGTATTTCATGCCTTTAATATTACAAGGGTACAGCCAGTTGGGAAATTGTACAGAGTTCCTTCTAGAGCTCCTTAACTACCATGACTGGCTTATCTATATCCTATACATGACAAGTCATCTGTTTTATTGCATTAAAAACCTAGGGATGATTTCAATGTGAGGGATTTACTATGGACTTACTTCAGCTCTTAAAGGGGTACTCCCACCCTAGACATCTTATCCCCTATCCAAAGGATAGGGGATAAGATGTCTGATCGCGGGGGTCCCGTCACTGGGGACCCCCGCATTATTGCTTGCGGCACCCACCTGTGTTGTCACCAGAATCGCTGGAGGGTCTGAGTCGCGACTCCGGGAACGGAAGTCCTTGACGGCAGGACTCCGCCCCTGTGTGACGTCACGCCCGTCCCCTCAATGCAAGTCTATGGGAGGGGGCGTCACGCTGGGGGGGTCCCAAAGTCCTTTTTGCACTCTCTCATCACCCTGATACCTAAGCCTGGTAAGGATCCTCACGAATGCTCTAGTTATCGGATTATTGCCCTCCTCAATTCTGATTTGAAACTATTTTCTAAGGTGTTGGCATTCCGGCTTTGCCATAAAGACCAGGTGGGGTTGATCCCCGATCGCCAGGGCGGTGATAACACCAGGAGGGTAGTGGGGAGCTAGTAGGGCTGAACGATATGGGGAAACTGTGCGATTGCGATTATGCACCCAGATTAACTCCCAGTAGGCAGGTAGTACTACCCAGATTACCCCCTTCCCCCCCCAGTAGGCAGGTAGTAGCCCCATATTAGACCCCCCCCCCAATAGACAGGTAGTACCCCCAGACTACCCCCCCCCAGTAGGCAGGTAGTACCCCCAGATTAACCCTCTCCCAGTAGGCAGGTAGTACCCCCAGATTACCCCTCCCCCCAGTAGGCAGGTAGTAGCCCCATATTAGAACCCCCCAGTAGGCAGGTAGCACCCCCAGACTAACCACCTCCCCCCAGCAGGCATGTAGTACCCCCAGATTAACCACCTCCCGCCAGTAGGCAGCTAGTACCCCAGACTAACCCCCTCTCCCAAGCAGGCATGTAGTACCCCCATATTAACCCCCTCACCCCCAGTAGGAAGGTAGTACCCCCAGATTAACCCCCTGCCTACTACCTGCCTACTGGGGGGGGGGTAATCTGGGGGTACTACATGCCTGCTGGGGGAGGGGGTTAATCTGGGGGTATTCCCTTCCTACTGGGGTGAGGGGGTTAATCTGGGGGTACTACCTTCCTACTGGGGGGGGGGCAGTTAGTACCCCCAGATTAACCCCCATTAGGAAGGTAGTACCCCCAGATGAACCCCTTCCCCCAGCAGGCATGTAGTACTCCCAGATTCCCCCCCCCCCAGTAGGAAGGTAGTACCCCCAGATTAACCCCTCCCCTTGTAGGAAGGCAGTACCCCCCAGATTAACCCCCCCCTTGTAGGAAGGCAGTACCCCCCAGATTAACCCCCCCTCCCTAGTAGGAAGGCAGTACCCCCCAGATTAACTGCCCTCCCTTCTAGGAAGGCAGTACCCCCCAGATTAACCCCCCCCATCCCTAGTAGGAAGGCAGTACCCCCCAGATTAACCCCCCCCTCCCTTGTAGGAAGGTAGTACCCCCAGATTCCTCCCCCTGTAGGAAGGTAGTACGTCGGTACCCCAGATTAACCCCCTCCTCTCCTCCCCCCAGACCCAGTAGGCACGTAGTTCAGAACTTGAAATAACATTGCAGTGCTCTCTGCTGACACCTCTGTCCATGTCAGGAACTGTCCAAAGCAGGATAGGTTTGCTATGGGGAATTACTCCTACTCTGGACAGTTCCTAAAATGGACAGGTGTCAGCAGAGAGCACTTATGGCCAGACAGGAAGGGAGTTCACAAAAGAAAATAACTTCCTCTTTAGTATACAGCAGCTGATAAGTACTGGGAGGGTTAAGATTTTTAAAAAGTAATTTACAAACCTGTTTAACTTTCTGGCACCAGTTGATAAAAAAAAAAATGTTCCAGTGGAATGCCACTTTTACAAAGTGGAGGTGAAATGTAAAAATGTAATTTTTTGTTTGCAGATATTTAATTTTAAATTACTTTCACATCAGCTACTAACATAGAAAGACCTTTTTTCTAATTGTATAGTTGAACATTTTTATGACTGATAATGAACATTTATTTTGATATGTACATGTAAACTTTAGAATAACTGGGCTAGGGCTGACACTGCAGCAAACTAGGGGGGTGAACTATTTTTTGTTGGGGCAAACTTATTTTTTCACTTTTGTTCTACAATTTTTTTTCTTCAAAGCTGAAAAAAAGACCATTGGGGATGTCATTATTTTACAGTTTATTTTTAAGACCAATTTACCACTGTGCATGGAACTGCACATAGACCAAGTTATAAAAAAAAAATTAGCTCAGTTTCACTGACAGTTGCCACTGCTAGGGTCGTGCCGAGTCTGGTTATATATAACAGCTGCCTCTTGTGTGGCTGACCACGTGATCAGTAACATGCCAATCAGAACCAGTAAGTAATAACTGAATACTGGTTATATAAAAATTTAGGAGGACAAACTGGCTTTAACCCCTTGGGGACGGAGCCCATTATGACCCTAAGGACGGGAGCATTTTTTGCAAATCTGACCACTGTCACTTTAAGCATTAATAACTCTGGGATGCTTTTACTTATAAATTTGATTCCGAGATTGTTTTTTTGTGACATATTCTAATTTATGGTAGTGGTAAATTTTCATCGATATTTGCATCATTTCTTGGTGAAAAATTCAAAAATTTGATGAAAAAATTGAAAATTTTGCATTTTTCTAACTTTGAAGCTCTCTGCTTGTAAGGAAAATAGACATTCCAAATAAATTATATATTGATTGACAAATACAATGGGGGACATTTACTAATCTAGTCTATTCTGGGTATGCTTATAGACCAGCGTATGTGGTAGTCTCCTGTCTATTGTGCTCCTAATTTATCAAAGGTCTCGCAGCCCTTGATAAATTCTGTGCTCAGACTTCAGGGTCTACAGCTTAAACTGCATTTAGACCTGCTGCAACATGGTCTGACATTTCAGCGTATTTTGGGCAGATGCGACTTGTCGCACTTGATAAATTCAGCACCAATGCATTTTCCAATGCATTTCCGTCTAAAATAGACTTGCATGCATCATGTTCTAAAAATCCTCTACAGCAAAAGTCGCAGAAAAGTCGCACATATTTAGACTGCGACTTTCTGTGAGACAAATTTAGACAGGAAAAACCAGTCTAAATCCTTTGATAAATCTCCCCCAATATGTCTACTTTATGTTTCCATCATAAAGTTGACATGTTTTTACTTTTGGAAGACATCAGAGAGCTTCAAATTTCAGCAGCAATTTTCCAATTTTTCACAAAATTTTCTAAATCGGAATTTTTCAGGGACCAGTTCAGTTTTGAAGTGGATTTGAAGGGCCTTCAAATTAGAAATACCCCACAAATGACCCCATTATAAAAACTGCAGCCCTCAAAGTATCCAAAATGACATTCAGTAAGTTTGTTAACCCTTTAGGTGTTTCACAGGAATAGCAGCAATGTGAGGGAGAAAATTCGAAATCGTCATTTTTTACACTCGCATGTTCTTGTAGACCCAGTTTTTTAATTTTTACAAGTGGTAATAGGAGAAAAAGCCCCCCAAAATTTGTAACCCAATTTCTCTCGATAAAGGAAATACCTCATATGTGTATGTCAAGTGTTCGGCGGGCGCAGTAGAGGGCTCAGAAGGGAAGGAGCGACAATGGGATTTTGGAGAGTTAATTTAGCAGAAATGGCTTTTGGGGGGCATGTCACATTTAGGAAGCCCCTATGGTGCCAGAAAAGCAGAAAAACCCCACCTGGCATACCATTTTGGAAACTACACCCCTCAAGGCACGTAGCAAGGGGTCCAGTGAGCCTTAACACCTCACAGGTGTTTGACGACTTTTCGTTAAAATCGGATGTGTAAATGAAAAAAAATTTTTGCACTAAAGTGTAGTTTTCCCCCCAAATTTACCATTTTTAAAAAAGGTAATGGGAGAAAATGCCCCCCAAAATTTGTAACCCCATCTCTTCTGAGTATGGAAATACCCAATGTTAGAACGTAAAATGCTCTGCTGGCGCACTACAATGCTCAGAAGAGAAGGAGCGCCATTGAGCTTTTGAAAAGCGAATTCGTTTGGAATGGTAGTCAGGGGCCATGTGCGTTTACAAAGCCCCCCGTGGTGCCAGAACAGTGGACCCCCCCACATGTGACCCCATTTTGGAAAATACACCCCTCATGTAATGTATTAAGGGGTGCAGTGAGTATTTACACCCCACTGGCGTTTCACAGATCTTTGGAACAGTGGGCTGTGCAAATGAAAAATTAAATTTTTCATTTTCACGGACCACTGTTCCAAAAATCTGTCAGACCCCTGTGGGGCGTAAATGCTCACTGCATCCCTTAATACATTACATGAGGGGTGTAGTTTCCAAAATGGGGTCACATGTGGGGGGGTGCATTGTTCTGGCACTATGGAGGCTTTGTAAACACACGTAGCCTTCAATTCCGGACACATTTTCTCTTCAAAATCCCAATGGCACTCCTTCACTTCAGAGCATTGTAGTTCGCCCGCAGAGCACTTTACATCCACACATGGGGCATTTTCTTACTCAGAAGAAATGGGGTTACAAATTTTGGGGGCTTTTTTCCTATTTTCCCTTGTGAAAATGAAAAATTTAGGGTAAACCGCATTGTAGTGAAAACTTTTTTTTTTTCATTTTCCCATCCAAATTTAATGAAAATTTGGCAAACACCTGTGGGGTGTTAAGGCTACCCTTGTCACGTTCCGTGAGGGGTGTAGTTTCCAAAATGGGGTCACATATGGGTATTTATGTTTTTGCGTTTATGTCAGAACCACTGTAAAATCAGCCACCCTTGTGCAAATAACCAATTTAGGCCTCAAATGTACATAGTGCGCTCTCACTCCTGAGCCTTGTTGTGCGCCCACAGAGCATTTTACGCCCACATATGGGGTATTTCCGTACTCAGGAGAAATTGCGTTACAAATTTTGGGAGTCTTTTTTTCCTTTTACTGCTTGTGAAAATAAAAAGTATGGGGCAACACCAGCATGTTAGTGTAAAATTCATTTTTTTTTTTACACTTATAGGCTGGTGTAGCCCCCAACTTTTCCTTTTCATAAGGGGTAAAAGGAGAAAAAGCCCCCCAAAATTTGTAGTGCAATTTCTCCCGAGTACGGAAATACCCCATATGTGGCCCTAAACTGTTTCCTTGAAATACGACAGGGCTCTGAAGTGAGAGAGCGCCATGCGCATTTGAGGACTAAATTATGGATTGCATAGGGGTGGACATAGGGGTATTCTACGCCAGTGATTCCCAAACAGAGTGCCTCCAGCTGTTGCTAAATTCCCAGCATGCCTGGACAGTCAGTGGCTGTCCAGAAATGCTGGGAGTTGTTGTTTTGCAACAGCTGGAGGCTCCGTTTTGGAAACACTGCCGTACAATACGTTTTTCATTTTTATTGGGGGGACAGTGTAAGGGGTGTATATGTAGTG
Organism: Hyla sarda; assembly: GCF_029499605.1. NCBI lineage: Eukaryota > Metazoa > Chordata > Amphibia > Anura > Hylidae > Hyla > Hyla sarda. The sequence continues at coordinate 384,797,920 of NC_079190.1, read as the reverse complement.
TTTTACCCTTTATTATGTGTTAGTGTACTGTTTTTAGGGTACTCGGCTAGGAGTTTGCGCTGCGGCGAAAAATTTACCGCAGCCCAAACTTGAAGCAGGAAACTTACTGTAAACCTCCCTGTGTGAATGTACCCTGTATGTTCACATGGGGGGGGGGGGGGGCAAACCTCCAGCTGTTTCAAAACTACAGCTTCCAGCATGTACTGAGGAGTTGTACTTTTGCACAGAGGGGACAGCAATACATGTCATCTCCGTGCAATTGCTGCTTTAACCCCTAAAGGACACAGCCCATTTTAGCCTTAACTCCTCATGGACTGGGCCATTTTTCATTTTTCACCTCTGTTTTTCCCTCCTCCCCTTCTAAAAATTATAATGCTTTCAATTTTTCACCTACAGAACCATATGAGGGCTTGTTTTTTGCGACACCAATTTTACTTTATTATAACAATCAACCATTTTACCACAAAATCTATGACAAAACCCAAAAAAAATTTGTGGACCAAAATTTAAAAAAACTAACAAACGCACGCCATTTTGTAACTTTTAGGGGCTTTTAAATTCCATGCAAAGCACTTTTCGGTCCATACGATTAAAATGATACCCAACTTATATATGTTATACAATATATAGAGAAGAAGAAAGGCACTCACCTAACCTTTAAATACCTTAAACTGAGCCAAAGTAGTCAGTAAGTAACTGAACCAAAGTAGTAAGTCCGGATGATAGAGAAACGACCATAGGGGAGAGGAGGAAAGAAGTCTAAACCGCCTAGAACAGTAAGTCCACACATAGCGAGTGAAGGACATGGGGCCAAGGAGGGGACCAGATTGGGACGGGAGAGGGTAGGACCATAGGAGAGAGTTCGGGTGGGTTGGGGCTAGCCCCAATTTTTCACCTCCATCCACTACCATGCATGGTAGGTGCATGGTAGGTGGACCAAGACGCCAAGTGTCGCAGATGAGCCGCCCAATAATACTTAGTCACATCCGGGACCCCAAGCCCCCCATAACATCGGTTCGCCATCATGATCGACATGGGCAACCTGTGCCGTTTAGCGTCCCAAATTAATCGAAAAATAGACAATTGAAAAGAACGCAAAACAGCCAGCGGAACCCTTACCGGCAGTGACTCAAAATCATAGAGTAATTTTGGGAGAATAGTCATCTTAACTGCCGCAATGTGTCCGAAAAAAGATATATACTGGGAACGCCACTTTTCCATTAAAGCACGCAGCTCACGGAATAGGGGGGAAAGTTTACAGAGTACAGGGAGGCATAGGTAGGAGAAAGAGAGACCCCCAAATACTGGATAGCAGACTGGGACCATCGAAAGGAGTATTTAGGTGTCAGAAGAGAAATTACAGTAGGAGACAGATTGAGAGGCACCGCCTCAGATTTAGAAAGGTTGACCTTGTATCCAGAAACCAGACCATAGGCATGGAGAAGTTTATAAAGGGAGGGCAGAGATATTAGGGGGTTAGCGAGAGTAAGTAAGACATCATCCACAAAAAGACAAATCTTAAATTCCCTACCATGGATAGCCACACCGGAGACGTCCGGGTCCCCGGATTAAAATTATAAAGAGGAAAAGGCACAGAGGAGGCACAGGGAAGTTTAAGCGAAGCAGTAGGAGAGTATAGGCCCTGAAGAGCAGTAAGGAAGTTACCAGAGATCCCAAATTTCTGGAGGGTAGCAAACAAAGGGCAAACCTAGCCTATCAAATGCCTTTTCAGCATCCAAACTTAATAGCAAGGCCTGTCCAGACCCCCGATTGACCACTTCTATCAGATCCAGAACCCTTCTCGTATTATCGCCTCCCTGGCGACCAAGGATAAACCCCACCTGATCCTTATGTGTAAGGGAAGGCAAAAGACCACATAGGCGAGTCGCCAATACTTTGGAGAATAACTTCAGATCCAAATGCAAGAGGGCTATGGGCCTGTAACTGGAGCAATCATGGGGTCCTTTCCAGGCTTCGGGATCAATGTAATCAGAGAGTGTAGGAAGGATTGCAGAATACCCCCTCCACTCAGGAAAGAGTTGAACAAAGAAACCAGCCTGTACAGGTATGTAAATCCTTTTCCCCACAATTTTATAGTCCCCATCTTCAGATTGCATACACTGTTCAATGTTATGCCATAGGATTGATCAGGGTTGTCGTTTCTCTGCTCCTCCAGCCTGCAATGGCTGACTGGAGCATCAAATCATCAATTGGTCAGAAAGGAGGCAGGTAAGGGCCCTACGGCCGTCCTCTCAGCTGATGGGACACCGTGGTGGTCCCGATCAACCGGGATGTGTTTTAAAAAAAAAAACATTTTAGACTCCGCAATCAACTTTGATTGCAGCGTCTAAGGGGTCGGGCATCACAGTGATCGGTGATGTCCAGCATTAACCATGGGTCCACTCTGCTATGACCCATGCTCCGCTCTTAAGCGTGCGTCATAGAAGGGGAGTGGGACAAGGGCATACAGGTACGCCTTTCGTCTTCAAAAGGTAAAGGCATTTTAATTTTTTCCTCATCACCTTCTAAATATCATAACTTCCAATATTTCCATTCACATGGGGCTTGTAATTTACAAAGTACAATTATTTGTGCAAAAAACATCACTCATATTACCATAAAATGTATTGCGAAAACAAAAAATTATTATTATTTGTGTTGGGAAATTAAAAAGAAAATCGCAATTTGGCAGATTTTGGAAGGTTTTGTTTTCACTTTATGGTAAAAAAAGACATTCTTTCTTTATTTTGTGGGTTAATACAGTAAAATGATACCCATATTTAGATACTTTTCTTTAATTGTATTGCTTTAAAAAAATTATAAATTTTTTTACAAAATAAGTATGTATAAAATTGTCCACCTATAACTCTATACTCTAAATAAGTATGTATTTGACCACCTATAACTCAAATTTTTCCATATACATGGCTATAAGAAAGCTCATTTTTTTGCACTATGATTTCTAGTTTTTATTGGTACCACGTTTGCATATATGTGACTTTTTAACTTTTTTTTTTATAAAAAAAATTTGGAGCAACTTTGGACTTAAATTTTTTTTTTATTACGTTTATGCCATTCCTCGTATGGGATCATTAGATTTTTATAGTACAGACATTTGTGCACACGTCAATACCAAATGTGTTTATTCTTTTTTTTTTATGCTTTTTTAGGGAAAATGGGTCAATTTAATTTTTATTGGGGGAGGCGCATTTTCGCATTTAAAATTATTATTATATTTTTTTTAGATACATTTTGTTTTTTCTCCATAGGGACTAATTACCAGTGAGTCCCTGGCTGCTAATAGTAGCCGGTACGTGCATGATGCAAGCACTGCTCCGGTGCTTGCGTTATGTACAGGATGTAAATGTACGTCCTGGTATGTTAAGTACTTTAAGGGGTTAAATTGTTTGTCTCTTTAAGATGAACACACAGTAGGAAAAAAAAATTGGAGTTCTGGTGCAGGCAGCATCTCTGTACAATGCAATAGTTGTTCAGAGAGGAGCAAAGTGAAATTTCAGGAATATGAAAAGGAGCTGCACAAGAGCAGTGTGACAGGTCAGCTTTTTTTTATTCATAATGAGGCCATAATTTTATGTAGGGGGCACAGAGGGGGCCAAACTACTATGTGAAGAGCATAGATGGGGTCCTAATACTATATGGGGGTACAGGAGGGCCTCATACTAAATAGGGCCTGATTACTATATGGGGGCTCTACTGCTATATGCAGACACAAAGTGGGCACTATTACTGTGTGAGGAAAAACAGATGGGGAGTTTATATACAGGTGAGGAGGGTGCTGCAGTGAGGGCCTAAAATGCTTGTCTGGCAGATTCTGTGGGGATGAATCATGGCCAAGAAAAGTCTTCATGACGGCTCGGGCTGGATAAGTGAAAAAAGAAAAGAAAAGTAAATTACTCCAATTGAAGAAGACACCTACTGTGTGCCATTGGATGTATCTGTACCGTAAACACATGTCATCTGCAGAGATTATATAGTGCTGGTATCTACCACCATTTGGTCACTGTATGGGGGGGGGGGGGGGATATTGGTCTTTGTAGAGTGGATTTTAATGGTAGTGGTCATAATGTCGCAATATAATGACTGAAACATTTGGTATTGTTGCAGCCGCTTCTGTAGCAGCGGCCAGAAAAATTGCAGCACCATAACAAGTGCAGCAGCAGAGGCCAGAAAAATTAGGCATGTACACATGGATGAAAAATTTGGTATTGTTGCAGCCGCTTCTGTAGCAGCGGCCAGAAAAATTGCAGCACCATAACAAGTGCAGCAGCAGAGGCCAGAAAAATTAGGCATGTACACACGGATGAAAAATTGGGTATTGTCGCAGCCGCAGCTGTAGCAGCGGCCATAAAAATTGCAGCACCATAACAAGTGCAGCAGCAGAGGCCAGAAAAATTAGGCATGTACACACGGATGAAAAATTGGGTATTGTCGCAGCCGCAGCTGTAGCAGCGGCCATAAAAATTGCAGCACCATAACAAGTGCAGCAGCAGAGGCCAGAAAAATTAGGCATGTACACACGGATGAAAAATTGGGTATTGTCGCAGCCGCAGCTGTAGCAGCGGCCATAAAAATTGCAGCACCATAACAAGTGCAGCAGCAGAGGCCAGAAAAATTAGGCATGTACACATGGATGAAAAATTGGGTATTGTCGCAGCCGCAGCTGTAGCAGCGAGCAGAAAAATTTCTGTTTGTTTCGCCAGGCAGAAAGTGCCCTAAAACATTGCGGCTTGAACCCTAGTTGGTGGCGGATAAGTCACACAAGTCACCCGGCATTCAGAGTTCAAATACAGCAGCGTGTGGACCATTTTTAGCCCAAGGCAGCTCATCTGATCAGGCCTTTTTCAGTCAAATGTATCGCCCAGTGTCAGTCCCTTCGGGATCCATCCCTCATTCATCTTAAGAAAGGTGAGGTAATCCAGACTTTTTTGACCAAGGCGACTACTCTTCTCAGTGACAATACCTCCTGCTGCACTGAAGGTCCTTTCTGACAGGACACTTGAAGCGGGACAGGCCAGAAGTTCGAGCGCAAATTGTGATAGCTCAGGCCACAGGTCAAGCCGGCACACCCAGTAGTCAAGGGGTTCATCGCTCCTCAGAGTCTCGATATCTGCGGTTAAGGCCAGGTAGTCTGCTACTAGTGTTGCTCGCGAATATTCACAATTCGAATTTTATTTGCGAATATCGCATATTCGCGAATTCGCGAATATTCGCGAATATAGCGCTATATATTCGTAATTACGAATATTCGTTTTTTTTTTTTTTAATATATATTTTTTTTCACAGTACACATCACAGTGATCATCCCTCTCTGCTTCCAGCTTATGTGGTGTAAGAAGGCTCAAATACTACTGTGTGAGACTGGTGTGCGAATTTTCGCATATGCGAAAATTTGCACATGCTAATTTTCGCATATGCGGATTTTCGCATATGTTAATTTTCGTATATGCGAATATTCGCATATGCGGAAATAAAACGAGACTATTACGAATATGCGAATATTCGCGAATATGACGAATATTCGTCCATATATTCGCGAATTCGAATATGGCCTATGCCGCTCAACACTATCTGCTACCTGTTGGTCAAGTTGTTCTCTGATGGTGGACCCCGAAGGGCTGTGGCGATGCGTAGGACTTAAAAAGCTCTGCATGTCCTCCATCTACAGCATGTCTATAGAGCATCCTGTCCTTGCCGGCGTGTTCGTGGGAGGAGGATTACTTTCACCTCTTCCCTTGTTAGATCCCTGTTGTGCTGTGACATGACCCTTATACGCTGTGTACAGCATACTTCTTAATTTATTTTGGACCTGCTAAATCCTTTCCGCCTTTCTGTAATGCGGTAACATGTCAGGCACTTTATGTTTATACCGGGGGTCTAGTAGCATGGACACCCAGTACAGGTCGTTCTCCTTCATCCTTTTTATACGAGGGTCCCTCAACAGGCACGACAGCATGAAAGACCCCATTTGCACAAGGATGGATGCCGAGCTACTCATGTCCTCGTCCTCAGTGATGTCAGGGAAGGTATAATCTTCTTCCCCCCAGCCACATACAACACCACGGGAACCAGATAGGTGACAAGGAGCACCCTGGGATGTCTGCTGTGGTTGGTCTTCCTCCTCCTCTTCAAAGCCACATTCCTCCTCTGACTCACAATCCTCTTCCAGCGTTGCCGCAGGTCCAGCAAGCGATGTTGATAAGGCTGTTTTTGGTGGTGATGGTGTCCACAACTCTTCCTCTTCACGCTCATCTACTGCCTGATCCAGCACTCTTCGCAGGGCACGCTCCAGGAAGAAAACAAATGGTATGATGTCACTGATGGTGCCTTCGGTGTGACTGACCAGGTTTGTCACCTCCTCAAAAGGAAGCATGAGCCTACAGGCATTGCGCATGAGCCTCCAGTAACGTGGCAAAAAAATTCCCAGCTCCGCAGATGATGTCCTAGCACCCCGGTCATACAAATATTTGTTGATGGCTTTTTCTTGTTGGAGCAGGTGGTCGAACATTAGTAGTGTTGAATTCCAACATGTCTGGCTGTCGCAAATCAAGCGCCTCACTGGCATGTTTCGCCGCTGGATATCTAAGATAAGTCGGACACATTTTTTGTCTCATACAGACAGATAAATCTGAGCCATTGGTGGAAATTCCTTTTGGTGGAAAAAAAAGGTGCAAATTGTGGCCCACATTTTGTTCAAAAATGTGCAACCTTTTATAGTGTAATTCAAGTGGATGGTATTTTGGCAGGAGGAACTGGGTTTCCCCTACATCCTAGCAGGTTTACTATCATTTATGCTAGAATTTGGTGTAAACATAGCAGATATCTATGCTAGCTAATAACTACAGTAGCACAGAATTCAATATGTGGCACACAGAGACAACAATTGCACTACATTTATTAATAAACAGGAAACTCTTACTAGTGGACTTCTGTCTAATCTCTTCCAAAGAGAAAGGGGTACCTGTACACACACTGGCAGAGATTTACAATACAAAAATGTGTACATTCCTGTACCAGCAGATAGGCTCTTCTAGAAGCCTAAAAAAATAGAAACCATAATTTGATGTTTTCTCCTAAATAATAAGGCTTTGAATAAAAAAAAAATATGTATAATAAAAAAATGACATTTAAAAAGGCTTTTACAGCTGAAGCCCCCTAAACTACATAAAAATGTTACAGGGAATGTATCACTTAGTTTTTTGTTTTACTAATAAGAGCCAGATACTGAAATATGTTCTTTTTTGTAATCTGTTTTTATTTTTTTATTTTTGTTTTAAATTTTTTGTACATTTTTATGTGGCAGCCATCTCTCCTGAGCTGTTTCTAACAGCATGTAGCGATGTGACTTACAGCAAACCCCATGAAAATGTGCAGCGATAGGAACCGTTTCATTGACATGACTGAGAAATTATCTAGAAAAGTTGCAGTGTTCATTCTCGCCAAGGCTTCCTGTTTTGTCTGTGATGATAAGAATTACACAGTGAAAGGTGACACCAGCAGATAGAGAAGACAATCATCACAGACATAACAGGAAGTATTAGTTTTAGGCTTAGTGAAAATAATATTTTATACTATAGTAAAATAATTGACAAATGATCAACAATGATTCTTAAAAAAAAATGTTTAACACATTTTTTTTTATTTAAACAATAGATTATTTTCTAATAGATTATTTTCTAACGACCCTTTAATTAATGCTGATTCCACAGAAAGTTGTAAGTAGAAAAATAATTAAGATTTGAAGTTATCTTTAAAGGGGTACTCCGGTGGAAAACTTTTTTTTTTTTTTTTTTTTAATTAACTGGTGCCAGAAAGTTAAACAGATTTGTTAATTACTTCTATAAAAAAAATCTTAATCCTTCCAGTACTTCTTAGCTGCTGAATACTACAGAGGAAATGGTTTTCTTTTTGGAACATAGAGCTCTCTGCTGACATCATGACCAAACGGGGGCTCTGCTGACATCATGACCACAGTGCTCTCTGCTGACATCTCTGTCCATTTTAAGAACTGTCCAGAGTAGGAGAAAATCCCGATAGCAAACATATGCTGCTCTGGACAGTTACTAAAATGGACAGAGATCGCAGCACAGAGCACTGTGGTCATGATGTCAGCAGAGAGCTCTGTGTTCCAAAAAGAAAACCATTTCCTCTGTAGTATTCAGCAGCTAATAAGTACTGGAATGATTAAGATTTTTTTAATAGAAGTAATTAACAAATCTGTTTAACTTTCTGGCACCAGTTGATTTAAAAAAAAAAAGTTTTCCACGGAAGTACCCCTTTAACCCCTTAATGACGCAGGGCGTAAATGTACGTCCTGGTGAGGTGGTACTTAACGCACCAGGACGTATATTTACACCCTAAGCATAACCGAGAGCATCGGAGCGATGCCCGGATCATGCACGGCAGGTCCCGGCTGCTCATCGCAGCCAGGGACCCGCCTGTAATGGCGGACATCCGCGATCCCGCGGATGTCCGCCATTAACCCCTCAGATCACCCCGAAATACAGATCACAGCATCTGCAGCATCGCGGTCACTAAAATGAAGGATCGGATCGCCTGCAGTGCTGCTGGGGCGATTCGATCATCCAGCATGGCAGAAGGAGGTCCCCTCACCTGCCTCCGCTGCCTTCCCGGCGTCTTCTGCTCTGATCTGCCTTCCCGCAGACCAGAGCAAAAGATGACCGATAAGACTGTTCAGTGCTATGTCCTATACATAGCACTGAATAGTATTAGCAATCGAATGATTGCTATAAATAGCCCCCTATGGGGACTATTAAAGTGTAAAAAAAAAAAAAAGTAAAAAAAATTTAGTAAAAAAATTTGAAAAAACCCTCCCCCAATAAATTGTCCCATTTTCCCTATTTTACCCCCAAAAAGTGTTAAAAAATATTTTATATACATATTTGGTATCGCCGCATGCGTAAATATCTGAACTATTAAAATAAAATGTTAATGATACCGTACGGTGAACGGCGTGAACGTAAAAAAAAAAAAAGTCCAAAATAGCTGCTTTTTATATAACATTTTATTCCCAAAAAAATTAATAAAAAATGGATTCAAAGTTTTATATAAGCAAATATGGTATTAATAAAAAGTACAGATCACGGCGCAAAAAATAAGCCCTCATACCGCCGCTTATACAAAAAAATGAAAAAGTTATAGGTCTTCAAAATAGGGGAATTTTAAACGCACTAATTTGGTTAAAAAGTTTGCGATTTTTTCAAGCGCAACAGTAATAGAAAAGTATGTTATCATGGGTATCATTTTAATCGTATTGACCCAAAGAATAAAGAACAAGTAATTTTTACCGTAAATTGTACGGCGTGAAAACAAAACCTTCCAAAATTAGCAAAATTGCAGTTTTCTTTTTATTTCCACCACACAAATAGTATTTTTTTTGGTTGCGCCATACATTTTATGGTAAAGTGAGTGATGGCATTACAACTGGTCACGCAAAAAACAAGCCCTCATACTAGTCTGTGGATGAAAATATAAGAGAGTTATGATTTTTTGAAGGCGAGGAGGAAAAAATGAAAATGTGTCCTTTAGGGGTTAAAAGGAAATGTATCATAAGAAAAATTATCTATTGTTTAAAAACATGTTTAACATAAAAATATGATTTAACCCCTTAAGGACCCAGGACGTCCTGGCACCCTGGGCTTTAAGGGTACAGCATATCGGCGATCGCTTGCGAAATCACGCAAGCGATCTTCGGTGATTCGGGTCCCCGGACGTCCTGGCGTTTTCCAGTCCCTGCCTGCTGAAATCCTTCCGTCCCGGGACCCCCCGCATGTCGGCGATCGCTTGCGGAATCACGCAAGCGATCTTCGGCGATTCGGGTCATTGTGACCCGATGACCTGATAATAAATGGTGATCGGCGGTGTACGATACACCGCCAATCACCTGCCGTTGCTGGGGAGCGGTGACAATACTGTCACCTCCCCAGCATCGCTGCTATTGGCCGGCGATCGTCCGGCCAATAGCAGAGCGGCAGAGGAGGGGTTAATGGTCCCTTCCCACTGTTGTACCCGCTCTCTGCGTTCAGTCAGCGGGTGCAGCAGTGAGGAGAATCCGTGGATCCCCTCTCGGAGCTCTGGAGCCCCCTCAGGAGCCTTAGAATAGGGAAAGCGGATTGCAGGGACAGGTAGGAGTTAATAAGTAAAAAAAAAAAAAGTTAAATAAAAGTAAAAAAAAAGTTTAAAAAAAAAAGTACCCCCCTCCGACCCCCTAATAGGTCCCCCAGGGTCTGATCCCTGACCCCGGGTCCTATTAGGGGTTCAGGGAGCTGCGTGCGCCATCCCCCTTTTTTTTTTGGCCACAGCTTTTTTTTTTTGTTTGTTTTAATAGAAAAAAATCCCCCATGACCCCCAGGGTCCTATTAGGGTCTGATCCCTTACCCCGGGTCCTATTAGGGGTTCAGGGAGCTGCATTTGCCACCCCTTTTTTGGGGGGGCGTGGCTTTTTTTTTTCTATTACGGTTATACACTTTTTTCACCAAGCACCACACAGTACATACTTCCCCTCCCCCCCCCCCCCCCCCCCGCCACCGTAGAAAAAAGGCGATGGCCCGCCAGGCATTTTCGGCAGCGGAGGCTTACGCTTTTTTAGCCTCTGATTCCGAATCTGCCAGTGAGGACGAGGAAGATCCTACTTTTTTGTGTTCTTCCTCGCCCTCCTCATCATCTAGTAGTGATGATGAGTCCTCTGTACGGCGGTGAAGACGCCGCCAGGCGAGGCCACGCACCCCCCATGAGAGTGACCCAGAGGCAGACACTAGTACGAGTGGCAATGCCACTCGTAATTGAAGTCCGGCCCCCCAGACAAGTGCACCGGAGCCCCCTTCCGGTGACCCTGTCTGGAGCCCCCCAGAGGGTTATCAGCCACGGATTCCTGAGTTTGTTGGCGACTCAGGAATCCGGATTGACCATGCTGGCTTCACTGATCTAGACTTTTTAAAGTTTTTTTTCCAGTGACAGCCTGGTCAATCACATGGTGGAGCAAACGAACTTGTATGCCCAGCAGTTCATTGCCCACCACCCCGATTCGTTTTTGGCCAGGTCCAATGAATGGCGCGCCATTGATGCAGCGGAAATGAGGACATTTTGGGGCTTCACGTTGCATATGGGCCTGGTCAAAAAACCAAGTGCTCGTCATTACTGGAGCGGGGACGTCCTCTACCAGACCCCGCTTTACAGTATGGTGATGACACGGAAGCAGTTCGTGGCCATTCGGACATGCCTGCATTATGCAGATAATGCGGCATGTCCGCCCTGAGGTGATCCCACCTATGACCGGCTTTACAAAGTGAGGCCGGTCATCGATCACTTTGGGGCCAAATTTTTGGAGGCCTACGTACCGCTCAGGGACCTCTCGGTAGATGAGTCTCTCATCAGTTTTAAGGAGACTCATCTTCCTCCAGTATACACCCTTGAAGCGGGCGCGGTATGGCGTGAAACTCTACAAACTCTGCGAGAGTACCTTCGGGTACACTTGCAAGTTTAGAGTATATGAGGGACGAGATTCTCGTATTGAACCCCCAGAATGTCCCCCCCACTCTGGGTGTTGCAGGAAACTCGTTTGGGACCTTATGCACCCATTGCTGGATAAGGGTTTCCACGTGTACGTAGATAACTTTTATACCAGCATCCCTCTGTTCAAATCCCTTTCCGCCAGATCCATGTCCGCTTGTGGGACCATGCGGAAGAACCAAAGAGGCCTCCCTCTAAATTTGGTCCAGACGCCTATCCCCAAGGGTGAGTCCCATGCCCTGGCCCATGATAACCTGTTGTTGGTGAAGTATAAGAATAAGAGGGATGTCCTTATACTCACCACTTTTCTTGGGAATGGCAGCGCCCCTGTCCCTGTGCGAGGTACCGTGGGACCGGTCCTCAAGCCCGATTGTATTCTGGACTACAATCGGTATATGGGGGGAGTTGAACTCTCAGATCAAGTCCTCAAGCCATATAACGCCATGCGGAAAACACGGGCATGGTACAAAAAAGTTGCGATCTACTTGGTACAGGTTGCCATGTACAACGCTTTGTAATATCCCAGTACGCTGGCAACACAGGGACATTCCTCCAGTACCAAGAAGAAGTCCTAAGGTTCCTGATCTTTGCTGACCGGGAAAGAGCAGGCCGGACTTCCCAAGGGTCTGGAGTTATAGGCGCCAGGATCGTCCCAGGCCAACACTTTCCAGGTGAGATCCCCCAAGTGGACGATCCCAGAAAAAATGCAGTGTGTTTTACAAGAAGGGGATGAGGAAGGACACCAGGTATCAATGTGACACTTGCCCAGATAATCCGGGCCTCTGCATAGGCTGCTTCAGGGAGTATCACACTTCCACCGAGCACTAAATTTTCCCCTTTTCATTTGAATTTTCCATAATTTGACCAATGTACCAAGTCCAGAGTACATTCCAAAATATAACCCCCATAAATCACTAAATTGCCCCCCAAAAAACTGGAAAAAAAATAAAATAAAAAACCTGATAAGACCTCTGGGGGTGTTTGTTCAAAAATGGGTCATAGGTCACTGGGTCACTATCATCAGGAACTTTTTTATGTTGCCTCAAATGCGCAGCACTCTCTCTCCACCTGAGCGGGGTGCGCATTTGAGGCAACAGGTTAGGGACGGCCACACACATCACATTCCCAGAATGATGACTCAGAGCATAGGGTTTGGGGCAGGCATATTTTTTTTTAGTTTTGGCTATGCTCTGGGTCATCATTCTGGGAACATATCCTGTTTTATTATGTTTTATAATTTTCTGGCCCACTGTACCCCATATTACGGGCCTCTGTACCCCACCTGTCTACTCCAGTTACAGCCTGTTGTCCCCCATAGTGCTCCCCCACTAACGCTCCTTGAGGGGGGGTCCCACATCCTGGCTGCTAAGAAAAGCTCAAGGCCCCTGACTGACCTCCCACTCCAAGACCTGGTGTGCACCCGCGGAGCCAAAATCATCCAAAAATAAGGTATGTCCTTACTCCAAAGAAATGTATTTACAAATTGTGGGTTGTCTTTTCTGCTATTAACCCTTGTAAAAATGTGAAATTTTGGGGAAACCCCACATTTTAGTGAAAAAGAAATATATTTTTTTTTACCTATGCAAACGTCGTGAAACCCCTGTGGGGTATTAAGGCTTACTTAACCCCTTGTTACGTTCCTCAAGGGGTCTAGTTTCCAAAATGGTATGCCATGTGTTTTTTTTTTTTTTTTGCTGTCCTGGCACCATAGGGGCTTCCTAAATGCGACATGTCCCTCCCATTTCAGCAAAGTTTTCTGCTATTAACCCTTGCAAAAATGTGAAATTTGGGGGGGGAACACATTTTTGTGAAATTTTTATATTTTTTTTTACATATGCAAAAGTCGCGAAACCCCTGTGGGGTATTAAGGCTCATTTTATTCCTTGTTACGTTCCTCAAGGGGTCTAGTTTCCAAAATGGTATGCCATGTGTTTTTTTTTTTTTTTTGCTGTCCTGGCACCATAGGGGCTTCCTAAATGCGACATGTCCCTCCCATTTCAGCAAAGTTTTCTGCTATTAACCCCTGCAAAAATGTGAAATTTGGGGGGGGGGGGGGGGGGGGAAACACATTTTAGTGAATTTTTTTTTTCTTTTTACATATGCAAAAGTCTTGAAACCCCTGTGGGCTATTAAGGCTCATTTTATTCCTTGTTATGTTCCTCAAGGGGTCTAGTTTCCAAAATGGTATTGGGGCTTCCTAAATGCGACATGACCCCCAAGCAAAATTTGCTCTCAAAAAGCCAAATATGACTCCTTCTCTTCTGAGCATTGTAGTTCGCCCGTAGTGCACTTCAGGTGAACTTATGGGGTACTTCCATACTCAGAAGAGATGGGGTTACACATTTTGGGGGGTATTTTCAGCTATTAACCCTTGCAAAAATGTGAAATTTTTGGGGAAACACATTTTAGTGAAAAAAATGTATATTTTTTTTACATATGCAAAAGTCGTGAAACATCTGTAGTGTATTAAGGCTCACTTAATTCCTTGTTACGTTCCTCAAGGGCTCTAGTTTCCAAAATGGTATGGCATGTGTTTTTTTTTTTTGCTGTTCTGGCACCATAGGGGCTTCCTAAATGCAACATGCCCCCCAAAAACCATTTCAGAAAAACGTACTCTCCAAAATCCCCTTGTCGCTCCTTCGCTTCTGAGCCCTCTACTGCGCCCACCGAACACTTTACATAGACATATGAGGTATGTGCTTACTCGAGAGAAATTGGGCTACAAACACAAGTATAAATTTTCTCCTTTTACCCCTTCCAAATTCAAAAATTGGGTCTACAAGAACATGCGAGTGTAAAAAATGAAGATTGTGAATTTCCACCTTCACTTTGCTGCTATTCCTGTGAAACACCTAAAGGGTTAAAATGCTGACTGAATGTCATTTTGAATACTTTTGGGGGTGCAGTTTTTATAATGGGGTCATTTGTGGGGTATTTCTAAGATGAAGACCCTTCAAATCCACTTCAAACCTGAACTGGTCCCTGAAAACTAGTGAGTTTGAAAATTTTGTGAAAAATTGGAAAATTGCTGCTGAACTTTGAAGCCCTCTGGTGTCTTCCAAAAGTAAAAACACGTCAATTTTATGATGCAAACATAAAGTAGACATATTGAATATGTGAATAAAATTTTTTTTTTTTTTGCAATATCCATTTTCCTTACAAGCAGAGAGCTTCAAAGTTAGAAAAATGCTAAATTTCTAATTTTTCATAACATTTTGGGATTTTTCACCAAGAAAGGATGCAAGTTACCACAAAATGTTACCACTATGTTAAAGTAGAATATGTCACAAAAAAACAATGTCAGAATCGGAATGATAACTAAAAGTATTCCAGAGTCATTAATGTTTAAAGTGACAGTGGTCAGATGTGCAAAAAACACTCTGGTCCTAAGGTGTAAAATGGCTGGGTCCTTAAGGGGTTAAAGAATTTTGTGCTGTTTGGAGAGATTTATCAAAATTTGTGCAGAGGGAAAGTTGCTCAGTTGCCCATGGCAAACAGATCCCTTATTTTATAATTTTTTTAGAGGCCTTTTTAAAAATTTTAAAAGCAATCCGTCAACATTCCCATTTAAATTCTACTAGGCCTAAAAATAAGCAGAGGATTCCTGTTTTTTATAGGTCACTTCCTAGCAGTACTTTCCTTAACACAGACAGGAGTACAGTGAAAGGTGACACCAGTATATAGAGAACACACAAAAGCTGTTGCTCACAGATCAGCCTTCCTCTCCCTGTAGAAAAGTTCCCAGAGCTTGCCCAGCCCCCTTTCCATTAATATGAATAGGACAGCTTAAGTCTGTTTGTTACCTGTGCCCATGGGTCCTGCTGTACATCATCTCTAAATGCTGTTAAAAACAGCTTCGGCAAGATGGCAACCCCCATAATAATGTATATAAAAAAAAGTTACAATCAGAAAAAAAATTAAAAAAAAAACGAAAAAAAAAAACAACATGCTTCAGTATCTGGCCCCAATAAGTAAAAAAAATCTAGGTCACACATGCTCTTTGAGCTATTTACTGTATAGTGTACTGTAATACTATTATACGGCTGGAGGTCTAGATAATGCAGGATGATAAAACTTGTCTCACAGTTAAGGCTTTGTATACATTTCCCCTCCTAATCCCTTACTTCTTGGGCAAGTAACTTAATTCTGTCACTAACTGAATCTTGTAAGGCTATGTTCACACAGCAGAATTTCATCACTGAATTTTCTGAACCAGATTCTAAGCAGAATTTCCTGAACCAGATTCAAAGCAGAATTTCTATGTGGAATTTCAGCTGGAATCAAAGCCCTGTTGATGTCACTGGAAGGTCCTGATGAAGAGTATTTTCTAGCTTTAATAATGGACATGTTGTCAAGACCCTCCATTAACACCAATAGGTCTTTGGATGCAGGCAGAATTTCCACATGGAAATTCTGCTCAGAATCTGGCTCAAATTACTTGTGTGCCATAGTTTTTGCATGGAGAAAGAAGAAATTCAGTGAGTAAATTCTGCCCTGTGAATTTAGCCTAATAATCTATGACAATTCTCTGTAAATAGACTCTTTCCTGTCAACTGCCATAAAGCACACGCACTGCTGCACTCTGTTGTGTCTTCAGTTGTGTTTTTTTTTTTTAAATGTAAATACCGGTAGCTAAAACATTAAGATTTTTCTTCTTCTACAGAGTTAACTAAGAAATTCCCTTTAAATATGTGTGTGAAAATATATAAACCATCATGCACAAACCAAAGAGATTAGATTTTTATAGTGAAAATATACTTTATTATATTAAAATGTATTTGCGTTTGTAAACAATGAACATGTTGCAACACCAATGGCGTCACTTAAAATTTCCAAACAATTCATGGGCGTTAACCCAACCCTTCAAAACAATTTTACTTCTTTTTCCGCTTCAAACATGCAAAATAACAACATAAACACAGAAAGCATCAAAAAGCTGGCCTTGTGGTACAAAATGCTGGTCACAAGTACATGGTAATGGCTGTGATGTCAGGAGAGGAGAAGAACAACATGGAAGATGGAATAAGATGCTCTCCAGGTGGCTATGTATACATCAATCTGGCTTTAAACCAACAGTCATTCTCTGCTCAGAGCAGATAGGACTTTTGTAAACAAGTACAATTTAACCAATAAAATAAGGCAAAGGAACATTCAGTTTTTCCAACATGCACACAACATAACAAAGCTATTTTCCTTGAAAATGGGTAAGCGCTATTAAATCCCGCCAAGGTCACTATGTTGGCGTTTATTCTCTCCTGTAATGGGTTGCGCAGTTATGGCAGATATAATACTTCCTGCACAGCATTTCCCAAGTCATGGCATAAAAGTTAGGGGAGAAAACACAGTGCAAACATTCCTTGTTGTCCTAAAAGTCATAGTCACTTATCAAGTGCACAAGTAAGAAGCCCAGGGAACCACTTAAGCTTGCAGAACCCAGGCTTTGGTTCCCTTATGTAGCTCTTAGTGTATCAGTGCTTACAATCAGTTTCCTGTTTTTGCAACGAATTCAGATGCCATCCATGTACATTCATAGGTATCTCGTATCTCTTGCTGTCACAGACACCAAGAAACTTCTAACAAGCCGTTTAACAATAAATACTATTTACAAGTGGCAGTGCTGACCAATACCAGACAGGCCAGCAGATGGACAGTAACCGACAAAAGCTTTTCGCCTCTTCCACACCATGAAGTGCTTTTATTGCTGTATGACAGACTGGACACACTAGGCCATATTTACAAGTTCTTTCCAGAGGACCCTAGTTTTTTAAAGAGTTTTCTCCCTTTAGAGAAAAAGCTTTTTTTTTTCTTGGTGGAGGCGATCCCTTGATGCACATCTGTCTTTTCAGAATTCTCCTTAGATTCGACTGCTTGCTCATTGGGTTCAACAGGAAGCGAGCTTGGTTGGGCAATTTCTGCATCAAAATCAAACTATGAACAAAAACAAAAATGACAATTATTACACCTAAAGCTGTGCAGAAGTGTTGAATAAATAAAGCATAAACTATATGTGCCTATAGACAACGTTAATCATTTTTATTGTATGCTCCAATTCTAGGTAAAATTAAATGCTAAAAAAAAATTATACCACAGAAGAAAAGATTTTGGTTGCTTCCCATTTAAACTACATTAATGTTTGTAAATTTGAATGAATTTATTCATGTGAAAAATCTTTTTAATTGCAAAAAGAGATAAAACATTCTTCTCCAGAAGAGACAAAATGCAAAGTCACACAGTCACCATCCCGCTATAAGATAAGGAGGAAACAAAACCTCTTTTCAACTTTACTAGTCCATGATCCAGTTACAGATATTAACCATATTCAGCTTAATTACTTTTTGTTTTGTTACAACAGTCATCAGAACACTGGGAAAACATGGGTGTGACTACATCTACAGAAGAGATGGGAGAGGAGTGCAAAATAGGTTTATTCTACTAGTGCTGGGAAAGGCGTTCTCACTTACATGTCTGTCTGTCTAAATCTATCACTTGGTTCTTCTTCTCAACCTCTGTTGATCCCAAGAATGACACATACAGGCACAGACAAAAAGATAATATCAATTATACTGAAAGCAACACGATGACATCAAGAACAAATGCTGCAGATTTATGTGGGTACAATAATATGTAGTAATACAGAATAGAATCTGCCCCATTTGTGCTTGAAATATGAAGATCATAATTTCTAATTTTTTTTTTTAACATGTTACTTCTACTACATTTAACAGAAAGGTAAAGGTAAAGTATGGTACATTGTGATTTCTACACATCTCCAGGGCAGTGACAGAACAATGTACACTCCTTGACCAATGCAAGTATGAGAAATAAGGTATATAGACTGGTACAGATAATCTGGGAGCATTCTTACCTCTTTTTCCCCTTTTTTATGGACTGTTTCTGGACACGTTGATTCTGCAGTCTGAGCTTGTGAGAGCTCCAAGTAATTTGATGGCACAAGTCCCCTCTGACCATTTAATTCCCCCTGTTGGTTTTGAATTAAGTAAAAGTCATTAACACATGCAATTCTAAAGTAGTGTTCGAAATTAGGTATGTTTAAGGATATGTGCTAAGCCCACTATAGTCAATGGCTGACCGTCAGGGTCTGTATGGAACAGAGATACCATTTTTTCTCATTTCCAATTTATTTATTTTTTTAAAGTCCCATTTCATAAATAAGCTTAAAGTGTCACTGTCACTTCAAAATTTTTGACAGAATGAGCTAGGAGAAGTGTTCTCTCCCAATACCTCCCCTCACTGCATAAGGTAGACTGTATAGAAAGTCTATGGAGCCCATCTTATGAAGTGGAATTAGCATTGAAGTGCTTTGCCAAGCTATCAGTGGGGGTCTGAACATCTAGACCCTGACCATTTGAAACTTCTGACATAACACTTTTATAAATAGGTCACAAAGCAAACTAGACCCTATTATGGAGTAAAATGCACAAAAAACATAAATACACTTGTAATACTGGGCAAAAATTTATTACAATAACCAGGTAGTATTACACAACACCAGAAAACCTTCTTAACCTCAGAGGACAGTTTTAGTTTAGTTTCTTTTTTCTCCTTGCCTAAAAGCTATAACTCTTACTTTTCTAGCTACAGAGCCCGGGCTTGATGCATCACAATGCCTCTCAGCCTATTGCCAGCCAAGGTCAGACAACGCTGAGTTCAGCAATTAGCTGAGTGCAGTGTTATGTCTCAGGCCCCAAAAGCAGGAAGAAAACCGCATCGGAGGATGGGAAAAGGACACCAGCGGCACTGGGGAGTGTCAGAAGGAAAGTGAAGATTTATTATTTTAATTGAGGCAGCCCGGGCATAATGTACCCTTTAACAGGAACCTGCCATATGCAATTTCTGCATGAAACTATTTTAACAGGGTGTATGACATTAAAAATGCATCAAAGAAATACTGGTAGTGATGTTCTCAGACTAATCAATATCTAGTTATTACTCTTTAAATCCGCTGTGTGCAGTTTGCATATTACCCATCAG
Source organism: Hyla sarda (assembly GCF_029499605.1). NCBI lineage: Eukaryota > Metazoa > Chordata > Amphibia > Anura > Hylidae > Hyla > Hyla sarda. The sequence goes on along the minus strand of NC_079190.1, from coordinate 384,778,381 downwards.
GCATCATTCAGCTGCTGAAACTAACTGGCAACCACCGGGTATGGAGAGAGCCAGACTCCTAAGCCCCTCCATAACTCCTTTAGGGTACGTTCACACGTACAGGGTCCTGCGCAGATTTGATGCACAGGATTAGTAACTGCAGATTAGAAGCTGCAGATTAGAAGTATGTATGAACATACCCTTAAAAAGTACTCTGGTGGAAAACATTTATTTTTTTTCATATCAACTGGCTCCAGAAAGTTAAAACTAGGGAAAGTAGGGATCGACCGATATCGTTTTTTTTAGGGCCGATACCAATACTCTGTGGAGGTTAGGGCCGATAGCCGATAACTTATACAGATATTCCGGTATAAGTTATCGGCTATTTATCCCCCCCCCCCCCCCCCCCGCGACACCACTGCAGATCATTGATTTAAAGCGGGTGCTTTAAATCAATGAACTGCAGCAGCTTTTGCGGTGCCAGAGACCGCCGCCTGCTTCTCTCCCCCTGCCTGTCCTGGGGTCCCGAGTCCTATCACCGCCATTGCGCCCCCCCCCGCCCAGCACTGCGCTGCACCCCCCCCCCACCGCACCGGCCAGAGAACACCGCCGCCACGTTGCCTCCCCCATTCCCGGTTTTATAATTACCTGTTCCCGGGCCCGGGGTCTGCTCTACTTCTGGCGCAGTCACTCGTCATTGCGCTGCACAGCGCACAGTGTAACACAGGACGGCACAGGAGCCAGAAATAGCGCGGACCCCGGGAACAGGTAATTAAAAAACCGGGGATGGGGGAGGCAATGGGGCAGCGGCCGGGGCGGGGTGCAGGGCCTTATCGGATTAGCGGCAAGGTAATTGCCGATAACGTCCAAAATCGTGAATATCGGCCGATAATATTGGCCAAACCGATAATGGGTCGATCCCTAGTTAAAACAGATTTGTAAATGAATTCTATAAAAAAAATCTTAATCCTTCCAGTACTTAACTGCTGTATGCTCCGGAGAAAGTGGAGTTCTTTTCTGTCTGACCACAATGCTCTCTGTTGACACCTCTGTCCATGTCAGGAACTGTCCAGAGTAGGAGCACATCCCCATAACAAACCTCTAATGCTCTGGACAATTCCTGACATGGACAGAGGTGTCTGCAGAGAGCACTGTGGTCAGACAGAAAACAATTACTCCACTTCCTCTGGAGCATACAGCAGCTGATAAGTACTGGAAGGATTAAGATTTTTTTTAACAGAAGCAATTTACAAATCTGCTTAACTTTCTGGCACCATTTGATTTAAAGGGGGAGTACCCTTTCAGGACCAAGCTTTTATTTTTATTTTTTTATTTTTTTGAGGCTTTGTCTTTCCTCCTCGTTCCCAAAATAGACATAACTCTTATGTTTCCATTTAAAGACACAATGTTTTTTACATACTTTGTAATGGCATCACTTATCTTACCTCCAAATTTACAGCTGAACAAACAAAACATTATTTGTAGGTCAAAATTGAAAAAAAACAAAACAATTTTGCTAATTTTGGGGGCTTCCATTTCTACACAGTGCACCTTTCGGTAACAATGACACATTAGCTTTACTCTGTAGGTCCATATGATTAAAAATACCACCCAATTTACATAGTTTTTTTTTTTTATTTTACTTAAAATTGTCCTCTCCTGACTACAATTTTTGTTTTGATAGCACCTTTTGATTTAGTTTTATAAATTTTTCTAGTATATGAAATGACAAAAAAATACGCATTTCTGGACTTGGGATTTTTTTTTTTTTTTGTCCTCATAGGGGACAGTAACATGCAATTTTTAGATTGCATACACTGATCAATGTTGTTAAATTGAACAGCACTCAAGATCAGTGTTACTGATGCTTCATTGCTCCAGCCTGCCATGGCTGGCTGCAGCATTGGAGCACTGATTGGACAGACAGGAGGACGGTAAAAGACCTCCCGCCATCCTCTCAGCTGATAGGAATGGCGCAATTTTGCTGCAGCAGTCCCGATGAGCCTTCTGAGCTAGCCGGGAACAGGATTTACTGCATTTAGACACCGCAATCAACTCTGATGGCAGCGTTTAAAGGGTTGATTCCAGACATCGGCCATGTGAGTCAGTAGCCTTGGGTCCCAGTTGCTAATAGCAACCCGGGACCCACCGAGTACGACAAATGCTCAGCTGCTACATCGGGAGCCCGAAGAGGATGTAAATATACGTTCATTTTGCAGGAAGGGGTTTAATACCTATGATTAACAAACAGCTTTGTGGCAGATTTTCATGAAGTTTTTGAGTCAAAGCCAAGAGTGGATTCAAAGAAATAAAATGTATAAAGGAAGAACTTCTACTTCTTCTTGCTGGATCCACTTCTGGCTTTTATTTAAAAAAAAAAAAAAAGCAAGATCAGCAATAGCATTATTTCAAAAAACCTGAACGTAAGTGTTGGCATGTATATTTGTATACTGAATTTTCGGATAATAATTTGTACTTGTAGCTATGTAAAATATGGAAAAATATAGATCTAGAATTTGGAAGAAAAAAAATAAAAGCAAATTATAAATTTGCTGTGACTTCTCTGAAATGCCACAGTGTTTAAAGGAAAACAGTCCCCCGTTCACCCGCACTATAACCTGATACATGGGGTTATAGTGCGGGTGAACAGGAGCCAGATGCGGGGTCTCGCACTGATTAAACTACCTGCAGTCCAGAACCCCAATCCCCCAAAGGTCCCCCTCTTCCAGCACTGACTTGTGATTTGAGGCGGGGCCCCCGGCTAGATTTAAATATTCATAAGCGCCGGTCACGTGAGCGCTCAGTAGGCAAAGCGCAAGTCAGTGCTTGAAGAGGGGGACCTTCGGAGGAGTGGGGCTCTGGACTGCAGGTAGGTATAGCAGTACGAGACCCCGCAATCTGCCTCCTGTTCACCCATACTATAACCCTGTGTATCGGGTATAGTGCAGCTGAACGGGTGACCGTTTTCCTTTAAGAGTAAACCATAAATGTACGTAATGAGTGAGCCTGTGGATGTTTCATGTTGCCTGTGGCTAAGATATCATGGATTTGCTAAGAGGTTTCCTTCACATTTATCTAAAAGGTTCATGTGGTCTGTGTAGTTACTGGTTCTGAAAGAACACAACATTCATTTTAGCAACACAAATTACAACATACACTTTATAAGTTACATATAACCATGAGTATAGGGAGCACAGCTTACATAATAAAAGCCATCTTCATCCATGGGTCCAAACACTGTGATAACATCTCCTGCAGTAAAGCTCAGCTCTGCCTGAAAGATACCAGCATAAAAACATATAAACGAAATATAAAATAAATATATGGATATTTTATATATCATGTGCTTTCTCTAAAGCTGTGGGCACAATACTGCCTACTATGAAATGACATACCAATAACATAGCATTATGCGTTATTAATTAAAATCTACCATTATGAATCTGTTATGGTGCGTTCACATGTGCGTATTTTCTGCTGCAGATCTGATTCACCAGATTTTGCTGCCCATAACGTACCCATAAAATGTGTTATTCAGGATAGAGGATAAGATGTTCGATAGCAGGGTCCTCCATCTCCACTACGGCCCCTGTAATTCGGTGCACGGAGCAAACTCTGCTCCGTGCCCGATGACTGGCGATGCCCGCCGCCACGCCCCTCCATTCACGTCTATGGGAGGAGGCGTGATGGCTATTGTACTGTACTAGCAGTCATGCCCCCTCCCATAGACATGAATGAAAGGGGCGTGGCGTGACGTCACTAATGCGGAAGCTGCAAGCTTCGGTGTTCTGGACACCGCCGCTGCCAGCCCTGAGATAGCGGGATCCCCAGCGGCAGGATCTCCGTGATGTAACATCATATCCCCTATCCTTTGGACAGGGGATAAGATGTTTTGAGCAGAGTTAATAAAAACAGTAAAGAAAGACAATCTGTACTTTAAATTGCTATTCAACAGCACAAAAAAATAAAAAATTTAAGTACCTCAACATCAAGGTTGGGAGAACTTTCTTTTGGATTATAATCAAATATAGCCACCATTGACAAGGAGGAGCTCAGATCAGATTTGCTGTTCTTCGGCTGTATGCCTAATGGACAAATTCACCATTAAATACTTTGCAAGGAAAGAAGAACCTCAAAGACAAATTTACTGATGCAGTCAACTGTAAAAGCATGCAGAATTACACAAAATGTTCATCAATTGTGTAAATGTAATGAAAAGAAAAAACGTATGATTTGCAAACATTAACTCTAGTTTAAGCTAGTGGCGAAGCACCCATGCTGACAGAATGGGTCTGTCAAAACGGGCGGGTTCACATTGCATTTTTGTCACTGTTCAATGTAAACCCTTTATGCATCTTAAAAAGGAAAAAAAAAACATCCAAGTTTATTCATGTCATACAACATCATTATCTCCCAATACAAAAAATAAAATAAAAAATTGTAAAGAACTATTTTTGCTGTACACAATAAGGGTACATCCATATCATGCTTTATACATACAGTTTTATATCAGTGTTTTGTTTCCCTAAATGGAAAACAAAAAAACTGACACAAGGCATTTTGCATTGAGTACAATGTTATAAAAACCCAAAACCTGACAGACCCATGCCCAAAACCGTGGTAGATCACAGTTTTGTGCACAGGAAAAAAAAAACTTACAAGAACAAAAATGTACACAACCGGATACATCTAGTTGTGTTTTTTTTTTTGTATGGGATGGCAATGAATACTATTTCCATACGGTTTTTACATTGAAAATTGTATACGGCAACTGTATGTAGAAAAAACACATGGTGTGAATGCACCCTAACATAGTTGACTAGGTCTTTGTATACCACTAAATTAAATGTGCTGTCAAGGAAACATTGTAGTGTGGACCCACCGTAACACTCAGACCAGAGTCAGACCTTCTTTAGAGGCCACGTCACCACAAAAACTGATACACTGACCGGCTTTCCATGACTGAGTAGCAACATACAGAACAAGCCCCGGCGCCCCATGTGAATCACACATTTATACCAAAAGAGGAAATTTATTTTAAAGCAGAGGTCTCAAAATTCCTTTCATAATTCAATATAACTATTAAGATGGAATAACAAAAGTAAAAATATCATCGTGGCCTGTCCATTTGTAGCATCCTTTTGGGGTGAGGTTTTAAATCTTCTTGCTACTTTAGTGGACTCTGCCCACTGTTGGATCTGCTTGTGTCTTTTTGGGGTCCTAGATGAGGAGGTGTGGCCTCACAACACAATTTTTTTTAAGAGAATCTCTGTTTATAGCCAGGAAGGTGGCACTTAGGTGGATGGATGTGAGACCCCCAACTTGTTTGAATTGGAAGAAACTGGTGAATGCTGTGTATATAAAAATCGGAAATGTCCGGCTAAGTTTTACTGTGTGGGGCTCTTGGTGTGCGTTCTCTGCGACACAGTACTCCTTTTGTGAAGTGCGTGGGCTGATGTCCTCCCAGACAGAAGATTACATGTGCCCTAGTCAGATACTATCCTTCACAGTTTCAATCTTGCAGTGTCAATGTATTTTTCTCATCTATTCTGTGCAGTGTTTGGGCGGTGGAGGCGGAGTTAATGGCGGACGTGTTTAGTTTTTACACTTTATTTTATATGTTCTTTATTCATGTAACCCCTGTGATTAATGTATGATAAATGTTGAATCTGTTAGCGTATTCCGTTAATTTCTTAAGCCACACATCATGTGTAATCTTATGCTACCATGGCTTTTTTTTTTTTATTACTGAATGTATTTCATGCACCCATGCCTATGCTTCTGTTATATTGTCCGGCATATATATATTGCTGTTTGTTTTTTTCCCCCCGGTTTATTGAAAAGAAAAAAAACAAAGATAATATCGTCATGGAATACATTTTTTAAATCAGATGCTAAACAATTAATCTTACTATCCAAGTGGTAGTCAATGTACACTGCTCAAAAATAAAGGGAACACTTAAACAACACAATGTAACTCCAAGTCAATCACATTGATTGACAATCAATTTCACGCTCTGTTGTGCAAATGGAACAGACAACAGGTAGAAAATTATAGGAAATTAGCAAGACACCCCAAATAAAGGAGTGGTTCTGCAGGTGGTGATCACAGACCACTTCTCAGTTCCTATGCTTCCTGGCTGATGTTTTGGTCACTTGAATGCTGGCGGTGCTTTCACTCTAGTAGAAGCATGAGACGGAGTCTACAACCAACACAAGTGGCTCAGGTATGCAGCTCATACAGGATGGCACATCAATGCGAGCTGTGGCAAGATGGTTTGCTGTGTCTGTCAGAGTAGTGTCCAGAGCATGGAGGCGCTACCAGGAGACAGGCCAGTACATCAGGAGATGTGGAGGAGGCCAACAACATAGCAGCAGGACCGCTACCTCCGCCTTTGTCAAGGAGGAGCACTGCCAGAGCCCTGCAAAATGACCTCCAGGAGGCTATAAATGTGCATGTGTCCACTCAAACGGTCAGAAACAGACTCCATGAGGATGGTATGAGTGCTCGACGTCCACAGGTGGGAGTTGTGCTTACAGCCCAACACTGTGCAGGATGTTTGGAGAATTTGCCAATCTTTGTGTTCTCTGGCAAATGCCAGAGTCTGGAGATGCCGTGGAGAACGTTCTGCTGCCTGCAACATCCTCCAGCATGATCAGTTTTGGCGGTGGGTCAGTAATGGTGTGGGGTGGCATTTCTTTGGGGGGCCGTACAGCCCTCGATGTGCTTGCCAGAGGTAGCCTGACTGCCATTAGGTACCGTCATGAGATCCTCAGACCCCTTGTGAGACCATATGCTGGTGCGGTTGGCCCTGGTTCCTCCTAATGCAAGAAAAATGCCTGACCTCATGTGGCTGGAGTGTGTCAGCTGTTCCTGCAAGAGGAAGGCATTGATGCTATGGACTGGCCCGCCCGTTCCCCAGAACTGAATCAGATTGAGCACATCTGGGACATCATGTCTCGCTCTATCCCCCAATGCCACGTTGCACCACATACTGTCCAGGAGTTGGCGGATGCTTTAGTCCAGGAGAATGCCTCATTAGGAGAATGCCCAGGCGTTGTAGGGAGGTCATACGGGCATGTGGAGGCCACACACGCTACTGAGCCTCATTTTGACTTGTTTTAAGCACATTGCATCAAAGTTGGATCAGCCTGTAGTGTGGTTTTCCACTTTGATTTTGAGTGTGACTCCATATCCAGACCTCCATGGGTTGATAAATTAGAATTCCATTGATAATTTGTGTGCGATTTTGTTGTCAGCACATTCAACTATGTAAAAACGAAAGTATTTCATACGATTAGTTCATTCATTCAGATCTAGGATGTTTTATCTTAGTGCTCCTTTCATTAAACACTGCTCAAAAAAATAAATTTCAAGCACAAGGACACCAATGAGACAGTTTTGATGCATGAGGCCATGTAAATATTAGCTAATGTGTTGCGTATATGTTAGGCTGACGGTCAATAGGGGAATTTATCAAGGGTGGTGTAGGTGAACCATTTTTCTATACTTTTATTTTGTGCGGTGGTAATGTTTATGTGCACCATTTATTCATTTGTGCAGTGCTTATGATAAATATGGTCCTGGCACACATTTTATGGAACTGGCACTTCAGTACAACGTACATCTACAGTACAAAACATCAGTAACACATTGAGGGCTTTGCAACATATTGCTAATGATAAATCCATTACCACTGCATTGAAGTTACTACAAATCTGTGTATCACAACACACCTTGATTTCTTGTGTAAACCAAAAGTTTCAGGGAAAGTTGCAAATTTTATACTGCAACAAACTAACCCCCCACCCCCCCCCCCCCAAAAAAAAAACCAACAACAAACAAACAGATAAATCTTTTGATAAATTCACCCCTATATTTCTAGTTACCTGATGCATTATTCTCTTCAGGAGCAGAAGCACATTGCACTGAAACACAAAGAGAAACAAGATAAAGGTGTTTTTTTTTTTTTTTTTATAGCTAAACTATAACATTCAAAAAAATATGTCACTGTGGCAGGTCTATATTTAGAGCATATGCCACTTGTATTCTTTAATGAGGAAATGGGGGAGATTACAGCCCCTCAAACAGGGAGACTGAAAAGAAAGTTCAACTGTTCCCCCTCCTCTGATTTACAGAGTGTGTATCACCTAGATAATTATTATAATTTATTTTTACTGATCAGAGGCAGATACTAAAACATTCAAATATGTCTATTTTCTAATTGTACATTATTATTTAATTTTCTGTCATTATTACGGGGGCTAGCCCCATGGACATAGACAACAATAGACAGGAGCTGTCCTATAAACATAAATGAAAAAGGTGCTGGGCATGTTGTGACCTTTACAGAGGTCATTCCACAGGGAGGGGGAGGCTGAGCTTTGAGCTTAAGTTCTTGTGAAGATTCTCATCTATACACTAGTGCCACCTTTCACTGTACTTCTGGGATACTAAGGAAGAGGCTGCTTAAAAGTGAACTGTACAGGACAGAAAGTGTTAGTGTAATATAAGGCCTAGTAGCGCGACTGGAGGATTATGTCATAATATAGATAGCAAAATCAAAAATTAGAAAACACATATTTAAAAAAATATGTTTGTTCAACATTCTCAATATTCTCAATAACACCCTCAGGCACTCTTTATTATGTGTCAACAGCTAGGGCTCTGCAGCTATGTCCGCACCATCCTTGGGAAGTCTTAGGGTATGTTCACATGGCAGAATTCTACAGGAATGTTCCTCACAAAACATTCCACTGCAGCAGAGTCCCCTAATTTCAATGGGATTCTGCTGCACTGTTCACATGGTGGAATTTCTGTACTTGAAATCCTGGTTCCTGTCTGTTCTTTTTGCGGATTTCGCTTGGAAATACATTGCTGCATTCCACACAAATTATACCGTGTGAACATAGGCTCGCCTTGAGGGGGCGGGGTGTGATGTCACAAGGGGGCGGAGCCATGATGTCACAATACTCCGGCCCCGTAGTCGTGACCCTCCAGGCACTGAGCCTCTAGCACTGCGTGCTGCAGACACAGGTGGGTGCTGCATGAGAGATTGCGGGGGTCCCCAGCGGCAGGACCCTCCGGATCAGACATCTTATTCCCTATCCTTTGGATAGGGGAGAAAATGTCTTAGGGCCGGAGTACCCCTGTACAAAAAGTTGACATATTGAAAATATTTGGTGCAAAGTTAAAATCTGTAGCTTAGAGTTACCACCTGTAGCTCAGCTTGCTGGTCAGGCATGCGCAGTTCCAGCACTAGGAAGTAATAGGGGGATGAGATAAATGTCTATGGAACAGCACAGTATGGTTATTTCTACTACTACAAAAACAGTGGTGAGTAACAACAAGTGAATACTCCAAAGTGATGGCCATTAGGGGGTCTCCCTTCTGGACTGTATGCCTGTCGCTAATGGAATTCAATCGATGGCAGCCACTTGCTGAGAGAGAATACAGGTAGTGAAGACACTCCTCTGCGTATGGAGAGATGGCACAATGTCAGACAGTAAAGCTGTTAGGTAAAGGAGCGTGTGTGACTGTGTGCATGAAAGCAAAGTCATCCATAACAATGCTTCATGTTATTTACTATAACATTTTACCTAACTGGACATAATAACAGGTTCTCTTTCGGTAACTCATTTTCTTTATACCTCTTCTTTTGCTCATATAACCTCACAGCATTTTTAGAATATGTTTTACAACTCGTGCTCACTTGAAGAATCCATTCATATGGCCTTATTTACAGTTTGCATTTTTTTTCTATTTTTGTCAAAATCGAGCAAAATGTTAAGAGGATAATCCCTATGGATTGTATAAAATAAGGCCATTTGTCTGTACGCTTAGGCTATGTTCACACGTCAGAATTTCTGCATGGCATTCCGCATGAATTTATATTAAATACATCTTCAATGGGATCCCGCTGTCCGGAATTCTGCATGGAAATTCTGCAGTAGATTCCACACAAAAAATGGAATTCCTGCTGCGGAAATTCTGCTGTGTGAATAGGCAATTCATTTCTGTGGAATTTACTGCAGAATTTCCATGCAGAATTTCGGACAGCGGAATCCCATTGAAGATTTATTTACTATAAATTCATGCAGAATTTCCATGCAGAATTCCGTGCAGAAATTCTGCTGTGTGAACATAGCCTTAGTGTGTGTTCAAACACACAGGATCTGCAGAGGATCCACAAGTGTAGATTTTACACATCAATTCCTATGTATTTTTTATTGCCTTGTAAAATTTGCAACTGTGGATTTGAAATTGCAGATCCGCAACTTCATCTGCGGATCTGGTGTGTATGAATACACCCTCAAGAAAAAAAATGTTCTACTGTCATCAAAGTATTGATTATTCCTGCAATGATAACTCGATATAAACCAATATGACAAAGTCTACAAATGGAAAACTATTTAGTTTCATTTTTGCAGATGGATACTCTGCTGGAATTAGTGAAATTTTTCTGCTCAAAAAAAGGGAGTAAATCAGTTTGTTTTGAAAGGGAATCCACTTTGTGTATGAAGTCTTACAGGAAAAACATGTAAATAAGCTCTCCTACGGAAGGAAGAAAAATGGATCTCTAGTGCCATTTAAAGGTTGTGTTAGAGTTTTCATCATTCTGGAGAAGAGCTAATCTGCATTCAGTTGAATAGCAAAGTAAGAGATTTCTGGAGAAATTCTGGTGGTCAAAATAATAGAAAGCATGTGATTGAAAGTGCACAGCACAAGGAAGCACAGACCTTTCTTGGTGCGTCGGGGTTTTGGAGGAGGAATAGCGAAGCGGCCTGAAGGAGCAAGAGGAGGAGCAGGAGCAGAGAAAGCTCTAATTTCTTTAAGACAAGAGAAATAAAAAAGCAGCACAAACAGAAGCGGTAGAGAGTAAGCAAAAGTCCTAAAAGAAGCAACAAATACATCCCAAAACAGGCAACAAACACAGCTCAGCATAAAAAGCACTAAGCTATAGAAATGGATAGAAGGGGTCTATAACATGTGCAAAGAAAAACACCACAGCATAGATAAGCAAACATTTATTTTTGTCGCTTTAAGAATTTTTACTTAAAAAAAAAGTTTGTCCACGAAAAAGTGTCAGCACCTAAACAGAACCTTTATGATTTACTTCTTATATCACAATGCTCTCCAAACACAATTTGTTTAAACAGTGATTCAACAGTGGCCCCAAATAATAAAAAAACATTCTTCATTAGCAAACACAGTATAAACACATTAAAAGGAATCTGCCCACTCTACATAATACTTAGAGCTCAAGTGTCAAGCCACAGGAAGCACACCTCCGCCCTCCCTGACCCCTTTCTGTATAACTGATATATGTGACTCAGCTTGCAGCATTGAGCCCTGGTACATCAATCAGTTAGGCTAGGTTCAGACTACAGAATCTCCGGGCAGAAAATTTCCGCCCGGAGTTTCCGAGTTCCGCCTGCGCCGACTGAATTAGTCGGCGTTAGGACCGCACGGACACTGCAGTCTCCTATAGACTGCTATGTGTTCCGCTAGGATTGCCGCCTGAAGAAAGAGCAACTCCTTTCTTCAGGCGGAAATTTTCTAGCGGATTTTTCATCCGGATTTTCCGCTTCACAAATTCCGAAGTGTGAATTTGTGAACGGAAAACCATTCACTACACTATGCATTATAGTAATCGGAATTTCTTCCGGAAATTTCAAAGCGAAAATTCCGGCGGAAATTCCGTAGTCTGAACCTAGCCTTAAGGTAGAGATGGGTGGGGAGAGAGAAGGTGTGCATCCTGTGGCCTGGCAATGCCTCCTCGACACTTGAGCTCTGAGCATGAAATAGATCGATTTAAAAATAAATAAGAGCAGTCGAAAAAATGAGAGACATCCCAGAGTATCAAAGCAGCCAAGTCAACATTATATATTTATTCTAATTCAATCCGTTAATATATAGGGATACTTCTGTATAAACATACATACTAATTGTAATGGCACTATGTAAAGACTAGTAAAGTGCTAAATCCATAATAAAATCCCAACAGGCATATTACCAGAAATACAAGGCTGCTCCAGACACCCAAGGGTGGCGCTCACCCTATACACATTTTGGTGAATATGGTTTCTTCCAGGGGTGGCGTCAGGTTTAAATATTTTCCTATATTTATAGTAAGCCATTAACAATTGCAGCACCATACAACACTTTATGTAATCACCTGAATCACATCAACAATGTTGCTCTGAATTGGTTTTAATGTAAAGGATTACACAAGTGTGTTTTGTAGGTTTGTTTAGATTAGTTACGCATAGCTGTTACTCATTGCTACATTAGCGTTCTTACACATCTTATATGTAGGTATGGTGATACGTAGGATTTAATGGCACATTTACATAGACTCATCCATCAAATCACTTCATAGATATGTTCTTAACGTACATTCTACCCAGAATGGTCTCCAAATTCTCATGTTGTAAGCTATTTGGGTAAAATATATTTTAAAGTTCTTGGGAGCTGTATGCTTTTTTTTTTTTTTTAAGGATTGCACAAACATTAAAGGGGTATTCCAGGCAAAAACTTTTTTTATTTTTATATATCAACTGGCTCCGGAAAGTTAAACAGATTTGTAAATTACTCCTATTAAAAAATCTCAATCCTTCCAATAGTTATTAGCTTCTGAAGTTGAGTTGTTGTTTTCTGTCTAACTGCTCAATGATGACTCATGTCCCGGGAGCTGTGCAGTTCCTATGGGGATATTTTCCCATCATGCACAGCTCTCGGGATGTGACATTATCATAGCGCAGTTAGACAGAAAACTTCAGAAGCTAATAACTATTGGAAGGATTAAGATTTTTTAATAGAAGTAATTTACAAATCTGTAACTTTCTGGAGCCAGTTGATATATATAAAAACGTTTTTGCCTAGAACACCGCTTTAAAGTATCTCCCATAAATGAGTACACCCCTCACATTTTTGTACATATTTTATGATATCTTTTCATGTGACAACACTGAAGAAATTACACTCTGCTACAATGTAAAGTAGTGAGTGCACAGCCTGTATAACAGTCTTTAATGTTGTGTCACCCTAAAATAACTCAAAACAAAGCAATTAATGTCTAAACCTCAGCTACAAAAGAGTATACCTTAAGTGGAAATGTCCAAATTGGGCACTATTAGCCACTCTCTCCCTGTTGTCATGTGACTTTTTAGTGTTAGAAGTTCTCAGGTGTGAATGTGGAGCAATTGTCTTACATTTGGTGTATTATCGCTCTTACACTCTCTAATGTTGGCCACTGGACGTTCAACATGGCAACTCATGGCACAGAACTCTGAGGATCTGAGGGGAAAAAAATAATTGTTGTTCTAGATCAAGATGGCCTAGGCTATAAGAAGATAGCCAGGACTCTGAAACAGAGCTGCAGGACAGTAGGCAAGACCATACAGTGGTTTCACAGAACAGGTTCCACTCAGAAATGGCCTCATCATTGTTAACCAAAAAGAAAAGTGCACATCAAAGTGAGCGTCAAATCCAGACGTTGTCTTTGGGAAGTTTGAGTGCTGCCAGCAGTTTGAAGGGGTGGGGGATCAGCCTGTCAGTGCTCAGACCATACACCGCACACTGCATCAAATTGGTCTGCATGCCTGTTATCCCAGAAGGATGCCTCTTCTCAAGAGGATGCACAAAAAAGCCTGCAGTTTGCTGAAGACAAGCCGGACTAAGGACATGGATTACTGGAACTATGTCCTGTGATCCGATGAGACCAAGATAAAGAGTAAAGTGTGTGGAAGAAACCACATGATGAGGGTAAAGGTGATTGACTGGCCAAGAATGTCTCCATATCTAAACCCTATTGAGAATCTGTGGGGCATCCTCAAACAGAAGGTGGGGGAGCACAAGGTCTCTAACATCCACCAGCTCTGAGATTTTGTCATGGAAGGGTGGAAAAGTATTGCAGTGGCAACCTGTGAAGCTCTGGTGAACTCCATGCCTAAAAGGCCTAAGGCAGTGCTGGAAAATAATGGTGGCCACACAAATATTGACGCTTAGGGGTGAACTTACTTTTGTTGCCAAAGTTTAGATATTGATGGCTGTGTGTTTAAGGAAAACTGTCATCAGTGTCACTGCACTAACCAGCTTCCGTTCTCCTGGTATCTTTATCTATTCCCTCCATTCGTCCGGCAGGTTTGGGGCATAAGTGGAGTCTCGAGACATCACCACTGCTGCTTCTCTGCTAGGCCCTGCTGTGAGCGGTGACAAGGCTTCAGCCGTGCCCCAAGCCTGCCGGCCAAATGGAGTCATCAGTGTCACCCGGACTACCGGCCTGTAGCAGCAGGTTAGTGCAGTGACACTGAAGACAGTTTTCCTTTAAGTTATTTTGAGGGGACACAACATTAAAAACAGTTATACAGGCTGTGCACTCAATCTATCTTATATATAAAAAGAGAAGACCTGACTCACTGACTCATCATGCCCAGCCTAAACCCTTGGACCTAGAAACCAGAATTTTTGCACAGGTGTTTTTAAGACGTAGACAAGGAATAAGAAAGGATTTTCCACCCTTAAGGGGGTAAAAGGTGTGTTTTTTTTCCCATAGACTTGTAAGTCCCATACAAGTCTATGGGAAATATATGTTACTGCATAACTCCAAACAGCTGGGGATATTTCTATAATACTTGGTCACATGTTCCTTATATGTCCATTTAAAAAATAGGATATAGTTAATTTAACCCTTAACTACCCCCATTTGTGAGGGTCGGAGTTTTTGTTTAAAGTCCCATGCAAATCAATGGGAAATGTATGTTCCCACATAACTTCCGTACGGCTGGAGAGGTTTCAATACCTGGTACACATATTGGACGTCGGGATAGGAGGTCGGGATAGGAGGTCGGGTTAGGAGGACGGGATAGGAGGACGGGAAAGGAGGACGGGAAAGGAGGACGGGATAGGAGGACGGGATAGGAGGACGGGATAGGAGGACGGGATAGGAGGACGGGATAGGAGGACGGGATAGGAGGACGGGATAGGAGGACGGGATAGGAGGACGGGATAGGAGGACGGGATAGGAGGACGGGATAGGAGGACGGGATAGGAGGACGGGATAGGAGGACGGGATAGGAGGACGGGATAGGAGGACGGGATAGGAGGACGGGATAGGAGGACGGGATAGGAGGACGGGATAGGAGGACGGGATAGGAGGACGGGATAGGAGGACGGGATAGGAGGACGGGATAGGAGGACGGGATAGGAGGACGGGATAGGAGGACGGGATAGGAGGACTGTTGGCAGTATATAAGCAGCGCAAGAAGGCGGGTTCCCCTGCGCACAGACTCTAAGTCCTCAAAGGATGTCGATCTTCAATTCCATGAAACAGCAGATGTAATGTTTTGGGTTGTTTGGATGCCTGTAGACTTTACCCAGAGCGGCCTCATTACTATAGGATCGTAAAAAGTAAATCTATGTTACCCCAAATTTAACGCAAGCGAAGCTGCGGGCAAAAGCTAGTATATGTAAAAAGAGAAGGCCTGAGTCAATGACTCATCAACGCCCAACCTAAACCCTTGGACCTAGAAAGCTGAATTTTTTCACAGGTGTTTTTAAGACATAGACGAGGAATAAGAAAGGATTTTTCGAAATGCAACCCTTAAGGGAGTGAAAAAGGGGTTGAAAGTTTGTATGGAAGTCTGCCATTTTTGAAGCTAGAAGCATGAAACTTAGTTTTTAGGCTAACAATTAGAGATAAAGAAACACGCGTTTTAACGTTTTCTAAAATTCCACCCCTGAAGATTTGAACCGGGGGTTCAAAGTTTGTATGAATTAACCCCTTGCTGCAGAACGCCGGGTACACCCGGCGCTGTGGCACGGGAGGGTTATGAAGCGAGCTCAGGAGCTGAGCTCGCATCATACCCACACGGTCCCGGCTGCTATCAGCAGCCAGGACCCGTGGCTAATGCCGGACATCGCCATTCCTGCAGATGTCCAGCATTAACTATTTAGACTTTGTGATCAAAATTGAAAGAATTTGGGTAGTTTGGATGCCTGTAGACTTTACCCAGAGCGGCCTTATTAATATACGATCATAAAAAGTAGATCTATGTTACCCCAAATTTAACATGAGTGAAGCAGTGGGCAAAAGCTAGTACTTTACATTGTAGCAGAGGGTCATTTCTTCAGTGTCACATGAAAAGAGAGAAGAAAATATTTACAAAAATGTGAAGGGGGTACTAATTTATAGAAACTGTACATTTTTTTACTTTGGTGCTGTATTGTAGCTTACAAAACAGTTTTAGTTCTTGCCAGATTTACAGAGTGGGTCTGTCAGTCTGTCTTCCCTACAGTCTATGAATGACTGCTTTGCGTGTGTGTTTCACAACTCACTTTAGGAATCTGACAAGAATTAAGGTTGGATTCTTTGTTACAATGCTAAAAAGAGGAATAAGCTATAGATCATCATGGCCCGTGGCCTCCCCTCTTTTCTATGCTGCTCCATCTGTACCTGCTGACAGAAAGACTAACAAACAATACTGTTTAGGAATTTAAATATTTAGCACAATTCCTTTAATAGCTAAGCACACATCTCTTCAAAATAATGCAAAGCTTGTTCATAATGCACAAGAATATGGCCACGATTATCCCTCCTGATCGGTATACAGATGTTAGCTGCTGCCAGACGCCTCTGATGGTGGCTTATTGACATGAATTAATAAATTGATCAGGCATGTGGAAAACCAACCCCCTGATCATCACCGCCCCTAAGTGGAAAGTTGAGAGATCTGCACACAGGTTAGGCTGGGTTCACACCACGTTTTTGCAATACATTCCCTGTATACATTTTCACTTTGAAAACCGTACGGAACCATCCGTATTAAACCATATGCATTGACTCTCCATTGAAGACCGTATGCCAAAAGATGCATCATGTTGTGTCCGTTTTGCATCCTGTACGGTTTTGTCAGTTTTTTTCCCGTACCCAAAACAGTAGCCTACCACAGTTTTTGGTCTGGATGAAAAACCGTATTGAAACGTATACGTGTTATTTTTAACATGGGAGTCAATCGGAACGTACACAACCGTATATGCGTACGGTTCTATCCGGTTCTCAACATACGTTTTTTGACTTTGCACAGTTTTTTTCTTGGAATATCAGTCAAACAAGTGAAACTTTATTCATAATAAGATCTAACATCTTATTCCCTATCCTATTTGGATAGGGGATAAGATGTTTACAGCAGAGTACCCCTTTAAGGCCAATCTCTATTCATTAATCTGATTTTGCATAATGTAAACCAATAAAAAACCCAGGCTTCCAACCCGATATACACACACTGCGCATTCTGCTATTCACACACCAAATCTCAATTGTTTAACAGTAGCGAAACAAAACACATGCAAAAAGTATGAAAAGGCAAGGGAAAAAAATTGGTAAAACATGAAAAACTATAGTTTGTTTTCTTTTGCAAAAAATAAAATTCTTAAAAATTGTATGTACAGTGTTCTCTCTTGCTGCATTTGTAATTTTGCACTCTACAAAAAATAAAATATATAGTAAATTTCCACATTAGTAAACAGAATGAAAGCAAATAAATACTGATGATTTACACATTCTGTACCAAGAGATCAGTGTACTATGGGAGCGCAGATGACTTACAGCTAAGGGCTGGTTTACTTAGGTTAGTTATCCTTACTATATGATAGTTTCTTACTGATCATTGTTGGCTAGTTTATTAACAATTATTTTGTTTATTGTTGATCCACATCAGAACCGCTGCCCCATTTCAGAGAATTTATAGTTAAAACTTTGTCTGGGAATGGGGCTCAGAGACCTCAGGAGGTTCACTAATTGTGACCGACACATCCCTCAATTTGGTTCAAATTAAACTAATAACTGGTTCCTTTTAGCAATTTACACAGAGCCAGACTATAAACTGAACTCCCAATATTTATATAAAATGTTACATAGAATAAAATAAAGAATATATTTAACACAACAATTAGCAATGACAATGTTACAGAACATGTGCAATGTAAAGCACTGAATCTAATATGTAGATTAAACATTTACACATAGATGTATGAATAATTTTGGTATTGGGGGTAGTACGCTTTGGTTATTCCTAACTTGTTAGTGATCATCTTGCTGTTGCGGGACTATTCTAAGTGTCCCCTTGCTGGGCCTCCAACAACCAGCTGCAATCTTTAAAGAAACCTCACAAAGTTTTTTGCAGCGCCCCTGCAGGAGGAGCTATGCAGGTGTCTTTACAAATCAGTAGACAGTCTGTGTAAGACTGGACTATATGGGTCCTCCATACAGACAGATGTACTTTCTAACCATTCTCCACTCTAGTCTGAGGATCCTGAAGAAAAAAAAACCTCCTATACCAGGGCAGAATTCTCTAATAGGGTGTATAAACTCCCTGACCAGTGGCATCCAGTCACAAGATCACTTTCTCTGCCTCTTTTATTGCTGGTCAGTGGTAATGACCACTGGTGGCTTATGCCAAAGCCTCTAGTGGTCAGTGTGTCACAAGTCAATTCAACCGCAATGTCTCAGCCCCTCTTTCCACCTCTAGAAACTAATGAGTAGTTTACTCTCAGAGGATTCAATGTGCCGGGGGCTCTGTAAACCTATGTGATCAGTCAGAAGTAAGCAGGTGATACTTTATGTACTGCCCACTTACCTCTGCCCAATGCACATGTTTTCTGGTCTAGGCACAGAGTGCATAAAGCATCCCTGGCTAACATAAGCAGGGATGCCTTTTGTTAATACATGTTAGGCAGAAAAACCCTTACGAAAGGAACTTCTTTGTTACGCAAATGATACATTGCCTAAAGAGGACCACAATACTATGTAACAATGTTTTATAATACTTTTGTTCCTTTTCTGCAAAATGACTACAGTTATAAATTGTTTAAGGTGGGACTTCATTTATGCATATGAAAGTAAAACTATTATATGTCAGAGAAGTAATATAATAGTAATATAAGTCCCAAAATGCAAAACACCCTCACAAAGCTTAACAAATCCTGAATTTTAGAACAAAAAAAATTAAAAATTTAAAAATAAAACAGGGAGAATTTATTAAGTATTTTACATGTCTTTTGGTGTGTATAAAAGTTGCAAATTTGGCAATGTTTTTGTGCAGATATATGAACCCCAAAAAGGTGGGGAGCATCCATTTACGGCTAGAGCACTACTGTAGCCCCTGCATTAGATATTTAGATACCACAATGACTATCCATAAGTAACCTGCATCATATTAAAATCAATAATTACTGATCTGAATGCCGCCGAAGCATTCGGGCGGCATCACACGAGACCGTACATCCCATTCAGTGACATGTTTCCTGCCTACTGGTCCTTTCTAGGGTTCATGGGTATTCAAGAGTGGGTAGTTTATAACTGGGAGAGTCTCTGTTTTTGTATGATTACTATTGAGAAAATTGTTGTGGTTTATAATAGTGTAGAGTCAGTTTTTGTAGGTTCTAAATTGCACCACATGGTTTTCATTTGGTAGATCTGAGAAACATGGATGAGAACACAATGCTTACCCAAGTCAATAAGTAGAGAAGCTGAAGTCATGTGACCCTGTCTCAAAAGCTGCATTTTATCTTCTTCATTCTCAATATGTAATTCTGATACCATGTTGCATGGGATGTAGCCAGTACTTTCTGCATATTTGCCCTGATAGAAGCCATCAGAATCTTTGTCGCCAAAGACCTGCAAAGAATTTTAGTTTTTATTTGATTTTATTTCATACAAGTTTGCAGGAAGGACATTATTTGCTCCTTATTATAGTTTTAGAATCTGTCAATTTATAGCTAGATTTAGTAAATTTTTGAGATACCTGCAAAATCTGTCCCTCTTTAAACTGAAGTTCTTCCATGTATGCCTCAGGATTAGGTGACATAGTCTCTGGATCATAATCAAAAAGGGCTACAAATAACCTTACAGAATCAGCTTCCTGTTCTTTTACGGGACAGTCTCTATCTTCTAATATTTTTTCTTGAGAGCACTCTGGCTGGGTAGAATATGCAGCATCTAAAAGAAACGACACAACTTGTTAAACTACTCTAAAATAAAGCCACAATTAGCACAATTAACCATTTTATTTTTTTTCCAAGGGTATGTTTGCATGGCAGAATGGCTGCCTGGAAAATTTCCATAGACCGCAGTGCATTTTTGAGCGGATTCTGCCAATGGAACTGACATGTCAATTCTTTCTACAGAGACTGGAATCAGGATTACCGTGGCTTTCCGCCATATGTAGAATGCAGCAGAATCCCATCAAAAACTATTCTGCTGCAGCAGAATTTCTAAGTGGAATTTTTCCTACAGATTCTGCTTGAAAATTCCACTGTGTAAACACAGCCTGAAGAAGATCACTAAAAATGTACCTGACTCAGAGTCTGAAATCAGGTGACTTGAGCTCTTTCTGTCTGATGATATGTATCTGGTAGGACTGAGCTGCAACTGCACCTTTGAATCTTGAATAAAATCCTCCTATGGAGAAAAAAAAAAAAAAAAGGAAAAAAAAAAAAAAAAAAGTGTAAGCAAAAGGTTGTTTTCTCTTGAAATAAATAATGAACAAATCATGTCACACAGCCAAGCGGAGACTAAGCAGCACACAAAACTAAAATGTTTCAGGGAACCAGGAGGCCATACAATACTCCCCTTTATCATTTACATCAATCAGGTTTATTTATGAGAGCCAAGTTAACATATGATTTAGAAGTTCTAGATTTGTGATTTATAAAATAAAATGATAATATTTAGTCTTATTTGTCTTGCATGTTGTGGAAGTTGAATAAGTAACCAGTGGAGGGACACTGCACAGTTTACATTAGTTATGCCAATACACATTAGATGCCTAATCTGTTATCAAACAGTTCACAGGATATCATCCATCCATGTGTAACTAATGGAAAAGAACATTCACTTAAAAACACAGGGAATACAGTGCACATCTAACCTTTTTTTTTTCCTTGTTGCCTTTCAAGAGCCGTAACTTTTTAATTTTATTTTTCCTGTTGACAAACCCAAATGAGGGTATGTTTTTTTCTGGGACAAGTTATATTTTTTTTATGGAATCATTTTGGGGTATATATGATTTTTGTTAACTACTTTTCTATCTTTTTTGGGAGGAAGATTAACAAAATACAGCAATTCTGGAGTGGGATAAATAATGAAATAATTTTATAATTCAGATAGTTACAGGATTGACAACAAATATGTGCATTTTTTATTTCCTATGTTTAACCTCTTCAGGACCCATGACGTATGCATACGTCTTCACACCCTGGGTCTTAAGGACCCATGACGTATGCATACGTCATGTCTTTTCCTGGTCTCCGCCGCTCACCCGGTGGAGATCGGAAGCGGATCCCTGCTGAAATCCTTCAGCAGAGATCCAGGGCAAACGCCGAGGGGGGGAAATCGCCCTTGCGATCTGCGGCGATACCGGGCTGATCGGGTCTCTGGGACCCGACCGCCCGGTAATTTCGCATGATCCAGGCTATCACAGACAGCCAGGACCATGCTAAAGTATAGGAGCGAGGTGGCAAGCCTGCCACCTCCTCCTATACCCTGCGATCTTTCGGTTAGTTAACCGACCAATCGCAGGAGGGGGGTCGGTTACTTCCTCCCGTCCTGCCCGGCCCATGAAAGTCCGGAGAGGACGGGAGGAAGACCGGAGGACGCGGCGGGGGACGGGGGAGTGCTGGGGACCAGCCCCGGTGTACTTACCTCGTCCCTGAAGACCCGGATCCCGGCGAGGAAGATGGCGGCGGCGGCGACAGGTGAGTAGATCTTCAGCAGCGGTCGGGCCCTTTACAGCAATGCACGTCGCCGTAAAGCGACATGCATTGCTGTAATAGGACCCTGTAAACTACAACTCCCAGCATGCCCAGACAGCCCTTGGCGCCTGGGCATGCTGGGAGTTGCAGTTTTGCAACATCTGGAGGTCCACAGTTTGGAGACCACTGTGCCCTTCCAGATGTTGCAAAACTACACATTCTCAGCATGCCCTTACTGTCCAGGCATGCTGGGAGTTGTAGTTCTGTAACATCTGGCCCTTCAGATGTTGCAGAACTACAACTCCCAGCATGCCTGGACAGTTTTGGCATACTGGGAGTTGTAGTTTTGCAACATCTGGAAGGGCACAGATTGGGAACCACTGTATTAGTGGTCTGCAAACTGTAGTCCTCCAGATGTTGCAAACTACAACTCCAAGCATGCTGGGAGTTGTAGTTCGGCAACATCTGGCTCTAAAGATGTTGCCGAACTACTACTCCCAGCATGCCTGAGAATGTTTGGGAGTTGTGGTTTTGCAACAACAGGAGGCACACTGGTTGGGAAACATTGTCTGTGTGTTTCCCAACCCGTGTGCCTCCAGCTGTTGCAAAACTATAACTACCAGCATGCACTGATAGACTGTGCATGCTGGGAGTTGTAGTTTTGCAACAGCTGGAGGTCCCCCCCTTGTGAATGTACAGGGTACATTCACATGGACAGGGGGCTTACAGCGAGTATCAGGCTGCAGTTTGCGATGCAGCTAGTTTTGCGCGGCAGCTCAAACTCGCAGCGGGAAAATCGCTGTAACCCCCCCGCCCGTGTGACTGTACCCTAAAAACACTACACTACACTAACACAAAATAAAATAAAAAGTAAAAAACAGTACATATACACATACCCCTACACAGCCCCCCTCCCCTCCCCAATAAAAATGAAAAACGTCTGGTACGCCACTGTTTTCAAAATGGAGCCTCCAGCTGTTGCAAAACAACAACTCCCAGTATTGCCGGACAGCCGTTGACTGTCCAAGCATGCTGGGAGTTTTGCAACAGCTGGAGGCACCCTGTTTGGGAATCACTGGCGTAGAATACCCCTATGTCCACCCCAATGCAAATCCCTAATTCAGGCCTCAAATGCACATGGCGCTCTCACTTTGGAGCCCTGTCGTATTTCAAGGCAACAGTTTAGGGTCACATATGGGGTATCGCCGTACTCGGCAGAAATTGCCTAACAAATTTTGGGGGGCTTTTTCTCCTTTCACCCCTTATGAAAAGGTGAAATTGTGGTCTACACCAGCATGTTAGTGTAAAAAAATAAATTTTTTACACTAACATGCTGGTGTTGTCCTATACTTTTCATTTTGACAAGAGGTAAAAGGGAAAAAAGCCCCCCACAATTTGTAATGCAACTTCTCCCGACTACGGAGATACCCCATATGTGGGCGCAAAGTGCTCTGGGGGCGCACAACAAGGCTCAGAAGGGAGAGTGCACCATGTACATTTGAGGTGATTTGCACAGGGGTGGCTGATTGTTACAGCGGTTTTGACAAACGCAAAAAAAAAAAAAAAAAACACATGTGACCCCATTTCGGAAACTACACCCCTCACGGAATGTAATGAGGGGTGCAGTGAGAGTTTACACCCCACTGGTGTCTGACAGATCTTTGGAACAGTGGGCTGCGCAAATTAAAAATTTTGTACAGCCCACTGTTCCAAAGATCTGACAGACACCAGTGGGGGGTAAATGCTCACTGTACCCCTTGTTACGTTCCTCAAGGGGTCTAGTTTCCAAAATGGTATGCCATGTGGGTGTTATTTTGCTGTCCTGGCACCATAGGGGCTTCCTAAATGCGACATGCCCCCGAGCAAAATTTGCTCTCAAAAAGCCAAATATGACTCCTTCTCTTCTGAGCATTGTAGTTTGCCCATAGTGCGCTTCAGGTCAACTTATGGGGTACCTCCATACTCAGAAGAGATGGGGTTACAAATTTTGGGGGGTATTTTCTGCTATTAACCCTTGCAAAAATGTGAAATTTGGGGGGGAAACACACATTTTAGTGAACATTTTTTATTTTTTTTTACGTATGCAAAAGTCGTGAAACCCCTGTGGGGTATTAAGGCTCACTTTATTCCTTGTTACGTTCCTCAAGGAGTCTAGTTTCCAAAATGGTATGGCATGTGGGTATTTTTTGTTGTCCTGGCACCATAGGGGCTTCCTAAATGCGACATGCCCACGAGCAAAATTTGCTCTCAAAAAGCCAAATATGACTCCTTCTCTTCTGAGCATTGTAGTTCGCCCATAGTGCACTTCATGTCAACTTATGGGGTACCTCCATACTCAGAAGAGATAGGGTTACAAATTTTGGGGGCTATTTTCTGCTATTAACCCTTGCAAAAATGTGAAATTTGGGGGGAAGCACACATTTTATTGAAATTTTTTTAAATTTTTTTTACATATGCAAAAGTCGTGAAACACCTGTGGGGTATTAAGGCTCACTTTATTCCTTGTTATGTTCCTCAAGGGGTCTAGTTTCCAAAATGGTATGCCATGTGGTTTTTTTTTTTGCTGTTCTGGCACCATAGGGGCTTCCTAAATGCAACATGCCCCCCAAAAACCATTTCAGAAAAACGTACGCTCCAAAATCCCCTTGTCGCTCCTTCCCTTCTGAGCTCTCTACTGCGCCCGCCGAACACTTTACATAGACATATGAGATATGTGCTTAGTCGAGAGAAATTTGGCTACAAATAGAAGTATACATTTTCTCCTTTTACCCCTTCTAAAAATTCAAAAATTGGGTCTACAAGAACATGCGAGTGTAAAAAATGGAAATTGTGAATTTTCTCCTTCACTTTGCTGCTATTCCTGTGAAACACCTAAAGGGTTAAAATGCTGTCTGAATGTCATTTTGAATATTTTGGGGGGTGCAGTTTTTATAATGGGGTCATTTGTGGGGTATTTCTAAGATGAAGACCCTTCAAATCCACTTCAAACCTGAACTGGTCCCTGAAAAATTGTGATTTTGGAAATTTTGTGAAAAATTGGAAAATTGCTGCTGAACTTTGAAGCCCTCTGGTGTCTTCCAAAAGTAAAAACTCGTCAATTTTATGATGCAAATATAAAGTAGACATATTGTATATGTGAATAAAATAAAATAATATTTGGAATATCCATTTTCATTACAAGCAGAGAGCTTCAAAGTTAGAAAAATGCAAAATTTTCAAATTTTTCATCAAATTTTGGGATTTTTCACCAAGAAAGGATGCAAGTTACCAAAAAGTTTTACCACCAAGTTAAAGTAGAATATGTCACGAAAAAACAATCTCGGAATCTGAATGATAACTAATAGCATTCCAGAGTTATTAATGTTTAAAGTGACAGTGGTCAGATGTGCAAAAAATGGCCGGGTCCTAAGGTGTAAAATGGCTGGGTCCTTAAGGGGTTAAAGGGGTACTCCGGTGGAAAACTTTATTTTTATTTTTTAAATCAACTGGTGCCAGAAAGTTAAACAGATTTGTAAATTACTTCTGTTAAAAAATATTAATCCTTCCAGTACTTATTAGCTGCTGAATACTACAGAGGAAATTCTTTTCTTTTTTGGAACACAGTGCTCTCTGCTGACATCACGAGCACAGTGCTCTTTGCTGACATCTCTGTCCATTTTAGCAACTGTCCAGAGCAGCATATTTTTGTTATGGTGATTTTCTCTGGACAGTTCTTAAAATGGACAGAGATGTCAGCAGAGAGCACTGTGTTCCAAAAAGAAAATAATTTCCTCTTTAGTATTCAGAAGCTAATAAGTACTGGAAGGATTAACATTTAAAAAAAAAAAAAAAAGTTTTCCACCGGAGTACCCCTTTTAATATATATATAAGAAAAATATATATCTTGTAAGGGGGATATGTGTATTTTTTATTTGTGTGTGTGTGCAGGTTTAACATAAGAAATTAGAATTTGCAAGACTATACTTTTTGCTAGTTCCACAAGGGGATCATTCATATAATACAGTGATCCCTCAACTTACAATGGCCTCAACATACAATAGTTTCAACATACAATGGTCTTTTCTGGACCATTGTAAGTTGAAACAAGACTCAACATACAATGTTACGGACCGTCAATGGTGGAAGATCTGACCAATCAGAATGGGCAATTTACTGGTAAAACCCCTGTATTACTGAAGTGTATGCACTGACTGATGTCTGGTAGCACCCCCTACAGTACAGGGAGGTATTACATGTTCTGTACACTTTACCTGTACTAGGGTTAGCTGCTCCTTTGGACACCAAGTGAGGGCGGCTCCATGTTATTTTTTTAGGACATTTTGTTTACTGTAAAGGACCCGGAATAAGCTCCTGTCCTCTGCATAGACCAGTGTTTCCCAAGCAGGGAGCCCCCAGCTGTTGCAAAACTACAACTCCCAGCATGCCCGGACAGCCTTTGGCTGTCCGGGCATGCTGGGAGTTGTAGTTTTGCAACAGCTGGAGGCTCTCTGCTTGGGAAACACTGACATAGACCATGATTTACAGCTCCCAGCAGATCTTTATTACTTTTATATGTAAGGATTTGCTTAATCTATATTAGTTATCTACTTATTTTTCTTTAATCCTCACTTTTTCCTATTTTTGGATGACATTTTGGGCCTTTAGAACAAATTACCAGGTTTCCATAGAGTTCTGGTCTCAACATACAATGGTTTCAACATACAATATTAATTGGTTCCAGGATGACCATTGTAACTTGAGGGACCACTGTACACTAATACAGTCAAAATAAAGCTGAAAGACCACCTATCTGGCCCTGTCTGAGGCACAGCTCGGTAGGTGCAAATACATGCCCTTCCTGGGGGCCTGCTGTCATAGAAACACATGGTGTTAACTCGTTTCAATAGGGTGACAAATGCATTTTACCACAGCATTTGAGGGGTGGAGCTACATGGATTGAAGGTTTGATCCTGGTATTGGAGGTGGAGCCCTGCTGTCATGCAACATCTGAGCTTCCATGATATTCAGCACAGGAGATCAGTGCCAGGCTTTTTCTATCCCATCAACAAAAGACATATTGTGGTCAATTATACTGGAAATCCAAAGGATTAATATACGTATGACTTCACATAAATAATAACGGCTAGCTTTGTAACTTTTTTGATACAGAATATTGTTGGCTTAATGGTTCTTATTACATCACTAATAAAGCACCTAATGCAAGGCAATCAGTCACCGCAAAAGCTCTGAAAGTTCTCTCTCAGCCACCTGGCTTTTCATAACTTCTAGAAAGCAAACAAGGAAGGCATGGTACTAACAAAGCTACAGCCACTACACACGGCATCTAGCAACCAGAATGGAAAGTAAGCAGCAAAGCACATCATTGTAAGCACTGGGGATTCAAACATCACCTTTCCATCACACTGCCATCGAACGGATCGCATACTTCTATTTGCTGCTCTGGTAACTGGATCATCTTTATTGCAGCTAAGCTGAGCTAATCCAGCGTGAGGAAGGGATGCAGTTCCCTTAAGATGTGCGTTCTGTTCTTTCATTGGTCTCTTCACATAATTTTTCCTTCTTGTATGCTGTATAGGCTCAGAGTAACCAGAGCTTTCACTCCAACCTTCCTTGTCAGTCTGGGAGCCATCTTCCCAAAGATCAGCTTTAGGCCGGCTAGTAGTAGGAGCTGGAAATGATGGCTCATCCTCATCTTCTGTATCATATTCTACATCAATTTCTAAATGCCTACTGCTGAACGAACTAAGAGCTTTCGGTTTGCAATTTGTGGAGCCAAGCAGTCGTCGCCTTTGAGGATTTCTAGATGGTTTATTCTTTAAGCTTTGGTGATTTGCTTGGGAGGTGTCTCGAGCTGTACCACAAGACACTGACTCTTTAACTTTGTAGGATTTAGAGTTGTAAAACCCACTTTGATTAGAATTTTGGGACATTCGGCTGCAGTGTTCTCGGCTATCATTCTGCTTTTTCCGGTTGGGCTCTGTGAAGCAGCAAGTTCTATCAGTATCATAGCTGTTCCTTTTAGTTTTCCACATCTGGGTTTCAGAGACTGGAGGCATTACATCTGATGGGGCTTGATAAACACAACCCTTTAATTTTGGACAAAAATCCTCATCAAGAAAGACACTGTCTTCCCCACATTCCATTTTCTTGTTGTTCACAGTACCCACTTTGATCGGTGTCTCTGTGGGGAAGTTTGAGCAACTTACAGGACCCAGTTTTGAGGAGAAGTCCTTATGGGAGTTTCCATACTGATACTTCATGTTACAGCGTAGATTTTTAGAAACAATATGGGGGGAGGGAGATGCCTCTTCTTCATCCTCTTCCTCAGTCACCTCTGGGATGCTAAATAATTTCTTACTGCAATGTTTCTGTAAAGGTAGATCCAAAATCTTTTCAAGAATTTCCTCATCGCTGTCTGTTTCACAACAGTCCAACTACATAAATTTTTAAAGGGAATCAAAAAGCAAAATCATGTAATGTAAAAGTGGTGAAAACAATGGAAATGTACAAAAACTGGGGAATATATTAAAGTTAATGAAGTCCTTGTCTCTACCCGTCCTTTGCAACTGACCTTTAACAGGCAACTTACACCTACAGTGTTACTGTATTTGCCCGATTTTAAGACAATCAGGAGAAAAGTCCTGAAAAAAACAACCTTGTCTTATAATCAAAGTTGTTTTAAATTTGGTGCTTAAGAGCTTCACTGGCAAAATGTATTACATACCTACCATGTTGTGGCGGCCCCGCTCCTTTTCGGTAGCTCCCATGTGCACCTCCCAGCAGTGCCTAGAGCTGGGAGGAAGTGACATTAAGTGAAAGATTATTTCCTCCCAGCACTCGGCCCTGCTGGGAGGTGCTCACTGGAGCCAGGTACAGCAGATATACATGAAATATATTCCTCCCCATGTTATATCCAATTCTCTCCATTTCATAGTGAATATGGAATGAGGGGGCATGGAATGAAGTCTGACATTCAGGACTTTTGTTTTTTTCTTTAAATAAGATCAAAAGTCTTTTTTTTATTGGAGCATTGGAGTGTTATAATCAGGTTGTCTTAAAATCAAGCAACCACTGTAACTAGTGCAGTCACAAAGTATTTACGTGTTTAACATGATTTATGTCAGTTACTTATTTTTATTAGCATTTTTTTTTTTTTTAACACAGTCTAACTATATTTTTATAATGTTTTGAACTAGATGGCTTGTATAACATACCTTCACAGAACAGTCTCCACTTGTGCTTGTTGATGGCTGTCCCCATTTTTTGGCACTGGGAATAACATTGCAATCTTCTTCGTCCACATCCTCCTCTTCCTCCAAGATATCGGAAAGATTAGAACTTCGGCTGTGATCAAGATGTACACTTGAATGTTTGTCCAACTGCAATTTGACTGTATCCTTAAAAAAACAAAACATAAAAATGTAAATTAATTACCGTAACTAATTAGAGGCACCATCCTTACCTTTAAATGTTATGATTTCTTTAAATGTGTAGTTGATGGCACATGTTTCCATGTGTTAAAAACTGTGAAATGCTCAATCCCAAAACAATTTCTTAAAGGGGTACTCCAGTGAATAACTTTTTTTTTTTTTAAATCAATTATAAATGGTGCCAGAAAGTTAAGCAGATTTGTAAATTACATCTATTAAAAAAATCTTAATCCTTCCTTTACTTATTAGCTGCTGAATACTAGTGGAAATTCTTTTTTTGAAACACAGAGCTGTCTGTTGACATCATGAGCACAGTGCTCTCTGCTGACATCTCTGTCCATTTTAGGAACTGCCCAGAACATCATATGTTTGCTATGGGGATTTCCTTTTACCAACATAGAAGATAATGGAAATAAAGCCGGCACTCACCATTCTTCTCAAAATTCTTGCTTTATTGTGCTTCACATGTGTTCAGGGGTAAGGAACAGACGTGGGGGGGATTACAAAGGCAACAAAAGCTCAGTTTCGTGGTGCTGTGAATGCACTTCCTCCGGCCCGGGCTGGAGGAAGTGCATTCACAGCACCACGAAACTGAGCTTTTGTCGCCTTTGTGATCCCCCCACGTCTGTTCCCTACCCCTGAACACATGTGAAGCACAATAAAGGAAGAATTTTGAGAAGAATGGTGAGTGCCGGCTTTGTTTCCATTATCTTCTATGTTGGACTACTATGATTACCTATCTTTAAGCCAGAGCACTACAATACACTCACCAGCGTTTCCCAGTACACTGTAGAGATCCCTCTACGTCCTCAGTGCCGTATGCACACCTAAGAGAGATTTCCTTTTACGCTGGCAGTTCCTAAAATGGACAGAGATGTCAGCAGAGAGCACTGTGCTCATGATGTCAGCAGACAGCTCTGTGTTTCAAACGGAAAAGAATTTCCACTGTAGTATTCAGCAGCTAATAAGTACAGGAAGGATTAAGATTTTTTTTATAGAAGTAATTTACAAATCTGTTTACCTTTCTGGCACCAGTTGATTTAAAAAAAACAAAAAAAAAAGTTTTCCCCCGGAGTACCCCTTTAACATAAAATAGCGTTGGTATTTTTTCATATTAAACTGCATGCTCTAGGTGACCGGGCACTGATATATCAGGCAAAGCCACAGCTTTCTCAAAAATCCAAGATTGTCAAAAATACTTTTGTTACATTAACAACAGACAAAGTCGCTTGTAATTATAGAAGATCTAATAATATTATATTACAGATTGCCATTTATGCAATTCCCTAATAAAGGGCTACACAGCGACTTTGGCAGGGACACTGGTCGCTGCCAAAGATTGCCCTGTTGAACTGCAGGGATTATGCTGCATTGCAGCCAGTGTAGGACTATGGAGTCATGCTGTGACTCGACCATGACCCAACAGTTGGAAGAAATTGATCTGAAATGGATTTCTTGCAGGTGTCAGGTTGCATTTGCAGCCACTTGCGGGTAACGGCACGACAACCATTCACCTACATTAGTTGTGATGCAACATGATTCTTGACGTGATCTATGGCCACGTGACGCATGTTGTGGCCAAAGTCCCTCTGTAGCCCTAGCCATATTACTATTTCAGCAACATTTCTGAAAACTGTCCTATGCTATCCTTGGATACGAACCTCTGTGTCATAACTGACAGTCATACTGGGCTCCTTTTTCTCATTTCTGTCAACTTCAAGAAAGTCTTCAATGGAGACTCCCCGGCAACTTAAGTTGGTTGTCTCAGCATCCTCTGGTAACTCAGTCTCTGGGCTTGAGCATTCTTCTTTGGCAGTTGTGTTTAATTCCAAACTATTCTCCTTGCACCAAGTTATTCCCATCGGTAGGGCACTGGTATTTACTTTGCTGTTTATTTCAGGTTCTTTGGTGTTTGGAATATTTTCCTAGAAAGTTTTACATATAGAGTACTGAATACTAAAATGGTGAAATAAAGTGAGCCCTTACAAGACACCATTACAGAATAAAACATTTTTTAACCCAAAGCAAGCAAAAACAATGAATATAGAAAGACTGGATTAGAAGGGTGGAGTACTAATAATTACCAGGTGAGCATACTGTGAGTCTTACAGAACTCCAAAATAGTAGGATAACACAAGTAAAAGTAGTAAGGTAGCAGAATGTCCTCTATGTTTCTGAATTACAGTTCTGTGGGAATCATATATTCATATCATATATTTATTATTTTCTGTACTTGTAATAGCATTAGTCTGGTTGCATATCAGTAAATACCAAAGGTGTTCTCTCTCTTGAAAACTTGACCAGTACTGCATTACTGAAGACTCAAGTTTAAAAACACTGAGATATGGCTATTTTGCCACTCTCTCCAGGGTGATATAAGAACTATAAAATGACAACAATAGAAAAAGAAAACTAAATAATGTGCTGCTGAAATGCTTTGCACAAAATATCATATGCAGAGAGAAACATACAAAATTACTCCACATTTGTGTTTAATTTTAAATCAGAAAATCGGAGTAATAAATTGAGAATTTAAAAAGTGTAGAGGTTGAACCCCCCCCTATTTTTTCTTTCTAGGGAGTCATTCCTTCTTAGGGGATCTTATGGAGCTCATGATACCTGCAGCTGGCCCCACTGCACTCTGTTCGGCCATTCTGATATTCCACGCCACAGTGTAGCTTCTCTCTGGCAGCATGTTGTCTGGGGCGGTGTGCCTGTCTGTACAGTCCAAAGCTTCTCTCTGGCCGCATGTTGTCTGCGGGCGGCGCGCCTCCCCATTTTTCTATTAGCGCTATCATGCGCTCCCGCAGCTCATGCAGACTGCGCTCTAGCGCACGGCCGGCAGTATTACTTGCGTTTTCGGCTGTCTCCGTGAGAGGGACGGCAAGCACGGCAGGGAATCATTTAATTTAGGCTGCAGTTGCTGCCTATTCGCAACACTTGACTCCGCCCTCTCACCGTTCCTCAGCGCTTGTGGTGGAACTCCCACCCCTCTTCGCCCCCACTGACCTGTTGTCATATGTTAGCGCACGCTCCGGTGCGCGCGCTTTAGGGGGTCATTTTCCAGGTGTCTCCCCCCTCTCATCCAATTAACTTCTTGTAGCCCCTCCTTATAGGTGGCTCAGCCTCTCTCTATCCCCCTCTCTCTCTCTCTCTCATCTCCTGCCTGGACTGAGTGGCTGCTCCTGATGTCTGCAGCCTGCTTCTTCTACCTAGACTGAGTGACTGCTCCTCCCAGCTGCAGCCTGCCTCTCCATCTGCGGGACACACGACCATTTTTTTTTTTGCTCCATTTTTTTCTGCTGACTTTTTCTGGGGACCCCAGACCCGAACAACCCCCCCCCCCCCTTCCAGTCAGGTGACTGCAGCCTTAGTCACTTATTACTCTTGTGTGGGCTGCAAAACCAAAATGCAAGGTGATTCTGCTGAATCAAGCTGTCCCGCCTGTACTACCGCATGCCCCAGCCCGCCTGGGCCTTCCATCCAGGATGATCCTCCAGAACGTGTGGTTTCTGCTTCCCCGCCGGAATGGGTCTCCTCCCTCTCGCAGTAAATTTCCAACCTGGCATGGGTCTTCCCGTGGATCCCTCCATTAAGGATCCGGCGGACAAGAGGATAGAGAATCTGGCCAAATTCGCCTTTGAAGCGGCGGGATCATCCTTGCTTCCTGCCTTTGCTTCTGCTTGGGTGTCCAAACTTTTTTCTGTTTGGGCCTCCCAGCTCCGCCAGGGCATTTTGTCTGGTGCCCCTTCAGAGGATTTGACGGATCTTGCACTTCAACTCTCCAATGCTGGAGACTACCTGTGATCTGCTTCCTTGGAGTGCGCCCGCTGTACGGCTTTGGATACAGGTAACTTGGTTGCGATTCGTCGCTCCATGTGACAAAGCTTGGGACGCCGATGCAGCTTCGAAGAAGTCTCTCACGGAACTTCCTTTCTCCAGTACCCGGCTCTTCGGAAAACGTCTGGACGAAATTATCTTTAAGGCTACTGGAGGTAAGAGTTCTCTTCTGGCGCCGAACAGATTCCTCCGTATAGATTCCCGCTAAAAAAGTCAACTTCCTTTTGGCCCTTTTGGTCCTTAACCTCGTGTTGTTCAATCAAGCCCTCGCAGGATCGGAAGGCCCTTCTTTCAAGGCGCATCCTTCCTGGAAGTTGGATGGCCATTTCGGCTGCTTTGCAGCCAATTCAGGTAACCATAAGCCTTTCTCCGCCTGAAGGGATGCCCCCACCCGGGAATTCTTTTCAGGTGGGAGGTCGTTTGTCCCTATTCCGGGACATTTGGTTAGCTCAGATACAGGATTCCTGGGTCCGAGATGTTGTTTCAGACGGCTATGAGATGGAGTTTGCTTCTTTTACCCCGGGATCGCTTTTTTCGATCCTGTCCTTCTTTGGCGGCGGCCTTTCGGGTCAAACCAGACCCTTCTCGCTCAGGGAGTGATCCGGTTCCTCTTGAGGAGCGTTTTTCAGGATTCTACTCAAATCTTTTTGTTATCCCCAAGAAGGGGGTGGGCTCTGTTCGCTCTATCCTGGATCTGAAGCTCCACAACCGCCACTTAGGGCTGGTTCACATAACGTTTTCTCCCATACGGGAGCGCATACGGCAGGGGAGAGCTAAAACCTCGTGCTCCCGTATGCATTTCTATGCGTTCCCGTATGTAATTAATTTCAATGAGCCGGCCGGAGTGAAACGTTTGGTCCGGTCGGCTCATTTTTTGCGCCGTGTGCGCTTTTTCCCCGGCCCTAAAACTGTGGTCAACCATGGTTTTAGGTCCGGTTGTAAAAGCGCATGAGCCGACCGAACGTTCCACTCCGGCCGGCTCATAGAAATGAATTACATACGGGAGCACATAGAAAGGCATACAGGAGCGCGATGTTTTAGCTCTCCCCTGCCGTATGCGCTCCCGTATGGGAGAAAACGTGATGTGAACCCACATTTTCGTGGCCCCGCATTGGTCCAGACACGCGTGATACGCTGAAGTCATTCGCCTCGTAGCCGACTTACCACTGAGTCTTCCAGTTCGTCCCGACCTGCTCTCTCAAGGTCCCCTTTGCCATCCCAATTTACTCTTGCATTATTTGATGGCGTGGCGGTTGAAACCGTGGTTCTAAGGGCCCAGGGATTTCTCCCCAGGTGATCCGCATGATGATCAGGGCTTGTAAGCCTTCTTCTGCAAAGATTTATCACCGTACTTTTTCGATGGTGTGAGTCTCAATCTTTCTCACCAGTCATTTTTTCCCTTCCGTGTCTTCTTTCCTTTTTACAGTCGGGCCTGGAGTAAGGCTTGGCCATCAGTTCTCTTAAAGGTCAGGTGTCTGCTATCTCTATTCTTTTACAGAGCCCCCTAGTATCCAACCCTTACATCCACACTTTTCTACAGGGCGTAGCTCATGCAGCTCTGTCGTACAGATTAACCACTCCTACGTGGGATCTGAACCTGGCACTCTGTGCATTACAAGGTGCTCCATTTGAGCCTCTCCCGGACGTTTCTTCTTGAGTCTTTTCCTGGAAGGTGGCTTTCCTTATTGCGGTCACTTCCATCTGGAGGGTTTCTGAGTTGGCAGCTCTCTCCTGCCATTCCCCCTTTCTGGTCCTGCACCAGGACCAGGTCGTTTTTAGACCAACCGCCTCCTTTTTACCTAAGGTGGTCTCCTCTTTTCACCTGAATGAGGAGATCGTCCTCCCGTCTTTTAGCCCAGCTCCCTCTCATCCCGAGGAGCGTTTTCTTCAAGGGGTATTCCTGCTTTAGACATTTCATAAGATGTCTGATCACGGGGGGCCCGCCGCTGGGACCCCCCGTGATCTCCCTGCAGCACCCGCATTATGTGTGGAGCTGCGTCCCCAGGCTCGGAAACCCCTAGTGACGTCACGGTTGTGACGTCATGAGGGGGAGCATGGAGTTACGTCACGTCTGAGCCTGGAGACGCGCCGCAGCGCCGCACATAACTCCCAGCGGCGGGCCCCCGGCGATCAGACATCTTATCCCCTATCCTTTCATTGTCTTGACGTGGTTCGGGCTGTTCGGATCTACCTTTCGGTCACTTCTCCATTTAGTCAGTGTGACTCCTCCTTTGTGCTTCCAGAGGGTCGTCGTAAGGAACTTCCAGCTTCAAAGGCGACCATTTTGCGGTGGATCCGTTAGGCCATATTGGAAGCCTACCGCTGCAGAGGGAAGACACTGCTTTTCTGGGTCACAGCTCATTCCACTCATTCTGTTGGGGCCTCCTGGGCTCTCAGCAATAGGGCCTCAGCCTTGCAATTCTGTAAGGCAGCCACCTGGTCATCCTTGCACACTATCACCAAGTTTTATGAGGTGCACTCTTTTGCATCTGCTGACGTTGGCTTGCGTCGCAAGGCCTTCCGCCTGATTTGCTTGGGTTCTCCTGATAGTTTTTTTTATGCTTACCGCAGAATCTCTTTCTCGGACGATCCTTTGGGGGGGGGGGGGGGCGCGTGGGGGGGGGGGGGGTTACAGCACTCGCCGATTTGTTATGGTTACTATGTTTCCGTTTTCTGTCCAGGGCGTAGTTCAGTTATTTTTGTCTGTGGTTTCCCTCGTATAGTTGCTGTTTTTTTTTTTTTTCCCTTCTCGGTCGGTCCTCTCCTGCTGCTTTGGGACTAAACGGATTAGCTTAGATTCAGTAGGTGAAGAATATCCTGCCAGTAGGGGCTGACTTTATTTTAGTTTGCCTAGTGTCAGCAAAATATTCCCACGGTCTGTGTCCCCCAATGGATCCT
The DNA here is from genome assembly GCF_029499605.1 of Hyla sarda. NCBI lineage: Eukaryota > Metazoa > Chordata > Amphibia > Anura > Hylidae > Hyla > Hyla sarda. Next base: position 384,742,480 of record NC_079190.1, on the reverse strand, counting down.
CCAAGAAAGAGATTTCATGGTACCGTATAAGACGACTTTTTAACCCCGAATTTTCTTCAGATCTTGTACGCCGGGTATTGAGGTCCGGGATAGGAAAACTTCTGATTATCTGCCCAGGCCGGCTCCCGTGTGTGGCTGCAGGCGGGGGCCGGTCAGAGCAAGTAAAAACTAATACTGTATACTAAAAACCAGGGTGCCTCCAGCTGTTGTGAAATTACAACTCCCAGCATGGCAAAGGCTGTCTGGGCATGATTAGAGTTGTAGTTTTACAACAGCTGGAGGCCCCCTGGTTTTTAGTAGACAGTATTAGTTTTTACCTGCTCTGGCCAGCCCCAGCCTGCAGCCATAGAGGCAGAGGAGCGCAGGACCAGGAGGACCGCAGGAGGACGCGCGCCGACCGGGGGCCTGGTGAGTGACCGGCCGTGCTATCTTAAGTGATCCGGTCACCGTCAACCTAATGTGGGGGGAGCAGTCAACCTAATGTGGGGGGAGCCGGCAACCTAATGTGGGGGGAGCCGGCAACCTAATGTGGGGGAACTATACTGCCTACCTAATGTGGGGGGAACTATACTGCCTACCTAATGTTGGGGGAACTATACTGCCTACCTAATGTGGGGGGAACTATACTGCCTACCTAATGTGGGGGGGGGAACTATACTGCCTACCTAATGTGGGGGGGAACTATACTGCCTACCTAATGTGGGGGGAACTACAAGGTACCGTACATGGCGGTAGGGGTAGTCTTATATGGCGAGTATATCCCAAACTCTATATTTTAACTGTAAAAGTTGGGGGTCGTCTTATACGCCAAGTCGTCTTATACGCCGGCATATACGGTAAGCATAAAAAAATCTACTTTTTTTTTAAATGACAATAAAAGTAGCAGGTCAGGCAGATGCACAGACAAGAGCCTTTAAGGCCTGACCGCCTCTCGACTGTATCTGCCCAACCTGCTCATTTTAATGGAATAAAGATGAAGTTTTAATGCTCCTAAAATTGGAGTAAGTGCCATCTCTACATTTTTTTTTTTTTTTTGTATGTTACCATAATTATAGCACATTTGTTTCAATTTCTCAAATCTTCATAGCAATCATTGGTTCATTTTTCTGCTACAGAACTCCAAATCCTGGGAACAGACATTGCTTTGAAGACAAATCTGTCACCAGGCTTATGCAGCCTATTGACATTGATTATAGTGATGTTTCATGTATTTGTAAATATGCTGTATAGAAACAACCATTTATCAATTGCAGCACTGGGCCCTCTCAGTGTCCTCAGTATATACTGTATGACAGATTTATCCATATGTAAAGTAATAGGTAGTAAGGTGTTAATCAACAACAGGAGGGCACATCTCATGAATACGAGGACTCCAGACTTGCATCGTGGTTGCATCGTGGTTGCATCGTGGTGCACCTGGGATTTAATGAAAACTTCCCTATAGTGACAAGTAAGTGACAACCCTCTAATCAGGGTGTCTGTGTGTTCAGACAAAGCAGCAGAATCCTGATGACAGATTGCATTTAAAACAAAATTAGCTATATGCCTTCAGCTGCTACTACAGACAGCATACTGCAATCTGTTTTATTACAGAGTAATAAATATCCAGTAAGCTCCTTTGTACCCTCTAGTGGCAGCTGCAGTAAAAGAAATTGAAGCTCCAATCACTATACAGATAAAGAATTTCATATCTAAAAAAAAAAATAATAATAATAATATATTATATATATATATATATATATATATATATATATATATATATATATAAAAGGGATTTTGGGCACTTACTTCAACTGCTTAAAACACGTGCATAGGTTTACCCAGCTACTTACTTGACTGTGTTCTTGTAGTGCTGTTACAGACTGTAGTGTGTGTTCAGTTCTGGCAACTTCAGGAACGGTGGAAGGGAAGTGGTTCTGTGCTCCTTGGCATGACAGGTGTACCTCAGCAGGCTCTGAACTGGAAGATCCTTGGCAGTAACCAGAGGAAGCACTAAGCGACGAGGCTCTAACTGGCAAAGAGTCTATGGAGTCACCCCTAATACAGTTCGTATAGATGGGGGAATTTGCTTGGGAAGCTGAGGCTGGCAGATTATGAAGCGAACAGGGAGATGATGTAGTAAGAGGCATAGAAGGAGACTTCTCACAATGAGAAGATAGGTTTTGCCCTGATGCTTGCTCACATATAAGGCTAGAGATAGAAAAGGTATGTGACAAGGAAGGACTGTCAGGGACTTTTAAAAAGGCAGAGGGTATATGAGCTGGCACAGAGTCCATGGATTCTCCACTTGGGGACATTGTTCTTACAGATATTTCCCGTGACACCTGCAGGAGTTGTAAGTGAGAAGTACCCACTAACACACTCCCAGCTGTTGGAGATGTAACTTCAAGTACCTAAAAAAACAAAAAAAAACACTACTAAGGCTGTATTCCACGAGAAACAGAGCTAATAATTTTCTTCTAAAAACGGCACTACACCTGTCCTCCGTTTGTGTGTAGTATTAAAACTTGGCTCCATTCACTTCAACTGAACGGAGCATTTTTAATGTCTATGAAGAGACAGAGTTGCAATCATTTTCGTGACAAATGTTTTCAGTTTTGTTAAAGAGGTACTTTTTTTTTTTTTTTTTTTTTTTTTAAATCAACTGGTGCCAGAAAGTTAAACAGATTTATAAATTACTTTATTAAAAAATCTTAATCCTTCCAGTAGTTATTAGCTGCTGAATACTACAGCAGAAATTCTTTTCTTTTTGCAACACAGAGCTCTCTGCTGACATCATGACCACAGTGCTCTCTGCTGACATCTCTGTCCATTTTAGGAACTGACCAGAGCAGCATATGTTTGCTATGGGGATTTTCACCTACTCTGGACAGTTCTTAAAATGGACAGAGATGTCAGCAGAGAGCACTGTGCTTGTGATGTCAGCAAAGAGCTCTCTGTTCCAAAAAGAAAATAATTTCCTCTAGTATTCAGCAGCTAATGAGTACAACAGTACTAATTTACAAATCTGTTTAATTTTCTGGCACCAGTTGATTTAAAAATAAAATAAATGTTTCCATATGAGTACCCCTTTAATTAAAAAAAAAAACAACAAAAAAAAAAAAACAACAAAAAAAAAAACAGCTGAAGTGAGGAGGGAGCCTTACAGTGACAGGGAGAAGTGTTTAAGTGTCACTGTATGGAGGAGGGGGCATATTAGTCTTCGAACAGTGGATTTTATTTAGCAGTATTGTGGTAGAATACAAACCTGACAAACTAAAATAAAACTTGCCAACAAAATTAACACTGGCACTGAGCTGCAATAACACACAGAACCTGAGGACAAGAGTGGTGCTGTTTTTGGAGATAATCAGCTGTTTTTTCTAATTCTGGAAACCCCCATTAACTGAGTAGTATAGAACTTAAAATGGAGCATACACATGCCTGACCCAAACAAGCGAGGCTACCTTTTGTCCGTCAGCATACACTGCATAGCCCGTTACTCTGACTCCATTAGATGTCCCTGCTGCATCTATTGTCACTGGTAACCATGTGATTAGCAGAACACCAGGTTTTGGACCTAATTCAACCTGTACATCAAGGGGAGCATCTGGAGGACCTGTAAGAAATGTGGTTACATATTAAACCCATAATACTGTAAAGAAGTTAAACTAATAATAAAGAAGTTAAAAAAATTATAATTCAAACATAAAACTTAAGCTGATAAACATCAAAAAGGGGATATTCCCATCTGATATAGTGATGTAATTTAACTATGATATGCCATCACTCAGTGGGTAAAACTGAATAGTAAGCAGAAGGATTGATTCTTTGGTTTAGCATATCCAGATTCAATGTTGTAAAGAACTGATAGCATAAAAAAAGTGATTGAAAATACCAATCTGTTACCTGCAGCAGGAGTGGTCAGTTGCATTACTGTAGTCTTTGGCTCTCTCCTTTCAAGAGGCAACTCCAATGGAATCCTCTGGGGTCGGGCTTCCACTTTTACATTATACATGGTGCTGGGTCTCAAGTTGCTAAATGTGTACCAATAAGTCCCTGCCTTAGCCAAACCACAGCTTTCCTCATTAAGATACAAGGCATGTGAATAGTTGCTGTTACATGGCTGCCATGTTATTTCAGCAGACGTAGCTGATAGGCTGCGAACGCGTAGTTGCGTTGGAGCAAGTGTGTAACCATGGCCAACTAACAAAGTGCAACGCATTCGATCTGAACAACCACTGTCTGTCATGCTTTGTACAGAAATCCGATAAGTACGGGTTTTCAGCTCAAGTTTCTCAATCAAGGCTTTAGTTTGTCCTCCACAGCGAACATTTTGCCGAAGTTCATTATCTACATAGATATTATAACTTAAGATATTTCCACTGCCTGCAGCTACAAGAGGAGGGTCCCATCCAACCACTATACTACGAGCAAGCTGTTTAATAAGGGTAAGCTTTCGAGGGTAAGGCACGGCTGAGACATCTCTAGCTCCCTCACTATTTCCTTGCATGGGCAATGGACTGAGGCTGCTTCCATCGTCGTCCTCTTCACTTCTCTCTATGCTGCTTCCACTCAAAAAGCTAATGTCCTGCCCAGAACTCCGTGACAGCTCATTTGTTTCAGCTGGGTGAAAGGCTATCATGTCATCATCAGAGACACGTTCCACAAAGTTTGAAGGAACAAGTCCACGCCTTCCATCCATCAACTCTCCTGTTAGAAAATAAAGTTTAAAATATTAAAAGAAAGACTATAGTCCCTTCATATTTTCATTAATTTAGAGCAAACAATAGCACCTTGCTGAGGCTTTAAAAGGGTACTCCCGTGGAAAACTTATTTTTTTTATTTTTTTTAAATCAACTGGTGCCAGAAAGTTAAAACAGATTTGTAAATCACTTCTATTAAAAAATCTTAATCCTTCCAGTACTTTTTAGGGGCTTTATACTAAAAAGAAATCCAAGAAAAGCATTTCCTCTGATGTCATGACCACAGTGCTCTCTGCTGTCCATTTTAGGAACTGTCCAGAGCAGGAAAAAAATCCCCATAGAAAATATATGCTGCTCTGGACAGTTCCTAAAATGGACAGCAGAGGTCAGCAGAGAGCACTGTGGTCATGACATCAGAGGAAATGCATTTCTTTTTTGGATTTCTCTTTAGTATACAGCCCCTAAAAAGTACTGGAAGGATTAAGATTTTTTTAATAGAAGTGATTTACAAATCTGTTTAACTTTCTGGCACCAGTTGATTTAAAAAAAAAAAAAAAAAAAGGTTTCCACTGGAGTACCCCTTTAAACTGTGCTTCAATTCACATTAACAAATTTAAAAGGGGTTGTTTGGTTCGCACAACCACATAAGAGACTGTAGGTCTCTAAGGACCAACCTTTTGCAGGATTATTACTGCCATGAACTGCTGAGTAATTCTAACTAAGCGATAAGCGAGAATTTCTCATGTGGTGGTGGTGGTGCTGCTGCAGGGAAAATGGAAAATTAAACTATGTAAATTAAAATAAATTGTTAGCCACTCATTGTAATATGTTTTCTATATCCAAGAGAAACCCTACTTGCTGTTTCCATCTGTAGCTAAGTAGGGGAGGTTTCTGATGAGAGAACCCTTTTATTAGCTTAATATGCCCTATGAAAGGACATACAGAAGGGGGTGTAGAAATAATAATTAAAAGAAAACTCCACCTACATTTGACAGTATTTATAGTACAGTCATACTATGGACCAAGTAAGTTCATATTCAGCTAGTGATATAATAAAGGTTACCCACCTTCAAAAAATCCATCATCATCCATTTCCCCATAGATGTAAATGTATTCCCCAGCTGTGAGGGGGAGTTCTGCTTCAGGATTCTCATTGGGACCATCAAAAGGATTGTAGCTATAAAGTGTAAAACAATATCATTTCTTTCTAATACAAATCACATGTAATGCGTTTATGAGTTCCCAAATTAGGGTGCATTAACATCTAGGATTTGTCCATCCAGCAGCCTGATATGGCGGGAGAATTTGAAAACTGCTTCCTGCTGTGTTGCTGCCGGATCCATGTTGTACCCCATTGATTTTAATGAACCACAGGAGTCAGCTATTGTCTCCCAGTTTCCTAATTTTCCGGCCATATTCATTTTTTGTAACCAGTGATCTGCTGCGCTTTTCAGTCCAATTCAAAAACAATGAGGAAAATCAGCCAATAGGAGACATTTCCCAACTCTGAGCTTATTGAAATCAATGTGGTATGGTGTGAATCTGGCAGCAATACAGCAAGAGGCGGTTTTAAAATTCTCCCGCCGTATCCAGCTGCCGGATCCACAAATCCTAGATGTGGATGCTCCCTTACTTCTACCACATACAGCTCATGAAAATGGCCTATTCATTTTTAAGGATCCATTTTTAAGATGTGCACATTTTCTGTGGATTTAACTATAGCAGCAAAGTGCAGAATTTTTAATCTCAACCACATGCATTGCAAAAAAAAAAAAACAAACACACACATGCAGGTTTCTAAAATCTCAACCACACGCTGCAAATTTACTGAGGATTTTCCCCTGACTTCAATGGAAAAAGTTGAAATTCACAATAAAACTGAACATTTTGCATCAAAATCCACAACTGGAGAATTTTAATACCAGATTTACCATGACAGAATGCTGAAAACATTTATAATGCTGTGTGCCAAAATGAATAGTAAAATGCACCGCACTAAATACTTTTCCTTTAACTCAAAAAAATGGGTGTGGCTAAGGAACATCTATATTTAAGCCACATTTACAAAGCAGACTACACTTTTCTGTCGTGCATTATAAGCCAAGATAGAATTAGTGTAAAATAATTTTTTGGAGCATTTCCATTTGGCGTTAAAGTAATTACAGACCACGCACCATTGTTGTGTTTGTGCATGTAATTGTAATTACATGCACAAACTTTGACAGCCTATCTTTGTACTAGTTAGGTTTTAAACAATATTCGTAAAGCATCCGCCCAATTACTTTACTTAGAATATTAGGATATTATCCACAAGTCTGCAGCAGCAAATCCGCAGCATTTCCTTAGTAGGCGGCCTTTCAGTGGAGTCACTCAAAAATGCATTGCAGTCTATGGGGACAGCAATCCTAATGCCAACCTGAAGATCACCGGCTGGAATTCCGTCAGGAGATTCTGTGGTGTGAACCCAGCCTTGCTGTACAAACACTTTGGAGGAGGGCAAGACCAGAGTATATGTAACATTGCTTTTCAGATGCCTTTTTGATGACTAAATAACGTTAACTAACCCTAAACTTAAAGCGTACCTGTCATCGTGCAAAAAATAAAAATAAAATAAAAGTGATATGTAACTCAGTACCTAATACTGATCATGTACATTAAGTGTTATGTGTCTAGGACCTATATATCCCTAACAAATAGCAATTATATGTTGCTCACTTGCTTTGTCCTCTTGCCTTCTGGAGGGGGCGTGTCCACTTCTCTCCCTCACTGTGATGACTCATCTGCTCTGAGTCTGAGAGCAGCCTGGTAGTCTGCAAATCACTGCACAGTAGTTTTTATGCACACATTTTCTATCTGTTCCTAGTAAAGCTGGATGCTAATCAAAATAGCTGTCCCTATGTGTGTCATTCAGCTTTCACAGACGCCTGAATGTCTGATCAGCTTCTGTTATTCAGGAGTCAGAACGCTTTGGCTGGGAGTTGTAGTTTTGCAACAGCTGGAGCTGCAGTGTTTGTAAAGCACTGTTGCCTTTAGTTGTTGCAAAACAACAACTCCCAGCATGCCCACACATCCTTTGTCTGAAGTTTTGCAAGAGCTGGAGGCACACAGCTGGAGAATACACAGCTCTAAAACAGAGTTTTACAAAGATTGTACGGGGGGTGCAGCAGGGGGTGCTGTTGCAAAACTACAACTCCCATCACGGTAGTTGTAGTTTAGGAACAGCTGAAGGCTGTAGTGGTGCAATGGTGGTTTCCTATACTGGATACCAACACACTTTACGGCCGGTATGCAGTATGCTGCAAAATACAGAGTTGTCTGTCTGCATAAAGACAGATGACCCCTAGTGGTGGCTATTTTCATTTTAGATTTTTTAGTAAAATTATTTTTTTTTTAAATAAATGTATATTTAAAAAAGTCATTTTAGCAGTAGTACTACAAAATATGAACAAAATGTAATAATGATAGTGCCTCTTTAAGATAATATCACCTGTATCTTGCAAGAAAAACTTGCAGTTTAGCACTGGAGCGGGTTTCTGGTTCAGGATTTAATGAAATGCTGTCTGCTTCAAGCTCTTCCATTTCACTGGCAGTATCCACCTAAAAAATATTAGGAAAATTTTTTTACCTTGAAGAAAAGGTAGACAACACAAAAACTCTTCAATGAAACATGTATAAAGTATGTTGTAAATATATCAAAAGGTAAAGGTTTCTATAATATCAAGTCTCTATAGTAATATACTGAATTCTAACCAAAAGTGGCAAACTCCTGTCTTACTTCTGGAGTAGGACAAGACTTGGAACTATCAGGTGTGGACTCTGATTTTGATGGATTGTGTGGCGTTTCAAGCTTTTGATTTTCTTTGGCAAGCGGTTGAATTGGTGCCCCAACATTGGCGACATTGTGGCTTGGCTCTGGTGCTTCTGGTATCTGTTTTTTCTCCTCATCCTTAGTCTTTTCATTTACTGTCAAGAGAACAGGCTGGTTAACATCTGTAACCAAACATGATATGATAAACTATATGACATAATCCTTTCACCAATAAGAACACAATAATTATAACATGCACACCACACAGCTTTGTTTTTGTTTTTTTTTACCATTATTGCATATTGTTGTTACTGCATGCGTACAGTACACCAATCTATAGTCTGATTTCACTGAAGAGGTCCAGAGGTTCAGTAGGTGGTTCTCATCAGTGATTGATAGACCTCAGAGTACAAACATTAATATAGAAACATCCACTAATCCTGTCCACTGGACTCTTAAAACGTAAAACTTTTTTTTTATAAATGTCAGTAACTCTGACATGTCACCTAGACAACTCAAAAGTTTTGATTGGTCAAGGTCTCCGTGCCAAGACCCTGCTGATCTTTAGATATAGCCCGGTGAGGCGTGCAGTAGTGCGCTTCACTCCCCAGCTTGGGGCTTGCTCCAGGAGATGGACACCATAGACTATAACGGAGACCTTTCAAAATATTTGACATGTCTGCATAACAGGGTCATTTAGAAAAGCTTTGAACTTAACACCTTAAACCTAAATTGAGTAGAGATTAAGATCAATAAAGTTATACTGAATCTTCCTACAAAACAACATATCAGTCAGTTAATCTTCTCCTGCTCTATAACATGATACCTGCAGATTAGACTGCATTTTCAATGTGACTAGTCCCCTTTAACTGCCCCCATTAGAACGCCCATACACACAGTTGCCTCTTACTATGCGGGCAAGAACAATGCAGCAAAGTAGTTTTGCCCATGTGGCTCGTACAGGTAAAACGTGTTGAACCCATGTTTTTTCCCCCTATACAAGCTGTTTATCCTTAAACCTCATTACAAAATTGAGGACATTTTCAATAAAAACTCCTGCAGTCGCGTCATCACTCTGGACGTATCGCAATCAAGCCGGCCGACTGCGCATGCGCAGTAAGTCTCAGAGTTTATAACCCAGCAAATTCATAACCCATTAGTTGGCGGAAAGTATTGTAATCAAAACATTATACAGCATATACTTTATTAATATTTGACATATATCCGGACAAGTTTTAAAATTATAATATTTTTCTATAGCAGGATGGTTGCAATAGTGGCGTTCTCAGTTGCGATCCTGGCTGTGGAGAAGATCCTTTACATAGATGAGTGATGTGACATATGTGTCCCCAATATATCTAAAACAAATAAAAAAAAAAAATTTTGTTTGATACAAAAGTATTTTTTACAGATTAAAATAAATACCAACGAATCGTGCAAAACATTCCTGGGCAGGATGAAGAATAGAAAAGGTAGATAAAATTAGATTGTGGAAAATATTGAGAAAAAAGAAAAGAAAAGAGGGGCGCACCGGAAGAAGCCAGTCCCTCTGGCGAAACGTCGGGCTGTAAGGGCTCACTACCTCTGCAAACCACTGGGTATTTATATGTATTACTATATTGTTTTTCTACTACATATGTAACTAGTATGTGCACTTGCACTTATTATGTAAATTTTTTTTACTTTGCTATTGTATGAGTCTTTACTGATAGTTAATCTCTTTCTATTCCTGTTCTCAGGAATTGTTGTATTTTTAAGTAGATTTTATCGTTCCTCAATAAAGCTTAACATTTTGTGAACCCTGTTAATGCTTTCTTCTTTCAGGTTATATTATATGTCAAATATTAATAAAGTATATGCTGTATAATGTTTTGATTACAATACTTTCCGCCAACTAACGGGTTATGAATTCGCTGGGTTATAAACCCTGAGACTTACTGTGCTTGCGCAGCCGGCCGGCTTGATCGCGATACGTCCAGAGTGATGACGCGATCGCCGGACCCGTCAGCGCAGAAAAACGATGTTGGGGAGTACGGGTAAGGGCAGTTACGCACCTTATCGGCTCGCATTGTTGTGAGCTGCCAGAAGCGGAAATGACACACTAATATGTCGGGATGTCTTCCGACACATGCGCAAAGGCTTTGTTTACAAACAGACATGTGTATGGATCCAGGCAGTGATGGTTGCGATCGGCGGGCAGAAGAAGCGATCATGAGGGATATGTGGCTGAGAGTGAAGGTACCTCTCTAATATGAGTGAATACAGGTTTTATGGCACGGATTACTATTTATGTATATTGATTGAGTTGTATATGACGGGTTTACTATGGCAACCGGTCGTCACTATGATTGACAAGACACAACCCCAATGGGATTTAAAAGAAGGTGTGGTGTTAGATAATTACACATCTATAACACATGAGCTGTAACCAATGAAATGTATTTGTTGTATATATATATATATATATATATATATATATATATATATATATATATATATATATTGCACTTTGTATAATCATGTTATGCTTGATAAAGGCTACTACTGCTGAAATGTTGTATCTAATTGGGGCTGCCGATGCTGTGATTTGTGGACTTTGCTTGTATTATCCTGGGCTGGCTGCTTGGGTATTCACATGCACGGAGGTCAGTCCCCGGTGCAGTCTCATACCATTCTTCATAATATATTTTATATATATATATATATATATATATATATATATATATATATATATATACCAAAAAACAAAGAGAGCGGCACTCCAAGTACGTGTAACCCTGTGCGGGTGTATTTATTCACACATCTGTAGAAAAGCGCAACGTTTCGGCTCCTCAATAGAGCCTTTCTCAAGGCTATATATATATATATATATATCTCAATGTGTGTATGTTCCAGCATCACGTCCAAACGGCTAAAGATATAAACATGAAACTTGGCACACATGTTACTTATGTCAACAACAAACATAGGATAGGTGATTTAACCCTTACTCACCCCCATTTGCCAGGGGTGGGGTTTATGTTTAAAGTCCCATACAAGTCAATGGGAAATATATGTTACTGCATAACTTCCAAACGGCTGGAGATATTTCCATAATACTTGGTCACGTTACTTATATGTCCACTTAAAAGATAGGATAGTTAATTTAACCCTTAACTATCCCAATTTGTGAGGGTCGGGGTTATTGTTTAAAGTCCCTTGCAAATCAATGGGAAATGTATGTTCCCACATAACTTCCGTACGGCTGGAGATCTTTCAATACCTGGTACACATATTACGGGTCGGGATAGGAGGTCGGGATATGACAACAATATATGAGGACGGGATATAAAGTCAAAAAGCTTCCTCCTTTATTTTCCTCCCCAACAAGGATTAGGAAGGAAAATCCGGGCATGCCGGGTACTCAGCTAGTGTGTGTATATTATATATAAATAAAAGTGTTACACAAAACACAGCAACATATATGGAAAGGGTTACAATTAGACTTCCATGCAAGAAACCAGTATGTGCAGAAGACAATACTTTCCCAAATTTCAGATCATGGACATACAGTGACTTATTCACTTTTTACACTTAGGTGTGCAGCATTCGTGCATAATATTATTTACATTGGTGCTTACTGTGAGAGTGAAATTCATCACTTATTGTACAAATTTTTTTTTTTAAATAAATGTGATTTGCCTTATACCCAAAACCAATTTTAAACCCACACCAACACCAAGACCAAGTGGTATTTATGCAAACATGCCCTGGGTTTCAGTACCCTCCATCGAAAGATAAATAAAGCTTGCACTGCTGCCCTCCAGGCTAATGTCTACCCAACTGATGACATCCCAGGACGATAACTCATCTAGAAGAAAGCATAAGGCATTAGCAGCTAGGATAACATCTCATTTAACAAATAACTTTAAAGGGGTTGTCCAGCAAAAGAAACAACCTGTGTATGGTGTCCAAAAGTATATTAAAACAACTTACCAATATAATGTTAATAGCCATATTGCAGAGAACTCTTCATATCAGCTCTGCTCTCTGCCTTGTAAGTGTGAGGGGGAGAGGGGGGTAGATTTGGAACAGGGCACGGGGGGGGGGGGGGGGGGATAATGAGGCACAGGGGGTTTAAGGGAAAATGAAATGGCACAGGGGGAGATGAAATGGCATAGGTGGGATAAAAGGGGGAAATAAATAAAGGGGGAAGAAATGGCACAGGGGGTGATTAATTTGCACAGAGGGTAATAAAAAGGGGATGAAATGACACAGGGGGGGATTAAGGAGAAATTATGTGGCACGGGGGGGGGGGGGGGGGTAATAAAAGGGGAAGGGATTATTTGGCACAGGGGAAATAAAGTGGCACAGAGGGATCAGACGGGGGAGTGTGAGAGGGGGGGGGGGGGGGGAGGAGAATGCAGTGGACGGCAGACGTACAGAAGCAGGCCCCTTGAGAGCCCGAGCCCCTTACAGGGGTATTGTCTGTACCATCCTGACGAAGGCCTTGTGTACAAGGTAGGGAGATTTTACTGTAAGCAAAAAAATATGAGCTCCCCTCTTCACATAAATGATCTTGAGCAAACGGGAGGGGTGAGGGGTGCAAACTGCTTTCAGTGAGTGTGACAGGACATCAAAACTACTAGCCAGACAGCTCAGCTAAAAATGAAAGATCTGTGCACTATGGCTAATAACGTTATATTAGTAAGTTGCTTTCTTATGCTTTTTGATACCATACAGAGTTTGTTTCTTCCGCTGAACAACCCATTCGGATTCCATTTTTAACACAGCCATGACAGGTATGGCAGATCTGTTTTAAAATCCTGCAAGATCACATTGACCTATAAAGAGTTCAGGAAGGTTTCTGTCAGGGTTCTGAAGTTTTGAATACAGAGAACATTAATGCAGACTAAACTATTCCTGACATCAAAAACAATGGAACGATGCGATGCATTAATTGATAATTAACATAAATTGTAATGATTCTTGGATAAAGAACCAAATAATGATGAATCTTTTTCATGTACTTACAGTGCCTTGCATAAGTAGTCACCCTCCTTGGACTTTTTTATATTTTCTCATGATATAACCACAGATTCAAAGTTATTTCATTGCAATTTTATGTAATGGCCCAACATGAAACAGTCCATCAACTCAAAGTGGAGGAAAATATTACATGGATTTCACAAATATTTATAGATACAAATCTGAAAAGTGTTTAGTGCATATGTATTCACCCCCTTAACTGTTAAACCCCTAACAAAGATCCAGAGGAACCAATTGCCTTCATAAGTTACATAATTAGTACATAAGGTCCACCTGTCTGCAATTTAAATGTGCACTGTCAGATATAAAAACTTTTTATATGTTGTACATCTTAGCAAAACAACAGTTTTTCTAATATACTTATTTAACCCCTTCAGGACGGAGCCCATTTTGGCCTTAAGGACCGGAGCGTTTTTTGCACATCTGACCACTGTCACTTAAAAACATTAATAACTCTGGATGCTTTTAGTTATTCTGATTCCGAGATTGTTTTTTCGTGACATATTCTACTTTAACATAGTGGTAAATTTTTGTCGATACTTGCATCCTTTCTTAGTGAAAAATCCGTAAATTTGATGAAAAATTTGAAAATTTTGCATTTTTCTAACTTTGAAGCTCTCTGCTTGTAAGGAAAATGTATATTACGAATACATTTTTTTTTTGGTTCACATATACAATATGTCTACTTTATGTTTGCATCATAAAATTGACGTGTTTTTACTTTTGGAAGACACCAGAGGGCTTCAACGGTCAGCAGCAATTTTCCGATTTTTCACAAAAAATTTCTAACTCAGTATTTTTCAGGGACCAGTTCAGGTTTGAAGTGGATTTGAAGGGTCTTCATATTAGAAATACCCCATAAATGACCCCATTATAAAAACTACACCCCCCAAAGTATTCAAAATAACATTCAGTAAGTGTTTTAACCCTTTAGGTGTTTCACACGAATAGCAGCAAAGTGAAGGAGAAAATTCACAATCTTCATTTTTTACACTCATGTTCTTGTAGACCCAATTTTTGAATTTTTACAATGGGTAAAAGGACAAAATTTTTACTTGTATTTGTAGCCCAATTTCTCTCGAGTAAGCACATACCTCATGTCTATGTAAAGTGTTCGGCGGGCACAGTAGAGGGCTCAGAAGCGAAGGAGCGACAAGGGGATTTTGGAGAGTACGTTTTTCTGAAATGGTTTTTGGGGGGCATGTTGCATTTAGGAAGCCCTTATGGTGCCAGAACAGCAAAAAAAAAAACACATGGCATACCATTTTGGAAACTAGACCCCTCGGGGAATGTAACATGGGATAAAGTGAACCTTAATACCCCACAGGTGTTTCACGACTTTTGCAAATGTAAAAAAAAAATAAAAATTTTACCTAAAATGCTTGTATTCCCCAAATTTTTTTATTTTTAAAAAGGGTAATAGCAGAAAATACCCCAAAAAATTTGAAGCCCAATTTCTCCTGATTCAGAAAACACCCCATATGGGGGTGAAAAGTGCTCTGCTGGCGCACTAAAGGTCTCGGAAGAGAAGGAGTCACATTTGGCTTTTTGAAAGCAAATTTTTCTCTGGGGGCATGCCGCATTTAGGAAGCCCCTATGGTGCCAGGACAGCAAAAAAAAAAACCACATGGCATATCATTTTGGAAACTAGACCCCTCGGGGAACGTAACAAGGGGTTAAGTGAACCTTTATACCCCACAGGTGTTTCACGACTTTTGCATATGTAAAAAAAAAAAAACTTTTTTTTACCTAAAATGCTTGTTTTCCCAAAAATTTTAAATTTTTAAAAAGGGTAAAAGCAGAAAATACCCCCCAAAATTTGTAACACAATTTCTCCCGAGTACGGCGATACCCCATATGGGACCCTAAACTGTTGCCTTGAAATACGACAGGGCTCCAAAGTGAGAGCGCCATGCGCATTTGAGGCCTAAATTAGGGACTTGCATAGGGGTGGACATAGGGGAATTCTACGCCAGTGATTCCCAAACAGGGTGCCTCCAGCTGTTGTAAAACTCCCAGCATGCCTGGACAGTCAACGGCTGTCCGACAATACTGGGAGTTGTTTTGCAACAGCTGGAGGCTCCGTTTTGGAAACAGTGGCGTACCAGACGTTTTTCATTTTTATTGGGGAGGGGAGGGGGGTTGTATAGGGGTATGTGTATACGTAGTGTTTTTTACTTTTTATTTTATTTTTTGTGGTAGTGTAGTGTAGTGTTTTTAGGGTGGGGGTTCACAGTAGTTTCTCGCTGGCAGTTTGAGCTGCAGCAGAAAGTTTGCGGCAGCTCAAACTTGCAACCAGATACTTACTGTAATCCTCCGCCCATGTGAGTGTACCCTGTACGTTCACATTGGGGGGGGGGGGGACATCCAGCTGTTGCATAACTACAACTCCCAGCATGCCCGTTGGCTGTCGGTGACTGCTGAGAGTTGTAGTTTTGCAACAACAGTTTGTGACCTAACTCAGTGTTTCACAACCAGTGTGCCTCCAGCTGTTGCAAAACTACAACTCCCAGCATGTACGGTGCATGGTGTACGGTGACTGCTGAGAGTTGTAGTTTGCAACAGCTGGAGGCACACCGGTCGTGAAACACTGAGTTAGGTAAAAAAAAAAAAAAGGAGTTTCACAACCAGTGTGCCTTCAGCTGTTGCAAAACTACAACTCTCAGCAGTCACCGACAGCCAACGGGCATGCTGGGAGTTGTAGTTATGCAACCAGCAGATGCACCACTACAACTCCCAGCATGCACTTTAGCTGTTTGTGCAAGCTGGGAGTTGTAGTTATACAACAGCTGAAGGTACACTTTTCCATAGAAAAAATGTGCCTCCAGCTGTTGCAAAACCATAAGTCCCAGCATGCCCATAAGGGAATGCTGGGAGTTGTGGTGGTCTGCCTCCTGCTGTTGCATAACTACAGCTCCCAGCATGCCCTTTTTGCATACTGGGAGCTGTTGCTAAGCAACAGCAGGAGGCTGTCACTTACCTCCTGCTGCTGCTCAGGGAACAGGTCAGTCCCGCCGCCGCCGCTGCTCCTGGGGCCCCGATCCCAACATTGACGCCAGGGATCGGGGTCCCCAGCACCCGGGGTGCACGTCCCGCACCCGCTCACGTCCTCCGGAAGAGGGGCGGAGCGGGTGTGGGAGTGACACCCGCAGCAGGCGCCCTGATTGGTCGGCCGGTAAACCGGCCGACGAATCAGGGCGATCGTGAGGTGGCACCAGTGCCACCTCACCCCTGCAGGCTCTGGCTGTTCGGGGCCGTCAGAGACGGCCCCGAACAGCCAGTAATTCCGAGTCACCGGGTCACTGGAGACCCGATTGACCCGGAATCGCCGCAGATCGCTGGACTGAATTGTCCAGCGATCTGCGGCGATCGCCGACATGGGGGGGCATAATGACCCCCCCTGGGATATATGCCGGGATGCCTGCTGAACGATTTCAGCAGGCATCCGGCTCCGGTCCCCAACCGGCTAGCGGTGGGGGCCGGAATTCCCACGGGCGTATGGATACGCCCTCGGTCCTTAAGGACTCGGGATGCAGGGCGTATCCATACGCCCTATGTCCTGAAGAGGTTAACCCCTTAAAGGGGTACTCCGGTGAAAACCTTTTTTCTTTTAAATCAACTGGTGGCAGAAAGTTAAACATATTTGTAAATTACTTCCATTAAAAAATCTTAATCCTTCCTGTACTTATTAGCTGCTGAATACTACAGAGGAAATTCTTTTCTTTTTGGAATGCTCTCTGATGACACCACGAGCACAGTTCTCTCTGCTGACGTTCTTATAATAATAATGCTTTATTTATTGTTGTCCTTATTGGGATTTGCACCCAAGTCCCCAGCACTGCAAGGCAGCAGTGTTAACCACTGAGCCACCATGCTGCTCTTAGCATACATCTGCTATGCACGGTTGCTAAAATGGACAGAGATGTCAGCAGAGAGCACTGTGCTCGTGATGTCATCAGTGTTCCAAAAAGAAAGGAATTTCCTCTGTAGCATTCAGCAGCTAATAAGTATTGGAAGGATTAAGATTTTTTTAATAGAAGTAATTTACAAATATGTTTAACTTTCTGCCACCAGTTGATTTAAAAGAAAAAAGGTTTTCACCGGAGTACCCCTTTAAGGACGCAGGTGATTTTCACCTTAAGGACGGAGCCGTTTTTTGCAATTCTGACCACTGTCACTTTAAGCATTAATAACTCTAAGATGCTTTTACCGATTATTCTGATATTGTTTTTTCTTGACATATTGTACTTTATTTTAGTGGTAAATTTTCGTTGTTACTTGCATCATTTCTAGGTGAAAAATCCCCAAATTTCATGAAAATTTTGAGAATTTAGCATTTTTTCTAACTTTGAAACTCTCTGCTTGTAAGGAAAATGGATATTCCAAATACATTTTTTATTGATTCACAAATACAATATGCCTACTTTATGTTGGCATCATAAAATTGACATATTGTTACTTTATGAAAAAATTAGAGGGCTTCAAAGTATAGCAGCAATTTTCAAAATTTGCATGAAAATTGCAAAATCTGAAGGGACAGATGTTAAAAAACTACAACTCCCTGCATGACTGGGCAGTCCAGACAGGCTAAGAGATGTAGTTTTGCAACATCTGGAGGGTAATAGTGGTCTCCAAACTGTGACCCTCCAGATGTTACAGTTTGGCAACCACTAGGAATACAGCAGTAAAGATCGCTTTACTGCCACCTTCCTTGATGCTCCACGCCGTCGCCTCCCTACCTGCGTCGCTGATCTCCACTGAGGTCACTGACGATCGGCGGTCCCCACGGCATCATCTTTGCAGGTACCAGCCGCCATCTTATCCCCCCCGTTCTGCCCGACATCCAGGGGTGGGCAGAGCGGGGGGTTTCCATGGCAACCCCCTGTCTTCAACTGCCATAGGTCAGCACACATTGCTGACTAATGGCAGGGGATAGGAGCAGACTGCAGCACTGCAACCTCGCTCCTATCCCTTAGGATGATTGGGGCTGTCACTGACAGCTCCAATCATCCTTATTTTCCAGGCGATCGGGTCACCAGAGACCCGATCAGCCCGGAATAGCAGAAAATTGCATGTCTGAATTTAATTATTTCAGCAGGCATCCCGGTCAGGTCCCCAATCAGCTAGTGGCGGGGACGGGAATTCCCACGGGTGTATCCATACGCCCTACGTCCTTAAGGACTCGGGATGCTGGGCGTATGCATATGCCCTGCGTCCAGAACAGGTTAAAAATTTTTCACATTTTTAAAGAAAACTGCCTTTGAAAATCCAACCACTAGGGGTCTTCATTCCCCCTGGAACACTGATGAGTCCCACAGCAGCATGAGCATGTCCAAAAGGTCATGACAAGGCTTCAGGAGGAACACAGCTTGCAGCAACACTGCTCTAACACAGTTTTACCAAACATTTGCCTCCAGCTACTGTAAAACTACAACTCCAAGCATGCCTGGACAGTCAAATTATGTCTGAGCATGCTGGGAGTTGTAGTTTTGCAAAAGCTGTAGGCAGAGTGAGGGAGGGAGAGGACTAATCACAGTGCAGACAAGAGAAGGACACGCCCTCTGACAAGATGAAAAAGACATTGAACAGCTGTAATATGCATTTTTTTTGTGAAATATGGGTGATAGAGAAATAAATTATCAGGATGAGGTACTAACAAGTTTTTTTTTTTTTTTGTGGGATCTGACAGGTACGCTTTAACCTCAGTATAAATACACCTGCTCTGTGACGAGTTTGTTAGAGAGCATTACTGAACAAAAAGCAGCATGACAACCAAGGACCTCACTAAACAGGTAAGGAATAAAGTTGTGGTGAAGTACAATGCAGGGTTAGGTTATACAAGAATATCCTAAGCTTTGTACCCTAACAGAGCACCAATTAATCCATCATGAGAAATACTAAGCGATTGTCTGAGCTAGTAATTGTGTGTCTGTATACAAGAGTGTGAAGTATACAAGTGAGTAAGTATAAAAGTGAGAGGGACTTAAAATTAAAGGACTTTAAATTCAGGGAGTTTAATTGAAATATTTGATTTTTACTGTTAAATTTTGCAATCCCCAAATCTAGTATGGCATCCATGTTGGAAAAGGCAGTCCAGTGTGCATCTTGTACAATGTATGCAATCCTTGAACAGCAGTTTGAGAGTGCATATTGTTGTGCGAGTTGTTCATTTGGAAGCCCAGATTCTGGATCTAGAGGAGCAACTGGCAACACAGACGCATTGACAACTTGGAGAGGAGTCTCCTTCTCACTGAGCAAGTACTCTGTGGGGTAGAGGTGGGTGAGGATAGTGGGACCAAGGTGCAGGACAGTCAGACAGCTAGCTGGGTTACAGTTAGAAAACGGGGTAGAGGGAAAAGTGTCAGGGTGGCTAGTCTTTATCTGGCACACCCCAACAAGTTTGCCCTGTTGGCAGATGAGGGGGATGCCATTTCAGAGCTAGCAGTACTGCAGCAGGACTCTGCCTCTGACTGCCAGGGGGGGTCTGCTCAAGTAAGGAGGGAGGCGTGCAGGGCAGGCCAGACAGGTACTGGTAGTGGGGGACTCAATTATTAGGGGGACAGACAGGGTGATCTGTCACAAAGTCCAGGATCTTCGAACAGTTTGTTGTCTTCCTGGCGCTCGAGTTCGGCACATGGCGGATCGGGTTGACAGGTTGCTGGGTGGGGCTGGAGAGGACCCAGCAGTCATGCTTGGCACCAATGATAAAGTAAGAGGTAGGTGGAGTGTCCTTAAAAATGATTTTAGGGACTTAGGCCGCAAGCTAAAAGGGGTATTCCAGGAAAAAAAACACTTTTTTTTTTATGTATCAACTGGTTCCAGAAAGTTAAACAGATTTGTAAATTACATTCTCCCTACAGTGTATTTGTAAGGTTTATTTGCAATGCGTTTCAATCTCGAACTGGGATCTTCATCAGGCATGATGAATGCCTGATGAAGATCCCAGTTCGGGATTTAAAAGCATTGCAAATAAACCTTACAAATACACTTGTGGACCAGCGCCTTTAATCAGAGGAACTCGCTTTTATACTTCCATAACCTGTCTAACCCAGGTAGAAGTACAGTGCCGCCAAAAATAATAAAATAAATCAAAATAGACAAATGGCCAGGTCCAGATGGCATTCACCCCCGTGTTCTAAAGGAAGTAATGTAATAGACAGATCCCTATTTTTAATAGTAACCGGGACTGTTCACCAGGACTGGCGCATGGGAAAAGTTGTGCCAATATTTAAAAAGGGGTCAAAAAGTGACCCCGGGAATTATAGTCCTGTTAGTTTAACCTCAGTTGTATGTAAATTGTTTGAAGGTTTTTTTAAGGGATGCCATTTTGGAGTATCTTGATAAAAATTAATGTAGGACTCCATATCAGCATGGCTTTATGAGGGATCGGTCCTATCAAACTAACCTGATCAGCTTTTATGAGGAGGTGAGCTCCAGACTGGACCAGGGGCAATCGCTGGGTGTAGTATATCTAGATTTTTCCAAAGCATTTGATACGGTGCCACATAAAAGGTTGGTGCATAAAATGAGAAGGATGGGGCTAGGGGAGAATCTGTGCAAGTGGGTAAGTAACTGGCTGAGGGATAGGAAACAGAGGGTGGTTATTAAATGGTACTTATTCTGATTGGTTCACTGTTACTAGTGGGGTACCACAGGGGTCAGTCTTGGGTCTTGTTCTATTTAATATATTCATTAATGACCTTGTAGAGGGGTTGAATAGTGAAGTAGCAATATTTGCAGAGGATACTAAACTCTGCAAAGTGGTAACCACTATAGAGGACAGTGCACTGTTACAAATGGATCTGAATAGGTTGGAGGTTTGGGCTGAAAAGTGGCAGATGAGGTTCAACACTGATAAATGTAAGGTAATGCACATGGGGAGGAAAAATCCGGGCTGGGATTACGTATTAAATGGAAGCACACTTGGGACGACTGACATGGAAAAGGACTTGGGAGTCTTAGTTAACAGTACATTTAGCTGTAGTGACCAGTGTCAGGCAGCTGCTGCCAAGGCAAATAAAATCATCGGGTGCATCAATAGGGGCATAGATGCCCACGACAAGGAAATAATTCTACCGCTGTACAAATCACTAGTCAGACCACACATAGAATACTGTGTACAGTACTGGGCATCAGTGTACAAGACTCAAGTATATGCAAAAAAAGAAACAGAAGAGAGCGCACTAATGTGCCATGATTCTGTATGTATAGGAGATACACAGGTGAACAAAGACTGGTGCGCTCACCTGGGGGTGTTGTGTTACAGACACAACACTGTTGAAGGCTTATTCCCCAGATCCCTGGGAGGTAATGGTGGAAGAGCTGCTGGGCACCCGTTCGTCTCGGGAACTGGTCCTGGACGTCTGGTATAGGGAAAAGAGCAGTGGAATCCTGGTTCCACGAAGAAGCGGTGCTTGGTAGCGCTCGTTTCCAGCGAGAGACGAAAGATTGTAGTCTACGAACTCGGGTATGGCATAAAGAAAAAACCACAGGATGACTGTCTAAGATCTGATGGTGGATAACCCCTTTAACATGTGCAGCTACTGTAGATAAAGGTATCTGTGATGAAGCTAGACAGTCATCCTGTGGTTTTTTCTTTATGCCATACCCGAGTTCGTAGACTACAATCTTTCGTCTCTCGCTGGAAACGAGCGCTACCAATCAGTGTTACAAGAAAGATATAGTGGAGCTGGAGAGGGTTCAAAGACGGGCAACCAGAGTAATACGGGGAATGGGAGGACTACAGTACCCAGAAAGATTATCAGAATTAGGGTTATTTAGTTTAGAATAAAAAAGGCCTAGGGGAGACCTAATAACTATGTATAAATATATCAGAGGACCGTACAGAGATCTCTCCCATGATAGATTTATACCCAGGACTATATCTATAAAAAGGGGGCATCCTCTATGTTTAGAGGAAAGAAGGTTTCTACACCAGCACAGACGAGGGTTCTTTACTGTAAGAGCAGTGAGACTGGAATTCTCTGCCAGAGGAGGTGGTCATGGTTAACTCACTAAAAGAATTTAAAAAGGTATCTGGATGCATTTTTGGAGAATAACAACATTACAGGTTATGGATTCTAGATCTATGAGGGTTTTTGCCTTTCTCTGGATCAACTCAGTAGGGACTCATTAGGGTTATAGGTTGAACTTTATGGACTTTTTTTCAACCTTATGAACTATGTTACTATGTAAAATAGCTGCCGATTCATGCAAATGATAACTTATGGATATTCGATTTATAGGGACAAAAAGCTGATCCAGGGATTTATTCTGACTGCCATATTGGAGTCCGGAAGGAATTTTTACCTCTAGAATGAGTTTTTTTTTTTTTTTGCCTTCCTCTGGATCAACTCAGTAGGAACTCATTAGGGTTATGTTACTATGTAAAATGTCTAAAATATGGTACAACAAAGGCAACCAAGAGGCCCACCATGGTAACTATTAGTTATGTACAACAAAGTAAGAGACTAAATGATAGCTGGCACTCACCAGTCTTCTTAAATATCTTCTTTTATTATACTCACATATAAAATGGGTAGGGAACAGACGCAGGGGGGTTACATGGTAACCCCCATGCGTCTGTTCCCTACCCATTTTATATGTGAGTATAATAAAGAAGATATTTAAGAAGACTGGTGAGTGCCGGCTATCATTTCGTCTCTTACTTTGTTGGATATATATGAACGCCTTATACTAGCCAGAGCACCACTGTTACCATTGCAGTGCGAGCGTTGCCCAGAGAGACTGCACTTAATCTCCGTACACACAGTGCCGTATGCATATCTACCATATGAACTATTAGTTATGTACTCCACAAATCTTGTCTCTACAGAAAAGTGGCAAGAAGAAAGCCGTTGTTGAAAGTGAGCCACAAGAAATCCTGTTTCAAGTTTGCCACAAGCCATATGGGAGACAAAGCAAAAATGTGAAAAAATGCACTCAGCTCAAATTTATCTTTTTGGCCTCTGTGCAAAACACTGTGTGTGGTGGAAACCCAACACTGCCCATCATCCTGAACACCAGGTACAGGAAAACTGATCAGAATTGATTGAAAGATGGATGGAGCCAAATCCACGGGGCAATCGTAAACGAAAATCTGATGAAGTCTGGAATAGACTTAAGACTGGGACAGAGGTTCATCTTTCAACAGGATAATGGCCCTAAACATACAGCCAGAGCTAAAATAGAATAGTTTAAGATCAAAGCATGTTAATGTTGTAAAATGTCCCAGTCACAGCCCACACCTGGTCCAATTGAGAATATATGGCAAGAGACAGACGGTCTCCTGTCTGACTTTTTTGCCATGAGGAATGGACAAGAATTTCCATCTTTAGATATGCAAACCTAATTTTCAAGGAGAACAGCATATTCAAATCCAGACAAGCTGGTGGCATGCAAGGGTGCAAGCAGGTATAGAAATGCTGGTCAAAATGGGATCAATGCAGCACACCAACGCATCTTGCAAAAAATAAAAAATTAAATTAGTTTATTTTATCTCAACAAATGTAATGTTACAGGCAATGTTTCCACTGGCTCATGCAACCATTATCTAGATGTGCAAAGCTGTAATTGCCGCGAAAGTTGGTTCTACCAAGTATTTACTCTGAAGTTTTTCTCATTATTGTTTGTGTAACAATAAAAGTTATTTTGCACTTTTCAAAAATCTATTTTTCTAAATACTATGCATGTTGTGTTTATCAAAGGGGAAAGTTATTTAAATAAAAAATTTTTACAGTCTCAAAATGGACTAAAAAGTGGGGTAAATATTTATGCAAGGCACTTTATATACATACTCTGAAGTATGAACGATCTTAGCCTATTTCAGGCTAATAGGCAGTCTCCAAAATTTTGTTTTCAATATACACTGATCAAGAGGCACACAGTTTCAATAACAAGTAGTAAAAGGTTAGTAGCGCAAATGCTGTGTACAATATGTATATCTAAGGCAAGTCAATCACCTCTTTCTTGTTGAACAGGTGTGAGGCCCGGTGAGGAGCAATATTGTGGTGGCGGCAGCTCAGAAGTCACAAAGGTGGAGGTTAGAAGATCAATGTTTCCAGTTTGTAAGCGAAATCTCTCCAACTCCTGGGATAGGAGGCTGAACTGTTCTGTCTGACTGCGACATTTCTCTTCTAAAAGCTTTACTTTAGACTGGATGTTTAAATAAAAAAATATATAAAAAAAAAAAAGAAATCACATCAGGTAAAGTGCAAGCTCTTGGTAAAGTACAGCCATATAAGGCTGGAATCACACATACAATTTTTAATGAAGAGCAGGCAATACCGGGATGAAAACATATAATACCTCATGTGCTTCAATACGTGTCAAATCCGACAATATGCATCTCATCCACCCAAGTTGGGTTTCCACGCCCCTATATACATTTTGTCACAAATTTTCAATTTTTTTTCCTCATGGTAGCATTTCTGCCGAGAGTTAATCCTACTGAAAAACAATAGCCCTTCTTATAAGGCTCAAAAACTGGAATGAAACTGTGATTCCAGCCTAAGGTTCTGTTTTCATGTAGCAACTGCAATGCAGCCAAACACCCCACTGGCATGCACAGCAGCACAGTATCAAACTACTTGGGCTAAAGCCAATCTGAGAACTACACTGTCTTCTATGCAAGTACGGTGTCAGTCACCATGCTGAAAGGAGGATTTCTGAAAGAAGGATAGTGCACAACTGGACTTTTTTACTATACCTGTAAAGAATCCAAAGTGTTCTGTGGATGAAAATAAAGATAAAATGTGTCAACAACTATGATATGGATCAAGTAGATTACATATTAAATAAGGGTGAAACCACATGAGATGTTTGCTGCATGCAGCCAGCTGACAGCTCATGGTTTTCATCTTAAAGTAGTTTCAGCCAATTACAATGTGTTGCACCAGACACACATTACCTCCAGAAGCTGAACTGCTCCTTCATGTTCTTTTTTAGCTTCAACCTGGGCCTAGAGTCCGAAAATAAAAAGTTTGTTTTTTGGTCTTAAATTGACAATTTCATGAAAAAAAGATTTTTTGATAAGTTAGAGACTGGGTACTCAGACCCCAACTGATTGCTAAATAAAGCCAGGAGAAATATTTTTTTTTATGACAGGTACACTAAGTTTTACATATTGAAAACACAAAGAAGTTTCTCCTACCAATTTTGTTTGGATTTTCTGAAATACAGGAAACCAAATATTAAAAATGGTAACTTATGGTCCCAGGCACACAGCAAGGCTTGGACAGAACCCTATAGGGGGAGATTTATCAAAACCTGTCCAGAGGAAAAATGACCCACAAGCACTCCGTGCCTCCTTATGGTGAATTCTCTTATTTCATAACTGTATGCACCAAGCTATTTGTAAAATTACATTATCATAGATAAACTACCGTATATTGAGTTTGTATATAATGATGCAGGTGGGCTTTTTATTTCTGGTCTTCCTTTTGAGGAATTTGGAGAATTAATAAAATGATGAAGTAAAGGTTACCCACCTGCTGGAGGCGCTTTACTTCCTCCTGCCTTTTTTGCAAAGCTATCAAAGCATCTTCATGATCTTTTTCCAGCTGTTGCCTTCTTTCCGCCACATCTCGCATGAGCTAGAAGAACAAGAAAGGCTAACAAATCAGTGTTCCATCTGGCTGAAAATTTAAATACAGTGAAACATATTAACAAGATCCCCTATTGATCACAGAGACTGTTTCTTCTTTGTCAATTGATTTCAGGTTTTGGTAAAGACCTTGTTACACTGCTACATAAAGTATTTCACATCCCAGACTATTGGCATGTTTCTATGGCGGTGGTAATTGCCTCAAATGACAAACTTTATTCAAAATGAATACGTTTACTATATTTCAGCAGATCAGATCATTTTTTCTGTAGATAAATTCTTAATGTTCTTGTTTATGGTGAAATCAGAAACTTTCAACTGACAGCTATTTTATGTAAATGCTCATCCAAACCCTCTTTTCTTCTATAAATTAGAAATGGGTGGGCACACCATATTTTTGACAACAGAGGACGTATTAGCTCTTAATGCTCTCACACGTCTACAAGAAGCTGGACTTGCTACTTATCTTGCTGAGCCCATTCATCCTTCTCTAGTTTACGTAGATTTGCATTTCACCAGATTTGCTGGTTTAACCACTGAGTGCTTTACTAATGTATTACTTGATTTTTACATAGTGTACCATTTTTTTTTTCCAGCGTATAGTTGACTCACTGTGATGTAGTACTGTAATTTTATTTACCTCCTCCATGCAGCATCCTAATTTTTCTCTTGTATACTGAATTACCAAACAATTATTCTTATATAAATTATTATACGACATCACCCGGGGTTTGGGCGGGTGGATATAGATATATCGCAATTCGGTAAAATTTAAGCTATATTAAAGATATATCATGCAGCCCTTACATCGTTGATACTATAAACCTCTACTTACTGTATCTATAGACATACATGACAATATATACCTCTATATACTGCGTGTCTACAGATACAGTATGTAGAGGTATACTGTATCATGCATGTCTATAAATACAGTATATAGGAGTATACATTATCTTCATATCAGTGTTTCCCAACCAGAGTGCCTCCAGCTGCTGCAAAACTATAACTCCCAGCATGCACAGACAGCAAAAGCCTGCCCAGGCATGCTGGGAGTTGAAGTTTTGCAACATATAGAGGCACAATGGTTGGCTCCCACAGAGTGCCCTCCTCCTCACCTACATGATCCACCTCCATTGCTGCGGTTACATCTTCAGCTCCAGTACCCAGGCGGGAGCGCAATGATTCACAGTCTGGCCGGCCGGTGTAATGAGAGCAGCAAGCAGCGTGACATCAGCAGGCGCTGCTCCTAATACATGGCCGGCCAGTGAACCAGTGCACTCCCGTACGGGAGCTGAGAAATAAAAGTAGCAGGGGAGAACCAGAAGAGGGGACAGAGCATGGGAGCTTAGGGTGGTCACCGGGCTGTCGGCTCCCTGCAGTTTCCAGCTGACAGCTAAATGCTGCAGGGAGGAGACAGTTCGGTGACCACAGGAGCTAGCTGGGGAGAGTGACCCTGGTCCAGAAGCAGTCGCTGGTACTTTACACTTTACATCATAGCGGTGGCTTCCGTACTTCAATAACATGGTGGCCGTTGTACCGGCTCCCCTTGTGCCGGGCATTGGCTGTGTTCAGCATATGACATAGATGCGCAGAACACAGCATTTTCGCCCATAATGCTTTTCTGTGAGATGGGCTCCGACTTCAGGATCCCATGGCCAGTGAGTGCCATAGAGCATGTGTGAAGGTGTCATTAAGGGACGTCTTCACAGATGCAGCCCCCCAGTGAAATCATTCTTAATGAAGAAAATGTAAAATAAGTTAATTTGTGAATGTAATACAAATTTAATGTAACTCATTTCACATTATAATTTTATTTACGTATAAAAAAAAAGTGACATGTCCATTAATGTAGACAGTCAAGCATGAAGTGCACACAGGGCATGTACACAAATTTTCGGCTAAAATTTGCCTATGAGTAGTTTTTTGTCCCTCGTTTTAAGCTTTGTCTTTTGACCACACCTATTTCTGTGACACCCACCAATAACAAAAAGAGCTGTGACAGACACATGTACCAAAAATAAAAATGTTATCGTTTAAAAACACGTTAAAATTCATGATACACAAAGAGGAGTGGTGACTGAAAAATAGGACGTCTACTGGGTAATCTGCATAAAGTACTAGTGCTAGTAGGGGCATGTGCCCCACTATAAAATGCACACTGCAGTGGGTATAATGCATGAACAGATATAATATATATAATGGTGTACAAAGTATAGATGGCTATTCACCACCACATTAAAGTACAAGTGAAAGAGTAAATGCATACACACAAGTAAGCACAGGCTATTTATAGCCCTTACAGCAGTGTACAATACAACAATACCCACATGTGCAGACCATATGTCTGCCCAGGAGATGTCAGCCCCTACGACCGTTTCGGACAAGAGTCCTTCTTCCGGGAGTGGTTTTATGGTGTCATTACATGAATTTATGTGATTGGTTTATGAGTTTTATAAATACCTACCTCCATTATGAGAAAACCACTCCCGGAAGAAGGACTTGTCCGAAACGGTCATAGGGGTGGACTTTGTTAAACAAAATTTGTATATGTTTAAAATCACTCTATTTTGACCACCTATAACTTTCTAATTTTTCCGTATACAAGGCTGTATGAGGGTCAATTTTTGCGCCATGATTTGTAGATTTTATCTGTGACACTTTTGCTTGCATGTAACTTTTTAATCGCTTTTTATTAATTTTTTTGGAACGAAATGTGAAGTGAAATGTGATGTGAAAGGTGACTTATCTGTACATTCATACAGTTTACCATACAGGATAATTAACATTAGATTGCATATACTGAACAGTGCTATGTATAGGCATAGCACCGATCAGTATTATCTGCAATTTTCTTCTCTGGCCTGCTCAATGTCAGACCAGAGAAGACGACCCCGGGATGACAGCCAGAGCAGGTAAGGGCAGCCATGTTGGATGATCGGATCCCCGTGGCAATGCCACGGGCGATCCGATCATCCATTCAAACGCCAGCATTGCCCCAGATGCCGTGATCTGTATTGATCAAGGCATCTGAGGGGTTACATAGAAACATAGTTCATAAGGTTGAAAAAAGACCAAAGTCCATCAAGTTCAACCTACAACCCTAATGAGTCCCTGATGTCACTGATGTCCGCCATTACTGGCAGGTCCCTGGCTGCTGAAAGCAGTCGGGACCTGCTGTGCATGATGAGGTGCGGTGCTCGCGTCATGTACAGGACGTAAATGTACGTTCTGGTGTGTTAAGTACCAACGCATCAGGATGTACATTTATGTCCATTAAGGAGGTAAGGGTGTGTTAACAAGTTATTAATTTAATGCTTGATTGTGAAGCTCGGAATAGATTTAAAAATAGAAGACCCAGTCTTTCTTTTATATGTGCACTCCATTATTGATCTATTCCTTGCTTTGTATTTAATAATTTAATTTAAAAACCAGAGTATGTGATCAAACCCTAAAAAAGGAGTACTCCTATTTAGTTTAAAACCTAACTAGTGTGTTACATGTGTGTTTAAATATGAAACTAGAGTATACTCATCTTGTGTGTATAAATATCCAACTAGAGCATTCTCATCTTAGATAAAGACATACAGAGACAACAGTGTGTTTTGAAAAGTCATCAGCAGAACATGGAGAACTGCCATTGTTTCTGTGATGCTTTGTCTGTGGGGTGGAGTGGCCCAGAGCCAAGGGCTTGGTCGGGCAGTAGTGGGGCTGCCTGACCACTGGGCCTGGGGTCTTGGAGGCAGTGGTCACCACCAGGCGCTATGCCAGTGTCAGGTTAGGGACCCACTCTAACGAGGTGGCCTTGACGTGGCGAGTGGGCTTGTACTTTTTGATCAAAATGTATATTAACAACCTGTTCGTTTTTGAAATTATGCTGAGAAGCAAGTAGATCAAATTACAAATGGTGGATGTGCAGCTGTGTTTCTCTTTTTGTGTAGAACATGGAGAACGGTTAATTCAGATGAGAGGGACCAGGGCAGGCCAGAGCACTGGCATTGGAATGAAAGAGGCAATAACTTTAGTGTTGTGGTAGATTTCATTTGGTTATAAGAATGATATTTGTTTGGAAATACTAAGTAGATTTTCAGTACAAACCTTCAGTACTTGCTCTAAGTTCTCCAGCTTGCTTTGCAATCTATGAATCTCCTTAAGAGCAGAATCCCGTTGCTCAGTCACCTCAGTTAGACGTCTCTTCAAGTCAGCATTTTCAGAGTCAACCTTTAGGCATAAAAAAATAAAAAAATAAACATTTCAACATAAAACAAAATTGATTTTGCCTCCTCAACTTTTAAAGAATTTGTGCTGACCTTGGCTACCCTCTTTACTCTGATGCAGAGCCTTGAATTTTCTTCCACAAGACATGCATTTTCTTTTTGCACTTCCTGAACCTTGAGTTCCTATTTCCAAACAAAAGTAATAAAACTGAAATTAGGTAAAAGAAGGTAGCACAGAGATCTACTGTATGGTATGTTAAGCATTAGATAACAAGTATGGTTTACTTTGTGTAATGAGCAACCAATGTATGTTCTCCGTAGCTTTTGCTTTGTGCTATGTAGATTACAATATATCTGTATACACTTAAAGGGTACCTCTCATCAAATAAACTTTTGATATATTTTAGATTAATGGATGTTGAATAACTTTCCAATAGCATGTTAATGAAAATATGCTTCTTTCTATTGTATTTTTCCCGATAAGTCCTGTCAGCAAGCATTTCTGACTCATGCTGGAGTCCTAAACACTCAGAGCTGCCAGCCTGCTTTGTTCACAGCCAATCAGGCTGTGAACAAAGCAGGCTGGCAGCTCTGAGTGTTCTCCTTTGTGAACAAAGCAGACTGGCAGCTCGTAGTGTTTAGGACTTCAGCATGAGTCTGAAATGGTTGCTGCCAGGACTGGTAGGGAGACCCCTAGTGGTCATTTCTTCAAAGTGGAAAATTAAATAGAAAGAAGCATCTTTTTTAATAACATGCAATTGTAAAGTTATTCTGCATACATTAATCTATAATATATCAAAAGTTTTTTTTGATGAGAGGTAAGGGAGAAATAATCTGGGTTGGGTTAATAAAAAAAACAAAATTGAAAGAACTAATAAAATTAATGATGCAGAACACACCAAGAAGAAACAGAGATCCTGGAATTTTTTATGGAAACCAGGTTTCTGACAAATGCTCAAAATGCAGCTTTCCATGCAGATGTAAAGCCTTAGTGTTAGCATGATATTTATATTATTTTTATCATTTTTTATTTCCATATTATACAACCAATATGACAAATAACCCAGATGCGATTGATAGAGTAGTCAAGATGATTTGTTTTATTTTAATCTAATATATGCTTTATAATGCTTTATGTAATCTAGTTATTTCTGAACTTATAACCTTAAATATAGTTTGCAACAAAGACTTGACCTCACCTTTGGGTGAAGAACTAACCATCTGCATAGAAAGAAGATATAGATCTATTTCCTGCTGAGAAACTGAAAAGCACACGATAGACACAAGGTGCACAGACAATGTTGTGGTTTTTAGCTTGTTAACCTGAAGGAGATTGGGGGTGTACGCTCAACCTTCTATAGGAGACAGATAAATTTTAAATGCTTTTTGTACTTTAACTCTAACTGTAATCAACCTACCGTATATACTCGAGTATAAGCCGAGTTTTTCAGCACGATTTTTCGTGCTGAAAACCCACCCCTCGGCTTATACTCGAGTGAACTCTCCACCCGCAGTGGTCTTCAACCTGCTGACCTCCAGAGGTTTCAAAACTACAACTCCCAGCAAGCCCGGGCAGCCATCGGCTGCCCGGGCTTGCTGGGAGTTGTAGTTTTGAAACCTCCGGAGGTCCGCAGGTTGAAGACCACTGCGGCCTTCGACATCATCCAGCCCCCTCTCACCCCCTTTAGTTCTGTACAGTACTCGCCTCCGCTCGGCGCTGGTCCGGTGCTGCAGGACTGTCCGGTGAGGAGGTCGTCCGGTGGGATAGTGGTTCCGGGCTGCTATCTTCACCGAGGAGGCCTCTTCTAAGCGCTTCGGGCCCGGCCCCAGAATAGTCACGTTGCCTTGACAACGACGCAGAGGTACGTTCATTGCCAACGTACTTCTGCGTCATCGTCAAGGCAACGCCTCTATTCTGGGCCCGAAGCGCGGAGAAGAGGCGCCCCCGGTGAAGATAGCAGCCCGGAGCCACTATCCCACCGGACGACCTCCTCACCGGACAGTCTTGCAGCACCGGACCAGCGCCGAGGGGGGTGAGAGGGGGCTGGATGATGTCGAAGGCCGCAGTGGTCTTCAACCTGCGGACCTCCGGAGGTTTCAAAACTACAACTCCCAGCAAGCCCGGACAGCCGATGGCTGCCCGGGCTTGCTGGGAGTTGTAGTTTTGAAACCTCTGGAGGTCCGCAGGTTGAAGACCACTGAGGGCGGATGATAAGAGGATGATGAAGGGGGGGTGTGGGATGATGACAAGGGGATGATGACAGGTGATGATGAGGGTCTGGATGATGACAGGCGGTGATGATGATGAGGATGTTAATGACGGGGGTCTGGATGATGACAGGGGGAATGATGTATTTCCCAGCCTAGGCTTATACTCGAGTCAATAACTTTTCCTGGGATTTTGGGTTGAAATTAGGGGCCTCGGCTTATACTCGGGTCGGCTTATACTCAAGTATATACGGTATATATCCTGCCTTTTATCCCTTATATGTATGACATAAGCACATGTAATAAAAGGAGCTTGCACAGCCCGCACGAGGGAGTGAGCAACAGAGAGCTTTAACCAAGTGTTAAAGGAGTACTCTAGTGCAGAGTATTCCTGCTCCGTCCTGCCCGGGCTGCAAAAAATAATGAAAATAAACCATCTCTCACCTCCCTGGGTTCCCGCGGAGCGCCACTACAGCTGATCGGTCCTCCGGTCCATCCGGTCTGGTCATAATTCCGTGTGTAACGAAGCATCACATGGCGCTCAGCCTATTATGGGCCAAGGCAGAACACTGCGGCGGCCGGCGATAGGCTGAGCGCCATGTGACGATTTGTTACACACGGAAGTATGAAGAGGATGGACCGGAGGATCGATCAGCTGTAGTGGCGCTCCGCGGGAACCCAGGAAAAAGAGAGATTGTTTATTTTCATTTATTTTGCAGCCCCGGCAGGACGGAGCAGGAATACTCTGCACCAGAGTACTCCTTTAAGTGGTTGATTCTTTTCTGTCATTCAGCCGAATTCCCTTTCACCACTCAGATCATATACCTCACATCACAAGAAAGCGACACCTTGTAAGAGTAGAAGCGGCACGCTCTATCATTCTATAAAGGAATAATATGCATCCATACATGGATTATATAATAATATGTATCCATATATAAGATTTATGCCATTATATGGAATCAAACTGAGCACACTGCAGATATAGTTATATAGATTCTGTATGGAAAAGTGTACATCAAAACATAGAGACCTGTCAAAAGGCTACATAGTCTAAGGACTTGTTCATAGGCCTGGTGCAAGGATTTTTGCCACCCTAGGCTAAAGCTAATTTTGCCACCCCTTGACCCCGCTCACTGGCTCCTCCCGATGTATGGAGGCACACATGATGTCAGGATGTTGGATGGACCTGACCTTAGCAGGGGTGTGAAAATAAAAAAAATAAAAATAAAAAACACACTTAACGGTATCCAAGGGACTAAAACAGAGCACAATCTACTTGTCCCTCATGAAAAACCACTTGTCCTGGTAGACAAAATAATTTCAACTACAATAGTATATAAATATGGTCTTTAGTAGTTTTTGTAGTTTAGTTTTTTCCTCCTCGTCTTATAATAGCCATAACTCTTATTTTTCCCATCTACAGACTCATATGAGGCTTTTTTTGTGTGCGACTAATTATACTTTGTAATGACACCTTTCATTTTTCCATAACTTATGCTCGGAAACAACAACAAGAAAAAAAAGTGTGATGTGAAATTTAAAAAAAATGCAAAATTTTTTTTTCACCCTTTACCTTACATTAACATATTACTTACATATTATTTTAACACTTTAGGTCAGCCTGATTACACCAATACCAAAATATATATATTTTTTGAACATATACATAATAGAAATAAAGGGAAGTCAGTCCAGCCCTGTTTGCCCGATACAGGGCTAACCGGGCGCCCAGAACTACAAGTCCCGGGCGTCAGAGATAGGATTTCCACATCCCTGCCCTTAGCAAGTAAATAATATCACAGATAGATATGTGCCCCCAGTTGATAGGAAGGGTGGGCTCCCCCAGTAGGCAGACAAAGCCCCAGATGGACATGTCTCCCATAAGGTAGAGCTCACCTATATGAAGACAGGCCCCCAGATAGATATGACCCCTATCAGGTAGGGCTCCCAAGTAGGTATAGAGGCCCCAGATAGATATGATCCCCATCACTGATGGGGTCATATCTATCTGGGGGCCTGTCTACCTACTGGGGAGCCCTACTTGATGATCAGGTAGGGGTTCCCAATAGGTGGATAGGCCCAGATATTTATTTACCTGGCAGGTAGGGCTTCTATTTAAACAATTATGCCCCCTAAGAAGATAGGTTAGCCCCTGGTGATAAGCAGGTCCTCACTTATTGAGTTATTAGGCAAGTTAAGGTATTTCACTGCTACAGTACTTACATCTCTCTGCTGCAGCCTATAACAAGCCTCCCTTGCGGGGATGCACGCGATAGGTGATATCATCACACATGCCGCACAGGACATCAGCGTCCCGGCATCCTGCGCTGCGGATGCGATGACGTCACCAATCGCGCGCACCCCTCCAGGAAGGTTCGCCATCGACTGCAGCAGGGAGAAACAAATACAGTAACAGTGTGTGAATTCAGGTAGAAAACAGACATGGTGCACATCTACAATCTTGTATAATGATCTGATTGCTTCTCAGCATAATATCAAAAACAAACAGGTTGTTCGTATACATTTTTGATCAAAAAGTACAAGCCCACTAGCCACGTCAAGGCCACCTATTTAGAGTGGGTCGCTAACGTCCCTAACATAAAATGGCGTAGCACTGGGCGGCGACCACCACTGCCGCGACACCAGTGCCCACAGGGGGGAAAACGACCCACTGGCAGAGCGGCCCCAATGCCACTCAAACCAGTCTATGGGTCGCACCTCCCCGCAGACACGGCGCCACGGCAGCAACGGACGCCGCACAGCACCACACCAGTGTGAACAAGGTATAATGGCTCAATTACCATGCTCTCCCAGTCAGACTGGGAGGCTGCTAGGAAAGAAATGGCCCTTGTGTAGCTAACTACTACTTATATAGGGTTGGGCTGAGGGGGTGGGGAAGAGTGCAGCACATGTTTGTTCAATCAAAAAAAAAAAAAAGGAGGGGATAGAAAACAGTGTGTGAATTCAGGTAGAAAACAGACATGGTGCACATCTACAATCTTGTATAATGATCTGATTGCTTCTCAGCATAATATCAAAAACTAACAGGTTGTTTTCTATCCCCTCCTTTTTTTTTGCTTGAACATGTGCTGCACTCTTCCCCACCCCCTCAGCCCAACCCTATATAAGTAGTAGTTAGCTACACAAGGGCCATTTCTTTCCTAGCAGCCTCCCAGTCTGACTGGGAGAGCATGGTGAGTGAGCTATTACACCTTGTTCACACTGGTGTGGTGCTGTGCGGCGTCCGTTGCTGCCGTGGCGCCGTGTCTGCAGGGAGGTGTGACCCATAGACTGCTTTGAGTGGCATTGGGGCCGCTCTGCAAGTGGGTCGTCCCCCCCATGGGCACTGGTGTCGCGGCGGTGGTGGTCGCTGCCCAGTGCTACGCTATTTTATGCTGGGGACGTTAGGGACCCACTCTAAATAGGTGGCCTTGACGTGGCGAGTGGGCTTGTACTTTTTGATCAAAAATGTATACTAACAACCTGTTAGTTTTTGATATTATGCTGAGAAGCAATCAGATCATTATACAAGATTGTAGATGTGCACCATGTCTGTTTTCTACCCAAATTCACACAGTAACAGTGTGTGCCAACGTGTTTTAAGTCTTCTGGCATTTAGCGCTGCTTGCCTGAAGCAGGGCTAAATGCCTGAAGTAATCACCTGCCCAGCGCCCGGAACTGCATGTCCTGGGCATCGGGCAATACATCCCTGCCTTAGTGATCACTCTGTCTGCCTTGGAGGTGGCGCTGTGCTCCTCCAGCAGGCTGAAAAAAAAAAAAAATCATATTTTTATAGTACTAGTAGCATGGTGGGATTTTGCTTGATGGGCGGGTGCTTTGGATGCTTGCCAACTTTATTGCAGCAGGCAGAGTGGTGCCCCCATCAAGAAGGTGCTCTAGGCGGCTGCCTATTTTGCCTATAGGCAGAACCAGCCCTGCTTGTTCACACTGTCATTGTGCTCCGGTAAAGGAAGCCCTGTTGACAGTTTGCTAGAAGGAAGGGCGTTCATTGGAGAGAAAAAAATTGTGCATGTCCTGACAGATCCTCTTCAAGTCAATGGGATCAATCGGTCCATTCGGCGCAAAAAAACACAAAAAAAACCCACAACAACAACAGACAAAACAGACGAACAGAACAGAGTACAACGGCAGTGTGAACTTAGCGTTACATTGGATTCATATTACTGACAAGACTAAGTATGTGTAATAGGCTTTAAACGAGCACTGTCAGATACAAAAACTTTTGATATGTTGTAAAGCATGCAAAACCAATAAGTTTTGCAATTGCTTTCATTAGAAAATTCTCAGTATTTCATACTGAAAAAGCCAAACAACTGCCCCCCCCCCCCCGCCTGCTTGGACACATACTAGTCCTGCTGCGTCCATGCATCATCACCTATGTCATGGACACGCTTCCTTGATTGACAGCTGTGAGTGCAGGGCTCACAGCTGGAGAAAAAATCCTCCCACTGTCAGGGAGGACAAGCTGGGAGTTGTAGTTTTGCTAATGCTAGGGGAGATGTGAGCAGACAGCATACTGAGAGAGGGGGTGGAGACCTGCACAGTGAGGGCACGCCCCCTCTCTTTGAGAGGAATTCAGACTAGTGAGCTAAATGAAAAAAGTGTAAAAATAAATAAATAAAGGTGATATATACATAAAAAATTGATGTACATGGTCAGGATTAGGTACTGAGTGATATATTTAAAAAAAAAGTTTTTTGTTGGATCTGACTGGTACGCTTTAAAGTTATGATTTGTCTACTCAATGAGCAGCCTAAAAATGATGTAGTACATTGGCATAACATCACATGCTCTATCAAAAACTGTCTATACCTGTTAGAATAAGAAAACCAGCCTACCGGGCGCACCGCACTGTAATTAATATTGACTTTCAAGTTTAGATTTGTTACTAGGGCGAAAGAGGTAATATTACAGACATCTGAGAAAGCTGAATAAAAAAATTGGCTGCTGCACAAAGAAAAAAGAAATATGAAGAAAATCTGTCACGCATATGTTAAAAAAAGAACACGAGTAATATGAATATTAAACAGTTTTGTTACATAATATAAGCAGACGGTATATATTTCCATTACTTTGGAACAAAAATTTGATCAACGATCAAAGTGAGGGACAATCTATCAGGGAATTAGAGTAAATATGTCAGGATTAAAGTGTGAATATCACTCTCAAAGGGCATATTGTCACTATGTAAGCAATGTTCTATTAGGATATACTCTCACTGAGAAATCCATTTATGACATTTTCAAAGTAAAATTAAAGTTTCTTAGGATCAATAATACAATAGAATAGAAATGTTGCATAGCATGTATCAATTATGGTAATACAAGTGTGCAGAAAGATATTACACGAGTAGCCCCTTGTATTTAAACCTGTGAGACGAGTA
Organism: Hyla sarda; assembly: GCF_029499605.1. Taxonomy (NCBI): domain Eukaryota; kingdom Metazoa; phylum Chordata; class Amphibia; order Anura; family Hylidae; genus Hyla; species Hyla sarda. The sequence goes on along the minus strand of NC_079190.1, from coordinate 384,704,523 downwards.
GGAACCACAGTCAGGTATCATCTAACATGAATGAACAATGGGATATGCCTAATTTTTTGCTTCTGTCTTCTATAGGTTCAATTCCTCTGCCCCAAACTTTCAAAATCTTGGTAAACAAATACTCATGGCAACCATTCTAGGACCAAAAGAAATTCTCTCATTGCATTCTGACAAGTTTGTGATAACCTGAGAGCTTGAAGAAAAGTGCCATGGCCCCTAGAATCTAGTGTGTATGCTACATAAGTTAATAAAAGCAGTGATGTTCCAATAATGGTTTGATGAATGGCCATATCCACTAGACATGTTCCATGGTTCACCAAGACCTGCCTCACCATCAAGAGACATCTGTATGAAAAAGAAAGACCAAATGCAAGCACACGGTGGACCCACAACGGTTTCATTTTTATACCCCCGAAACAGAGCCAATCCAAACCAGGAATAATGCATGTAGTGTGTCGAAAGAAAAGGAGCTTTCCTCGAAAAGAAGGAGTTTTCCTGTCCAAACACCACATTTCAGTGAAATTGTTAAAGGGGCGAGGGCCCCTTCATTCTGGGGAAGCATTACTATCATTTACAAAATTTGATCGGTCAGGGTCCAGCAGGAGGAGACTCAGCAGAAGTCCATGGGGCCCATCTCCTGCAGCGAGCAAAGAAACAGGGAGAGAAGCATTTAGCCAAGCACTTCTCACCACTAGTTATCTGACCAGTGGGGGTCTCAGCACCTAGACCTTGACAGGTCATATAACCTTTTACATATCAAAAGTATTTTGAAATTATAGTAAAGATTTAATGCTCCATTAACCATTGATAAGTAGCCTATATTTCAGGGATAAGTCAGCATCCTGGCATAACTGCATGCAATAGTACACATATAAACATATAGGCCTAGATTTATCAAACTGTGTGAGAAAAAATAGAGTGATTTTCCCCCCGCAGCCAATCACAGCACAGCTAACGAGCTGTGGTAAAGTGAAAGCTGAGCTGTGATTGGTCGCTATGGGAAAATCTCTCCACTTTCTCTCTCACACAGTTTGATAAATCTGGGCCATAGTCTACTAGTGACTACAATCAGTCCATTTCCAAGTTTATACACTTTTTTGCTCACGGGGTGTTACCTTGCATTTTTAATATCAATACATTCCTTGCTCAAGATTAACTGCGTTAAATCTCACAACCAGATACGGGGCAAAAATTAGCGGACCGGAGTCACTATATGACTCCGGTCGGCTCATTGAAATGAATGATATATGTACCGGGAGTTTTCACTCCCCTCAGCCGGATCCGGTTCACCGTAAGCTAAAAACATAATGTGAATCCACCATAAGAAGGGTGTTTTTTCAGAAAATGATAAATTGCTTGAATAAACTTTCTATGTATAACAATGTTTTTATAGGTAGTATGGTTTAAAAAAAAAAAAAAAAAAAGACATGTTCATTAGGTTCAACCAAGGAGGTCAAGGGAAGGAGTATGGGTGGATGAAGGATGTGATTCTATATTTCTGCATATAAATTCATGTTTTTTGTTGTTCTAAGAACGTATTTAAGCCTGTTTTGAGGCCCTTAACTGTTTTTGCTGTGACCAGTTCCTCAGGTAGACAGCTCGACAGATGCACAATTCTTATAGTAAAGTAGGCTTTTTTTTCTCTCCAGACGGAGGGAGTGCCTCCTTATCTTTTGAATGGGTTTTTACCTGAAACCGTTTTTCAACATATTTTTTGTATGGGCTGTTTATTTACTTAATTAAGTCGATCATATCCCCCCTTAAGGACACAGCCCATTTTGGCCTTTCAGGACACAGCCAGCTTAATTTTTGCATTTTTGTTCCCCCCCCCCCCCCCACCTTCTAAAAGCCATTACTCTTATTTTCCCTTCACATACCCATATGAGGGCTTTGTAATGACACCTTTGATTTTACCCTAAAATGTGCAGTGCAACAAAAAATATTTTGTAGTGATATTTATAAGAAAACCTCAGCTTTGCAACTTTTGAAGGGTTTAGTTTTTCAACACAATTAAAAAGATACCCATCTTTACATTGCTTTAACAAACTTATTATTTTTAAAATTGGCCTACTCTAGCCCCTATAACTTTCTCATATTTCAGTATATGGAGCTTCTAGATCACTTAAGCAGCAAATATATATATATATATATATAAATTATTTTTTTACATTTTCGCTGTTCACAATAGTTTGGACATCTACACATGTTGCTAATCAAATATGTTTTGTAAGTATTGATCATGGCATCTGAAGGGTTAATGGCAGGCTTCAGCATGATCGCTGATGTCCACCATTATCGGAGGGTCCCCAGCTGCTGATGGTAGCTGGGACCTGCAATCTATGAAGAATGCTCATTTCAAAGTCTGAATGAGACTTAGGACATTTATGCACGTCCTGGTACGCCAACTACCATGCAGCCAGGGCGTATGTCCTGCATTCACTATGGGTTAAAGAATATTCTCATCCTACATTTATGGTATAGCCAGAAGATATGATAAGAGATTAAAATCTTTGGGGATTAGAGAGTTTTTAGTTTTTTTTTTAGAGCCGAGGCAAGTGCTCTCTATCACCCAAAGTGCAAGAAAAAGTGCAAACGCGCCACACTAAAAAAACGTGCAGAAAGGATGCAGTCTATCACTAAGCCCTTCTCCAACAGGGGAGAGGCCCCCCAACAAACCTACCCTTCACCTCCGGGCAAAAAGGCACCTGCAAGGATCCAGGTTAGATGCCCCTTTTCGCCGAAGCTACTAAGGGGCTACAAATGCACCTGGCTTCAACCTAGGCATTAACCAGGGTATCAGCCAAGGAGCCATATACTGATGGCATCTCGACCGAAGCCAAGATGCCCAGGGGTTGCAGGGAGGTGAGGAACCTAAAGGCCACACACTCCTCCCCTAGACTGCATGGAGGGACACCCAGAAGGGCTTCCGCATTCTGACAAATCCAGTGTACAAACATGTAAAAGTGGCACAGTGACATACAAAAAAAACAAAAAAAAAAAAGTGGATGAGTGCAGATATACTGCCCAGTCATCCGGCCGGATCTATAAAAAATTTCCCAGATCTTAGCCAGAAGGTCGGGATACCAAGGGTGAGTGCCAAAGGTGAAGAGCGTGTGGTGCAGTGCATTCACTCAGTGAGTTATAACACCCAGTGAGTTTCAGCACCTCAGTGTCACCACTCTCCGAGGCACAAAAGTACCTCGGCTCTAGACCATCTCAGCCTCATGGCGAGACCTGAAGAAAACATGTCACATCGGGGCAGCCGTCGAGCTGATTCCTCAGAACCAGCCCCGGAACGCCCTGGTACACCTGCCCCCTACCATGCAGCACCCATCCCCACCAGCTCCAAACTGACATGAAACTGATAAGAACAGATAAGTTTCCCTCAGAACTAAATCATAGTTCTAAGATCTTATATGAATTAGATTTTTGTGCTCATCATCAGGTAACTTTTTTATTTATTTCCAGAATAAAACAAATTAAAACAACAAAACAACTAACAACAAAAACGCAAATAAACCTTATTCCAAAATGAAACCCTTTCTCCACGCGAAAACTGCCAATCAATTAAACAGCTCCACTCTTCAAAGCTTCTTTGACAGGGACTGCCAACCATGGCGACACTTGGTAGGTCGTCATGAAGTGCCCCGCATCAGGCTTCAAGGACTACATTACTTTTCCCCTCACAGTTTCAAGCCGGGCATTCACTTATTTTAAATTTTACTAGACAAATATTTATTTTTCTTCCTTTGGGGCTTGGTCTAGCACCTTGCCCAAATATCCAGCAAAATACTCATTGAGAATTATTTTCTTTAATTCCTCTGTTGGCTCCCCTTCAGAAGCCTCACTCACGGTTTCCTCTTCCATTTCTTTTTCTTTTCCTGTTTCCGACTTTTCTTTGCTCTTTCCAGAAACTTTTTTGGCCACGGAGCTTTATTTTCTTCTTTTTTCTTCCTCTTCAATTTTACCTCAACTTCCATAGCCTCAGATTTTTCCGGCCAGTCCTTAAAGAAATACCCAGTCTTTTTACAGGCCCTACAGGTTTTACTTTGGCCACACTCAGAAAAGACATGACCTTCCTTTAGACATTTGGCACATATCGTCTTTCCACAACTTTCATGCCCGTATTGTTTGCAGTTTTGCAGAAAGTTCCCATCCCTGGGAAAAATAAATCTCCCGTCTCCTTCCCTATTTTAAACCGGGCTGGTGGGAGCAACAATCTTCCAGGCGCCCCCACATCCTCCTTCAGTCTGCACAAGAACTTCCATTTTCCTGTCCAAAGCTGGTGTTGGTCAAGGACTTTACCTCTTTCCTCTACTTCCACACAAAATTCCTCCAAAAAGAGCTTGATGTCACTTTCTTTCGCATATGGCGAGTACATCTTAACTGTGAACAGCTTGGTATTGTCCACAAAATGCTCAACCAATTTTATGCCTTCCATCTTTGGATGATTCCGGGTTTTCTCCAAGGTTTCCAAAAATTTTCTGTAGAAAGACATGCTGATGAAGGTCACATCAAAGACCCCCTTTCGAGGGTAATCCATGACTGTTAAGAACTCCGCTCTTGGCACTTGAAACAGACCAAACAAGATCTCCACGATTAAGAAGTCCAGATTCTTTTCTCCTCAGGCTTGCTCCTCCACGATAAAGCGAACAGCATTTTGGACCCGAGCATATTCAGGTATATCCGCCATGTCTGTTCAGCTGCCGAGATCATCTTCCGTCCTCCGTTTGCAACCAGGCGACCCAGTGGCTGCCTGGTGATCACTTCTCGTTTCCTGGGGAGTAAGCCGTAACCCCAAAAGCAGCAAGGGGGTGAAGCCCTACCATATAGATAGAGCGATGCCCCAAGGCCAAGGCACGGGTACCCCAGGAACCTTCCGGCCAGACCAAGTGAGCAGATACTACACTTGATCTTAGCCAAAAGTCCGAGAAGCGATAACAGAGATAGTAAGCAAACAGGGTGCACCTCTTTCTGCAACTCCCATTGACTTTAATGGAGAGGACTGGGAGTACGCACAGCACCTTTTCAATTTTAGGGAGACACTTGTCACACAGACTATGGCTTCATGTACTAAACATAAATGCTAGTCCTAGTGCGTTAAGGACCAGGGTACCAGGATGTACATTTACATCCATTGTCATTAAGGGGTTAAATATCTTTTCGCAAGACTAAACAAATGTACTTTTAATATTTCCTTATACCCAAGATATTTCATGTACCTTATTAGTTTAGTTGCCTGTCTGTACATTTTCAAGCTCCAGGACCCTTTTATGAACCAGTATTCAAAACTGAACAGCATATCCCAGATGAAACCGTACCAATACTTTATGAATTGGTAGTATTCCCTGTCCCTCGAGTCCATGCTTTTTATTTTTATTTTTTTAAATACACGTCAATATCCTCCTGGCCTTAGAAGCAGCTGCTTGACATTGCTTGTTGTTCTGTAGTCTATGACCTACAAGTACACCCAGATCCTTCTCTACCAGTGACACTCCCAGTTTAAACCCACCAAAAGACATATGATGCATGCAGGTTATAAGTACCTAGATGCATAACTTTACATATGTATTAATGCCACGTATATTTTGAGTAATTGACACTTTTCTGCAACATAGAAAAAGGGTGGAGGCTTTGGGAAATTAGGTATGGCTTGAGATGCAGAGCCATATGCCAGAGTTCTTGCACAACATGCTGGCGCAGTTTTAACCAACTAATAGCTGGTCTTATCTTCGACTAGACAGTCTAAGAATATATTAGATTTATCAAACAACCTGAGCCGCTATGATAAATGATTTATTTTTGTGTTTGGATCTTAATCCTTTTCTGACCCATGACTTATGGGAGTAAAAGCATGATCCACATATAGTGGATGCTGGCTGTGGCTGCTATTAGTAGCTGTCATTAACCATCATTGACCAGTCCAGTTACAGTCATTTATCTCTCTAGATGACACAATCAATAGTGATTGTGGAATTTAGTGAGTTGTTGACAGGTTCCATTAGTGCTTGGCGGTATACCGAATCATACCGAATACCGGTATGTTTTTCCTGCACGATGTGAATTTTTCCTATACCGCAATACCGGTCAGGCCCCTCCCCTCTCAAATAAATGAATTATCAGCCGCAGTGGCTGTCCCCACATCGGGGAAATAATCATATGTTCTCCGCGTCCTCCTGTGAGCCGTTGGCGCTTTAAATGGTTAAGTTGCCGGCCGCCTGCGCTTTAAATGGTTGAGTTGCCGGCTGCTTCACTTTAAATGGTTGAGTTGCCGCCCGCTGCGCTTTAAATGGTTGAGTTGCCGACCGCTGCGCTTTAAATGGTTGCGTTGCCGGCTGCTGCGCTATAAATGGTTAAGTTGCTGGCCACGACGCTTTAAATGAATGAGATGCGAGCCGCGGCAAGCTGTCATCTCCCCCTGCAAGTGCTAAAAGCCTGGCTTTTAGCGCTTGCAGGAGGAGGTGACAGCTTCAAGCTCGCAACTTAATCGTTTCCAGTGCCGTGGCTGGTGTGAGGAGGAAGTTTGCAACCTCACACCGGCATCTCACTCATTTAAAGCGCAGGAGGCCAGCAACTTAACCATTTAAAGCGCAGCCACCGGCATCACATTCATTTAAAGCGCGGGGGGTATATAGTTAAATACCGTCATATAGTTAAATACCGCCATAACAAAAATACCGTGATATGCAATTTTTGGTCATACCGCCCAGCACAAGGTTCCATGCCTGTTAAGTAGGGATCGACAGATTATCGGTTTGGCCGATATTATCGGCCGATAATCACGATTTTGGACATTGTCGGTATCGGAAATTACCTTGCCGATAATGCCCTGCCCCCCCCCCGGCCAGAGACTACTGACGCCGCCGCTGCCCCATTTCCTTCCCCCATCCTCTGCCCACATATCGCCGCCACCCCATTGCCTCCCCCTATCCTCTGCCCACATACCGCCGCCGCATCGCCTCCCCCCATCCTCTGCCCACATACCGCCGCCGCTGCCCCATCGCCTCCCCCCATTCCCGGTGTTATAATTACCTGCTCCCGGGTCCACGATCCTTCTGGTTGTTGCTGTGCGCTGCGCAGGGCAATGACAAGTGACGTCCCCAACGTGATCTCACCGTCAGTGCACACAGTGACAGAGCACAGCAACAGCGCCAGGAAGGAACCCAGGAACAGGTAATTATAACACCGGGGATGGGAGGGAGGCGATGGGGCGGCGGCGGTATGTGGGCAGAGGATGGGGGGGGGGGCAGCGGCGGTATGTGGGCAGGGGATGGGGGGGGGGGCGATGGGGCAACTGTGGTGGTTAGACTCAGGACCCTAGGACAGGCAGGGGGAGAGAAGCGGGCGGCGTCGGTCTCTGGCCCGACAAAAGCCGCTGCAGTTCATTGATTTAAAGCGCCCGCTTTAAGTCATTGATCTGCAACGGCTTCTGCTCCACCGGGGGGGGGGGTTCTGAAATAGCCGATAACTTAAACCGGAATATCGGTATAGGTTTTCAGCTGTCAGTCTGAAAAGTGACAGATTATCGGTATCGGACCTAAAAGAAACAACAATATCGGTCGATCCCTATTGTTAAGATTCTATAAATCCCCCCTCCTCATGCAATTATAGGGTGTCTATTGTTGTAATGACAGTCTGAGGCCTTTTGAAGGCCTCCATGGCTAACGTTTAAGATCTGCTAGTAAAGCCTAACACAGGCACACTGCACTAGTTAATTTGCTATTTACCAGCTTAATACAATACAATAAGATAATGTTGAAGAGAGCTGTAGTCTCCTAGGAGGGCTAGCATACTGTAAAAAAAAATAAAAAAAAGTTTTAAACACTTACCTCCTTTTCTTAACTAAAAAAAAAAAAAAAATTAAACAACACACTTTGTAGCGCTGCATGCAGAAATATTCGAACTATTAAAATATTCCATTACTGATCGAACATGTTGAATGCCATTAACAGAAATATTTTGTTTAGAATTGAAGATTTTTCGTTGTTTTACATACCATTAAAAAATGTAAAACAAAAGCTATGTAAAACAACCACTAGCATTTTTTCCTGTTAATGGCAAAATTAGACTGAAAAACTATAGATTATAGCGCAAAAAAATGCAAAAACACAACACCACCAACCCAAAAAAACAGCTCCATAAGAAAAAAATAAAAGTTACAGGGGTCAGGATATAGCCATTTTTTAAAAGTTTCGATATGTGTGATCATAAGGGTCTACATTAGAGATGAGCGAACTTGCAGTAAATTCGATTCTTCACGAACTTCTCGGCTCGGCAGTAGATGACTTATCCTGCATAAATTAGTTCAGCTTTCAGGTGCTCCCGTGGGCTGGAAAAGGTGGATACAGTCCTAGGAGTCTCTTTCTTAGGACTGTATCCACCTTTTCCAGCCCACCGGAGCACCTGAAAGCTGAACTAATTTATGCAGGAAAAGTCATCAACTGCCGAGCCGAGAAGTTCGTGACGAATCAAATTTAGCGTAAGTTCGCTCATCTCTAGTCTACATGTTACACCTCCCCCCCCCAAAAAAAAATCATAAAACATATCTACATATATGTTCTATATCTTCAAGGCAACATCGTTATAAGAAGATTCTTTACACATAATGCCTCTAAATAATAGTCATAGATCTACCAAATATCAGTATACAAGAAGCAAATATTATCCCCATACATAATACCATCATACGGTTACAAAACAAATCCCAGTATACCAAGACCAACATCACCAACAGCGTAGCAGTGTGGCTAAACCTCCACGCAACATTAGGGAGGCAGAGCCGGTTGCCTACTTGAGACCTGGGGCCAGCATCACTATTAATTTAGTGGAAGTGAAAGGTGGCATGTCTTTTGTGCAAAAAGGATTATAATGAAGGAAATTACTTACATATACTTATTATAACCTGCCCCTGGACACTGAAGGGAAGTAAGTGTATGGGACCTCTGAAAATCCATATACAGAGTGTCCTTATATATTTTTTTACACCAAAAGCCCTGGAAAGCTGTTAATAGCAATTCTAACAAAATAACAGTGTGTAAAAAATACCTTTTATCATTCTTACTTTTCTGTGTTTTACTTGATACAGCTAATCTGCACTACTGGCAGTAGGAGCTGGCCAGAATCAGTCTCCATCCTCCTTTTGCAGCCAACAATATAGTCTCTTACTTTCTCTGCAGTAGTTGATTCAGGTATTTTGCCTTGCTACTGCATAAGCTCTGCACTTTCCCTGACAAGCAAGGCAAAAAAGCTATTTCTATTGGCTGTTAAGCAGTGATCACCATAAAAAAAACAATAATAATCTTGGTTTGGGTCAAGTGACTGAGCACGTATGTGTATCTTCCTGCACTCAGCACAAGAGGTAGACGTGCTCACTGCGAAACTCTGGAATAATCTTAGGTGAGTAAACACACACTGGTTCATTTTTAACAGCCTGTAGACTTTAGACATTGTATGTATGTATGTATATATGTGTATATATATATATATATATATATATATAAAGTAAAAAATGAACAATGAATCTAATATTTACAGGTGGAACAATCCATTTATCACAGAGCTTGCAAAAGGGAACAAATATTTAAATTTTTCGGGGGAAGGTTACTTATATAGCACTAGAGCCTGAATGAGTATGCAACACAACTACTAGGAATAGTGATCTCTAAACCACACTTGATCCCTTACCCACACTGTATTTTTCTAGGAAGAATACTACATCATCTGTTGAGGATTCTCACTCACACATGATGTTGTAATGTAGTTCATAGCCACCCCACAACAGATTTTTATTGATAATTTTTTACAGTCAACGCGAGAAAAAGCCCAGCAAATCTAGGACACAGCACTAGTCATTCATTTGACTGAAACTGGCTAATCTAATTTGTCAATACTTCAACTAGTACAAGACAGGATCATCTTGTATTTAGTGTAGAGACATAAAAATAAGTATAATGTTATGTCATATTCTATTTGTGTAAACTACTAAACTGCTTGGATTGTATTTCCCATATTACACAACACACACAACCTACAGCCCTTCCAATCTCCAGTGGCATCACAAATCTGCAGGCACCATGTGGTAATTAATCTTGTCAACATGAAGCATGGTTTAAAGTTGAAGAAAATACAATATCGGACAATAGCTGCATAGGATAGAGGCATCTTAAAAACATATTTACTTACACTGAAGATTTGGTGCAGCTTTTGCATGCAAGTTCCTTAAGCATACACAAAAATTGCTGCCAAATCTGCAATGTGTAAACAAAGTCTTAATTGTCCAAAATATTTTTAAAAAATTTGCACAGTAATTATTGACATTTTAGATACAGTTTAGTCTGACACTTTATAGCTTCTGTTACCTTTAATTAATGAGGACTTTGAAGTCACCATATACCGTTTACTAAAGACAGTTAAAAAGTGACTGTGGTAAGTTTTGAAATAAAATACTGTAAATACTAAACATTATAAGTAAAACACAGGATCCCTTTCAAAGTACAAAACCCTACGAATGGAAACAGTTTATGCTGTTAAATATGAGGGTATAAATAGCAGTAGTCATTTTGAACATTTAGCTACCATTTTCACAAAGTACATATGAGAAACATAATAAAAAGAACAAACTACCTTTATATGTGTTATTATGAAAGCAGCAAAACAAACTATGGCTTTATCAAGAATTAAAACAATACTAGCACATGCTTCAGATTATAAAGCACTCATTTTAATCACTTTATACATATAAGAACATACCTAGCTGTAAAACAAGAATAAACTACAGCTGCTTATATTCTCACACCTATTTAAGTTGTAACCACACACGTATACACCCTGCTACATCTCTTAAATGTATTTTAAAAGCCTGGAAAAGTAGTATATGTATGCAGCTCTTAGCCCAAAACGCCATGAAAAACTATACGTGTTCGAAGTTTCTATGCTGCTTTTGTAGGTGTTCGCAACTGCGCATGGGCAACCAAGTTTCGTTAAAACTGCGATTTTGTATTCGTTCCTTATAGATTTACTTGCTGGTAGGAAGCTACTAATGTGCCTTATGACTTGACAGCCTGATTGACACAACACAGCCCATTTTAACCCCTTAAGGACTCTATCCACAGACCAGTATAGGGCTTGTTTTTTGCACGACCAGTTGTCCTTGTAATGACATCACGCATTTTACCATAAAATGTATGGCGCAACCAAAAAATGCTATTTGAGTGGCAAAATCGAAAAGAAAACCACAATTAAGCAAATTTTGGAAGGTTTCGTTTTCACGCTGTACAATTTACATAAAAAATGAAATGTTTTCTTTATTCTGCGGGTCAATACGATTAAAATGATACTCATGAATACATACTTTATTATTGTAGCGCTTTAAAAAAAAAAATCAAACTTTTTAACCAAATTAATACATTAGTACACTTTGACGACCTATAACTTTTTCATTTTTCTGTATAAGCGGCGGTATGAGGGCTCATTTATTGCGCCGTGATATTTACTTTTTATTGATACCACATTTGCGTATATAAAACTTTTAATACATTTTTTTATAAATTTTTTGGGAATATGATGTGACAAAAAAGCTGCAATTTTGGATTTTTTTTAAACGTTTACGCTGTTCACCGTATGGGATCATTAACATTATATTTTAATAGTTTGGAAATTTACGCATGCGGCGATACCAAATATGTTTATTCATTTTTATTTAATTTTTCATTTTTTGGGGGTAAAATGGGAAAAGGGACAATTTAAATTTTTATTGGGGGAGGGGATTTTTCACTTTTTATGTCTATATCTAAATAGGGGTCTATTAATAGCATAGCACTGATCAGTATTATCGGTGATCTTCTGCTCTGGTCTGCAGACCAGATCAGAACACCCCTGGAGACGGATGGAGGCATGTGAGGGGACCTCCATCTGCCATTATGGATGATCAGGTCCCAGCAACAGCGCCACGGGTGATCCGATCCTCCATTTTACAAACCACACTGCCGCAGATGCCGTGATCTGTACTGATCACGGTATCTGAGGGGTTAATGGCGGACATCAGCACGATCGCTCATGTCTGCCATTACCGGCGGGTCCCTGACAGCAGCTGGGACCTGCCGTGCATGATGCAACCACCACTCTGGTGTTCGCGGTCATGTAGAGGACGTAAATGTACTTTCTGGTGTGTAAAAGAGTACCTAACATGACCTAAACTCTCCATAGTCCTGTAGCCCCCCCCCCCCCCCCCCCTGTCCGTGACTCTCACTGACACTATCCCTGTGTTTCTTTTAATTCAAACCCCCCTCTTTCTGCCTGATTTATTGTCTTCTTGACTGCTCATTCAGCTGTCCTAAAGTGAGGGAGGAAGGGGGGTGGCCCGGCATAGAGGCTATGAACAAAGCAGCATGCAGCTCTGAATCTTCTCCTCTCTGTTTACAACTACATGTGCACAGAGAAGAAAGATCGGAGCTCAGATAGTAAAATGAATGAGGGCACGCAGTAAGGCAGGGAGCAGTGCTGAGCTGGTCTGTGTCCCAGCTGCAGTCTGAGATTTAGGACTCCAGCATGAGTCTGAAATCTATATAAAAAAAGGCTTGTGGCCAGGACTAGGTAGAGAACCCTAGTGGTCAATTTTTCAAAGTGGAAAATTAAATAGAAAGAAGCATATTTTTAATAACATACAATTGGAAAGTTATTCTGCATACATGAATCTAGAATATATCAAAAGTTTTTTTGATGAAAGGTACCCTTTAAGTACCACCGCACCAGGACATAAATTTACATGCTGTGTCGTTAAAGGGTTAATGGCAAAAAATGTTATATAAAAAAGGTTATATAAAATGACAGCTTTAGTTTGGCCTTTCAACAAATTTAGTCCAAAGATAGTCCTTTGGCCCCATTCACATAACCTTTTGGGGGTATCTCCAAGATATGACTTGGGACACCGGCAAAAGGGGCATACTCATGGCAGGTCCATTCCCTTTAATGGACTGAACATAGTTTACGGGTGACTTTATTTTGTCTATTTTCCAAACATGTACTCAAAAGCACTGCAGACTGAGCTAGGCCTATTTAAGTGACTAGACCTGACACAGGAGCGCCGTGGTATGTCTCTGTACCAACATCGCAATGTATACCTCAGACATAGTCCTGAAATGTTTTCAGTTTTCAATTATGTATTTTTATGAAATGAATCAAGAGGAAAAGTCGCTATTCTGAAGAAGCTCTGTATATGGCAAATCAAGCATACGGATTTCCTTACCAATTCTTCACATCTCTTCTGCTTCTTTGTTACCTCTTGCTCTAAAAGTTCACATTCTTTCCGTTTTCTGCTCAATTCAACTTCCTTAAAAAGAAAAAATATTTGCCATTTAGGTACAACTATATTAAAAAAAACTCTACAGTAATAAATATACAGTGTTATAAGAAATTTAGATTTCAAATGGCCTAACATGACTATCTGCCTGACAACCATAAGCGTTCTGTTGCCAGCACAGCGCCATTCCAGCTCACAGATGAATGAAAAAGCAACATAGCAACCACAATAATTACTGCACACCTATCGGATCGTGGTGACATCATGGATCTGATTCTGAGAAACAATGTGCTTGAACATGAAGATTGCTTAACGTCCAAGAGAGGAATTTCTAGTGCACATACAATAGCGGTAAGTCAGCCCACAGCACAGCGTCCAATTCCTCCAGTGTAAAGCTGAGGAATGAACCCATAATGTAGCACAAACATGAAAGGCAATACAGGCTGCACTGACATTCCATGCATAGAAAAGTCCCTATACATTGAGCAATAGCGATACAAGAGAAAGATCCCAGATCAGAAGGAAATCGGCTAGAACTCCCTAGGTTCCCAGCAAGGCCTCCAGGGCGTACAACTCTGTCATCACATATTTCTGCATCAGTTGCTGCATATCCACTTCCTCAACATAAAGTGAAGGCCATTTAACAAAGAAAGATTTAGTTATGTCCGGGTCTTTGAGTGCCCCCACTGAATTGTACTGTAGAAGCTTAGTCATACTATGAATGATCTCCAACAAAGTTGGAATTTTAACTCGCAGGCAGTGCCTTAACCGGTATTAAATTACTACCAAAAGGAAAACACACGTACCCACTTGTAGGGAACCATGGACAAGAATGAGGAGGGGGACCCACAGGGGATACAGTGAAAAATACAGCTCAGAGGCGTTAAAATCAATGAAGACTCCCCAAGTATTGAAGATCAAGGTTTGTATGTCTGCCCACAATTGATATGCATCTCCCCCTAGTCCTTATTCATAACTGCCGCCCTAACGTGTTTTAGGCTGATAAGAAGATTAGAGGCGACATCCACCGAGGGAACATCTGACGCCCATTTGTCAAACACTTTTGATGCTAGTGAATATGTGGAGTGGTCCGGAAACGGTTCTATATATCGTAGAGAGAAGAGAAGTCTGGATCCCTACTAAATCCCTTAATTTCACTGCAGTCAGTAGAGTGTCAAAATGAAATGCCCTAGACATATTTCATAATCGCACACTGTACATAATCTATATATATATAAAACTCAACTTGTGTGTGTGCGCATGTATGTATGTTCCACAAAAACGTCCAAACGGCTAAAGCAGGGGTGTGGAAAAAAACAAAACAAAAAAAAACATACTTGTCCAAGGGACTAAAGCGGAACACAATCTACTTGTCCATCAAGAAAATCCACTTGTCCTGGTAGATAAAAAAATTTCAACCAAAATAGTACGATTCGCCCCACTAGACCACCAGGGATGGATACAAGATCCCTTTAGACACTGCTGTCACCTTTAACAGCGGTGATCTAATGGTTTAATAGCCGGCCATGGCGATCGCAGCATGCCAGGCTATTAGCAAGCCCCCCCCCCCCCCCCATCTGACCCCTATAAATCCAATTTCTCCATATACAGGGATGTATGAGGGTAATCTTATGTGCCGTGATCTGTAGTTTTTGTCGGAACCATTTATTATCAGAACTTTTATTAGGAAAGGGGCTTATTCACATATATATGCACTTCATAAAATATTTTAACCCCTTAAGGACATAGCCCTTTTTCCCCTTAAGGACTCTGCCGTTTTTTGCAACTCTGACTAGGGATCGACCGATATCGGATTTTTAGGGCCGATACCGATAATCTGTGGAGGTTAGGGCCGATAGCCGATAACTTATACCGATATTCCGGTATAAATTATCGGCTATTTATCCCCCCGCGACACCGCTGCAGAGCATTGATTTAAAGCGGGCGCTTTAAGTCAATGCACTGCAGTGGCTTTTGCGGTGCCATAGGCCGCCGCCACCACCCGCTTCTCTCCCCCTGCCTGTCCGGGGGTCCTGAGACCTATCACCGCCACCGCTTCCCCCGCCGCGCCTAGGGGCGCCTCCAGCTGTTGCAAAACTACTACTCCCAGCATGCCCGGACAGCCGTTGGCTGTCCGGGCATGCTGGGAGTTGTAGTTTTGAAACAGCTGGAGGGCCTCAACCCCTGTCCATCCCAGAACCCTGACTCACCTTCCCAGTTGCTGCAGGGACCATCCAGGGAGGGTGGTCCGGGCCATCCATCCTTCTTGTAGTGTCCGGCGGCATTCCGGGTGGAGGGTGAACCGGTCCGGGCTGTCCTTCTCCGGGGGTCCTCTTCTCCACTCTGGGCAGGCTCCGGCCTAGTAACGCTGCATAGACGCCGCTGCGCAGCAACGCACCTGACGTCACGGCGTCTATGCAGCGTACTAGGCCGGAGCCTGCCCAGAGTGGAGAAGAGGACCCCCGGAGAAGGACAGCCTGGACCGGTTCACCCTCCACCCGGAATGCCGCCGGACACTACAGGAAGAATGGATGGCCCGTCCACCCCCATTACGGGTAAGTTTAATTTTTTTCATTGACTCGGAGGGTGGGGAAGGGGCCCGACCGGTATAGCGGTATGGGCAAAAATCCATACCGTGGGAGAAAAAAATATATATATATACGCTATCGGGTTCATACCGGTATACCGCCCAGCACTACGGTGGCGGGTGCGACGCGGTGCGGTGGGTCGGGGTGCGGTGGGGGTGGTCCGTGGGGCGGGGCATTATCGGCAAGGTAATTGCCGATACCGATAATGCCCATAATCGTGATTATCAGCCGATATCGGCCATACCAATAATCGGTCGATCCCTAATTTTATGGTAACTTGCATCCTTTCTTGGTGAAAAATCACAAAATTTTATGAAAAAAATTTAAATTTTGCATTTTTCTAACTTTGAAGCTCTTTGCTTGTAAGGAAAATGGATATTCAAAATAATTTTTTTTTTGGTTCACATATACACTATGTCTACTTTATGTTTGCATCATAAAATTTATGAGTTTTTACTTTTGGAAGACACCAGAGGGCTTCAAAGTTCAGCAGCAATTTTCCAATTTTTCACAAAATTTTCAAACTCTATATTTTTCAGGGACTAGTTCAGTTTTGAAGTGGATTTGAAGGGTCTTCATATTAGAAATACCCCATAAATGACCCCATTATAAAAACTACACCCCCCAAAGTATTCAAAATGACATTCAGTCAGTGTTTTAACCCTTTAGGTGTTTCACAGGAATAGCAGCAGAGTGAAGGAGAAAATTCAAAATCTTCATTTTTTACACTTGCATGTTCTTGTAGACCCAATTTTAGAATTTTTGTGGTAAAAAGGAGAAAATTTTTACTTGTATTTGTAGCCCAGTTTCTCTCGAGTAAGCACAAATGTCTATGTAAAGTGTTCGGTGGGCACAGTAGAGGGCTCAGAAGGGAAGGAGCGACAAGGGGATTTTGGAGAGAACAAAACAGCAAAAAAAGAAAAAAACACATGTCCTACCATTTTGGAAACTAGACCCCTCGGGGAATGTAACATGGGTAAAGTGAGCCTTAATACCCCACAGGTGTTTCATGACTTTTGCAAATAAAAAAAAATAAAAAAATGATGGGGGGTGAGTAGTCACATTTGGCTTTTTGGAAGCAAATTTTGCTCTGGGGGCATGCCGCATTTAGGAAGCCCCTATGGACACAGCACTGCTCAGTATTATCAGTGATCTTCTGCTCTGGTCTGCTCGATCGGAGACCAGAGCAGAAGACCCCAGGAGACGGCCGGAGCCAGGTGAGGGGACCTCTGGCCGCAACGCTGGATGATCGGATTGCTGCGGCAGTGCTGCGGGCGATCCGATCATCCAAAGTACCGCAATGCCGCAGATACTGTGATCTGTATTGATCACGGCATCTGAGGGGTTAATGGCGGACATCCGTGCGATTGCGGATGTCGCCCATCACAGGCGGGTCCCCGGCTGCTGCTAGCAGCCGGAACCTGCCGTGTATGACGCGAACACCCTTCCGATGCTCGCGGTCATTCACAGGACATAAATGTACGTCCTGGTGCGGGAAGTCCCGCCAAACCAGGACATATATTTACGTCCGTGGTCGTTAAGGGGTTAAAGATGAGATGACACTTACAACTGTGACACAGAGGGGGGCACTAATGACTGACACACAGGGGGGAGATGAGGCGATAGTAATGACTGTGACATGCAGAGATATGGGGACACAAGGAGAGATGAGGGCACACTAAAGACTGATCATATGACATCACATAATGTTCCATTTGGTGATGTTATGCATCCTGGCCCCTAACTTTTTTTGCAGGCTCTTCGATTCATAAAAGAATCATGGCAGAATCATAGATGCCCAAAGCTTACTGATGGGCATGAGAAAGGTCTGCTTTATAACTGCTGATCGCATTGGGTATCAGAATTGAGACCCGGTGCAATCAATCCTTTAGCCCCTGTACTACTACCCCCAACATGGAACAGACTGTTCCATGATGGGGGTAGTAGTACAAACAAAAATGTAGCCTCCCCAGCTGACGGCAGACTCCAGCAGCTGGGGAACTACTACTCCCACCATGGAAACAAGCCTGTTCCATGATGGGAGTAGTAGCAGTCCCTCAGCACTGCAGGATTCTGCTCAGAAGTAAGTCAGTTGCCAAGGACGCTGCACAGCAAGGAACAGACATGCGCACAACAAGTAAGAAGATAGGTGCTGCGGAGTACGTTCTGAACAGATAATGGCTGATCATTAGCCAATGACTGCCACAACCGATGACTCAGAAAACAAAAATAAAGTGTGAATGTGATTACCATATTCATGAGGGGTAGGGCAGAGCGGCAGCTGGGAGGAGGTGCAGCAAAAAACGTCAAGAGCTGAGTAAGTGACGTGGCATTCACAACATGGCCGACAACACAGTGAAATGTGAGCGCCAGTCACGGGAAGCCAGTAACAAACCGTATCTTCTGGGGAGATTTTATAATAACTACAAAAAAACACCAGACAAGGAAAAGAAACCAGGCACAGAACTGATACTCTAATTATAATGATTTGCACCATATAACTATAAAAAAAAAGAACCACCGGACAAAGCATTTAAAGGGGTTCTCCAGTGCTTAAACATCTTATCCCCTATCCAAAGGATAGGGGATAAGATGCCTGATCGCGGGAGTCCAGCCGCTGGGGACCCCCGGGATCATGCATGCGGCACCAGGGCGGGCGGCGTGTGACGTCACGCTCCACCTCTCAATGCAAGCCTACGGGAGGGGGCGTGATAGCTATCACGCCCCCTCCAGTAGGCTTGCATTGCGGGCGGAGCGTGACGTCATACGCCGGTGCAGACGTGACGTCACATGCCGCCCGCCCTGTAGTCGCCCGTAATCAGACCAAGAGCGAACACGCTCCGGGGACTGATTACAAACGGGGTGCCGCGTGCATGATCCCGGGGGTCCCCAGCGGCGGGACTCCCGCGATCAGGCATCTTATCCCCTATCCTTTGGATAGGGGATAAGATGTTTAAGCAACGGAGAATCCCTTTAAGAGTTTAGTTGCTGTCACACAACTCCCACAGGCTAAATTTAAATTCAAAATTCAGGATTTTCTTCCCAGATGCCAGGAGGTTCAAGAGGTCTAAAAGCCCCTTTAAAATTATCCTTTTTAAAGGGTTTGAGAACCAATATGATTGATGGCCTATTTACAAAACAGCTGATCAATGGCAGGGTGCAGACATCCCACACCCAAGCAGATTAGCTGTTCAGTGCCCCACAGTACACAGTGAATGGGACTGGAAGGCCTGGGCCATTCTTTGTATATTGGTGGCACTGGACAACTGCAGCTCAGCTTCTATTTACTTCTATTGGACCTGAGCTGCAGTTACAAAATGCAACCATTGTGGAAAGGCCATCAAAACCTCTTTAAGCACATTTACTCTCTGTATTTTAGTTTTAATATTTTTATGGAATTATGGAAATTCTGCTTGAATTGTGTAGTAATTCAAAAAGAGGATATACATATGGAAACCCAGTGTTTTGTCTGTAAGTCCTACAATTGCTGGGAATGTAGTACTTGGTTATAGGTCTGCAAAAACTATAGAGTTTGAAGAACTTGCAGGCTGAATAGGGATAAATATATGAGAAAGCCAGACTAAGGCTGGGATTACATATGCCTGGTGTATGGCATACATTAACCCAGCCTAAATCTTGATGCAACTGATGCCAAATCTGATGACAGTTGTGTAGCATCCGGTGTCCATTATTTCTGAATGCCGAACAGGGAAAGCAGCAATGTTCTTTCCCCTGTCCGATGCCGTACCAGCGAGTCCAAACAGACAGACACCGGATGAATGTGAACTGTCCCATTCAAATGAATGGGAACAATTCTAGCATCAGTTTCATTTTATTAACGTGTTAAAGGACAGTGGACATCAGCATGCCTTGTCTTTAATAAACATTGATTGGTGATCTGTAGTCTTGTGGAATGCAAGAGAAAGAATATTCCTTGCTACAGGATAACATGGCTGAAATTAATCAGATAGGTACTCTTTGGGGTGTAATCTTACTGTCACTTATGAAGTGCTGGCACAAGCTTAGACTATCCATGAGGACTTGGCATAGTAAGTGGGATAACCAACTGGCATGTAGGTGTGATGTGAACCCTGAGGTATCCAGACTTTAAGAAAAACACTGGAAGGGAAAATCAAGAGTTGAAAATGCTAAGGGCCATGGATTTGTTTTCGATAGCTAAGCCTGAAAGTTTAGTAAGGTTTTAGAGAAGAAACCGATTTGAAACTATGAGCAAGAAGTCAGCTGCAAACAGGCAAAGTTTATTGTAGATACTTGCCAAATCAATACACTCAGGAGTGATTTCTAGAGTGATTTCTGTGGGGTAACCAGGGCCTCAACAGACAGGATAAACAGGCTAAGTGACAATGGGTATCCCTGGAGTGCATCCCACTAACAGATCTTGGGATAAATATACATATTTCTGTAGCGGAAGCATGGTCACCTGTTATGCCACACAAATACTGGAGGCAAAAACATAGTATAGATGAAAGAGAAAGGCCAGGAGATAGACCAAGTTTGAATTAGATATTCTTTTTATGGGAGGTCTTATAATGTGTACCTTTCATTATGAGATACTTTGCCTAGAACCATTGGGACAGTATTTCATGCAATTACCTAACATACAGTTACCACTAAGAATATGATTTTAGACTGTTATTTAATAAATACATAAATAAATATTGGAAATCAGCAGAAGGTTCTAAAAATTGTTCAAAACTCCAGCTATGGATGCTGTATTGTGCAAAGCAGCATAAATGTTACAATGTTTGAGGTCCAACTTTGCCAAAAAATTGCGCCATGTTTATTGCCATCTGGGCCATAAACAGCTATGAAAACAGTCTGCGTAAAGGATTGTGAAGTTACAATGTGGGTAGGCCCCTGTATGAAAAACATTCTGTGACCTAAGGCAAAAGAGTACTTTAAAATATAATTTAAATTATGTTGCAAAACAGTCATGAATAGTCATCTGCTTATCACCTAACTTTTATGATATTTGCAGCAGCATTGCTGTCGGTCATTTTACAGTAAATGCTGCTCCCTCGCAGGTGGCAAAAATTCTAGTGTGTTCACATCTCTGCTACCGCTTAATATGATCATTTTTTATCTTCATCATAATTGTTTTCCCCCAGTAAAAACTGTAGCCACTGCATAAATGCAAGAGGTCAAAAATGTTTATAGGAAGTGGGTAAAAATACATTTATTTAAGCCTTAATGTTCTATCACTAAGATTTTCACTGCTATTAGCCAAACCTCTGCTTTATAAATTAAATAACAAGCTTAAAATATTCCTACCTGAAAGTCTGATACGTTCTTGTTTAATGCCGGCAATCCAGCAAGTAGTAGAGAGTTATGCCCTACCTGCTACGGCAGCCCAATCCTCACTGCTACCACAGCAACCAAAGGGATTAAGTGGATCAGACCACTGTACAGGCAGGGGAGAAGGGCACACGAATGATGGCTGGGGGCAGGTACATAAAGATGGCACTAAATCTAATAGTAGCTGTACGTCTGCACTAGCGCCGCACCAAGCCTCTTATGTGACACTGACATTCATTGCCTCTTTCTATTTATTTCCTGATAACATCTGTTGTGCTTTCATATGTAGTGGAACCAGCTTAAATCCCTAAAGGCTGTCCTTAGCAGGTGTCATGACTGACAGCACGTAAAATCCTCTTCTACACTACACAGCATCTCCAGAGCAGTACAGCCTTCCGTTAGGCAAAACATTTTAAAAAGGATGCTTCATACTTCTATAGTAGTAATTAACACTAATACATAATCTAGCTCCCTGTTAAGCTTATAAAACACAGTAAAACTGTGCAAGAAAATAACAGAACGAAGACAGATTTTTCATCAGGGATCCAACCTGTCTGTACCAGAAGCTTTCCTGTAATCTGCTGGACTACTGAACGGTTTGAGTGAAAAGCAGGGCTGTGTTTCTAGCAGCAGATGAATGGGCCTTCAGCTCTCATAGGAATTTTATGAAGGGCCATATTTAAGAACACACAAACGCCATACAGTCCATTTACTGTTCAGAAAAGTGAGCACATCAGGTAATAACAGAGGATAAAAAACAAACTGTGCTAGTAAATACACCCCATAGAGTATATATGACCTATGGCAATATTACTGCCCGCTAATACAATACAGAATACATTATACTAAAGACTCCATATTTCAGTTGTTTATACAAGTCTATTTCTAAAGCCCATAATCTGTGACAGCAACAGCACCTGCATAATAGTCATATCAACAGTGTCCCCAGATAGTGAACACCACAAAGCAGCCCAGAAGTTTAAGCCACTAGCCCTCCATAAACTAGTTTAAGGGGTTGTAATGAAATATTTATAGCCTATCTTTAGGATAGGTCCTTAAAGGGGTTTTCCAGGTAAACCCACTAATTAACCCTATGCAATAAAACAAAAGTCTGCACAACGGCATTGCAGCCATCATACATATTCACTCCTGTGCGGTTGTTCCTTCTTCTGGTGATGTCCCACTCCCTGCTCAGTCAGTCACAGAGCAGAACGGGGAGCAGGATATCACATGAAGGCTGAAGAACAAAACAGAAGCAGAGGCAGGAAGATCTGCAGCACTATGGGAGCAGGTGAGGTAAGTATGTGGTGCAGGCATATGGTTAAGTAGTGGGTTTTCCGTGAAAACCTCTTTAATATCAGACACGTAGGGGCCCACTTTTAGAGGGGACATTTCAAATTTTGTATTTTTTTTTTTTTTTACACTTTTTATTGCAATCATTAGATTGCATTTACTGAACAGTGCTATGCATAGGGCATAGTACTGATCAGTGTTATCAGCAATCTTCTGCTCTGGTCTGCTCAATCTCAGACAAGAGCATCACCGCGGGATATCTGATCATCCATTTTAAGTACTGCACTGCCGCAGATGTCGTGATCTGTATTAATCATGACATCTGAAAGGTTAATTGCGGACATCAGTGCAATCCGGTGCTCGCGGTCATGTTTATGACGTGAATGTAGGTCATGGTACGTTATGAAACACCGCACCATGACGTACATTTACGTCCGATGTCGTTGAGGGGTTAGTGCATACCTGTCAGATCCTTCACCTCATCCTGATAATGTATATGTCATTTTTATGTCTCTATCACCAATATTTCATAAAAAATAGCATATTACAGCTGTTCAGTGTCTTTTCAACTGTCCCAAGGGGAGGGGGCATGTCCTCTTGCCTGAACTGTGATGACTCCTCCCCCTCCCTCACTCTTCTGACTCACTACTCTTGGAGGAGCATGGCAGCCCTTCTCTGTAACTCTCCTTTTTTCATGATTTTCAAAGGCCGTTTTCTTGAACCCCTTAAAGGGGTATTCCGCCCCTAGACATCTTATCCCCTATCCAAAGGATAGGGGATGAGATGTCAGATCGCCGCGGTGCCGCTGCTGGGGAGCCCCGGGATCCCCGCTGCGGCACTGCGCTATCATTACAGCACAGAGCAAGTTCACTCTGAACGTAATGATGGGCGGTACAGGGGCCGGAGCATCGTTACGTCACGGCCCCGTCCCTCGTGATGTCACGGCCCGCCCCTTTCAATACAAGTCTATGGGAGGGGGCGTGGCGGTCATCACGCCCCCTGCCATAGACTTGCATTAAGGGGACGGGCCGTGATGTCACGAGGGGCGGCACCATGACGTCACGCTGCTCCGTCCCCCGTATCGCCCATCATTACGCACAGAGCGAACTCGCTCTGTGCTGTAATGATAGCGCGGTGCCGCAGCGGGGATCCCAGGGGTACCCAGCAGCGGGACCGCCGCGATCTGACATCTTATCCCCTATCCTTTGGATAGGGGATAAGATGTCTAGGGGCGGAATACCCCTTTAAGGACTCAGCCCGTTTGGGCCTTAAGGACTCAGACAATTTTATTTTTACGTTTTATTTTTTTCCTCCTGGAATTCTAAAGATCATAACTCTTATATTTTCATCCACAGACTAGTATGAGGGCTTGTTTTTTGTGCGACCAGTTGTCCTTTGTAATGACATCACTCACTTTACCATAAAATGTATGGCGCAACAAAAAAAAAAAAAATAATACTATTTGGGTGGGGAAACTGATAAGAAAACCACAATTTTGCAAATTTTGGAAGGTTTCATTTTCATGCTGTACACTTTACGGTAAAATAGACCTTTTTTATTCTGTAGGTCAATACGATTAAAATGATACCCATGATAACATAATTTATTATTATACCGCTTTAAAAAAAAAATCGCAAACTTTTTAACCAAATTAGTGCATTTAAAATCACTCTATTTTGCTGATCAATAACTTTCATTTTTCCGTATAACCGGCGGTATGAGGGCTAATTTTTTTGCGCCGTGATCTGTCTTTTTTTCTTTTATACCACATTTGCATATATAAAACTTAATACATTTATTATCAATTTTATTTGAAATACATTTTGGACTTTTTTCTTTTTACATTCACGCTGTTAACTTTACGGGATAATTAACATAATATTTGAATAGTTCGGATATTTACACACGCGGCAATACCAAATATGTTTATTAAAAAATATATTTTTTTTTTTTACACTTTTTGGGGATAAAATGGAAATTTTTTTTTTATTGGGGGAGGGGATTTTTCAAATTCTTTTTACTTTAACTTTTATTTTTTACACGTTAATAGTCCCCATAGGGGACTATTTATAGCAATCATTCGATTGCTAATACTGTTCAGTGCCATGCATAGGGCATAGCACTGATCAGTGTTATCGGTCATCTTCTGCTCTGGTCTTCTAGATCTCAGACCAGAGCAGAAGACTCATGGAAGGCAGCGGAGGCAGGTGAGGGGACCTTCGTCTGCCGCTCTGGATGATCGTGGATGTCCGCGCAATCGTGGATGTCGGCCATAACTGGCGAGTCCCTGGCTGCTATCAGCAGCCGGGACCTGCCGTGCATGACTTGAGCATCACTCCGATGCTCACGGTTATTTATAGGACGTAAATGTACGTCCTGGTGCATTAAGTACCACCTCACCAGGACATACATTTACGTCCTGCGTCGTTAAGGGGTTAATAAAATGTGATTTTTTTTTTTTAAAGAAGTGTATTCGAAAAACAAAAAAAAACGTTTATTAATCCCTTGCCAACCTATGACATACGTCATGAGTCGGGTTGAGAGGAATATGATGTGGGCCCGCGTCAGCTCCACATCAAAACCAGTAGATGCCTGCTGCAATCAGCAAATGAAATCTACCGGTAATGACGGACATCCAAGATAGCTCCGTGATCTGTAATTTAACTGGTTAAATGCTGTAAACCAGGGTGTCTAGGAGTTCCGTATAATCAATATAATCGTGTGGTGTCAATTAGAGATGAGCGGACTTACAGTAAATTCGATTCGTCACAAACTTCTTGGCTCGGCAGTTGATGACTGACTTTTCCTGCATAAATTAGTTCAGCTTTCCGGTGCTCCGGTGGGCTGGAAAAGGTGGATACAGTCCTAGGAGACTCTTTCCTAGGAATGTATCCACCTTTTCCAGCCCACCGGAGCGCATGAAGCCTGAACTAATTTACGCAGGAAAAGTTATCAACTGCCGAGCCGAGAAGTTCGTGACGAATCGAATTTACTGTAAGTTCGCTCATCTCTAGTGTCAATGGTTGTTGTGGAAGCTTCCCAGGCTTCCATGGAATATACTTGTCTAGATATATGTGATCTACATTCTGTGAAATGTTTATATATTAATGTAAGCTTCTATACTCTCTAGAAATCTCACATATGTAATTGTTCAATAATTTAAACATGTACAGTATGAAACGAAATGTAAAACATATGTAATGAAAACAGAAGTTTATATTTTTGTAATGACTGTATGTATATTACTTTGAACTGTTTTAATAAAGAAATTTAAATTTAAAAAAATTATTATTATATTCCTGACCATCAGCCTAAATGGAAAAAAACATTCCAAATGCAAAAATTCCCTATTTTTGGTCATACCACATCCCAGAAAAAATGTAATAAAAAGTGATTAAAAAGCCAGAACTGGTACAGTTAAAAACTACAGTTCATGGTGCAAAAAAAAAAAAAATGAAACCATAAAACAGCTCTGTAGGTGGAAAAAAAGTAATAGGGGTCAGAACATGGCAATGAACGGTAAATTTTTGGGGATTCAAGTTTTGATCCATAGAATAAAGTTTGCATGTCAGTTTTACTGTATTGTAAACTAAAATATGGCACAATATTGCACAATTCCATATATATATATATATATATATATATATATATATTATTTTATTTTACCCTACATATAATTTTTCTGGCTTCGTAATACATTATATGATCAAATAAACTGCGCCAATAAAAAGTGCAACTTGTGCTGCAAAAACTAAGCCATAATACAACCTTTTCACTGGAAAAAAGAATTATAGAAGGTGAGGAGAAAAAAAATTAAGCCAGAAATGAAAATTTGCTGAGTCATGAAGGGGTTAAAAATTAATCCCTTAACTACATAGGATGTAAATGTATGTCCTGATGCTTAATGCACCAGGACGTACATTTACATCCTATACATGACACGAGCATCGGAGTGGTGCTCGCTTCATGCACGGCAGGTCCTGGCTACTATCAGCGCTGATGTACGCCATTAACCCCTCAGATGCTCACGATACATACTAATCACGGCATCTGCGGCAATTTTAATGAATGAGCAGATCATCCACGTAGATCCGATCATCCAAGACAGCAGACGGAGGTGCCCTCCCCTGCCTCCTTGGCTCTCCCAGGCATCTTGCTTGCTGAGTGGACAGTGTGATTTCACAGAACTGTGATTGACTTGGAGTTACATTGTGTTTAACCCCTTAAGGACTAAGCGTTTTTCCATTTTAGTTTTTTCTTCCTTACATTTTTAAAACCATAACCCTTTCAATTTTGCACCTAAAAATCCATCTGATGGCTTATTTTTTTTACCAATTCTACTTTGTAATGACATCAGTCATTTGACCCAAAAATCTACGTCTAAACAGAAAAAGAAAAAATCATTGTGCGACAAAATTGAAGAAAAAAAAAAGCCATTTTGTAAATTTTGGGAGCTTTCGTTTCGAAGCAGTAAATTTTTCGGTAAAAATGACACCTTATCTTTATTCTGCAGGCCCATACGATTAAAATGATACCCTACTTCTATAGGTTTGATTTTGTTGTACTTCTGGAAAAAATCATAACTACATTCAGGAAAATGTATACATTTAAAATTGTCATATTCTGACCCCTATAATTTTTTTATTTTTCAGTATATGGGGCAGTATGAGGGCTCATTTTTTGCGCCATGATCTGAAGTTTTTAGCGGTACCATTTTTGTATTGATCTGACTTTTTGGTTGCTTTTTTTCATTTTTTTCAGGATCTAAAAAGTGACCAAAAATACTACTTTTTTTGCGCGTACGCCATTGACAGAGTGGTTTAATGAGATATTTTTATAATTCGGACATTTGCACATGTGGTGATACCACATGTTTATTTACACCGTTTTTTTTTTTTTTAATGGGAAAAGGTGAGTGATTCAAACTTTTATTAGGGAAGGGGTTAAATGATCTCTATTAACTTTTTTTTCACTTTTTTTTTGCAATGTTATAGCTCCCATAGGGGGCTATAACACTGCACACACTGATCTTTTACATTGATCTTTGTTATCCCATAGCCGCTTGACTGCTCAAGCCTGGATCTCAGGCATTGAGCAGTCATTCGGCGATCGGACATCAGGAGGCAGGTAAGGGGACCCCCCTCATGTCCTACAGCTGTTCGGGAAGCCGTGATGATCCCGAACAGCCCCCTGAGCTAACCGACAGCAGTTTTATTTTAGACGCGGCTGTGGCCCGCGTTACAGAAAGGGAGCGGACTCAGGGCATACAGGTTCACCCTGCATCCTTAAGGAGTTAAGTGTTCCCTTTATTTTTTTGAACAGTGTATTAAACAGTCACATATAGGAAAAAGTGGTACCAATAAGAACTACAGATCATGGCACAAAAATTGAGCCCTTATACAGCCCAGTATACGGAAAAATTTGAAAGTTATAGGCGGTCAGAATAGGGCAACTTTAAACTGTTATTTTGTAAACAAAGTTTTTTTTTAAAGCAGTACAATAATAGAAAAGTACCTAAACAGGAGTATTTTAATTGTATTAATCCACAAAATACACGCACCATAATTTTTCCAAGGAAATTTGGGTAAATAATTTTTTTTACCCAAATATCTTTGTTAAAATGAGGGTGCGTGTAGGTGCGTGTATACACAGATTAACTCTTTCTGGCCCGCAGAACCTGCTGCGGTTCAATGATTTAAAGCAGCCACCAGAGTTCCGCCCCCGCCGCCCGATTCCCTCTCCATCCCCGGCTTTCATATCTACCTTTCCTAGTGGCGAGCTCTTGCAGGCTCCAGCGGTGTCCTGCATGCTCACATTTCTATTTTCTGATCTTATTTTTATTTCATTTTTTTTTGTATATTATGGGGGCAGCCATCTTGTCAGAGTTGTTTTTTACGGCATTTAGAAATATGCCTTACAGAAGGCCCCATGGACAAAAGTAACAATAGATAAAGGCTGTCCCCATTGGTATGAATGACAAAGGTCTGGGCATGCTTTGTTGCTTTTACAGAGGTCATGCGACAGGAAGGGGGATAGCTTAAAGGGGTACTCGGGTGCTTACACATCTTATCCCCTATCCAAAGGATATGGGATAAGATGCCTGATCGCGGGAGCCCCTCAGCTGGGGACGTCCCTGATCATGCACGCTGCACCCCGTTTGTAATCAGTGCCCGGAGCGTGTTCGCTCCGGGTCTGATTACGGTCAACCGCAGGGCCGGCAGTACCCCTTTAACTCTAAGCAGCAGCAATTGTGTGTACCTCTTATATATACTCTGGTGTGGTGTGATGTCCCAGCACCAAAGGCTGTCCTGTGGCTTCGTACTTCCTCAGGCAGACATGCAGGACAGGTGTTGGGCCGACTGAGGGACTGATTATGGTTTCTATTGAGTTTTCGCAGTTTACCAAAAGATAATATATTTTATTTGTTATTTATATGTGTTATTGTACCTAAAAAGGGGAGCAGTGCAACCCATGTGACCCTGCCTGTCAATGGGAACCCCTAAATTCATGTCCATATAGTTTAGTGGGGGAGGAGTTGCCCCAGTTAATCTCCAGGTGTTCCTGAGCACAAGGGTGGTAAAGGTGTGAGGTGTGTGTAAAAGCTCTTAGGCAGCGGTGCTCAACTGGCGGACCGCGGTCCAGATCCGGACTGCGGCCGCCAAGCACCCGGACCTTCGGGTCCGCTGTCCCGACATTCATATGTATCGGTATCCCAATACAAATGAATAGCTGTGCGCTGCCGGAGCAAGGGAACGCTTTGCTCCCTGCCCAGCCAGCTCTTTTCCTATGATGCAGGCACCATCTGCTCTGGACAGGCCTAACTAGAAGAGGCCAGAGCGGGACCTGGTACAGATAATCAGTGCTAGGACAGGTAAGTATGCGGGGCCGGGCCATCTCCAGTGGGGGTGAGGTGGGAGATGAATGCTGCAGGGGTCTTGGGGTGGGGAAGATGAATGCTGCAGGGATGGGGGTGGGTGAGATTAATGCTGCAGGGGTGGGGTGGGTTCGAGATGACTGCTGCAGGGGTCTTGGGATGGGGGAATGAAAGATACAGTGGTCTGGTCTTGGGGGGGGGGGGTAATGAATGATGCAGGGGTCTGGTCCTGGGGGGGTGATGAATGATGCAGGGGTCTGGTCTTGGGGGGGGGGATGAATGATGCAGGGCTCTTGTTTTTGGGGGTTGAGTGTAAAGATGAATGATGCAGGGGTCTTTGGGGGGGGGGGAGATTAATGATGCGGGTGGGGAGTGTTAAGGCAGAAGAGGACAGAGGGGTCTGAAAGGACAGAAAAATGTAAGGATAAATAATGCAGGGGTCTTGGGGGCAGAGGAGTCTGCAGGAGAACTTAGGGGCCCCTCCACATTGAGGATATTCCTCTGATGGATATCTGCTTGCAGCAGAGTCCAAATGATTTGCATACTGTGAAATCGCCACAGTGGAATTCCCCCAGCAGAATGGACGTACACCCAAAGAACAAACATGTTCGTTATTTACGTGACGTCCATTTAGCAGGTGGAATTCCACTAGACTGTCATCCATAGAGATGGCACGCATCTGTTTAGTCCTATCGCCAATGGCTTCGGTGGCACCTGCAGCAAGCGGACATTCTGTCAACTAAATGTCCACGGTGTAGAGAAGCTCTTAGGGGTCTGCAGGAGGAGGGGAGGGGTTAAGGGGGAGTACAGGGTTGGGATTCTGACAAACAGAGGAAACAGTGTCTGTCCGTATTATTTTTAGGGGTCATGATGTCTGACAGGGTTATAACGATTATTGTCTTTATACAGAGGATGAGGATCTACTAACAAAGTAACCAATGAAGTGAGGGCGTCGGACTCTGCAGAGAAGATGGAGCTGAAAGAAAACAAGGACCAGATGAAGAAGAAAAGTAAAGAGAACAGAGAAGACGTCTCCTGTGAGTCATTCTAGAATTGTGTATTCTCCTGACTGTCCTATCAGAGTTGGAGTCACTTGTAATTTCTGCAGTGATGATGGGTGACACTGTACCCCAATCTGTGGCTCTCAAACTGTTACAAAACTACAACTCCCATAATACCTGAAGCTTTGCAACATCTGGAGAGCCATTCAAACTGAGGTGATTTTAGAGTAAGCAGCCTATTTTATTTTAATGGGTGTCTGACTGCTGCGACCCCCACCGTAAAAAAAAATGGGCTGCATAGTCTAATATCCCTGGGTCTATTTTTGCTCCCAGTATAAACCAGGAAGTGTATTACATATTATTTCCCAACCTTTAACTCTACAGTTGCATCACAACTATAGCTCCCATAATGCTCTTCTGTCTGCATGATGGGAGTTGAAGTTTTGCAACAGCTGGAGAGTTCATATGGGGGCAGACAGTGGCATAGTTTTCAGTCATGGCCGTAAATGTTGGCACCCCTGAAATTTTTCTAGAAAATTAAGTATTTCTCACAGAAAAGGATTGCAGTAACACATGTTTTGCTATACACATGTTTATTCCCTTTGTGTGTATTGGAACTAAACCAAAAAAGGGAGGAAAAAAAGCAAATTGGACATAATGTAACACCAAACTCCAAAAATGGTCTGGACAAAATTATTGGCACCTTTAACTTAATATTTGGCTGCACACCCTTTGGAAAAAATAACTGAAATCAGTCGCTTCCTATAACCATCAATAAGCTTCTTACACCTCTCAGCCGGCATGTTGGACCACTTTTCCTTTGCAAACTGCTCCAGGTCTCACTTATTGGAAGGGCGCCTTTTCCCAACAGCAATCTCTCCACAGGTGTTCAAAGGGATTTAGATCTTGACTCTTTGCTGGCCACTTCAGAACTCTCCAGCGCTTTGTTGCCATCCATTTCTGGGTGCTTTTTGATGTATGTTTGGGGTCATTATCCTGCCAGAAGACCCAAGATCTCGGATGCAAACCCAGCTTTCTGACACTGGGCTGTACAGTGCGACCCAAAATCCGTTGGTAATCCTCAGATTTCATGATGCCGCCTTGCACACATTCAAGTCACCCAGTGCTAGAGGCAGCAAAATAACCCCAAAACAGAATTGACCCTCCAACATATTTCACTGTAAGTACTGTGTACTTTTCTTCGTATGCCTCATTCTGTTTTCGGTAAAAAGTAGAATGATGTGCTTTACATCTGTCCACAAGACGTTTTCCCAGAAGGATTTTTGCTTACTAAAGTTTGTTTTGGCAAAAAGTAGTCTTTCTTTTTTATGTCTCTGTGTCAGCAGTGGGGTCCTCCTGCCATAGCGTTTCATTTCATTTAAATGTCGAATGATAGTTCGCGCTGACACTGATGCTCCCTAAGCCTGCAGGACAGCTTGAATATCTTTGAAAAATGTTTGGGGCTACTTATCCATCATCCAGACTATCCTGCGTTGACACCTTTCATCAATTTTTCTCCTCCATCCATGCCCAGGGAGATTAGCTACGGCGCCATGGGTTGCAAACTTCTTGATAATGTTGCGCACTGTGGACAAAGGCAAATCTAGATCTCTGGAGATGGACTTGTAACCTCGAGATTGTTGATATTTTTCCACAATTTTGGTTCTCTCAGACAGTTCTCTTCTCCTCTTTCTGTTGTCCATGCTTAGTGTTGCACACACAGACACACAATGCAAAGACTAAGTGAAAGTCTCTCCTTTTTATCTGCTTTCAGGTGGGATATTTATATTGCCCACACCTGTTACTTGCCCCAGGTGAGTTTAACACCTTAAGGACAATGGAGGTACTCCTACGCCCCCGTTTCAGAGTCCTTAAGGACCGAGGACGTAGGAATACGTCCTGTCCATTCCCGGCCCCCCGCCGCTAGCCGGAGGGGAGCCGGTGCCTGATGCCTGCTGAAATCGTTCAACAGGCATCGCGGCATATCGCCCAGGTGGGTCATGATGACCCCCCCATGTCGGCGATGGCCGCAGATCGCTGAACAATTCAGCCCAGCGATCTGCAGCGGATTCCGGGTCAATCGGGTCTCCAGTGAACCGGAATTATTGGCTGATCGGGGCCGTCTGACGGCCCCGAACAGCCATAGCCAGCAGGGGTGAGGTGGCACTGGTGCCACCTCACGATCGCCCTGATTCGTCGGGCGGTTTACCGGCCGACCAATCAGGGCACCTGCTGCGGGTGTCACTCCTGCAACCCGCTCCGCCCCTCTTTGGGAGGACGTGAGCGGGTGCGGGAAGACGACCCCCGGAGCTGGGGACCCCAATCCCCGGCGTCAATGTTGGGATCGGGGCCCCGGGAGCGACGGCGGCGGCTAGGGACTGACCTGCAGCGGAGCAGCAGTAGGAGATGAGTGACAGCCTCCTGCTGTTGCTTAGCAACAGCTCCCAGCATGAAAAAAGGGCCTTATGGGCATGCTGGGACTTATAGTTTTGCAACAGCTGGAGGCACATTTTTTCTATGGAAAAGTGTACCTTCAGCTGTTGTATAACTACAACTCCCAGCTTGCACAATCAGCTAAAGTGCATGCTGGGAGTTGTAGTGGTGCATCTGCTGGTTGCATAACTACAACTCCCAGCATGCCTGTTGGCTGTCGGTGACTGCTGAGAGTTGTAGTTTTGCAACAGCTGAAGGCACACTGGTTGTGAAACACTGAGTTAACTGAGTTAGTGTGCCTCCAGCTGTTGCAAAACTACAACTCCCAGCATGCACTGATAGTCCGTACATGCTGGGAGTTGTAGTTTTGCAACAGCTGGATGTCCCCCCCAATGTGAACGTACAGGGTACACTCACATGGGCGGAGGTTTACAGTAAGTATTCGGCTGCAAGTTTGAGCTGCGGCAAATGTTTTGCCGCAGCACAAACTGCCAGCGAGAAACTACTGTGAACCCCCGCCCGTGCGACTGTACCCTAAAAACACTACATTACACTACACTAACACAAAATAAAATAAAAAGTTAAAGACACTACATATACACATACCCCTACACAGCCCCCCTCCCCAATAAAAATGAAAAACGTCTGGTACGCCACTGTTTCCAAAACGGAGCCTCCAGCTGTTGCAAAACAACTACTCCCAGTATTACCAGATAGCCACTGACTGTACAGGCATGCTGGGAGTTTTACAACAGCTGGTGGCACCCTGTTTGGGAATCACTGGCGTAGAATACCCCTATGTCCACCCCTATGCAAGTCCCTAATGTATGCCTCAAATGCACATGGCGCTCTCACTTTGGAGCCCTGTCGTATTTCAAGGCAACAGTTTAGGGTCACATATGGGGTATCGCTGTACTCGGGAGAAATTGTGTCACAAATTTTGGGGGGTATTTTCTGCTATTACCCTTTTTAAAAATGTAACTTTTTGGGAAACCTAGCATTTTAGGTATGCAAAAGTCATGAAACACCTGTAGGGTATTAAGGTTCACATTACCCCTTGTTACATTCCCCGAGGGGTCTAGTTTCCAAAATGGTATGCCATGTGTTTTTTTTTTTTTTTGCTGTTCTGGCACCATAGGGGCTTCCTAAATGCGGCATGCCCCCAGAGCAAAATTTGCTTTCAAAAAGCCAAATGAGACTCCTTCTCTTCTGAGACCTGTAGTGCGCCAGCAGAGCAATTTTCACCCGCATATGGGGTGTTTTCTGAATCGGGAGAAATTGGGCTTCAAATTTTGGGGGTATTTTCTGCTATCAACCTTTTTAAAAATGTAAAATGTTTGGGAAACCAAGCATTTTAGGTAAAAATTTTTTTTTTTTTTTACATATGCAAAAGTCGTGAATCACCTGTGGGGTATTAAGGTTCACTTTACCCCTTGTTATGTTCCCCGAGGGGTCTAGTTTCCAAAATGGTATGCCATGTGTTATTTTTTTTTGCTGTCCTGGCACCATAGGGGTTTCCTAAAGGTGACATGCCCCCCAAAAACCATTTGTCGCTCCTTCCCTTCTGAGCCCTCTACTGCGCCCGCCGAATAATTAACATAGACATATGAGATATGTCCTTACTCGAGAGAAATTGGGTTTCAAATACAAGTAAACATTTTCTTCTTTTTATCCCTTGCAAAAATTCTAAAATCTACAAGAACATGCAAGTGTAAAAAATGAAGATTTAGAATTTTCTCCTTCACTTTGCTGCTATTCCTGTGAAACACCTAAAGGGTTAAAACACTGACTGACTTTGGGGGGGGGGGGGGTAGTTTTTATAATGGGGTCATTTATGGGGTATTTCTAAGATGAAGACCCTTCAAACCCACTTCAAAACTGAACTGGCCACTGAAAAATAGTGAGTTTGAAAATTTTATGAAAAATGTAAAAATTGCTGCTGAACTTTGAAGCCCTCTGTTGTCTTCCAAAAGTAAAAACTCAAATTTTATGATGCAATCATAAAGTAGACATATTGTATATGTGAACCAAATTTTTTTTTATTTTGAATATCCATTTTCCTTACAAGCAGAGTGCTTCAAAGTTAGAAAAATGCAAAATTTTTCACCATGAAAGGATGCAAGTTACCACAAAAGTTTACCACTATGTTAAAGTAGAATATGTCACGAAAAAACAATATCAGAATCATAATGATAAGTAAAAGCATTCCAGAGTTATTCATGTTTAAAGTGACAGTGGTCAGATTTGCAAAAACGCTCTGGTCCTTAACCCCTTAAAGGGTAGCTCCCACCATCCTATTATTTTTTTTGTTCTGTCCCTGCCTATTGCACATCTATCCCTAACCCCCTCCCTGCTTTTAATTTTTATTTTTACTATATTAAAAATGCTTTTTGTCTGCCTGGCAGTGTGCTCACTACCAGGCAGACTTCCCCAGCAGGCACCACGTCACTGATGCCTGCTGGGGGGGACTTCCGCCCTTAGTTCATCTACACAGGGTGCCTCCAGCTGTTTCATCACTACAACTCCCAGCTTGCCCTGACATCTATTGGCTGTCAGGGCATGCTGGGAGTTGTAGTTTTGAAACAGCTGGAGGCACCCTGTGTAGATAAACTATTAGTTACATGCGGCGCTAGCCCGTCCCCTCTGTCTAACCCCCCCCTCCACCATACCCCGTTCCCTCCATCACAACACCCCCCCCCCCCCCCCCCCCCAATTACACTTACTGCAGAGTTCGGCAGCGGGCGTGCAGGGACAATGGCCGTGGCGACGGCGATGAGCGGGAGGAGTGGCCTCCCAGCCAGTGGCCAGGGAGCCAATGCGCTCGCTCCCTGCCTGTCTGATTGACAGGCAGGGAGTGAGCGCAGGCTGAATGAAAAAGGACCGATGCCCGGCCGCATAGGTCCTTTTTCAGGCGTGACGTCACGCCAGGCTGCAGCCGGCCACTAGGAGGGAGACCCCTAGTGGCCGCTTTTCAAATGAAAATTAAACAATTTTAATAAAAAACAAACAAACAATATAAGTATATTAGAGATATGTTTTAAAACATAAGTACTACAACATATCAAAAAATAAAGTTGGTGACCGTGCCCATTTAAGGACCACAGGTTTTTCTACGTTAATTTTTTCCTCCTCACCTTTTAAAAATCATAACCCTTTCAATTTTGCAACTAAAAATCCATATGAGGGCTTATTTTTTGCGCCACCAATTCTACTTTGCAATGAGATCAGTCATTTAACCCAAAAATCTACGGCAAAACGGGAAAAAAAATCATTGTGCAACAAAATTTAAGAAAAAAATGCCATTTTGTAACTTTTGGAGGCTTCCGTTTCTAGGCAGTACATTTTTCGGTAAAAATGACACCTTCTCTTTATTCTGTAGATCCATACGGTTAAAATGATACCCTACTTCTATAGGTTTGATTTTGTCGGACTTCTGGAAAAAATCATAACTACATGCAGGAAAATGTATACGTTTAAAATTGTAATTTTCTGACCCCTATAACTTTTTATTTTTCTGCATATGGGGCGGTATGAGGGCTCATTTCTTGCAACGTGATCTGAGGTTTTTATCGGTACCATTTTTGTATTGATCGGACTTTTTGATAGCTTTTTATACACTTTTTCATGATATAAAAAGTGACCAAAAATACGCCATATTGGACTTTGGAATTTTTTGCGCGTACGCCATTGACAGTGCAGTTTAAATAATGATATATTTTTATAGTTCGGACATTTACGCACGCGGCGATACCACATATGTTTATTTTTATTATGTTTATATATTATTTATATGGAATTTGGGAAAAGGGGGGTGATTTAAACTTTTAATAAGGAAGGGGTTAACGTGTGTGTGCTAAACTTTTTTTTTTTTACCTTTTTTTCTTTTACACTTTTAGTCCCCTTAGGGGACTTTTAGGAGGAATCATTTGATTCCTCATACAGATGAATGGGATTACATACAATCCCATTCATCTGTGTGCTCTGCGCTCGATTGATAAAGCCTGGTCCTGCCAGGCTGTATCATTCAGAGAGCCGTAGCAGACACAGGATGAGAGGTAAGCCCTCAGGCTACCTCAGTAGTGGATCACTCCCCCGCGATCGCGCTGCGGGGGAGCGATCCACCCCACTGGACCACCAGGGACTGGATACAGGCACCTTTAGACATCGCTGTCAGCTTTGACAGCGGCGATCTAAAGGGTTAATAGCCGGCCGCGGCGATCGCCACATGTCAGCTATTAACGCCGGTTCGCAGCTGCAAGAATCAGCTGGGGGCCGGCCGGTATGACGCGGGCTCGAGTCGGGAGCCCGCGTCATACCTCGGTAACGGCCATTGGCCGTGTATACACGTCCATGGTCGTTAAGGGGTTAAGGTATAAAATGGCCTGGTCCTTAACCCCTTAAGGACCCAGGACGTACTAGAACGTCCTGGCACCCTGGGCTTTAAGGACCCAGGACGTACTAGTACGTCCTGGTGTTTCTCCGGTCTCTGCCGCGCCCCGGGCAGAGATCGGAAGCGGATGCCTGCTGAAATGCTTCAGCAGGCATCCAGGGCAAACGCCGAGGGGGGCCATGTAGGCCCCCCATGTCGGCGATCGCCGCAAATCGCAAGGGAAATCGCCCTTGCGATCTGCGGCGATACCGGGCTGATCGGGTCTCTGGGACCCGACCGCCCGGTAATTTCGCATGATCCCGGCTGTCACAGACAGCCAGGACCATGCTAACTTATAGGAGCGAGGTGGCAAGCCTGCCACCTCCTCCTATACCCTGCGATCTGTCGGTTAGTTAACCGACCAATCGCAGGAGGGGGGGCGGTTACTTCCTCCCGTCCTGCCCCTTGAAGTCCGGAGAGGACGGGAGGAAGACCGGAGGACGCGGCGGGGGACGGGGGAGTGCTGGGGACCAGCCCCGGTACTTACCTCGTCCCTGAAGACCCGGATCCCGGCGATGAAGACGGCGGCGGCGACAGGTGAGTAGATCTTCAGCCGCGGTCGGGCCCTTTACAGCAATGCACGTCGCCGTAAAGCGACATGCATTGCTGTAATGGGACCCTGTAAACTACAACTCCCAGCATGCCCAGACAGCCCTTGGCGTCTGGGCATGCTGGGAGTTGCAGTTTTGCAACATCTGGAGGTCCACAGTTTGGAGACCACTGTGCCCTTCCAGATGTTGCAAAACTACACATCCTCAGCATGCCCTTACTGTCCAGGCATGCTGGGAGTTGTAGTTCTGTAACATCTGGCCCTTCAGATGTTGCAGAACTACAACTCCCAGCATGCCTGGACAGTTTTGGCATACTGGGAGTTGTAGTTTTGCAACATCTGGAGGGCTGCAGCTTGGACCCCACTACACAGTGGTCCCCAAACTGTTCTCCTCCAGCTCTTACGTAACCACTACTCCCAATATGCCCTTCGGCTGCCTGGGCATGCTGGGAGTTGTGGTTTTGCAACAACTGGAGGCACACTGGTTGGGAAACATTGTCTGTTTCCTAACTCAGTGTTTCCCAACCCGTGTGCCTCCAGCTGTTGCAAAACTATAACTGCCAGCATGCACTGATAGACTGTGCATGCTGGGAGTTGTAGTTTTGCACCAGCTGGAGGTCCCCCCCTTGTGAATGTACAGGGTACATTCACATGGGCAGGGGGCTTACAGTGAGTATCAGGCTGCAAGTTTGCGATGCAGCAAATTTTGCGCGGCAGCTCAAACTCGTAGCGGGAAACTCGCTGTAATCCCCCGCCCGTGTGACTGTACCCTAAAAACACTACACTACGCTAACACAAAATAAAATAAAAAGTAAAAAACACTACATAAACACATACCCCTACACAGCCCCCCTCCCCTCCCCAATAAAAATGAAAATGTCTGGTACGCCACTGTTTCCAAAATGGAGCCTCCAGCTGTTGCAAAACAACAACTCCCAGTATTGCCGGACAGCCGTTTACTGTCCAGGCATGCTGGGAGTTTTGCAACAGCTGGAGGCACCCTGTTTGGGAATCACTGGCGTAGAATACCCCTATGTCCACCCCAATGCAAATCCCTAATTCAGGCCTCAAATGCACATGGCGCTCTCACTTCGGAGCCCTGTCGTATTTCAAGGCAACAGTTTAGGGTCACATATGGGGTATCTCCGTACTCGGCAGAAATTGCCTAACAAATTTTGGGGGCTTTTTCTCCTTTCACCCCTTATGAAAAGGGGAAGTTGGGGTCTACACCAGCATGTTGGTGTAAAAAAAAAAAAATTTTTACACTAACATGCTGGTGTTGCCCCATACTTTTCATTTTGACAAGAGGTAAAGGGGAAAAAAGCCCCCCAAAATTTGTAATGCAATTTCTCCCGACTACAGAGATACCCCATATGTGGGCGTAAAGTGCTCTGGGGGCGCACAACAAGGCCCAGAAGGGAGAGTGCGCCATGTACATTTGAGGTGATTTGCACAGGGGTGGCTGATTGTTACAGCGGTTTTGACAAATGCAAAAAAGAAAAAAAAACACATATGACCCATTTCGGAAACTACACCCCTCACGGAATGTAATGAGGGGTGCAGTGAGAATTTACACCCCACAGGTGTCTGACGGATCTTTGGAACAATGGGCTGTGCAAATAAAATATTTTGTACAGCCCACTGTTCCAAAGATCTGACAGACACCAGTGGGGGGTAAATGCTCACTGTACCCCTTGTTACGTTCCTCAAGGGGTCTAGTTTCCAAAATGGTATGGCATGTGGGTATTTTTTTGCTGTCCTGGCACCATAGGGGCTTCCTAAATGCAACATGCCCCCGAGCAAAATTTGCTCTCAAAAAGCCAAATATGACTCCTTCTCTTCTGAGCATTGTAGTTCGCCCGTAGTGCACTTCATGCCAACTTATGGGGTACCTCCATACTCAGAAGAGATGGGGTTACACATTTTGGGGGGTATTTTCTGCTATTAACCCTTGCAAAAATGTGAAATTTGGGGGGAAACACACATTTTAGTGAAATTTTTTTATTTTTTTTTTACATATGCAAAAGTCGTGAAACACCTGTGGGGTATTAAGGCTCACTTAATTCCTTGTTACGTTCCTCATGGGGTCTAGTTTCCAAAATGGTATGCCATGTGTTTTTTTTTTGCTGTTCTGGCACCATAGGGGCTTCCTAAATGCAACATGCCCCCCAAAAACCATTTCTGAAAAACGTACTCTCCAAAATCCCCTTGTCGCTCCTTCGCTTCTGAGCCCTCTACTGCGCCCGCCGAACACTTTACATAGACATATGAGGTATCTGCTTACTCGAGAGAAATTGGGCTACAAATATAAGTATACATTTTCTCCTTTTACCCCTTGTAAAAATTCTAAAATTGGTTCTACAAGAAAATGCAAAAAAGTGTAAAAAATGAAGATTGTGAATTTTATCCTTCACTTTGCTGCTATTCCTGTGAAACACCTAAAGGGTTAAAACGCTGACTGAATGTCATTTTGAATACTTTGGGGGGTGCGGTTTTTATAATGGGGTCATTTGTGGGGTATTTCTAATATGAAGACCCTTCAAATCCACTTCAAACCTGAACTGGTCCCTGAAAAATAGTGAGTTTGAAAATTTTGTGAAAAATTGGAAAATTGCTGCTGAACTTTGAAGCCCTCTGGTGTCTTCCAAAAGTAAAAACACGTCAATTTTATGATGCAAACATAAAGTAGACATATTGTATATGTGAATAAAATAAAATAAATATTTGGAATATCCATTTTCCTTACAAGCAGAGAGCTTCAAAGTTAGAAAAATGCTAAATTTTCAAATTTTTCATCAAATTTTGGGATTTTTCACCAAGAAAGGATGCAAGTTACCACAAAATTTTACCACTATGTTAAAGTAGAATATGTCACGAAAAAACAATCTCGGAATCAGATTGATAAGTAAAAGCATTCCAGAGTTATTAATGTTTAAAGTGACAGTGGTCAGATGTTCAAAAAATGGCCGGGTCCTAAGGTGTAAAATGGCTGGGTCCTTAAGGGGTTAAGGGGTTAAAGGAGCATCACATGCTTGAAACAATCTAATTTTTCCACAATTTTGAAATGGTGCCATTAATTTTGTCCAGACCATTTTTGGAGTTTGCTGTGACATTATGTCCAATTTGCTTTTTTTCCTCCCTTTTTTGGTTTAGTTCCAATACACACAAAGGGAATAAACATGTGTATAGCAAAACATGTGTTACTGCAACTCTTTTCTGTGAGAAATACTTAACTTTCTAGAAACATTTCAGGGGTGCCAACATTTACGGCCATGACTGTATATTTGGGGGGGGGGGGGGGAGGCATCATGGCACAGTTCATATGGGGGGCAGGCTTAAATGGCAGTATTATGCTAAAACAGGGTGTATGGAGGTATTATATCAGGGGCATGGTGTTTGACAGCATTATATTTAGGTACACAGAATGTAGTAGTATTATATTCAGTGTGTCAGTATTATACCAGGGGCAGAGTGTGTGGCAGTTGGAGAACGATTATGACTTAATAATGTTTTACAACAGGCAGCACCTATTTCTGGCATGGCACTGCAGCCGCTAGGTGTGAACCAGGTCTTAGCATTTAGCACGGACCTTCAACGGTTTGCAGACCTGGATAAGCGGACCCCTACTAAAAGTAGTTGAGTACCCCTGCTCTAAGGGAAGGCCCAGATCAAATCTATTTTATCCGGTCATTCTGCAAGGATCACCCCCACGGTGGAAGTTCATGGCAGAGAAGGCTACAGGACCTTAACAGAACCCTATCTACCAGGATCAATCTTCAATCCTCTCAAGTCAGTATCAATTTATTGGGTGAAAGCACCACAAGTCCAAGTAAGGCAACAGGGCTCCCAAGGGGTTACACTGCATCCGTAACCTGATGTCGGTGCGTTCCTTTTTCTGGCCCAGGAGAAGCTGTCTCCAACCTTGGACCATGTATAGGCTAACGGTGCCCTAGTGTCACGAAGTGATAAGGTATTTCCCTACAACCCCTGTGGTACCACACTGGTGAAAGGATGTGGAATTCCTATTGCCAGACGCCCGGGACATGCAGTTCCGGGCAGGTGAATTTTTCCTTAGCCCGGCCTCAGGCAAGCAGGGCCGGACTTGACAAGCGCGGCGGCGCTCAGCAGTCTGTATGGAACGGACTCCCGACTCCTGCCCACTCCGTACTATGCAGCCCCCAGGTGTTCTCAGTAGCCGGGGGCCGCTGAGAGGTGGAAATTTGCGACCCGTGCAGAATTGCGACAGCTCCTCCCCAAATTTCCATCTCACACCGACGCTAATAGCCAGAATGCTATTAACCCTTTAGATCGCCGCTGTCAAAGCTGACAGCGGTGTCTAAAGGGACATGTGAATGCTCCCTGGTGGGCTAGTGAGGTGGATCGCCCTCCCGCAGCGCGATCGCAAGGGGGCGATCCACTATAGAGGTAGCCGGA
The DNA here is from genome assembly GCF_029499605.1 of Hyla sarda. Classification (NCBI taxonomy): domain Eukaryota; kingdom Metazoa; phylum Chordata; class Amphibia; order Anura; family Hylidae; genus Hyla; species Hyla sarda. Next base: position 384,662,308 of record NC_079190.1, on the reverse strand, counting down.
GGGCTTACCGCTGCTTCCCTGCTGCCCCGTGGCTCTGTCATTGATAGAGACTGGCTGGACTAAGCTCTATCAATGGATCACAGAGCACACAGATCAATGGAGTTCAATAGAACTCTATTGATCTGCATGAGGAATCTAAGGATTCTTCCTAAAAGTCTAAAGTAAAAAAAAAAAAAAGTTTTAATAAAAGTTTAAGACACACATTAACCCCTTCCATGTTAAAAGTTCAAATCACCCCCTTTTCCTATATAAAAACATGTAAACATAATAACATATTTAGTATCGCAGCGTAATTGTACGAACTATTAAAATATAACGTTCTGTATCCCATACGGTAAATGACGAAAATCTAAAAAATATAAAAACCACAAATAAATACCAAACCACAGAATTGAAATTTTTATAATAACCCAGAAAAGAAAAGTTAAAAAGCGATTAAAAAGTCAGATCAATACCAAAATGGTACCGATACAAAAACCAGATTATGGAGCAAAAAAATTTCCCTCATACAGCCTGGTATGCGGGGGAAAAAATATATAAATAAAAAAGCTACATGGGTCAAAAAATGGCTATTCTCTAAACCCTTAAGGACCAAGCTCATTTTGACCTTAAAGAAGCACTGTCTTTCGGAAAAACGTTTTATATTTTGTAGTATTACTGATAAGATTACTTTTTTAAATATACATTTAAAAAAAAATGTCAATTTAAACAAAAAAAAAATCAAAACTGAAGACAGCCACCACTAGGGGTCATCTGTCTTTATGCAGACAGACTACTCTGTATTTTGCAGCATACTGGATACCGTCCGTAAAGCATGTTGATATCCAGTAAAGGATATCACCATTGCACCACTACAGCCTTCAGACGTTCCTAAACTACAACTACCATGATGTGAGTTGTAGTTTTACAACAGCTGGGGGTACAATCTTTGTAAAACTCTGTTTTAGAATTGTGTATTTTCCAGCTCTTGCAAAACTACAGACAGGGAATGTATGGGAATGCTGGTAGTTGTAGTTTTACAACAGCTAAAGGCAACACTGCTAACACAGTGCTTTACAAACACTGCAGCTCCAGCTGTTGCAATGCAAAACTACAACTCCCAGCATGCTTGAAAAGCCAAAGCTTTCTGACTCCTGAAAGACAAAGAAGCAGATAAGACATTCAGGAGTCTATGAAAGCTAAATGACACACATAGTGACAGCTATGTTGATTAGCATCCAGCTATACAAGGAACAGATAGAAAATGTATGCATAAAAACTACTGTGCAGTGATTTGCAGACTGCGAGGCTGCTCCCAGACTCAGAGCTGATGAGTCACCACAGTGAGGGCGAGAGATTGACACGCCCCCACAGAAGGAAAGAACAAAAAGCAAGTGAGCTACATATAAAGGCTATTTGTAAGGGATATATAGGTCCTAGGCACATAAAAATGACATGTACGTGATCAGGAATAGGTACTGAGTAACGTTTTTTTTTTTTGCACTATGACAGGTACGCTTTAAGGACCAGAGCATTTTTTGCAAATCTGACCACTGACCACTGTCACTTTAAGACTACTTTACATCCACATATGAGGTATTTATATACTCTGGTGTTATACATTTTGGGGGGCTTTTATTTTTTTATTACCCCTTGTGAAAATGAAAACTTTGGGTAACCAGCATTTCACGTCCAACTTTAACAAAAATTTGTCAACACACCTGTGGGGCTCACTATACCCATTGTTACGTTCCGTGAGGGGTGTCGCTTCCAAAATAGAGTCACATGTGGGTGTTTTTTTTTTTTTGCGTTTATGCTCAAATGTACATGGTGCACTCTCACTCCTGAGCTCTGTTGTGCGCCTGCAGAGCACTTTGCGTCCACATATGGGGTATTTCCCTACTCGGGAGATATTTTGGGAGTCTTTTTTTCCTTTTTATTCTTATGAAAATTAAAAGTATGGAGCAACACTAGCATGTTAGTGTAAAAAATAAAATAAAAAAATTACATTCATATGCTGGTGTAGACCCCAACTTTACCTTTTCAAAAGAGTTAAAAGCCCTCAAAATTTGCAGCGCAATTTCTCCAAAGTACGGAAATACCCCATATGTGGCCCAAAACAGTTGCCTTGAAATACGACAGAGCTCCGAACTGAGAGCGCGCCATGCGCATTTGAGGCCTAAATTAGGAATTTTCATAGGGGTGGACCCGGATACAAGAATGGCACTCGCCTTCACCAAAAATAGCCTACGGCAGTGTTTCCCAACCCGTGTGCCTCCAGCTGTTGCAGAAGTCCCAGCATGCCTGGACAGGCAAGCCTCCAGCTGTTGCAAAACTACAACTCCCAGCATGCACTGACCGACCGTACATGCTGGGAGTTGTAGTTATGCAACAGCTGGAGGCACACGGGTTGGGAAAAACACAGTGTTTTCCAACCAGTGTGCCTCAGTTGTTGCAAAACTACAACTCCCAGCATGCTCGGACAGCCGAAGAACAGTTTGGAGACCACTGTGTAGTGGTCTCCAAACTGTGGCCCACCAGATGTTTCAAAACTTCAACTCCAAGCATGCCCAGACTGTCCAGGCATGCTGGGAGTTCTAGTTCGGTAACATCTGAAGGGCCAGATGTTGCAGAACTACAACGCTCAGCATGCCTTACTGTCTAGGCATGCTTTGAATTGAAGTATTGCAACATCTGGAGGGCTACAGTTTGGACAGCACTGTATAGTGGTTGCCAAACTGTGCCCCTCCAGATGTTGCAAAACTACAACTCCCAGCATGCCCAGACAGCCAAAGGCTTCTGGGTATGCTGGGAGTTGTAGTTTTTAAACTCCTAGAAGGCAACAGTGAAGATCACTTACCAGCGATCTTCACTGCTGCCGCTGACTCCGCCGGTAACCCACAGCCTGCCGCCGGTCCTCCCCGCAGCCTACCGCCAATCCCCCTGCCACAATGGCCTCCGCAGCAGTCGCCACCATCTTCCCCATGCTCTGCCCAGACTTACAGGGGTGGGCAGAGCAGGGGAACTCAATTTTAACCCCCCGCCCCTGCCCTGCGATTTTGCCGGTCAGTCCAGCACTCCTATCCTTCAGGGTGATCGTTGTCAGCACCGATCACCCCTATTTTCCAGGAGATGGGGTCACCAGAGACCCGATAAGCCCGTAAAGACGTGATTCGACGGTCAGAATTGACCGGCGAATCACGGCAATCACCGACAAGGGGGTCTCAGGTGGGCGGCTGTGAACGGAAACGCCAAGGGCGTACAGGTATGCCCTTTGTTCTTAAATAGCAGGGAGCAAGGACCTACCTGTACTCCCTTGGTGCCCAATAAGTTAAACAGGTTGATTATCACATCGCCATCTGTCACAAATATTAACACCTTGTGTTCCATTCTCATATTATAAAGAGTCCGGGGCTCTCTTCAGTAAAACATTCCCCAACTCCTCCCCTCTACTCAGCTCTAGCATCCATCCAGATGACCACTACAGCAGTCCTTCAACACCATAACCTCTTAAGGACCAAGCCAATTTTGGCCTTTTGTTTTTGTACTTTCGTTTCTTCCTCCTCCACTTCTAAAAATAATAATGCTTTCAATTTTGCACCTACAGACTCATTTGAGGGCTTGTTTTGTGTGTCACCAATTGTACTTTGTAATGACATCAAATCATTTTATAACAATATACGGCAAAAAAAAAAAAAAAAGATTTTTGTACTTGCCGTAAAATCTCTTTCTCTCAAAGGATCCATTGGGGGACACAGAGCATGGATATATGCTGATGTCACTAGGAGGCTTGACACTATGGCAACAAGAAAAAAGTTGGCCCCTACCAGCAGAATATACCCGCCTACATGCACCTGAGCTAATCAGTTTTAGTCCCAGAGCAGTAGGAAAGGACAGACAGGTCAGAAAAGAACCATGAACAGTCCGAGGAAACCACAGAATAAAAATTAACTGAACACACCCTCGGACAGATAACTGAACCAGGAACACCAGAGAAAATAAAGGCCGGGTGCTGTGTCCCCCCAATTTACGGAATGTACAAAAATCTCCCTTATTCTATCAGCTCAATTGGGGGACACAGACCTTGGGACGTACCAAAGCAGTCCCTAGGGTGGGCAAAGTAAAAATTAGTCAGGCGGAAGGCTGGACCACAGCCGCCTGCAACACTTTGCGTCCCAGACTAGCATCAGCGGATGCTGATAGAACTTTGTGAAGGTGGCAAAGATGACCAGGTGGCTGCCTTACAAACCTGTGAGGCCAAAGCTTTGTTGAGGAGAGCCCAGGATGCTCCGTCAGAACGAGTGGAATAAGCCAAAACCCTGAAGGGTGGAGTCTTCCCCTTGCAGTGGTAGGCTTCTGAAAGAGCAGATCGGATCCACCGAGAAATGGTGGCCTTAGAAGCAGGCCTTAGAAGCTTCCGTAAGAACAAAAAAAAAGGAGTCACTGCCGAAAGGAAGAAGCGACTGAGAGATAGGTCCGAACAGCCCTCACCACATCCAGTTTGTGGAGCAAACATTCCTTGGGATGTGATGGAGACTGACAAAAGGACGGAAGGACAATGTCCTCATTAAGATGCAAGGCAGAAAAAAACCTTTGTTAAGAAGGACGGAACCAGACGGAAAACAACTTTGTCCTGGTGTCCAATCGGGAAGGAGAACGGCAGGAGAGAGCTGCCAGCTCTGAAACTCTCCTAATAGAGGTAATCGCAATCAGGAATGCCACCTTCCAAGAGAGAAAGCAAAGAGGAATGTCCCCGAGAGATTCGGAGGGTGCACCCTGCAGGGCACCAAGAACTAAGTTTAGGTCCCAAGGTGGTGTAGGGGACCTGTTAGGAGGGGCCGCATGGGTCACTCCCTGACGAAAAGTCCGGATATGGGGATCAGACGCTAGAGGACGTTGAAAAAGAATGGAAAGGGCCAAAACCTGACCCTTAAGGAAACTGAGAGCCAACTGTTGTTCTAGCCCCAACTGTAAAAAGAAAAGAAGTCAAGGGAGGGAGAATGTAACAGGAGAAAAGGAGTGAGATTCACACCAACGAAAATAAGATCGCTTGCGCGCCCTGAGCATAGTGTGAATCACCTGGAGAGAGAAACCCCGAGCCCTCAAAACCGCGGTCTCAACCGTCACGCAGTCAAATGCAGAGACAGCAAATTGGTGTGGCAAAGTGGACCTTGAGAGAGAAGGTCTGGACGAAGAGGATGGCGTAGCGGAACGTCGTCCAGAAGTCGGACCACGTCGGCATACCACACCCTCCTGGGCCAGTCCGGAGCCACGAGAATGGCGGGAACGCCCTCTGCTTTGAGTTTTCTCAGGACCCTGGGAAGGAGGGGAAAAAACATAAAGGTAGGGCAAAGATGACCAAGGAATCACCAGGGCATCCGTGGCCAGAGCCAAGGGATTCCGGAACTTCGCCACAAAGAGAGGGACCTTCTGGTTGTGGCATGACGTGAATAGGTCCACGTCCAGAATGCCCCAGAGGTTGCAGTTCTCTGCAAACACCTCTGGATGAAGAGACCACTCTCCTTGGTCGGCGGAGGATCGGCTGAGAAAGTCCACTTCCCAATTGCTTACTCCTGGAATATGTATCGCTGAGATGGCTGGTACACTTAGTTCCGCCCAGAGAAGAATCCTGAGCTGCGAGTGCCGCCCTGACGATTGATATACGCCACAGAAGTTGAGTTGTCCGACTGGACACGAACAGGTCGGCCCCGAAGAAAGATCTCCCAATGGCACAGACAAAGGTAGATTGCCCTAATTTCTAATATGTTGATGGGAAGGAGGGCTTCTCGGGGGGACCAAAGGCCTTGGACTGTCCGGTCCCTGAAGACAACTCCCCAACCCGAAAGATTGGCATCCATCGTGACAACTTGCCAACAGAGGGGTAGAAAGGAGCGCCCCTGTAAAATCAGAGGGGAGTGAAGCCACCACAGAAGGGACTGGCGAGACCTCAGAGGCAGAATGATTTTGCGATCGAGGGATAATGGAGATTTGTCCCACTGGGATAGAAGAGCAAGTTGGAGAGGACGGTAATGGAACTGGGCAAATGGAACAGCCTCCATGGCCGCCACCATCTGGCCCAGAACCTTCATACAGAAGCAAATGGACACTGAAGCAGGGTTCAGAAGCATCTCAACTCCTGACAAGAGGACCAGACGTTTGTCCGGCAGAAGCCGAATCCGGGCATACGCGGTGTCGAACTGGAGTCCCAGAAAAATTAGGGACTGAGTGGGAGTTAGGTTGGACTTTTCTTGATTGACCATCCAACCGAAGAGAGACAAGGTTTGAAGAGTGAGACAGAGGCTCTCCCAATTCTGGGTTCTAGTTGGGGCCTTGATCAGGAGGACGTCCAGGTACGGAAGAGGGTGACCGTAAGAGGGCAACCACAGGTGCCAGGACCTTGGTGAAGACCCTCGGAGCAGTGGCCAGACCGAATGGAAGGGCCACAAATTGAAAATGGCCTTCCGGAACTGCAAAGCAGAGATACCGCTGATGTCCCGGAAAAATTGGAATGTAGAGGTAGGGGTCCCGAATGTCTACTGAGGAAAGAAACTCTCCTTGCTCCATGGACGCCACGACTGAACAGAGAGAGACTCCATGCGGAAATGGCGGAGAAGATATTGGTTGAGGAGCTTCAGATCTAGGATCGGGCACACGGAACCCTGTGGGGACCACAAAGAGGTTGGAATAAAAACCCAAAAAACATTCTTCAGGAGGAATCGGGACATTAAGTCCCCGAATGAGGAGGGACTAGAGTGCACCCCAAAAGGCCTTGGACAGAGAGGGGGACTGGGAAGCCCTGGAATGAAAAAAGCGGTCCCTTGGAAGGGAGGCAAATTCGATCCGGTATCCGTTGGACACCACGTCCCTGACCCATGAGTCCTACACGTGTGTGGACCCACTGTCCCGGAAGAGAAGTAGATGACCTCCCAGCCGAGAAAAATCAGCGGGTGCGGGGGTCTCTTCAGGCAGAGGAAGGCTTGCGGTTGCCCGTTTTTGCCGAGAAACGACTGGAACAGTTATTCGATTTCCAGGAGGGACGGATTTGGAAGGAGGGCGCCTTCTTGTCCTGCTAGGGCACCGGTCTGGATGTCCCACTGGAACCAAACGCCTGAAAGGAACGAAAGGAGGTAGACTTTCGGCAAGAGGTAGTGCTGCGAACCTTATTTTGGGGTAACAAGGAACTTTTACCACCAGCCGCCTCTGAGATAATCTCATCTAGGCGCTTACCAAACAGATGAGAACCAGTAAAAGGAAGCTCCGTCAGAGATTTTTAAGAAGCGGCATCCGCTTGGCGAAAGAGGGTTGACAGTACATCCATGATTTCTGTGCCCCCTCAATCGCAAATGGGGAAAACAGTGAACGCTGTGTTTCTCAGTACCCACATAAAAACAGGAAAAGTAAAGGGAAATAAAAATCTAAACGTCCCTAATCTTGAAAAATGTTAAATGTTTGACCTGGTCTGGGGAGCCCCAGACCAGCGTCTGCCTCCTATAGAAACTAAGCTAAAACTGATTAGCTCAGGTGCCTGTAGGCGGGTATATCCTGCAGGGAGGGGCCGACTTTTTTCTTGTTGCCATAGTGTCAAGCCTCCTAGTGACAGCAGCATATACCCATGGTCTGTGTCCCCCAATGGAGCCGATAGAGAAAAAATATTTGTGAAATTGAAGAAAACAACAATGCCATTGTGTAAATTTTGGGTGCTTCCATTTCTACCCAGTGCACTTTTGGTAAAAATGACCTTATCTTTATTCTGTAGGTCCATATGGTTACAAGTAGAGATGAGCGAACTTACAGTAAATTCGATTCGTCACGAACTTCTCGGCTCGGCAGTTGATGACTTTTCCAGCATAAATGAGTTCAGCTTTCAGGCGCTCCCGTGGGCTCGAAAAGGTGGATACAGTCCTAGGATACTCTTTCCTAGGAATGTATCCACCTTTTCCAGCCCACGGGAGCACCTGAAGGCTGAACTAATTTACACAGGAAAAGACATCAACTGCCGATCCGAGAAGTTCGTGACGAATCGAATTTACTGTAAGTTCGCTCATCTCTAGTTACAAGGATACCCAATTTATGTAGGATTTATTTTAGGATACTACTGAAAAAAATTTAAAACTACATGCACCAAAATTTGTATGTTTAAAATTGTCATCTTCTGACCCATATAACTTTTTTAAAATAATTTTCACATATGGGGCTATATAATAGGGCTGGGCGGTATGACCAAATATGTGTATCACGGTATTTTTTTTAACTTACGGCCGTTCCACGGTATATAACGGTATTTCCCGCCCCCCCCCCCCCCAATCATGTGTCCCGCGCACGGTGTTCGGCGACCCCCCCCCAAATCATGTGACCCGCCAGTGCTGTTCTGCCCCCCCCCCCCCCCCCAATTGATGATCAGCCCAGCGAGATACTACTCACAGATGTGACCTTCAAGCACTGCCCTCCTCTTTGTTGGGGGCTGCTGGGACTCACTGTACGCCAGTGGTCTCCAACCTGCGGACCTCCAGCTGTTGCAAAACTACAACTCCCAGCATGTCCGGACATGCTGGGAGTTTTAGTTTTGCAACAGCTGGAGGTCCGCAGGTTGGAGACCTCTGCTGTACGCTGTATCCCTATGCCCGGGCTGCAAAAGATACAGAAAATAAACGTTAAACTCACCTATGTCGGCCACACGCTGGGGACTGGAACGCCGGACAGCCATAAGCCCCCCTCCCCCCCCCGGCCAGTGATAGGCTGAGCCCACTGTCATGTAAGAAGCCGGCCAGAGCTGGGAGTTGTAGTTTTGCAGCATCTGGAGGTCTGCAGGTTGGAGACCACTGGTGTACAGTAGAGAGAACAGCGCTGGCGGGTCACATAGGATTAGTTCCCCGATGTGGGGACAGCGCTGCGCTGGACTGACAATACATTACCGAAGGGCCCAACCGGTATTGCGGTATGGGGGAAAATTCATATTGTGCAGCCCAAAAAATTCGGTATTCGGTATGAACCGGTATACCACCCAGCCCTACTATATAGGGCTAATTTTTTGCGCCGTGATCTGTAGTATTTATCGGTACCTTTTTATTTTGAGACTTTTTAACCCCTTGGGGACGAAGCCCATTTTGACCCTAAGGACGAGAGCATTTTTTGCTGATCTGACCTCTGTCCATTTATGCATTAATAACTCTGGGATGCTTTTACTTATGAATTCGATTCCGAGAAGGGTTTTTCGTGACATATTCTACTTTTTGTTAGTGGTAAACTTGCATCGATACTTGCATAATTTCTTTGTGAAAAATAAAAAAAAATTCATGAAAATTTTAAAATTAGCACCATTTTTTTTATTTTTACAAAGGGAAAAAGAAAATGGCCCCCAAAATTTGTAACCCAATTTCCCTCGGCAATACCTCATATGTGGATGTAAAGTGCTCTGCGGGCGCACAACATGGCTCAAGAGGGAAGGAGCAACTTTGGGATTTTGGAGAGAGAATTTTGCTGTAATGGTTTTTGGGGGCATGTGGCACACTATTTGAGAAACTACACCCCTCAATGAACGTAACAAGGGATATATTGAGCTTTAACACCTCACAGGTGTTTGATTACTTTTCATTATAGTTTGATGTGAAAATTAAATATTTTACTTTTAACACTAAAATGCTGGTGTTACCCCTTGTGAAAATGAAAAAATATGGGGTAATCAGAAAAATACCCCCAAAGTTTGTAGCCCAATTTCTCCCGAATAAGGAAATACTCCATATGTGGATTTAAATTACTATGCGGGCGCACTACTGGTCTCAGAAAGAAGGAGCGCTATTGGGCTTTTGGAGAGATAATTTGGCTGGAATTGTAGTTAGGGGCCATGTGCATTTACAAAGCCCCCATGGTGGCAGAACAGCGGATCCCCCTCAACTGTCCCATCCTTTTGGAAACTTCACCCCTCAAACAACGTAACAAGGGGTACAGTGAGTGTTTGCAACTCACAGGTTTTTTTGAACAGTGTACTGTAAAAATGAAAAATTTGATTAACACTGAATTGCTGTTGCTAGACCAAATTTTTTATTTTTAACAGAAATTATAGGAGAAAAAGCCCCCCAAAATTGAACATGCTGCATTATCAGCGTAATGCAGGCATTTCTGTATGGCCTCAAAACGTTCCTGTGGCATGGCCATACAGTAGAGTGGGGTCTGGAAGAGGACGTCCCCACTCCAGTATTGCCTGACACTAGGTTTTTAGTCTAGGCCCATATGCATTGACGGCGTGCCATCCATTGGGCCTAGCCAAAATGGAGCCCAGGTGCATGGCGAATAACTGTTGGGCGTAGAGGTTCGTCTGCTCCACCATCAGATTGAAAAAAAAAGTCAATTTCAGTAAAGCCAGCAATGTCAATCTTGATTCCTGGGTTACCAACAAACCCAGGATTCATGGCTCATAGTTCTCTGGGGCACTCCAGACAAGTTCACCTGTAAAGGGTACCAGTGGACTCGCTTGGTGAGCCGGCATACTAGTACAGGTGTCAGGGTCGCTTGTACTAGTGTGGTACACAGGGTCAGTTATATGGGGGGGGGGGGGGGGGGGGGTAGGTGGCCTGGGGGCCACTACAAGTGATAGGACAGTCGTACAGACCGTCCAATCACAGGGATGTGGGAGGTGGTATCAATGCCACCTCCTATCTACGTGTGGAGAGGGATGGGTGGCGTGTATTACCGGAGACCTGAATGACCCGCAATAACCGCAAATCGCCGGTCTGAATTGACTGGCAATTTGCGGCGATTGGAAATACGGAGGGTGTTCAGCTACCCCCCTTTGTCCTTAACCCCTTAAGGCCCGGGTTTTTTTTTCGTTTTTGCATTTTCGTTTGTTGCTCCTTGCCTTAAAAAAAATCATAACTCTTTCAATTTTGCACCTAAAAATCCATATGATGGCTTATTTTTTGCGCCACCAATTCTACTTTGTAATGACGTCAGTCATTGTGCCCAAAAATCTACGGTGAAACTGAAAAAAAAATCATTGTGAGACAAAATTGAAAAAAAAAACGCCATTTTGTAAATTTTGGGGGCTTCCGTTTCTACGTAGTACATTTTTCGGTAAAAATGACACCTTATCTTTATTCTGTAGGTCCATACGATTAAAATGATACCCTACTTATACAGGTTTGAATTTGTCGCACTTCTGGAAAAAATCATAACTTCATGCAGAAAAATGTATACGTTTAAAATTGTCATCTTCTGACCCCTATAACTTTTTTATTTTTCCGTGTATGGGGCGGTATGAGGCTCATTTTTTGCGCCGTGATCTGAAGTTTTTAACGGTATCATTTTTGCATTGATAGGACTTATTGATCGCTTTTTATTCATTTTTTCATGATATAAAAAGTTACCAAAAATGCACTATTTTGTACTTTGGAATTTTTTTGCGCGCACGCCATTGACCGTGCGGTTTAATTAACGATATATTTTTATAATTCAGACATTTCCGCACGCGGCGATACCATATATGTTTATTTTTATTTACACTGTTTTTTTATGGGAAAAGGGGGGTGATTCAAACTTTTAATAGGGAAGGGGTTAAATGATGTTTATTCACTTTTTTTTTTGCAGTGTTATAGGTCCCATAGGGACCTATAACACTGCACACACTGATCATCATTGATCACTGGTTTCTCATAGGAAACCAGTGATCGATGATTCTGCTGCATGACTGCTCATGCCTGGATCTCAGGCACTGAGCAGTCATTCGGCGATCGGACAGCGAGGAGGCAGGTAGGAGGCAGGTAGGGGCCCTCCCGCTGTCCTGTCAGCTGTTCGGGATGCCGCGATTTCACCGCGGCTATCCCGAACAGCCCACTGAGCTAGCCGGCATGCTTTCGGTTTCACTTTAGACGCGGCGTTCAACTTTGAACGCCGCGTCTAAAGGGTTAATAGCGCGCGGCACAGCGATCAATGCCGCGCGCTATTAGCCACGGGTCCCGGCCGTTGTTAGAGGCCGCCCCGCGTTATAGATCGGGAGTGGACACATGACGTTCCAGTACGTCATGTGTCCTTAAGGGGTTAAGTACCGTATGCCCTATACTGTACGCCCTTTGTCCCAAACAGGTTAATCGCTTTTGATTAAAAAAAAAAAAAATTATGGTATATGAAGAGACCAAAAATTAGCAATTTTGTTTTTTTTTTTTTTTTTTTTTTACATGTACACCATCGACCATGCGGTTTAACTAACCTTTATTTTAACAGTTTGGACATTGACGCACATGGCGGTACCACATATGATTATTTTTTATTACATTACATTATTTAAAATTGGTAAGGGGGGATTCAAACTTTTATTAGAAGGGATTAATTACCATTTTTCTCATTTTAACCCCTTAAGGATACAGCCCATTTTGACCTTAAGGACGCAGCCGTTTTTTGCAAATCTGACCACTGTCATGTTAAGCATTAATAACTCTGGGACGCTTTAACTTATTAAATTGATTCTGAGACAGTTTTTTCGTGACATATTCTATTTTTTTTAATGTTAAATTTATGTCGATACTTGCATCATTTTTTTCAATCTAAGTCATGAAAAATGTGAAAATTTAGCATTTTTCAAACTTTGAAGCTCTCTGCTTGTAAGGAAAGTGGACATTCCAAATAAATGATATGTTGATTCACACATACAATATGTCTAGTTTGTGTTTGCATCATAAACTTGACATGTTATTACTTTTTGAAAACATTATAGGGCTTTTAAGTTTAGCAGCAATTTTCAAATTTTTCATGAAAGTTTCAAAATCTGAATTTTTCAGGGACCAGTTCAGTTTCAAAGTGAATTTGAGGGTTTTTATGTTAGAAATACCCTATAATGGACCTTATTTTGAAAACTGCACCCCTTAAAGTATTCAAAATGACATTCTGAAAGTTTGTTAACCCTTTAGGTGTTTCACAGGAATAGCAGCAAAGTGGAGGAGAAAATTCAAAATCTTTATTTTTTACACTAACATGTTCTTGTAAACCCATTTTTTTTTTCATTTTACAAGGCGTAATAGGTAAAAATATCCCCCAAAATTTGTAACCCTATTTCTCTCAATTAAGGAAATACCTCATATGAGGATGTAAAGGCATGGCACACTATTTGGGAAACTACACCACTCAAGAAACGTAACAAGGGGTATAATGAGCCGTAACACCCCACAGGTGTTTGACAAATTTTCACTATAGTTGGATCCGAAAATTAACAATTTTTTTTCACTAAAATGCTGGTGCAACCATAAATTTTTCATTTTTACAAGGGGTAATAGGTAAAAATGTCCCCTAAAATTTGTAACCCCATTTCTCTCAAGTAAGGAAATACTTCATATGTGGATGTATAGTGCTCTGTGGGTGAACTAGAGGGCTCAGAAGGGAAGGAGCGACAATGGGATTTTGGAGAGCGAATTTTGCTGAAATGGTTGTTGGGGGGGCAGGTCTTATTTAGGAAGCCCCCATGGTGCCATGACAGCAAAAAAAACACATGGCACACTATTTTGAAAACTACACCTCTCAAGCAACGTAACAAGGGGTATAACGAGCCTTAACAACCCACAAGTGATTGACAAATTTTCGCTAAATTTGGACATGAGAATGAAAAAGTAAATTTTTTTCACTAGAATGCTGGTGTTATCCCAAATTTTTCATTTTTACAAGGGGTAATCGGAGAAAAAGCCCCCCAAAATTTGTAACACAATTTCTTCTGAGTATGGAAATACCCCATATGTGGATGTAAAGTGCTCTGTGGGCGAACTACAATGCTCAGAAGAGGAGGAGCGCCATTGAGCTTTTTGAAAGAGAATTTGGTTGGAATAGAAGTTGGGGGCCATGTGTGTTTACAACGCCCCCCCGTGGTGCCAGAACAGTGGTCCCCCCCACATGTGACCCCATTTTGAAAACTACACCCCTCACAGAATTTAATAAGGGGTGCAGTGAGTATTTACACCCCACTGTCGTTTTACAGATCTTCGGAACAGTGGGCTGTGCAAATGAAAAAGTACATTTTTCATTTTCACGGACCACTGTTCCAAAACTCTGTCAGACACCTGTGGGGTGTAAATGCTAACTGTACCCCCCCATTATTATATTCCGTAAGGGGTGTAGTTTCCAAAATGAGGTTGCATGTGGGAGGGGTTCCACTGTTCTGGCTCCATGGGGGCTTTGTAAATACACATGGCATACAATTCCAGCTAAATTTTCTCTCAAAAAGCCCAATGGCACTCCTCCTCTTCTAAGCATTGTAGTTCACCTGCAGAGCACTTAACATCCACATATGGGTTATTTCCATACTCAAAAGAAATGGTGTTACAAATTTTGGGGGGCTTTTTCTCCTATTACCCCTTGTGAAAATAAAAACTTTGGGGTAACATCAGCATTTTAGTGAAAAAAAAACACCAGATTTTTCATTTTCATGTCCAACTTTAACCCCTTAAGGACCCGGGGTTTTTCCGTTTTTTGCATTTTCGTTTTTTCCTCCTTACTTTTAAAAAATAAATTTTGCACCTAAAAATCCACATGATGGCTTATTTTTTGCGCCACCAATTTTACTTTGTAATGACGTCAGTCATTTTACCCAAAATTCTATGGCGTAATGGAAAAAAAAATTAATTGTGAGACAAAATAGAAAAAAAAACAAAAAAACGCTGTGTTGTAAATTTTGGGGGCTTCCGTTTCTACACAGTACATTTTTCGGAAAAAATTAGACCTTCTCTTTATTCTGTAGGTCCATACGATTAAAATGATACCCTACTTATATAGGTTTGATTTTGTCGTACTTCTGGAAAAAATCATAACTACATGCAGGAAAATTTATACATTTAAAATTGTCATCTTCTGACCCCTATAACTTTTTTATTTTTACGCGTATGGGGAGATATGAGGGCAAATTTTTTGCGCCGTGATATGAATTTTATAGTGGTACCATTTTTGCATTGATAAGACTTCTTGATCGCTTTTTATTATTTTTTTCATGATCTAAAAAAGTGAACAAAAATGCACTATTTTGGACTTTGGAATTTTTTTGCGCGTACGCCATTGACCGGTTTAATTAACTATATATTTTTATAATTCGGACATTTCCGCACGCGGCGATACCACATATAATTATTTTTATTTACACTTTTTTTTCTAAATGGGAAAAGTGGGGTGATTCAAACTTTTATTAGGGGAGGGGTTAAATGATCTTTATTGACTTTTTTTTTGCAGTGTTATAGCTCCCATAGGGGACTATAACACTGCACACACTGATCAGTGTTATAGTCCCATATGTGGCCCTAAACTGTTGCCTTGAAATACAACAGGGCTCCAAATTGAGAGAGCGCCATGCGCATTTGAGGCCTAATTTAGGGGTATATTGAGCGTCCGGAGACACTGTGATCAAGAAACAAAGCGCCGTAAATGTACTTTTTTTGTCCACATAGGGGGCTATACCATGCAATCTTAATTGCATACACTGTTTAATGCTATGCCATAGCATAGCATTGATCAGTGTCATCGGTGCTCTGCTGCTCCAGCCTGCTGAAGCATTCTGGAGCAGCAGAGTATCAACGAGGAGGCAGGTAAGGGCCCTCCCACTGTCCACTCAGCTGATTGACATTGCAATTTTACCATGATGGTCCCGATCAGCTCCGCTGTGCTGCCAGGATCGTTAAAGAGTCCCTGTCATCAAACCATATTTTCTAAACTAACTCAGATTATATTCCCTAACTACTCCTAACCCCCCTCCTGCCTTTAAAAAAATTTCCGAGCTTTAAAGAGCTCTGTATCATACTTTTCCCCTTGCTCACATTGTGTTAGCTAAAATCTTATCCACTATCTGCAGGAGAGGTTTAAGTTTGTGGGGGGTCTGAGTGCTGGGGCCCCCTGCATTCTCCTGTATGTAGCGGCACCTCATGAACCCACCCAAAGTGAGGGCCGCCACGCCCCCTCCATATATCCCTATGGGAGAGCCAAAGATAGTCAAAGCCCTCGCGATCTAAAACTTATCTTAAAAAGAGTAGCTCCCACCATTCTTTTTTCTGTCCCTACCTATTGCCCATCTATCCCTAACCCCCCTATTTTTTTTGTTTACTATATTAAAAATGGCTTTTTTTTTGCCTGATAGTGTGCTCACTTACCAGGCAGACTTCCTCAGCAAGCGCGACATCACTGATGCCTGCTGGGGGGCTGACTTCCATCCTTAGTTCATCTATACAGGGTGCCTCCAGCTGTTCCACCACTACGACTCCCAGCTTGCCCTGACATCTACTGGCTGTCAGGGCATGCTGGGAGTTGTAGTGGAGAAAAAACTGGAGGCACCCTGTGGTGAAAAAAGTATGTGTGTTACGGCGATGGTCGCAGCTGCCGCACATCCAACTCCCCCGAACCTCGCCATGCAACCCGCTATACACCCCCCCCCCCCAAACCCCGCCGTGCAACCAGTGGGGGCTGACCTCACCTGACTGCAACATGAACCGGGAAAAAGGAGACAAGCCTCGATCGACCCTTCCGCACAGGTACTAATATCCTTGAGCCTACCATCCATGACAGTAGACCCAGGACCTCTTGGGCCCACCCTAATAGGGACAGGAAAAAGCATCAGTGTGAAGAGAGGAGGAATTTTTAAAGGAGTACCCCAGTGCTCTCTGCTGACATCACGAGCACAGTGCTCTCTGCTGACATCTCTGTCCATTTTAGGAACTGTCCAGAGCAGCATATGTTTGCTATGGGGATTTTCTCTGACTCTGAACAGTTCTTAAAATGGACTGAGATGTCAGCAGAGAGCACTGTGCTCCTGATTCAGCAGAGAGCTCTGTGTTCCAAAAAGAAAAGAATTTCCTCTGTAGTATTCAGCAGCTAATAAGTACTGGAAGGATTAAGATTTTTTAAATAGAAGTAATTTACAAAATCGGTTTAACTTTCTGGCGCCAGTTGATTTAAAAAAGGTTTCCACCTCTAGCCTCTCGTGTACCTTTTCCTGTTCTAAAAAGATCAATAGGAACTTGCGGTGGTCTGGTCATAGGGACGAGGAAGGAAAAAACATATGTTCTATAGGTCCATTTCTCTTTTGCTACCTATACGCTTTCATACATACATTCCAGGCTGCTGTGTCTCATTCAGAGTGAAATCTGTCAAAGGATCTACCTGTCAAGAACCACTGTCTCCTCTCCTTAATGATCTTCAAAGCCGATAAAGCCAGATAAAAAGCCTTCCTTTATTAATTCAGACTGCCCTAAGAAAATGGGATTCCAAATATCAGACAATCCCCTTTAGACTATCAACCAACAACTTTTGTTTAGAGGTTTTGTGTGAAAAAATGACGCAATCTATCGGGAAAAAAATACCATACCCAGATCATGCTGAAATTTCGAAAAGTTGCCACTGAGCCTTAAAACACAACTAAAAGGGGGGGGGGGGGGGGACCCACCACCCCCCCCCCCCCCCCCAAACATGCCATGTGGGATTTCATATTTCCCTATTCACTCCCAGCTAACACCATCCAGCAGCATTTCTGGCCCCCAAAAATGCCAGGCATTTATTTTATACAAAAATACTGTCTTTCTAGCCTTTGAGGGAGAACACACCTTCCTTTTAAGCAGATCCATATTACCAGAACGTACTTCGTAAGTACTGTTTCTCACCTGAACAGAGTCCATCGATGTTGTCATTATAGAATTATCTGGATCTTGTGTGGGTTGTTCAGAGGAAATCATTCTCAAACACATCATTTCGGAGGGTTTTGGAGAACTATGGGCCTCAACTCTTGACAAATTAAGGGATTCTTTCAAGTATTTCATGGCAATTTGCCTTTGTAACCGTAGGACTTCCTTCTGAGACTCATGTAACAAACGGTTAAAGTCATTCAGCTTCAAGTAATTTGGAAAGTCCTGTATAACATAATTATTAAAAGTCAGAGCAACTACGCGAATGTATAAATGTATACCTTAAATGTTAGGCACTAGATGCAAATTTCCAGGCACATTTGCTATTGGATGATTGAGACAGCCCAGTGATCATAACATTTAGCATAGTCATAACTACAGATGCTTGATTGGGTTCCCAATGATCTTCACTTCCTGGTCACCTGTTGAAAGAGAAATGCCCGCTCAGCCAAACACTGAGTTAGGCTGGGTTCACACCATGTTTTTGCAATACAGTTCCCGTATACATTTTCAATTTGAAAACAGTACGGAAACATATTGAAAACCGTATGAATTGACTCGCCACTGAAAACCATATGCAAAAAGATGCATCAGGTTGTGTCCATTTTGCATTCTGTATGGTTTTGTCTGTTTTTTTCCCGTACCCAAAACCGTGGCCTACCATGGTTTTTGGTCCGGGTGAAAAACCGTATTGAAACTTAAGTTTTTTTTAACATAGGAGTAAATGGGAACCGTACAGAACAGTATGTGCATACGGTTCCATCCGGTTTTTTACTTTGCACAGTTTTTTTCATGGAATTTCAATCAAACAAGTGAAACTTTATTCATAATGGAATGAAAAGTTAAAAACGTTTAAGTTTTTTTCTTAAAAAAGCGGATGCAACCGGACATCATTTTTCAAACCATATACGGTTTTTAACCGTATACGGATTCCAATTTGTGTACACATATTGATATAGTTTAGTCAGGTTTTGAGGAACCCGTTTTTTTTTTTTTTTATCAAAAACCTGTATGGGAACTGTATTGCAAAAACGTGGTGTGAATCCAGCCTAAGACAGGACCAGAATGTTTTTATACTGTACCTGCAGGGACCCAATAAGTGGTCAAACAGCAGTGTCAGGGATAGGGCAAGTGAGGTGAACAAAAAAAAAAAAATTCACAACCTTTTACCAGGCTGGACAACTCCTTTAACGTTCAATCAATATCAGGGAAAAAGTATCTGGACTGATGTAATAATTCAAATCAATAAATGAAATGATTAACATAAATAAACAGCCAAAAAAAGAGGTTATAAACTGCTTTTTTGTTTCCGTTTAAATGTATACTTTTACACACTTGAAAAGGAAAAAAAACATATGTTAAATGATGTTTTCCATACAGCAAAATTTGTATCCCATTTACTTTCTTTATGCAAAGGTATATATTTTTTTAGTTGTACACAATAATGTAGTTATGTTTTTTATATACTTTAAAAACTGAGTTTACATATCTACATAAACCTGTTGCACGGGAATCAGTTTTTTTGTGCAAAAATTTGTCATCAGCCTTTTCTCCCTCTTTTACTAGCTAAGATACAGAGCGAGATAAGAAAACGCTGCAAGACACATTTTTCTATCCAGCGCCTGGACCACTCCAGCATCTCCACTGACAAGTTGGATGCCTTAAAGGGGTAATCCGGTGGAATTTTATTTTATTTTTTTTAAATCAACTGGTGCCAGAAAGTTAAACAGATTTGTAAATTACTTCTATTAAAAATGTTTTACCCTTCCAGTACTTTTTAGCGGCTGTATGCTACAGAGGAAATTCTTTTCTCTTTGAATTTCTTTTTTGTCTTGTCAACAGTGCTCTCTGCTGACACCTCGGTCCTTGTCAGGAACTGTCCGGAGCAGCATAGGTTTGCAATGAGATTTTCTCCTGCTCTGTACAGTTCCTGATACGGGCATTAGGTGTCAGCAGAGAGCACTGTATACAAGACAAAAAATAAATGTAAAAAGAAAAGAATTTCCTCTGTAACATACAGCTGCTAAAAAGTACTGGACGGGTAAAGATTTTTTAATAGAAGTCATTCACAAATCTGTTTAACTTTCTGGCACCAGATGATTTAAAAAAAAAAATGTTTTCCACCGGAGTACCCCTTTAAGTGATACTATTGAAAACAACGGGATCAGTTCTGGCAACAGTTTTTCTCTATCGTGTTACTACTAACGCTAGAGGAAACTTGGGGCAGATGGCCTAACTAGGCTAAATGAACTTTATTTAAAATAAAATGTACGTGGTCCTCTATTTATGCCATTAATAGTTTGTCTTTTAAATGCACAAGTTGATTCATTTCATTTGGAGGTTAATAAAAACTTATTAAACAAAAATGTCTGGGGTAGTTCTTTGGTATTTGTATCCCTAAGTTTTATTTCACAGTAACATAGTTACTGAGTTGATCCAGAGGAAGGCAAAAAAAAAAAACTCATACTAGAGGTAAAAATTCCTTCCCGACTCCAAATATGGCAGTCAGAATAAATCCCTGGATCAACGATCTGTCCCTATAGATCTAGAATCCATAACCTGTAATGTTATTATTCTCCAAAAATGCATCCAGACCCCTTTTAAATTCTGTTACCAAGTAAACCATGACCACCTTCTCAGGCAGAGAATCCCACAGTCTCACTGCTCTTACAGTAAAGAACCCCCGTCTGTGCTGGTGTAGAAACCTTCTTTCCTCTAGATGTAGAGAATGCCCCCTTGTTATAGATACAGTCCTGGGTATGAATAGATCATGGTAGAGATCTCTGTACGGTCCCCTGATATATTTATACATAGTTATTAGGTCGCCCCTAAGCCTTCTTTTTTCTAAACTAAATAACCCTAATTCTGATAATCTTTCTGGGTACTGTAGTCCTCCCATTCCCCGTATTACTCTGGTTGCCCGTCTTTGAACCCTCTCCAGCTCCAATATATCTTTCTTGTACACTGGTGCCCAGTACTGTACACGGTATTCTATGTGTGGTCTGACTAGTGATTTGTACAGCGGTAGAATTATTTCCTTGTCGTGGGCATCTATGCCCCTATTGATGCACCTCATTATTTTATTTGCCTTGGCAGCAGCTGCCCGACACTGGACACTACAGCTAAATTTACTATTAACTAAGACTCCCAAGTCCTTTTCCACGTCAGTCGTCCCAAGTGTGCTCCAATTTAATACATAATCCCAGCCTGGATTTTTCTTCCCCATGTGCATTACCTTACATTTATTAGTGTTGAACCTCATCTGCCACTTCCCAGCCCAAACCTCCAACCTATCCAGATCTATTTGTAACAGTGTACTGTCCTCTATTGTGTTTACCGCTTTACAGAGTTTAGTATCATCTGCAAAGATTGCTACTTTACTATTCAACCCCTCTACAAGGTCATTAATAAATATATTACACTGAAAATATACATTAATAAATCACAAATATAAAAAAATCTACCATTGAAGGTGCATATAACATTAATCTGAATTTATTTATTGTGTATGGTACTAAAATTGAGATCTTTAATTCCTGTGCAATCATTCAGATCATTTACAATAAGTTATAGGTCTAAAATGATAATATAGTTAGCGCTGCAGGGGTCTTTCTATGAAGCAATCTACCATGATCATAGATAAATATATTAAATCCAATAAAATGCAATAAAAATATCCACCAACAATTTAGAATGTTCTATTTACAAAGGTGCATAGTATAAATAGTATAATTACAGTATAATCGATAGAGATGCCACAGGCCAGGGCTGTCTTCTGTTACTCCCGAGACCTCTCTGGAATATTGTACATCATTTGAGTCACCCTGGACTTGAAGAGGATAAATAAGAAAACCAGAGAAGGAATCTACAGCTACCAGTGCATGAAATAACCACAAGGTTGAATGTGAATTCAGCTTTATACTTAGATTGATTTTTAACATATGTTGTCGATTAATACTATGCACCTTTGTAAATAGGACATTCTGAATTGTTAGTGGACATATTTTAATGCATTTTTAGAATTTTATATATTTATATATAATCATGATAGATTGCTTCATAGAAAGATGCATGCAGTGCTAACTATATTATTATTTTATGCAAATTTAAAACATAACTGATATTCAGAGGTCCACACTTATAGTATAGTAGCAGCGTGGGCGAAGTCTCACAGTCTCTTTCCATATCTTAGTGCTATTGTTTTATTGTGATTAAGTTCTAGGTCTATTTTTAGCTTTTTATGTCCATTTTACAAAACAACCTAAGGGCCATTGTCCACAACACATGCTTAAAGGGGCAGTAATCGACATGCTTAGGAAGGAACTGCGCTTGTCTTGGGGCTAAATGGCTATGTTGTGAGATTACCATAACACTGTGGTGAACTTTTATTTCCTGTTTGACTTATGTTTTTTTGATAACAAATCCCACAATGCCATTTTCCTCCCTCTCACACATTAGCCACCCCACCCATTGAAGCAAAAGACCTGTGGTTTTCAATCAGGGTGCCTACAGCTGTTGCATTAGTTGCAGTTTGATCCCTCCACCCATTGAAGCAGACAGGCTCCCTGTCATCAGCTGACTAGTGAGTCAGGTCTCAACTGCATTGCAAGCTGGGAAAAATCCGAGACAACAGTCATTTTGTATGCTGGTAAAAATCACAGAAGAATTGTGAGAAAACTGTCACACAGAGGTACACACACTATATTATGAACTAAACTAACTTTACAGCCCCTGTAGCATAGTCAAAAAAAATCCTGGAATACCCCTTTATTACTAGGAGGAGTTTCTTAATTGTCAGCAATCTTAGGGTGATATGGTTGCTTTCATCTTCACTGTCACAAAACCATTAAGCTAAAAAAGTAAATTAGAGCAGCGTGAGAGTCACATACCCTGCTGCGCTGCGAGAAATGCCTAGCAACGGGCACCACTAATTACATAATGAAATAGTCCAAGTACATTGCACAAAATTCTTCCCCAATATACAAATCTACACTTCTGTACTCCTCATCCATCTTCACAAAAAGGCTAATGCACAGATTACACAATATTCTGACTGCGGTAAAATTAAGTAGCCATATCATAAGAGTTTTGGATATTACCATACCCTTTATACAGAGCCAAAATATTATCCACCTTTATCATTGTTTATAACATTTGATAAAAGCAGCGCCCAGTTAAATATTGAACAGTATGGTTCCCCAGACTCCTGTCATGTGTTTTGCACCCAGTCAGCTAATCTCTGAAATAGTGAATGCATTATATAGTGTGAAGTGTATACATAGTGAAGAGATGGCAAAGAAAGGCTTTAGTTACACTTACTTTTCCACCAGACAGTTTTGCTTGCAGCTCTTGACACTCTTGCTTTAAGGTTTCAATCTGTTTGTCTTTAGCCAATAAAGCACTAGCCTGTTCACTCATGTCCTTAGCTCGCTGGCGTGCAAATGCCTTCTTACATAGTTCCAAACCAGCACCCCTAAGGTGTATTGGAGTATTAACCTTAAAATTTAAGAGAAAGTCATCAGTGATGGCTTAGGTAACTTCATCTTTTGTCCAGTTGACTATTCTTTTCTGCAAAGAAAAAACACTGACTAACATGCACACAAGACAAACATTCCACAGAAGACGCACCATTTTCAGATTTGCTTCCTGAAGCTTTTGAGCTCTTTCTTCCAAGCGCTTGGCTATAACTGCAAGCTCTGCATTTTTTCTCTTCAGTCTTTTTACCTTCTCCTCAGTCTCTGGGATGCTGCTTTTTCTCTGAGAAAGTTAAATTGAACATGTCAGTATAAAGCAAAATACAACCATATTAAAAGTAGAAAACTAAGACGATGACTTACACACCATGGAACAGGAGACACTGAATAGTCACTGAGCAAGTCAGCATTTTTTGTATAATAAACTTCTATAATTTACATATGGCTGCTGTTAACGCCTTGAGGACACAGCCCATTTTCATTTTTGCGGTTTCGTTTTTTTCCTGCTTGCCTTTTAAGAGCCATAACTTATATATTTCCATTGACATAGCCATATGAGAGCTTGTTTTTTAGGGTGACCAACTGTACTTTGTAATGACACCTTTAATTTTACTATAAAATGTATGACAAAACCTAAAAAATATTTATGGCAGAAAATTGAAAAGAAAACTACAGTTTGAAACTTTGGAATGTTTTGTTTTTACACAGTGCACTTTACTTTAAAATGACATTCTCTTTATTCTGTGGGTCAATACGATTAACCCCTTAACGACCATGGACATGTATACACGTCCATGTGTCTTTAAGCAGGTATGGTGCAAGCTCCTGACTCGAGCCTGCACCATACTGGCGAGGCCCCAGTTGATTCTTCTAGCTGAGGGCTGGCGTTAATGGCTGACGTGGCGATCACCGCGGCCGGCTATTAACCCTTTAGATCTTTGACACCGGTGTCTAAAAGGTACCTTTAACTGCTCCCAGCGGGGTGGTCCAGTGGGGGTGGTGGCAGGATCCACCGTGGAGGTAGCAGGAGGGCTTACCTCACGTCCTGTGCTGGCTGCGGCTCTGACAATGATAAAGCCTGGCAGGACCAGACTTTATCAATAAAGCGCAGAGCACACAGATCAATGTGGTTCTATGGAACTACATCGATCTGTATGAGGAATCTAATGATTTCTCCTAATAGTCCCTTAAGGGGACTAAAAGTGTAAAAAAGAAAGTTTTAAAAAGTTTAAACACACACATTAACAGGATAGGGGATAAGTGTTTGATTGCGGGTGGTCCGACCGCTGGGACCCCCCGCGATCTCCCTAACAGGGCGCCACCATTAACGCTCATGGTGAGCGCTAAGGCGCGTAGCGCCGTCCTATAGGTCGACGGTGACGCCCCGTCTCCTCCCCGTCCCCATACAGTTCTATGGGGGAGACTGAGGCACGAACGCTGCCTCCCCGCCTCTCCGATAGAGAGGTATGGAGGAGGCGTGCCGGTTGCAACATCATGCTGCTGCCGGCACGGGACAGCCGCGGCCCCGTACAGGAGATCACAGGGGGTCCCAGCGGCCGGACCTCCCGCGATCAAACACTTATCCCCTATCCTGTGATAAGTGTTAATCACACTGCAGATGTCCTTTAAAATAAACATGTGGTATCGCCGCGTGCGTAATTGCCCAAAATCTAAAAATATAAGGTTAATTAAACCGCACGGTCAGTGTCGTACACGTAAAAAAATTCCAAAGTTTAAAATTGCAGATTTTTGGCTACTTTGTATACCCTAAAAAAAATGTATAAAAAAAGTGATTAAAAAATCTGATCAAAACAATCATAGTACTGATAAAAACTTCAGATCGTGGCGCAAAAAATGAGGCCTCAAAAAAAAAAGTTAATGGGGTCAGAAGAAAATTTTAAACATACTAAATTTGGTGCATGTAGTAAAATAAAGAAAACCTATATAAATTGGGTAGCATTGTAACCGTATGACCTACAGAATAAATGTATGGTGTCATTTTTACTGAAAAGTGCACTGCGTAGAATAGGAAGCCCCCAAAAGTTACAAAATGGTGTTTTTTTTCCAATTTTGCCCCACAAATATTTTTTTTCTGGATTCACCCTAAATTTTGTGGTGACATGATTGATGTCAATACAAAGAACAATTAGTGGCGCAAAAAATAAGCCCTCATATGAGTCTTTAGTTACAAAATTGAAAGCATTATGATTTTTAGAAGGTGATTAGGAAAAAATTAAAGTGCAAAAACTGAAAAACCTGTGGTCTTTAAGGGGTTAAAACAACCTCAAGGGAGTGAACTTTTTCAAAAATTTTTTTGAATTGACATTTTCTGACCACTTTAGCTTTTTTTCGTATACGAGGCTGTATGAGGGCCAATTTTTTGCGCCATAATCAGTTTTTTGTATTGGTACCATTTTCGGAATGATCTGACTTTTTAATCGCTTTTACCTTTTTTTCTGGGATATTATAAAAACTGCAATTCTGTGGTTTGGTATTTTTACATTTACGTCATTTTCCGTACGGGATACATAATGTTACATTTTAATATTTTGTATAACTGCGCATGCAGC
The DNA here is from genome assembly GCF_029499605.1 of Hyla sarda. Lineage (NCBI taxonomy): Eukaryota > Metazoa > Chordata > Amphibia > Anura > Hylidae > Hyla > Hyla sarda. The sequence continues at coordinate 384,636,658 of NC_079190.1, read as the reverse complement.
GATATTAAATATATTTTTATTGTGTTTACATGTTTTTATATAGGAAAAAGGGGTGAAGTGAACTCTTAATATGGAAGGAGTTAATGTGTGTCTTTTAAACTTTTATAAAAACATATTTTTTTTTTTTTTTTACACTTCATTAGTCCCTTAGGGGACTTTTAGGAGGAATCATTAGGATTCCTCGTACAGGAACTATTGAACTCCATTGATCTGTGTGCTCTGCGATCTATTGATAGAGCCTAGTCCAGCCAGACTCTATCATTGACAGAGCCACGACCACAGGGAAGCAGAGGTAAGCCCTCCGGCTACCTCTATAGTGGATAGCCCAACAACCCCAAGCTCCATACACCACTCTGAGCACCGCCGTGCTTGTCTGGGACTTTCAGGTCTGGCCCTGCATGTCCAAATCAGGGCTAAGGGCCTGAAAAATTCACCTGCACGGTGCCCGGAACTGCATGTCCTGGGCGTTGGGCGATAGTAATCCCACATCCCTGAACCTGTATGGTTATATCCTTCTTCTATTAATGTACCGCTTTAACAAAAAAAGTTAAGCGTTAAAGTATGTTAAATCTCCTTATTCTAGCCCCTATAACTTTCTCACTTTTCTGTATACGCCTCTGTATGAGAGCTCAATTTTTGTGCCGTTATCTGTGGTTTTTTTGGGCAAAATTTTTATGCAGAACTACGCCCACTGTCTTGACTCATTGAACCCCCCCGATCATGCTGCGCTTGGTCCTAAGAGTCTCTGTAAGCCCCTTTAATGCTTCAGATGCTGTGATGAGTGTTGATGATGGCATCTGAAGGGTTAGGTGAGCACTGATGTATGCCATCAGCAGCCCATCCCTGACCGCTGACAGCAGCCAAACCAGGATCTAAGACGAGAGCACAGCTCTTGTGCTTGCTTCATAGTCCCGATGAGACTCAAATGTACCTGTACATCCTGGTGCGCCAAGTACAAGGCAGCCAGGGAAAACAGGTATGCCCTGCATCCTCTAAGGGTTAAGTATTCTCATTGTACACATGTATGGTGTATCCACAGGATGTGATAGGTAGATAGAGATTGAAATCTTTAGGAATTACAGAGAAAGAGTAACTTTTGTGACAACTATAACCCCAACTGAACCTCAACAACTGGAGGTTACCTTGAGAACATCAATTTATTAAGTTATATAAAATCAAATTACAAATGTTTTAAAATATTTAAAAAAACTTTTTTTTCTTACCAATATGATATTTTCTTCTTTCAAATCTTTACAGCGTTGCTCCAGCTCTTGTAGTGCACTCGGCAAATCTGGACCTTGTGCTGAAGGAGAACTGTCACTGATATTCTGCACAACATATCAGAACATTAATATTGTATTATAGTTAGATTTTAGTTTCTCAAGCCTACATGATTTAAAGCCAGTAAAAAAAAAAAATATGTTTTGCATATTAAATGGGGGGGGGGGGGGGGGGGGGAGTGTATTTAAAATCCTGTTCAAGCAATGTGATCATGATGTATATCTGAATGTGCCGTAGACTCTGACATCTCCAAACTCTCCCAAACTATTGTACTCTGTAAACCCATCAGACGTTAAATTCTAATCTGTAATTTTTATCTTTCAGCTAACCTGCATTCCCCCACTGTAAACCTGCATACTGTTGCCTAGAGAGGACTATTAATCTCAGACATATAGTAGAAAGGACTAAGACACCTGCTTTTGTAGGTGTATAGCAGGGGAATACAAGCGAGTAAAAAAATAAAAATAGCAAATTTGGAATCAGCATCTTTTAACCTGGTGCATGTTAGCCTATCACAGGCCGTGTAGTTGAGGGTACACAGTATTCTGAGAAAGTGTAGCAGTAATTTTGTGTGACATTGTATCACAAATTACCACAAATGTTTTCTCTTGGACTGTTCTCACGCATCTCATGTGTGTTAAACAATTACATAAAAATAAAAAAAATGAAAGGGGTATTCCAGGAAAACACTTTTTATATATATCAACTGGCTCCGGAAAGTTAAACAGATTTGTAAATTACTTCTGTTAAAAATTCTTAATCCTTCCAATAGTTATTAGCTTCTGAAGTTGAGTTGCTGTTTTCTGTCTAACTGCTTTCTGATGACTCACGTCCCGGGAGCTGTCCAGCTCCTATGGGGATATTCTCCCATCATGCACAGCTCCCAGGACGTGACATCATCATTGAGAAGTTAGACAGAAAACTTCAGACGCTAATAACTATTGGAAGGATAAAGATTTTTTAATAGAAGTAATTTACAAATCTGTTTAACTTTCCGGAGCCAGTTGATATATAAAAAAAAGTTTTTGCCTGGAATACCCCTTTAATCCTTTCAGTAATTATGAGCTGCTGAAGTTGAGTTGTTCTTTTCTGTCTAAGTGCTCTCTGATGACACATGTCTTGGGAACTGTCCAGAGTAGAAGCATATCCCCTCCTACTCTGTGCCGTTCCCGAGACAAGCAGAGATGTCAGCAGAGAGGACTGTTGCCATATAGAAAAGAACAACTCAACTTCAGAAGCCGATAATTATTGGAAGGATTAAGATTTTTTAATAGAAGTAATTTACAAATCTATTAAAAAAAAAAAAAAAAAGTTTTTTTCCTGGAATACCCCTTTAAATTTATGTAACCTCCGTGCATTGCTTGTCCTGTTCATGCATGGGACCTACACCCAGAATTCTCTATTTTATTGTTGTCCATGCGGCCAGCGACAATAAGGCACATAGTCTCCAGAGAGTGTGGATATGCTGCAGTAGGCAGGTGGATAGCAGAGCGTAAGGGATTTACTAAAGTCATGCTATTCACCCTCTCACTGTAGCATAGCCACATCCTTGGAGACCATGTGATGGATGAAACATTTGGGGAGATTAATCAAAACTTGTAAACAAGCACTGACCAGTTGCCTATAGCAACCAATCAGATGGCTTATTTTATTTTTCAGAGGCCTTTTTAAAAATGAAAGAAGCAATGTGATTGGTTTGCTATGGGCAACCGGTTAGCTTTACCTCTGCGCAGGTTTTGATAAATCTCCCCAATTGTCTTTGGTGACATGGAATGCTGGGAAAGGCCAGAGACAACCGTAAAATAAAAAGACTTGTACTACAGCACTTTCGGGTGTGAGTAATCGTGCATGTAAATTGGACAAAGCAGTGTACAGAGGTAATAGAAGCATATTACACAGTATTATAATTTGACATCATAGGCTCAAAGGAGAAGAGAAAAAAATCCATGAATAACTCTTTAATAAGGGGACCTGTCTACATATTTGGGGTGGTCTACTTACCACGAGCTCTATCTACCAACTGGAGAAGCCCTACCTCCTTACCTACTGAGGAGACATACCTATTTAATGGGAATTATTTTGGGAACTTGCTCTGGTAGTGTCAAGTTCAGAGAAGATGCAAGATGGAACATGGGGGTAGGTTTTAGGTCCATAGGTCTATACTTCTGGAAAACCCCTTTAAGGTGTCCTTGTCATTTGGAAAGTTTTGACATGTCACAAAGACGTGAATAACCATGCTTCTTTCCACTCAGTCTAATCATCAGCACAGAGACTCCCATCAATCAAAACTTTTGACTTGTGTCCGACATGTCAAAGGTTTTTTCAAACGACAGGACTCCAAGTTAAAGAGCCATTTGGCATATCCCCTTCATTTCAGATTTCTACTAAACTCAAAGTGTACTTTTGTGCATTTAAGTCATATTATGAACAGAAAATAATTTACATTGTGCTTCAGTTATGCCATGCCTCCTCCATAGTGAAGAAAGCCTTATATGGTTAAACTTTAGGTCACTGTCATTTTACCCAAATTTTCTCTAGAGTTGTCTCACCAGAGAAAACTTTTAGAAGAAAGCTGTCCTGGTGATCAGATGGCCTTGTTTATGACAATCAAGCACCCCTAATATGGCTTATAGACATGGGATGTCTTCATGAGACAACAACTTAAAGAGGACCTGGGGTTAGTCATTAAAAATGAGTTTTTAGCATCAGGATGCCCGATTCTAGTAGTGCTCTTTCAAACTAATCCCTTGTTCGCAAGGGTTTTACAAATATTTTACTTTTAATTGAATTATAAGAGGGGCAGGACCTTTATTGCAAAACAAAGTGTAAATGCTAGGCTAAGGGGGAATATATCATGTTCTCGTTATATGATTATGAAGCTCCTAAAAAAAAAAAAAAAAAAAAAAAAAAACCTTGAAGCCTCAAAAGTGTGATGAAAGCAGAATCTTCCATGAAGACCCTGATGCATGTTGCTTAGGGGTATTGGTCCATCTCACCTGCACCAAGGGAAAACTAAATTGGATGTAGGATGGCAACAGCACCATGCCAGAAAAGCGCCTCTAAAGAAATGTTTTCACAAGTACATAACTGACTGTACAAAGAATTTTTAAAGGCCATATTGTTAAAAGGGGTACTCCGGGGGAAAACTGGTGCCAGAAAGTTATACAGATTTGTAAATTAGATTTGTAAATTACTTCAATTAAAAAATATATTTATCCTTCCAGTACTTTTTAGCAGTTTTATGCTACAGAGGAAATTCTTTCATTTTTGAATTTCTTTTTTGTCTTGTCCACAGTGCTCGCTGCTGACACCTGATGCCCATATCAGGAACTGTCCAGGAGATAATCCTCATAGCAAACCTATGCTGCTCTGGACAGTTCCTGACACGGACAAAGGTGTCAGCAGAGAGAACTGTGGACAACACAAAAAAGAAATTCAAAGAGAAAAGAATTTCCTCTGTAGCATAAAACTGCTAAAAAGTACTGGAAGGATAAATATATTTTTTTAATGGAAGTAATTTACAAATCCGTTTAACGTTCTGGCACCAGTTCAATAAAAAAAAAAAAAAAAAAAAAAAAAAAAAAAAAAAGTTTCCACCGGAGTACCCCTTTAAGCCAAAACGTCACACTTGTAAATCCATTTTTTAAGAGAGACCTGGTGCGGTCGATGTCCTGCATCCAGATTAGTTACCCCTCTGAGCCTGACCTGGTGCGGTCGATGTCCTGCATCCAGATTAGTTACCCCTCTGAGCCTAGCATTTACACACTATTTCGTAGTAAAGTTACCACCCATCTGACAATTTAGTAAAAAGCACAGCATCAACCAAATAGTAAAACCTCTATATCTTAGGAAGCAGCCAAGGAAATAGGAATCTCAGATTTTTAGACTGACCACAAGCCTTTTCTGAATGGACTGCACTAGTGTATTTGGCCTTAGTTCTTTAGTCTTTTGGAAGGAGGGCCTTGTCTAAACAGAAAATTGTTAAGAAAAAGACAAAGAAATATTCAGCAAAACATCCAGAACAAAGGATTCATGATAAAAATATGAAAGTATTGCCAACCATAGATTATGTGCCAAGGCAAGCAGCTTCTTCTTGGCATCAGCCAGCTAGTTCATTAATAAAGCATGTAATAATGTAATGCTCAAACAAACATACTCTTGTTGAAACTGCAACCACAACTTCACTTTGTGGCGAGACTCTGGCAAGTGCCCTTTATAACCCAATAAGCAAAAGAAAACATTTGCTGCCTGCATGAAACACACCAGATTAAACAAAAGCAATTACAGAAACATATAACCAGACTAACCACATAATATGGTTCGTAAAAAATTAAGTTCTGACAGATGAAGTCAGTGGGGTCATCATATTGGTCATGGCTGTTGTAAAAACATTGTGGGCTTATCCCAATATTAACCCCTTAAGGACCGGAGGTTTTTCCGTTTTTGCATTTTCGTTTTTTGCTCCTTGCCTTTAAAAAATCATAACTTTCAAATTTACACCTAAAAATCCATATGATGGCTTATTTTTTGCGCCACCAATTCTACTTTGTAATGACGTCAGTCATTTTGCCCAAAAATCTATGGTGAAGCGGGAAAAAAATCATTGTGCGACAAAATTGAAAAAAAAAAACGCTGTTTTGTAACTTTTGGGGGCTTCCGTTTCTACGTAGTACATTTTTCGGTAAAAATGACACCTGATATGTATTCTGTAGGTCCATACGATTAAAATGATACCCTACTTATATAGGTTTGATTTTGTCGCACTTCTGGAAAAAATCATAACTACATGCAGGAAAATTAATACGTTTAAAATTGTCATCTTCTGACCCCTATAACTTTTTTATTTTTCCGTGTATGGGGCGGTATGAGGGCTCATTTTTTGCGCCGTGATCTGAAGTTTTTAACGGTACCATTTTTGCATTGATAGGACTTATTGATCACTTTTTATTCATTTTTAAATGATATAAAAAGTGACCAAAAATGCACTATTTTGGAATTTTTTTGCGCGCACGCCATTGACCGAGCGGTTTAATTAATGATATATTTTTATAATTCGGACATTTCCGCACGCGGTGATACCACATATGTTTATTTTTATTTTTATTTACACTGTGTTTTTTTTTTTATTGGAAAAGGGGGGTGATTCAAACTTTTAATAGGGGAGGAGTTAAATGATCTTTATTCACTTTTTTTTTTCACTTTTTTTTTGCAGTGTTATAGGTCCCATAGGGACCTATAACACTGCACACACTGATCTTCTATGTTGATCACTGGTTTCTCATAAGAAACCAGTGATCAACGATTCTGCCGGATGACTGCTCATGCCTGGATCTCAGGCACTGAGCAGTCATTCGGCGATCGGACAGCGAGGAGGCAGGTAGGGGCCCTCCCGCTGTCCTGTCAGCTGTTCGGGATGCCGCGATTTCACCGCGGCTATCCCGAACAGCCCACTGAGCTAGCCGGGATGCTTTCGGTTTCACTTTAGACGCGGCGTTCAACTTTGAACGCCGCGTCTAAAGGGTTAATAGCGCGCGGCACAGCGATCAATGCCGCGCGCTATTAGCCACGGGTCCCGGCCGTTGTTAGAGGCCGGGCCCGACCCGCTATGACGCGGGGCCACGCCGTGGCCCCGCGTTATAGATCGGGAGTGGACACATGACGTTCCAGTACGTCATGTGTCCTTAAGGGGTTAAAAGTTGTCAATTATCCAGAGAAGAGGTGTTAACTTGCTGGTTGGTGAGGGTCTGATCACTGTGTCCCAGCATCAATCACAATAATCAATGTCCATTGTCAGCAGCACTGTGCAGGCTTAAATGCTACTCCATAAAATTACCTAATCAGGGGCCTATCTACTGGGCGACCTAACTACCAGACTTAATGAGAGGACCTGCCTACCTATGTAGGGTGGTCTAATATAAGGGAATTACCATGGGGAAGCCCTACCTCTCTGTTTGGGGGACATACCTACTTAATGGAGCCCACCTACTTGGGGAACTTGCTTATCAGGGTCCTGCATCTAATTAGGGGACATATATATCAACCTACTGGGGGAATTACCTTCCTTATAGGAGGTCACCACCAGTGGCTCTACCTACTTGGTAACGCTACCTACCTATATGGGGACTTTCTAATCAGGGGCCCTATCCACCTAATGATGGATACAAATACTAACCACTGCAACTTCACAATAATGTGCCATTCCCACAGGAAAACTTCCCACTTAGCCTAGCACTGGCCAAAGCAGTGTCCCACCTCAGTCAGTGGTTGGTTGAACAGGCATTTATTGAGCAGACAACACATCACCAGAGATGATGAGCGGGAACTGGAAGCATTCTTATTTATTTATCTTTTTTTTTTTTTTTTTTTTTAATCAACTGGTGCCAGAAAGTTAAACAGATTTGTAAATTACTTCTGTTAAAAAATCTTAATCCTTCCAGTACTTTTTAGGGGCTATATCCTACAGAGGAAATGCTTATCTTTTTAGATTTCTCTCATGTCATGACCACAGAGGTCTCTGCTGACCTCTGCTGTCCATTTTAGGAACTGTCCAGAGCAGGAGAATATCCCCATAACAAACATATGCTGCTCTGGACAGTTCCTAAAATGGACAACAGAGGTCAGCAGAGAGCACTGTGGTCATGACAGAGAAATCTATAAAGATAAGCATTTCCTTTGCAGTATATAGCCCATAAAAAGTACTGGAAGGATTAAGATTTTTTAATAGAAGTGATTTACAAATCTGTTTAACTTTCTGGCACCAGTTGATTTAAAAAAAAAAAAAAAAAGTTTTCCACGGGAGTACCCCTTTAAAGGGGTTATCCAAAATAAGGTGATTTTAGTATGTACCTGGCACACAGTAATGGACATGCTTAGGAAGGATCTGTGCTCGTCTTGGGGCTAAATGGCTATGTTGTGAGATTACCATAACACTGTGGCTAGTTTTTTGTGAACTGGTATTTCCTGTTTGAATTTCCTTCTTTGCCTACAAATCCCAGAATTCCATTTCCTCCCTCCCACACATCAGCCACCCCACCCATTGAAACATAAATGAGCTGCATCCATTCAAAAGACCTGTGGTTTTCAATCAGGATGCCTACAGCTGTTGCATTAGTTGCAGATTGATCCCTCATCCACCAAGCGATCCCTCCACCCATTGAAGCAGACAGGCTCCCTGTCATCAGCTGACTAGTGAGTCAGGTCTCGGCCGCATTGCAAGCTGGGAAAATTCTGAGACAATAGTAATTTTGTATGCTGATAAAAATAAATATTGGGCTGAAAATCCCATAAGAATACCATCACACACAGGTATAGACACTATATTATGAACTACACTAACTTTACAGCCCCTGTAGCATAATCAAATTAAAAAAAAATTCCTGTAATACCCCTTTAATGGTGGAACCTTTCCAACTACGTAAAGGGGGAGTAACCAACCTAAAAGGGGTCTACCTATTCATCACCTACCACTGTAGGTGTACCAAAAGGGAGTACTGTTATTGTTTGGGCTATTACTATTTTGCGCACTCTGGATGGGCAACGCAATAGTATAATGGGTCATGTTAGAATTGTATAAGGACTTACTATAGCTTATAGTATTGACTTTGTTGTTGGCATGCTATTTCAGCATTTAGGGGCTAGGGCCACACACAATCAGCCCTGTGCCTAATTAAATCCCTTCACGAAAATAAGTTGCAGATTTGAAGAAATGTTTTTAATTACAGTATTTGAAAGCTAAGCCAATAGTCTGACTATTTCTTCTAGGTTATGCATTTCCTACCTGCCATCTTCTGGGCTCATTCACCAATTACAAAGTTTAATCTTTCATTTCCAGAGCAAACAGCTAAAAAGGGACATGGGAGTTGCTCATAAACGAAAGGTATAATTAAAAGCTCTATCTTTTGGAATGATCCCCACTTTTGCTTAATAGCTCTTTGAGGCTTTCAGAAAGGTTAGAGATGCCTTTAAAAGCTGGAAAGGGAATTCAAAAGATCCCTGGACACTATTTATTTTTCCACTGTCTGGACAATCAGCGACAAATGGAGAAGAGAAACAACCACCAGCATGCCCAAGACAGACTTTCCTAACAAGTTCAGCCAAAGAACAGAATCCCAAGATTTGTATCCTAAGACCTACAGGTAGCTACTATTTTTAAGAGCATAAGTTTATCATTACAGAGAGGCTAAACAAATCAGACCTTTGTGAGAAGTGTGACAGGGCAAGACTAAAGTTTACATACCAAAAATACACATTAGAATTTCTGGAATAATGTGTACTAGAAAGAAAAGGCAAAAATACCACAGTTATTTGGCTATAGTACTAGAAGCAATGTTTTATAAAAACAAAACAGAAATTCACCATGTTATCATCTATAAAGCACGGTGATAAAAATAACATGATTTTGGGATGTTCTCATTTAAATGAATCATCGTATCAGAGGGTGTTCAAAAGGGAAACTCACAGCAGGGTCACCCGAACTAACCCGAATATACAGGTGACCTTGTTTCTAATGCTTCTTACCTGAAGGGAAAAAAAAATAAAAAAAATGCAGCTGTTCACTAGATATTCATCTTGTTGCTAATATGATAATGTGCACTGGAGGCGGCTGCTGTTGTATGTGTAATACCTTCTCTTGCCCACTCTGTCAATTACCCCACCCCTCCACTACACCCCCTTCACAGACCTGCTGAGGAAGAAGGATAAACATTTATGGAATGTTTATGAAGCGGACAGGAGAAGTAAGTACACATGCAGAAGCAGCAGTGGCATTCAGTGCAGTTAGGGGGAAAATACCATACTAGCGACAAGACAAAAATATCCTTAAAGAGTACCTCTCATCAAAAAAACTTTTGATATATTTTAGATTAATGTATGCAGAATAACTTTACAATTGCATGTTATTAAAAAATATGCTTCTTTCTATTTAATTTTCCACTTTGAAGAAATGACCACTAGGGGTCTCCCTACCAGTCCTGGCAGCAAGCATTTCAGACTCATGCTGGAGTCCTAAACACTACGAGCTGCCAGTCTGCTTTTGTTCACAAAGGAGAACACTCAGAGCTGCCAGCCTGCTTTGTTCACAGCCTGTTTGGCTGTGAACAAAGCAGGCTGGCAGCTCTGAGTGTTTAGGACTCCAGCATGAGTCAGAAATGCTTGCTGACAGGACTGATCGGGAAAAATACAATAGAAAGAAGCATATTTTTCATTAACATGCTATTGGAAAGTTATTCAACATTCATTAATCTAAAATATATCCAAAGTTTATTTGATGAGAGGTACCCTTTAACGGGTGCACCAGTTAAGAAGCATTATAAACAGGCTCGGCAACACTATATAGCTGTATATTCAGGTTCTTAGAGGGTACCCTGCTGTCAGTTTCCAGTTAAGGAGAATACCTGTCAGTTGATTGTAGCTCAGTTGAAAACAAATTCATACATTTTTTAGTTAGGGCCTGTGGACAAACTTAAATAGGATTTTACTATCACTAAATAACTTAGGGTGTTCCTGATAACACACCCTTTTACAGTGACTGTTCCCAAGATATGAGGGTTTATAGTTTGTCTGACTAATCAGAAAATCTGTCAGATTAGCTTGAATTTAATTTTAACAATGAGAGAGACTATCATGTGATGGGCGAGATTATACAGTCAGAAGACATAAATGTTGTACATTGTGGGCCATGAATGCCTAATACACCCTCCCCAGACGGTATAATCCTGCCCTTACTTTCATTATTAAAATTAAAGAGTGCCTATCAACTAAACTTTCCATAATCCCCCAGCTGTCCCTGACTGACACTATCCCTGCTTTTTCAACACGACATCACTCATCATTGCGCAGCACATAGCAACGACGCAGGAGACGCCACACCGGAGCCAAAAGCAGCGCGGACCCGACCCCGGCAACAGGTAATTCTAAAACCGGGGATGGGGGAGGCAATGGGTGAGGCAATGGGGCAGTGGCGCCGATAGCCAGGGGGAGAGAAGCGGCGGCAGCAGGGCTCTAGACCCCAGGAAAGGCAGGGGGAGAGAAGCAGGCAGCAACTGCCTCTCTCCCCCTGCCTTTCCTGGGGGCTTCTGCGGGGTCAGACAAACCGGGGATGGGGGAGGCAATGGGGAAGTGGCGCCGATAGCCAGGGGGAGAGAAGCGGCGGCAGCAGGGCTCTAGACCCCAGGAAAGGCAGGGGGAGAGAAGCAGGCAGCAACTGCCTCTCTCCCCCTGCCTTTCCTGGGGGCTTCTGCGGGGTCAGAAAAACCGGGGATGGGGGAGGCAATGGGGCAGCGGTGCCGGCAGTCTCTGGACCACAGGATAGGCAGGGGCAGAGAATCGGGCAGCGACGGCAGGACTCTGGAACTGCAAAAGCCGCTGCAGTTCATCGATTTAAAGCGCCCGCTTTAAATCATTGAACTGCAGCGGCTTATTGGCATATAACACGCAGATAGACATTAGGCTAAAAATTTTTGCCTAAAAAATGCGTGTCATACGCCGATAAATACGGTATATGTGGTATCGCCGTGTAAGTAAATGTCCGAACTATAAAAAGGACCGGGGTTTTTTCAGGTTTTTGCACTTTCGTTTTTTGCTCCTTGCCTTTAAAAAAATCATAAAAATCCATATGATTGCTTATTTTTTGCACCACTAATTCTACTTTGTAATGACATCAGTCATTTTACCCAAAAATCTACGGTGAAACGGGGGAAAAAAATCATTGTGCGACAAATTGAAAAAAAAAAACGCAGTTTTGTAACTTTTGGGGGCTTCCGTTTCTACGTAGTACATTTTTAGGTAAAAATTACACTATCTTTATTCTGTAGGTCCATACGATTAAAATGATACCCTACTTATATAGGTTGGATATTGTCGTACTTCTGGAAAAAATCATAACTAAATGCAGGAAAATTAATACATTTAAAATTGTCATCTTCTGACCCCTATAACTTTTTTATTTTTCCGCATACATACGGTTATACGGTTTTTACTTTGGACATGCGCATTTGCATCCTAAAGTCCCCACCCAACACCCCTCCCATTAAAAATGAGCTCCACTGACTGGGAGCCAGCACCCGCAGGCTCTCCTTTGCAGGGGGCGGAGCCTGAAGGCACAGCTGGCCGGCCGAGTCTGGAGTGCGCCGTGCTAAGATAGGGTCAGAACGCTCACTGTGCTGTGCTCCCCAGTGTCCTGGCTGCAGTCTGTGATTTCGGATTGATGCCGAAATCATAGAATGGCTTATGGCCAGGACTTCTAGGAAGACCCCTAGTAGAAACTATTTTACAGTGAAAAAAACATAAAAAAGGAATAACTTTTTTTTATTACAACCAATTAGAAAGTTAATCATTAGGCTTGGATCCTGAACATATAAAAAGTTTTTTTGACGGTAGGTACTTTTAGTTCTCGCCCGTTTAAAATGATTTCCTGAATTGTCAGACAAATTATAAACCCTCGTATCTCGGGAATGGAAGGGCATATATATATATAAAAAAAAAAAAAAATTGGAAAACCGTATTTAATGTAAACTCACTCTGAAGGAAGAAAAAAATAAAAATAAAAACATTTTTCCAGATATAGAAACAGTGACGACTATCATTCCCCTGTTATCCACTTTGAATGTATGTCCAAGCCTAAGCACTATAACCAGTGTCACCCTTCCAGTGCCATACCATTTAACAAATGCATTTGTTTTTCCACAGAAACTGTTTAGGCTTCTTTCACACTCCAAAATTATTGTGTTTTAAAGATCCGTACGAAGTTCCGTCTGAAAATCGGCTGTAAAACGGCAGTTACAAAGTCTGGCCATTAGAAAATCCCATTATAGTCTATGGGATTTTTCTAATAGCCGTTTTAACCCGTTATAGCCTGTTATTAATAACAGACGTTATTTTGCGATGGAAAACAACAACGGGAGAAATTGTGCATGCACTATTTCTCCCATTACTATCTTCCGTCACAAAATAACTGCAGTTATTAATAGTAACACAGTTCATGAGGTTGAAAAAAGACCAGAGGCCATCATCAAGTTCAACCTATATCCCTAATGAGTCCCTACTGAGTTGATCCAGAGGAAGGCAAAAAAAAAAAAAAAAAAAAATTCATACTAGTGATAAAAATTCCCTCCCAACTCCAAATATGGGATCAGAATAAATCCCTGGATAAAAGTTCTGTCCCCATAAATCTAGTATACATAACCAGCGATGTTATTACTCTCCAAGAATGCATCTAGACCCCTTTTGAACTCTTTTACAGAGTTCACCATGATCACCTCCTCCGGGAGAGAATTCCACAGTCTCACTGCTCTTACAGTAAAGAACCCCCATCTGTGCTGGTGTAGAAACCTTCTTTCCTCTAAACGTAGAGGATGCCCCCTTGTTATAGATACAGTCCTGGGTATAAATAGATCATGAGCGAGATCTCTGCACGGTCCTCTGATATATTTATACATAGTTATTAGGTCTCCCCTAAGCCTTCCTTTTTCTAAACTAAATAACCCTAATTCTGATAATCTTTCTGGGTACTGTAGCCCTCCCATTCCCCGTATTACTCTGGTTGCCCGTCTTTGAACCCTCTCCAGCTCCACTATATCTTTCTTGTACACTGGTGCCCAGTACTGTACACAGTATTCCATGTGTGGTCTGACTAATGATTTGTACAGCGGTAGAATTATTTCCTTGTTGTGGGCATCTATGCCCCTATTAATGCACCCCATGATTTTATTAGCCTTCGCAGTAGCTGCCTGACACTGGTCACTACAGCTAAATGTACTGTTAACTAAGACTCCTAAGTAATTTTCCATGTCAGTCATCCCAAGTGTTCTCCCATTTAATATATAATCCCAGCCGGATTTTTCCTCCCCATGTGCATTACCTTACATTTATCAGTGTTGAACCTCATTTGCCTCTTCCCAGCCCAAACCTCCAACCTATCCAGATCCATTTGTAGCAGTGCACTGTCCTCTATAGTGTTTACCGCTTTACAGAGTTTAGTACCATCTGCAAAGATTGTTACTTAAACTATTCAATCCTTCTACAAGGTCATTAATAAATATATTAAACAGAACCAAAGACTGACCCCTGTGGTACCCCACTAGTAACAGTCACCCAATCAGAATAAGTACCATTAATAACCACCCTCTGTTTCCAATCACTGAGCCAGTTACTTACCCACTAACACATTCTCCCCTAGCCCCATCCTTCTCATTTTATGCACCAACCTTTTATGAGGCACCGTATCAAATGCTTTGGAAAAATCCAGATATACGACATCCAGCGATTGCCCCTGGTCCAGTCTGGAGCTCACCTCCTCGTAGAAGCTGATCAGGTTAGCTTGACAGGACCGATCCCTCATAAAGCCATGCTGATATGGAGTTATACATTTATTTTTATTAAGATACTCCAAAATAGCATCTCTTAGAAATCCCTCAAACAATTTACATACAGAGGTTAAACTAAGAGGGCTAAAATGTGTTAAAACATATATTCGAAAAATCCCATAGACTATAATGGGATTTTCTAATTGCTGTATAGGACTTTGGAACTGCCGTTTTAAAGCCGATTTTCAGACGGAACTTCGTACGGATCTTTAAAACGGAGTAATTTTGTAGTGTGAAAGAAGCCTAACTGTCCTTTCAAGCAACTTCCATACATGTGATAGTCTTATTTGTTACATTTTTTAATCAATTCAAGTAACAAGAATCACTCTTTACCTCAAGGAAAAAGCTTTAAAATCTTTGCCAGTGTGTCTCTCACTCTCTGCAATCTGCTTTTCACTGCCACTAGTTAAATGTTCTGGATGCTGGGGCAGTGGAGTACCCCTTTAAGTCATTTGCACTATGCAAAGCCGAAAGGAGTATGTGTGCTTTTGTGATGTGCAAAGTAAGCGAGAAAGTAGCTATGTGTACTACTTGCAAACAGCACAGTCCTGCCTGATCTTGCCGCCTAAATGGAGAAAATATAGACATACAAGTGTAACTCGAAAAATTTTAATATGGTGCAAGAGTTCATTGTATTTCATTCAAGCAACTTCAAAAAGGAAAGTAAACATGAAGGGTTCCAAAATCTCCAGGTAGATGGATGAGTTGACCCTGGACTTAATGAAGCACAGTGGAAAAACACCCTCAGATGACATGGCTCCCCAAATCATAGTAATTGGGGGGGGGGGGTGAGATTTTCATGAGCTGTAAGTCATTATCATCACAATTATGACAAGTCACGGCTTGAACTATCTTGCTTTGCATGTAATGGGTGTCTCTCATATATTAGTTTCACCTTTTAAGTTGCATTACTGAAATAAATGAACTTTGCACGATATACATATTTTTCGAGTTTCACCTGTAGATATAGCTGTGCAATATAAAGTAGACTCTTAGGGACTCAATAACAGCAGCGAGGACACTAAAATCATCTTGTCACAACTATAAAGAGTTACAGTAATCTAAAAAAAAAAAAAAGTAAAAAATAAATAAATAAAAATCAACCCTTTCAAAACTCTAGGTAGACTTAAAATGGGGTATTCCAAAGAACTATTTTTATAAATAAAAAATAAAATAAAAATGTTTACTTACCTCCCTCGACCAGCACTGTCAGAGCCCACGCCCCACTGCGCCTTACTCCTGGGGCTGGTACGTCGAACTGCCAGCTCAGCCAATCAGTGCCTACAATAATGTCCTGTCTCAATCACTGATTGGATGAAGTGGCAAATTCACATGCTAATCTGAGAAGTGTGGTGTAGCAGGGCTGGAGTTCCATGAGACATGATCAAAGGTAGAACGAGGAAGATAAATATAGTTTTGTTTTGTTTTTTGTCTTAGAACCTGAGCATTTTTTTTTTTATATAAAGTTTTCAATCAGTATAGACTAAAATATAACCTTTATTGCGTATCAATTAAAAACTGAGGACAAAACCCTCAATAACAAAAGCTATGTGACCAGATACCACAACCAATGAGTACATGCACAAAACATATAACACGGATGTACAAAAAATAAACAATACTTAGAGTACTAAAAGATGGGTTCCCTAGTAGGTGACTCAGGAGTTGATGGGACGGGATGATGCATTGGTGGGACAAGATGACCTATAGCACCCTACACTACCCCTAGGCCAGGGGTCTCAAACTGGTGGCCCTCTAGATGTTGCAAATCATCAACTCCCAGCATGCCTGGACATGTCCAGACAGCCATTTGCTGCAGCTAACTGCTGTTGGGAATGCTGGGAGTTGAAGTTTTGCAACATCTAGAGGGCCACCAGTTTGAGACCCCTGCCCTAGGCTATACCCTATGCCTAGGCGGAATGATCGTTCTAAGAAGGACGGTCCCGCACCGGAACCTCACCTACACTGGTCTACAAGTCCCTAAAACAAACTATCTTACTGGCTCCTGTGAAATGGGCTAACGGACTATCCGGTCCTAGACATGTGATGTGCACCAATAATAGTAAAACATGCCTATAAAAAAGGGTTCTATTGTTAGACAGAGGCCAAAAAAATTACGGAGAAAGTATGGAACAGCATAGTAGATCACACTTATCCACATATCTGGGTTAAAAAACAAAGTATGACAGCAAATGGCATTAGTCACAGGTCAAGTGTCCCTCTTATAATGAAAGACCTTTTGACATGTCAGCCTTGGACCAATTACACATGGCTATAATAGTTAATAAGGGGAATTATTGTAGACTGGCATTTTACATAATTAATAACTCTGGGATGTAACAATTTATCCCCTATCCTAAGGATATGGGATAAGTTAGATCGCGGTTGGTCCGACCGCTGGTGCCCCCCGCGATCTCACAAACGGCACCCTGCATGGAACCGGCATTTTCGACCACAGCACAAAGCAGCAGCCGACACGCCCCCTCCATGCAGTTCTGTGACAGAGCCGGAGATTGCCGAAAGCAGCGCTCAGACTCTCCCATAGAGATGCATGGAGGGGGCGTGTCGGCCGCTGCTTCCTGCGGTGGTCGAAAATGCTCGTTCCATGCAGGGAGCCGGAGCGCCGTTCGGGAGATCGCGGGGCACCCCAGCGGTCGGACCACCCGCGGTCTAACACTTATCACTTATCCTTAGGATAGGGGATAATTTGTTACATCCCAGAAAAAACATTGGCCCTGTAAGGCCCTGTTCACACTATGGAGAATCTGTACAGAATAACAGAATATCCATGAGGATATTCTACATGGATTCTGTCTTTGAGAAGCTTCCTAAGAATTTTGCCTTTTAGGTCGCACGTCAAAAGTTCCGCTATTGAGGAATTGGATTTCTGAACATCAACTGGACTGAACTTCTATAAATGCCAATTTAAGTCCTCACCCCCCCCCCCCCCCCCTCCCCTCCTTACTAAGTTCCAACTACTTTTAGGAAAAGTGGTGTGTGGCTAAAAAAGGAAAAAGCTGCAAATCTTTGAGCAAAAAGAGCTAGAAAACTGGTATACATGTTTTGATAAATTCCCCCAAATGATTGTTTTAGCCATTGTCTTATCTAAATGAACCAACAAAAAAAAAAAAAGAAAAACATCAATCAAAATGAACCAAGCTAGTAGGACTGCCCTTGGTGGAATCCAATAAATGGAAATATCAAACATTTTTTAAACCACAAAAAGGAGGCGATTTATCAAAACCTGTCCAGAGTAAGAGTTGCCTATAGCAACTAGATTCCTCCTTTCATTTTTGAAAAGGCCTCTGAAAAATGTAATAAGCGATATGATTGGTTGCTATGGGCAACTCAACTTTTCCTCCTGACAGGTTTTAATACATTTCCCACAAAATGTTTCCCTGGTGGCTTGAAAATAAATACATGTAAATACAGGGATTCTTCTGTTGATGGTTGTGCTACCCCTACCGGGCTATTGAACCCCAAATAGAGCTAGGTCATATCGGAAATATCCGGAGATGCAATTTTGGCTTAATTTCTGGAATACCCATTGCCATATTACAGGAATTTTGCCTTAAGCACTATAAGGATAGGTTGCCTTATTTTGCTGCTACGTATTTTCCTAACTATTCATGTCGTTGGGTAGCAAAATCAGCTGCGTATTTGCTACCCATTGACTTCAATGGACATGAAAATATGCAGCAACAAATATGCAGAAAAATACAGCATGTGACCCTATCCTCAAACTATTTTCTTAAAAAAAAAAAAATCCTAAAAAGGTATCTTGACACAAAAAGGAACCTTACAGAAATAATTTCCTGACCTTTACTTTATTCAGCATCTAGTCTTATGCAATAAAGGTTTTTCAATTCCAGCAAAGCTGCTGTTGCTAGGCAGCATATGTTGCCCACAATCATTCTCCAGTCGACAACGCTGTGTTCCCCATTTACAAATGCAAAGTAAGCAAAGATGTAATACTTATTTATACATTTTTCTGATTACCGCTCGCCTAATGTCAGCCTTAGGCCGCAAAACGTGTTGCTTGAATGGAGGAGGGTGGTAGATCATTTGTATGCGACACAACACACACGGCTTATTACATATTCCCAACAAGTACAGTGCAGACATGCAGGAAGGATGCGTAATGGCTAGAAAAGCACATGGGACAAGAAAAAAAAAATAGAAAAAGAGCATTTGAAGTTCAGGCTAGCAGACCAAAAGCAAGCCTCAAATCTACTCATTTCATTGTAGTTCTCAAAAGGATTATCCGGATTCCTTGTTAATATACATGGTAAACAAATAAGGTTTTCAATTATACCTTAGAGATAACAAGTACACGAAAAAACGCAATGCCTCCCTGTTAGGCCTCAGGTACACTACTGTAATATATCATCCATAGATTTCTATTGAGGCCTCGTATACCTCGATGTCTATGATTTACACATTGAGGCATAATGGGATATATTACCAAGATATTCTCTCTAGTGGTACTGCAGTAAGGACATGCAAGGACTCTGTATATATGATGAATGTGTGCATGTAGCCCACTGCATACAGTTCCACCTTTATTATGCCATAGCAAAACCATGTGTAAATTGTACAGCATTAGTCTGTGGTGGTGGATAAGGTGGGTAGACCAAACATTGTAGCTTCAAGGTATCCTGCATGATATCAATGCTACTGGGAGAGTATACAATACTTCATGGATCCACCAAAGACTCATGGATTGCTTACACGTTAATGCAGTAGGTCAATACTGCACTCCCCACACTGTCCTCTGCCTTGCTACACATGAGATGGTTGCCTGTCTGAGGCCTTTGGCTACATTGACAAGTCTATTTTTTTTTGTATACACTCAGACCAGTAAATCTGCACGTTATTGTTTTAAGTGGAATGCACTCATTTGCTCCGATTAATTAATCTGCCTGAAACCCAAACTGTCTGCTTTACCCAGAACAGCCAATGACAGCTCTGATTTTATATCTTACGGAGCTCTGGTAAAATGAAAGCTGAGCTGTGAGTGGTTGTTATAGGCAAAACCTGACCGTTTTGGTTTCAGGCAGATTGATAAATCAGGGCCAGATTGTCTTTCACACTGAACTATGGTGCAAAAGTTTTTGCAGAAAACAAAAAGGAACAGTGACATGTCACATCTTTGAACTTACGTCAAGATTTCAAAATCAGTGCCTAAGTGGCCGAACCAGGAATGTTACTCCCCACTGCTTTCAGCTGTGTATCGATGTGCCGTCTGAGATGAGCTGTCTGTTGCATCTCCGTAGGGCCCGTTTCCTGCAGCGAGACCCAGTGTAATGTAATTCAATGGCACTTTGTTTCGTGGCTGGAGACAAGTCCTATGGAGACGCAACTGGAGGCTCATCTCCTATGGCACAGCAATATATAGGAAGAACGAACCAGGAAGAAAAGCTTCCTGTTCAGCCATTTATGCACAGTTTCTGAAATTGCACTTGCACAGTGCTGCATAATCATTTGTGAAAACAAGCTCTAGAGGTACACTTTGTTGAGCCTGGACATGAATTAGCACCACTGAACGTGGCTAAACTACCTCCAAAACTAGCCAAACCAATGGCAAAAATCAGAGTGTATGCTTCAGGTTTCTGCCGTTTGATTCCACTGGGGTCAGAAGAGTAGATTTTTCAACGTATTAATTTTGGTGCATGTAGTAAAATAAAATCAAACCTATATAAATTGGGTATCCTTGCGACTGTATGGACCTACAGAATAAATATTAGGTGCAATTTTTACCAAAAACTGCACTGCGTAGAAATGGAAGCAGCCAAAAATTACAAAATGGCTTTTTTCTTCAATTTTGCCCCACAAATATTTTTCTGGTTTTGACGCCGCGATCAAATTTGAACGCCACATCTAAAGGGTTAATAGTGCATGGCACCGCGATATAGAAAGGGAGCGGACTCAGGTACACCCCGAGTCCTTAAGTGGTTAATCACCCCCTTTTTCCCATACACGTTCAAACCATATTTGAGATGTCTAAACTATTAAAATATAATGTTATTGATCCTGTCCGATGAGCAGCAAGACCAAAAAAAGAAAAAAACGAAATAAAAAAATACCAAACTTGATTGGAGAAGACTTATCAAAACCTGTGCAGAGGTAAAGTTGCCCAGTTGCCCATAGCAACCAGCTTGCTTCTTTCATTGTTATCAATGCCTCTGCAAAATGAAAGAAGCTATCGAATTGGTTGCTATGGCAACTGGGCAACTTTTCCTTTGCACAGGTTTTGATAAATCTCCCCCGAAGTGCCTAAAATGTAACTTTAATTCTAGGTTGCAATATAACACACCCAAGATGATAGTGTTGTCCCACACTAATTAAAACGCTCCTTCCCAAATATCAAAATAGAAAGCCAATGTGGGGTGACCATGAATGAATTTGTAGATCAGGGCAGGCTGACACAGTAAAGATACTTAATAATAGTTGGCTCCTGTACAGTCACTCCCTCACCTTCCAAGGAGTTTCTGTCAATACTATAGATTAAATGTAAGTATGACGTCATCAGAGGAGAGAAAGAAAAGAGGGGGAGCATAAGCCAAACAACTGGAGACCCAACTCATCACTGGGATTTCCGTGTATACATTAGCATAATGCAGCCTGACAAGTACAGCATATATACAAGAAGTACAGCAATTAGTTAAAGGGGTACTCCGGTGAAATTTTTTTTTTTTTTTTAATCAACTGGTGCCAGAAAGTTAAACAGATTTGTAAATTACTTCTATTAAAAAATCTTAATCCTTCCTGTACTTATTAGCTGCTGAATACAACTGTGGAAATTCTTTTCTTTTTGAAACACAGAGCTGTCTGCTGACATCATGAGCACAGTGCTCTCTGCTGACATCTCTGTCCATTTTAGGAACTTTCCAGGGTAAAAGGAAATCCCCATAGCAAACATATGCTGTTCTGGACAGTTCATAAAATGGACAGAGATGTCAGCAGAGAGCACTGTGCTCGTGATGTCAGCAGACAGTTCTGTGTTTCAAAAAGAAAAGAATTTCCGCTGTAGTATTCAGCAGCTAATAAGTACAGGAAGGATTAAGATTTTTTTAATAGAAGTAATTTACAAATCTGTTTAACTTTCTGGCACCAGTTTATTTAAAAAAAAATTTTTTTAACGGAGTACCCCTTTAAGTATAGCATGTAAATAAACCTTGTCCATAGTACAGGTTATAACTGGCCACAGTGGCAGCAACTCATGGTTAGGCCTTTATCATAGATAGGAGCAGTCCCATGTGTCTTCAGTGGCAGGCAACGAATTGCCAGCTATGCTGTTTAAGCGCAAGTGCCAGACGGTGTCTGACATCATCCAAGTGATTATGTCGGAGGTCACATGACAATTGCCACATGACCGTGGATAGGGAATAAGTACATTTTTGCAGGAGTACTCCTTTAAGGGGAATAGGAACATCTCGTTGTCAATTTACTCAAAATTTTAAAGAGAAATAACTGAGGAGCATCACAATGCAGAGGCTTGAAAAACTTGAATCACAATTTTATGGGGAATGCAACTATTTACTCAAAACACCGGTGTGAGGGTAACTTTTCCCTATTCATTCCATTTGTTCATGCACTCTCTCACATTTTTAAAGCTCTATAGGGAACTGTGGGCACAAAACGTTAGGGTATTCTATACCTAAAATGTAAAATATATGAGGCAATCAGAAATCATTCCAATGGAACCAAAAGGAATAAAGCTCGATAGCAGGAGAAAGAAGCATTGCTTGTCCAATATTACAACATTTCTATAATTCGCTTGTACTATTGATTTAAAGGTTTGTTGACATGACAGCCCTACATAAATAAAGAGCACAGCAGATTATGCCATAGATGTTGGAGACTGACATACAACGTCAATGTCTCACTTTATCAGGAGTTTCTAGGAAACTAATTTCTGAGCTTTAGATGTCCTAATTTGCGAACAATTTTAGGTGATAAGATCAATTCTACTGAAAAAAAAAAGAAAAAAAAAGAAAAAAAATGAAAGGCTGGTGATGCTTTTTAATATGCTTTTGATAAGATAGCCAGCATAATATTACTGAAGTATGACCAAGCAGGTTTTCATGGTTCCTGCAAATATGTAGGTCATAGTCCTGAAAATGTGCTGGCCCTGGTTTGTAAACACAATAAATCAAGGCTACAAATCTGCAACCCCTGTAACATTAATCTTAGAAATAGATGCAATAAAGCATTCTTTCACGCTTTCTTTTTTTGTAGATACTAAATTACCTTATACAAAGAACTGTTATTGGAAAGAGTGAAGTCTGTGTTAGTAGAAACTTCACCTTAAAGGGGTTATCCAGCATAAGGTGATTTTAGTATGTACCTGGCACACAGTAATGGACATGCTTAGGAAGGATCTGTGCTTGTCTTGCCACCCCACCCACTGAAACATAAATGAGCTGCATCAATTCAGAGACCTGTAGTTTTCAATCAGGGTGCCTACAGCTGTTGCATATTGATTTCTCTCCCACCAAGCGATCGCTCCACCCATTGAAGCAGACAGGCTCCCTGTCATCAGCTGACTAGTGAGTCAGGTCTCGGCCACATTGCAAGCTGGGAAAAATCTGAGACATTTTGTATGCTGTTAAAAATAAGTAGTGAGGTCAAAATCACATAAGATCTGTGAGAAAACCATCACACACAGGTACAGACACTATATTATGAACTACACTAACTTTACAGCCCCTGTAGCATAGTCAAAAAAAAATCCTGGAATACCCCTTTAAGAGTACAAAACATCTAACTCTTGGGAAAGCATGAGCAACCTGTAACCTTGAAAACGTTTCTATTGAAAAGGAATCGAGGTCTTGCACACCTTATACATGTTTTCAATTTACACTAATAATCACTTAGTGACTACCCATACGCCTTTTTATGGCAAGTGAGGGGTAAATACATGCAGTCTGCATATGGAACGGGGCGGGAATACTGGCCCGCCCCATCTCCAGGAGATGCCAGCCGACAACTGCCTGCAGCTGTTAGGATATTCTTTAATCCAATCCTGACAGAGTGTGCTACTATCTGTCATGAAGAGTGTGACTTTGAAGCATGGACAGGTGTAGCACCTGCAATCTGCCTTTCTGTGACATAAAAAAGTTTAAAGTAAAAAAAAAAAGTGATCTACACAGATATGGTATTGATAATATCTACATGTTATTGCAGAACAAAATGAGCCCCCTCCAAACTCTAAAAAAAAAATAGTGTGTCAGAATAAGGCAATTTAAACACTATTTTTTATAACCAAAATTTATTTTAAAAAAAGTAGTAAAAAAAATTAAAAAACCCAAACAAACAAACTAAAACTGTATAAATTGATCAATGCATTCATACTGACCCCAATAAAAAAGATTGAACTGTGGGCGGGGAATAAACGAAACCCCTATCATGTGTGAAAAATTGAAATGTTTCTTTAATTTCACTCAAGAATTTTATTTTCATAAAATATTGTGTTAATTTATTTTTTTAAACAGTTTTTTTGCATCAAAAGTCTACATTTATTATTATCTTTTGCTCCTGTCAGGAGATGTTCATATTGTATATTGTACTGCACATCACATGCTCTCGGCAGCACTACATAAACTACTACAAAAGGCATGTAAATTATCCCTTCCCACAAAAACAAGTATATCCATTTCTTTGCAGGATCCTTAGCAAGTGTTATTTATATTCCTCTTAGTAAAAATAATAAAATTAAAAAAGGCTTTTAACAAGTATTTTTATCTAGCAATATACATGAATACTCACTGCGAACCTCATTGCAGTACAGGCGAAAAGCTAGCATCTTCCCATACTTGCGTGGCTGCTGTTACCAAGCTGACTCTTCCTTTGAACCTGGGTTTGACATTCCACCCCTCAGAAAGTGGACTGTGTTATAAAAAGCGATCACTTTTTAATAGGGATAACTTTAAAGCAGTTACTGTGGTCAGGAAATTGCAGTCAGGTAAGGCTCAAAAAGGCTTATATCACTGTAGTTTAATCCTCTGAAATCTCAAGGAAGCATTTCCTAGTGTGTCAGCTTAGAGCTTAGATACTGGCATATGAAGCTTTAGATAAACTCGCCCCTCACACAAGGTAGAAAGTTGGCAAAATTAACAATACATCTTAAATTACAATTTAATGTGACCTCAACACAAAAAAATCCTTGTATTAACAGAGATTTTAGTATCATTGTATACATGGCATGGCTATCAAGAATAGCAACAAGAAGTCAGGAGTAGTGGTGTACGTGATTTCTGTATACTAAAGAAAATCTGTTCTGACATGGCATACAGCTAACACCGGATAACAGTGGTAGAGGTCTATGAAATAGCACCCTGTCAATTTCCTATTACACTAAATGGCTATGCTGATTCAGAGTACTGCTGGTGTCAAACAGCATTATGTGGCTCAGTATTTTGCATCAGGATTTGTAAGCCAAAAGAAGTCTAAAACACGTTACAGGTACAAATGTTTCCATTATGTTTTTCTCTCTGTAGGTTCCACTTCTGATTTTGGCTTACAAATACTGAAGCAAAATACTGAGCCAGATACTGCTGTGTGACAGTTTTAGCTGCAGCCCTTCAGGGAGTCTAGCCCTGACTGACAGATCTCTCCCTGTACACACATAGGGGGAGATCAGTCATCCAGAGCCAGAGGACCACCCCAATGACATGAGTTACATTCCCAGACAAAGTTATAACTATGATTATGATCGGGCCACAATCCACCCTATTATTCTAATTGATTTATTCTTTGCATATCCTTATATATGCACCACTCATGTCTACTTAACCCTGTGTGGCCTGTAATTGACATACTCTTCTAATGTGCCTCATGGACTCAGCATAAGTACATTGGCCCAGATTTATTAAACTGTGTGAGAGGGAAAAAAAAAAAAAAAAAGTGTTATTTTTCCACAGCAACCAATCACAGCTCAGCTACCAATCTCTGGTAAAGTGAAAGCTGAGCTGCGATTGGTTGCTGCGGGAAAATCACTCGATTGTTTCTCTCACACAGTTTAATAAATATGGGCCATTATACCTAGACACCTATGTACATTATGCATATCTAAATATTTTGATAATGTTCTTGAAGTACTGATCTTTGCTACTAATGTGAATATAAATAAAATGTAAACTTTCTCACACACAAAATCATAGAATGTTGCAGTACCTTTTATACCTTTTTTATTGGGCTAACAGTATTTTGTAGAGACAAGTTTTCGGGATTCCGCTCTTTATCAAGTCAAAAGCATTTCTCTTTTAATCCCAAAATCTTGCCTCAAAAATACTGTTAGTCTAATAAAAAAGATATTACAAGATACTGCAACATTCTATGATTTTGCATTTGCATCACTGGACTAATAAGGCTCCTCATTACTACTTCTCTCTCATACTATATCATTAAAAGATAGAATTTGCATCACTAGACCAATATCTCATACTTTAGGTCATAGAGAAAACAACGTAAACACACCATGCACTTCCTCTGGGGTGTTAATTTATTGTTTATGTATTCTTGTACTTGATGGTGGAAAGGAAGGATCTACCTTAATCTGGCACCCAGGAGTTGTGCATAAATTGACCTGAAGGGTTAGGGAGTATGAAAATGGCACATGGTGTTTAGCGTGAATCATAGATGGTTGTGATAAGCGAGTCTGTTACTGCTCCGTGCTGAAAGATCCAAGGGGCAGTATGAAATGCTGAAAGGCTTCTATTAAACGGGTACTTCGGCAAAAAAGGATTCTTTTACAAATGCGCCCAGGTTGTCTGACTAAATAAAACAAAACGGTACTTACCTTCCATGCTACCCCCTACCCTAGAGATCTGGGGCATGCCTGTTATGAGCTGCGAAGTGTGTCCATGAAATGAATCATAAATCCAGTTGTTAGGTTCAGTCCTTATATCGGGGCCCGGGACACGAATAACCTACA
Organism: Hyla sarda; assembly: GCF_029499605.1. Classification (NCBI taxonomy): domain Eukaryota; kingdom Metazoa; phylum Chordata; class Amphibia; order Anura; family Hylidae; genus Hyla; species Hyla sarda. Next base: position 384,610,078 of record NC_079190.1, on the reverse strand, counting down.
CCCATGCAGTACCTGCTCCCATCACTTCCTTCTGACAGTCTTGAAAGATCCTGCTGACTATGTCCGAAGGAAGCATGAACTGCAGGGAAGATATTCTGGCCCAATAAGACCGTCCATATCTCCAGCATATCACAGTTATGCACGTCCATCTGATGGAATCAGGAATTTGTCAGATAGAAGTAAAACACCCCAAAACTATGGAGTTGGGGGGGGGGGGGGGGTTAAATCTTCTACTACATACCTACATATCACCAAATAGCGTTTTTTACAAATGACCACAGGTTCTCTTTAACAGTTCCAAGATTTTCCTCTCCTTACATGCATAAAATTGCCGTTCAGTACTATGAGGACCATTATAATGTGTCCTGGTCTCCAGAGATGTTTGTCTATGTGGGTTTCAAGATTCCCTCATATTTTGTGTCTGTTTGGATTTAACCCAGATTGTAATTTTTGCTTAGTTTTCCCAGTAGAGATTCTTGCAGGGCACCAAATACATCATGTATAACAATTTGGAGGATGTAAAAGTGTCAATAATTTTGTAAATTGCTGGGTACTGGGTATTACCACTTAGCTTGTCTTTAAGATACAAGTACGTGTTCTGTATTTTTTTGTTAGAAGGGAAGATGACACACTGTTACTAATTAAAAAAACATTCACACAGAGGAAAATTTGTGTAATGTCCACCCAGAACACATGGGTGGACACTTCGCAAATTTGCATGTTCTGCCAGTGCTAGGACAGCTCCTTAATGAGCAGTCCTCACAGAGGGCAATGCATTTCTGAGTGGAATCTGCAGAAAGAACGAACATGTTCATTGTTTCAACGGATGCCAAAATTGGGATTTCCATGGCAGAAGTGCTTAGTGAGGCATCATGCTTAGTGCTGCATTTTTCAGAAAATGTACCATACAATTTAATGTACATTTTAGGCTACGGATTTCTGATACACCTCTGATTTTTCAGAGTCTGCATGTGAACATACTCTTAGATCAGGCCAGCACAATATATGGCCCACCAAAGGATTCCATGCAGTCCACAATCATAGCTGTGATATCAAGGATTGTCCTTGTCTAGTGACTAGACCAGGACCTTCTTTGACATTGATGCATACATAATCATGTCTGTGTGACAGTAAAACATTTCTTGATATTGAGCACAGGGGTAGTAGACGTCCAATGTGTGTGCATCTGCTATCTCAGTCACAACAAAAGATAGAAGGCTCCAGGTACAGCCATATGAGCAAGCCATGATCGTTTAACAACTTTAACATTGTCAGATCGACTTGGAGCAGTGCAGTCAGTGAGTGTCCCATACAGCACCGTAGTAAGCAAGTGCCCCCATACAGCAGTGCAGTGAGCAAGTGCCCTCATACAGCGGCGCAGTCAGCAAGTGCCCCCATACAGCGGCGCAGTCAGCAAGTGCCCCCATACGGCAGTGCAGTCAGCATATTTAACAAAAACAAGCAATGATCAACTATAACTGATGAACACTTGAAAGATATTTTAAAAATATTGATTTCAAACATAATTCCAGAGTATGATAAACTGACTGTTCATAATAAGTGTAATATGTCCCATTGACAGTAAGAAACCCTGAAAAATTAAAAAATTTGTACTGATTGGCGAGGCATTGGAAAATGGTGTAAAGGAATATTGCCATGTCAACTAACAGTTTAAGGGTTCTTTCACACAAGAGACTTTAACAGCCTTCTAGACAGGGCACAACGTCCATGTAAAAGGGGCCTAACTTGTATGTAGAGCATGTGAAATTGAGGATTTTCCTACCCTTGGTGATGGAAAATATGGATTTTATGAAAGACAGGAAGCGAGCATTATGCAGAACTTTCTTTACTGCAGCAAATTAGCAGTTAATATTTAAAAAGTTTTTTTTTACAAAAACTTAGGTACAAGGTGCAATCAAACATGCTACTGATAGTAACCAATAAGAGCTTTTCCTATGTCATAAAAAGAACTGGAACTGAGGTAACTTCCTCTTTCTTTACGTTAAAATATAACGTGTCAAAGTCACAAAATAAGTCATTCCATGAAGTCAACCAGATGAAAATCTAGGAACAAAATGAATTGTAACGTTCTCCGCAATCCAACAGGTGATTAGGGTTGAAACTTAAAAACAGGAGCAACAGGAAGTCTATCTTGAGATGAAGTCGTGTCTGAAGAGAATCAATATGCTGAAAAATAAGATAGCAAACATGAGGACGGGTAATGGGCGGATAATGCTCGCCTCCTGTCTTTTATAAAATCCATATTTTCCGTCACCAAGGGTAGGAAAATCCTCAATTTTATAGCAAGACAGGAGTCCTCGCATTATGCAGGATTAAAGCTATAACTGTAAACAAAGTATATCATTTATAAATTGTAATAATTAGGCATAATCAAGAAGAGACAGAGTAGCAAGTCTTTGTGGTGGAATCAGATGACCAGTCAGTTGCTTTAAGAAGATCTGACAAGGAAACACTGGATTGAATGATTTTTGTAGAAACAGCACCCCTAGTAGAGTGAGCACCAAATATAGAGACGTCAATATTAGCAAAAATCATACATTATCTGACCCATCTTGCAAGAGTAGTAGAGGTAGCAGGTAAGTGAGGTTTACAGTAGGAAATTAGGAGTTGAGAATGAGAAGGTTGAAAAGAGATTGCTTTATTTTCTTAAGATTTAAAGACATCAAACTACACAGTTTATCATGATGAGGAAAAGAAGGATAACAGATTCTTTGTAAATTTGTTTTAGTTCGTCAATGAATGTCAAAAACAACACCTTGAGGAGAGTAGTGTCTACGAGATATATCCAGAGCACTGACATCAGACACTCTTAATATAGATATAAGACATCATAAAGTGGAGAGTTTGAAAGATAAAAGTTTCAGAGTAAGATCGCCATTTTCCACCCAGGAGGAAAAGAGTTGAAGTAGTAAATTAACGTCCCAAGTTGAGTGGTATTTGGGAAGAGGAGGACGTTTGAAATGTTTACAAAGTTTGCAAAGTAGAGGATGTTTGCCAAAGGAGAGAGAATCGATAGAATGATAAAAAGGAGATGCCCGAACGTTAGAAGTTCAAAATCAGATCTGGATTGTATTTGAAGATTGTTTTGCCATTCCAGTCTTTGATAAAGTGAAGTCACCAAAGAAGCTCTTTTGCTTCGGAAGAAAGTTGGACTTGATTTGAACATCTCAGACCTTCTTGCAAGTGTTGCATCTTCAACCGTTTGAGAGCTCTGTAGTGGAGTGGAGCTGGGGAAATTGCTTAAATGGAAGCTGAAAGACAACCCACGATTCGAACTATGGATCGAAGAGATACAAGTTCTTCGTTGAGTAGAGAATGAATTTCCATTCTGATGGTCTTCAATTTTTAAGGAATACTCAATAGGGTAGAATGGGTGTTGATTAGGAATCCTAAGAATTCCACCTCTTGAGAGGGAGTTAGAACGGATTTGTTGTAATTGATAAGGAACTCGAGGTTCATTAAAAGGAGAAAAAGAGTCCACTCCATGTGTAAATGAGCTTGTTGAATTGAGGATGCCATGATCAGTATATCATCCAGATAAATTATAAAGCATACGCCTTGAGAACGTAGAATAGCCACCACTGGTTTTAATCATTTTGTAAAACACCAAGAGGCTGAAGAAAGGCCGAATGGGAGGCATGTAAATTGCCATTTTATGCCTTTCCATATGAATTGGAGCCAATGTTGGGAAGAAGAATGAATGGGTACTGTCAGATAGGCATCTTTTAAAACCAATTTTTATCAACCAATCTTCCTTCAACAAAAGATCTCTGAGAAGATGGATGCCTTCCATCTTGAAGTGACGCTATATAACAAAATCGTTCAGATTGTTCAGATTGATTACTGGGCGAGAACCGCCAGCTTTCTTTTTTTTTTACTAAGAACAGGTTGCTGACAAAACCTGGAGTGAGTATGAAAAGGTACTTGGATAATGCCATTTTTTGGCAGAGAGTTCTTTTATTTCTAAATCTTTCAGGATCTGATCCTTCGTTGAAAAATAAATTGGATGAGGCAGATGAGTCTGAAATGGAGTGGAAACGAACTTTCTGATAACCTTGAATTGTGTTGAGAATCCAGTGATCGGAAAATACCATCTTTCATTTGGGAAAAAAAAATTATGGAGTCTTCCGCCCACTGGAAGATGGGAAAAATCCAAAATTTGTAGATTTACCTGGAGGTCTGGAGCGTGTAGCACTTCTCTGGCCCCTCGCCCTCCAAGGGCGTCCTCTGTAGTGGAAGAATGGAGGAGGAGCTTGTATGGTTGGGACTGGAAAAGCTGACCTGTCTTGGGGTTGGTAAGGGCCTCTATATTGAGAACAGAAAGGAGTTGCTCAGCCGGGAAAACATCCCCTACTTTTATCGGCCTGTCCAAAAACACTTTTTAAGGAGGCCATAGCCTTATCTAATGAAGAAAATAATCCAAAACATATTTGGATATTTCTTTTATTATCTGCTCTCCAAAGAGAAAACCTTCTGTAGGAACAGAGGATTGGGAAGAGGCAAGGTGTGTTAACTGTGGATCTAGTTTTAATAGAATATATATTTTCCGTTCAGTGCAAAAAGCCTCATTAATACTGCCAAAGAGGCAGATGGCCCTTTTGGCCCAACCTCTCATTGTAGGTATATCAATTGGATTGTCTGACTGCAGCATTTTTGGAAAGATCTAAAATCTTTGTAAGGGGCCCCAAGAGGCCAAGAAATTTATCTTGGCATAGAGAGAAGCTGAGATCAATGCCCTTCTTAGGATTTTTTATGTACTTTACAAGTATAGGGTCTAATTCTGGGGTTTGTGCTGAATTCATAGAGCGTTGGTCTTGGGCACTCGGCACTCAATTTATTTCTGGATTTTTTGTCAACATCCTTACGAATCCAATGGGAGATGAACCAAACTGGGGATTTAGGGCCCAATCCCCAGAGCGGGGGTGTTAATAAGTGCAGGGTCAAAGAACAGGACTCCTAAGCTGTCTAACACAGCCGAGTCTGAAAATGAGTTGCCATCATATGTAGAGTTACCGCCCTCTGATACATTCGGATTGAAAGAGGGGTCATTAGAATCAGAGTCATCAGAATAGTCCTAATATTCATCATCATCAATATTAGAGTCCTCTATATATGAATCCGGTTTGGATCGTTTAGAGGCTTTATTAACCTGAATATCACAGACCTCCTCTCGGGTAGAGGGTTGATGATGCAACATAGGGGCATCTGTATAGTGGCTGTGAGATGTATGCGAGCCGTCATAGGTTTCCGGATCCATTTCTCTAATAGTAGGTTTTTTTTATGTTTGAGAGAAATATGGCCTTCATCATTTGTATGCCTCTTTTTACATAGACTCCTAAACTAATGCCATAGAAACAGACTTTGCTACGGAATCGTGCATAGAAGCCATAGCATTATTAACAGCAGTTGAAACTGACCGCGACCCTGACATTTTATATATATATTATATATACACACACACATATACACACACACAGCAAGAAGAGAAAGGAGTCCAGCGTCCGATAACTCAATATGTAAATATGTAAATAGTTAATATTTAATGAATAGTAGATAGAATTAATATCTAAGTGCATAGCTATAATATATATGCCAGGTATTGGCAATAGTAATAATTATAAAGTTTATCAGGTAGCATTAATATGTCCTGAAAAGGACAGTGATAAATAAATGAGAGTAACTAGTTAAAAGTGAGAGAGGAACGGACTTCACCGCAGAGCTGCTCTGTGAGGAGATGGTTGTGACTGACAGAGGGCGGGAAGTGTGAACTAGTTGATCACCAACTGCCGAGATATCACGAGAGTGAGAATTGCCGGCGCGTGACCGCAATGGAACCGTGGGACGCACTGAGAAGGAAGAAAAAAAGTGAACAGAGCTTACGGAGACTGTTTTGAACGATGTGACAAGAGAGGTGGTGAGAGTAAATGTAATGGGAATTAAGGAGATAAAAAAGGGGGGGGGGAGAGAAGGGTGAATATGGTTATGAAAAGGGGGGGATATATAAGCATTGAGAGATTAATATGTATCTTTATTAAAGAAATAATATGGAAGCACAATCGAGAAAAATCACACTGGGAATAGTTTGAACAGTAAATATACTACATAGGTACTTATCTGTATCACAGCAGTAAAGAAAGAGTACATTACCTCAGTTACAGCTGCTTTTAGGACACAGGAGATGCTCTCATTGGTTACTATCAGTACATAGCATGTCTGATTGCACCTTGTACCCAAGTTTTTTCTTATTATTGTAAAAAATGTTTTAAATATTAACTGCTAATTTGCTGCCGTAAAGAAAGTTCTGCATAATGCGAGACCTCCTGTCTTGCTATAAAATTGTACGTTTTTGCAAACACAATCCTTCTCTTGATAATCCTGTTCCTTTCCTCCACTTTTTGACAGCTTGTTGCCTAGGTTACAACAAACGAGGGGAGAAAAGGAGCAGGAGGGAACATCCGAAGGAGGAGGCAGATTTGCTACATAAATGTGTTTGCAAAAACATTTACCTTCATGCATCCTACAGTTTAACTGCAAGAGTTAAGATAGGAATACCTTGGTTAAAACTAGAGATGAGCGAACTTACAGTAAATTCGATTCGTCACGAACTTCTCGGCTCGGCGGTCGCTGACTTTTCCTGCATAAATTAGTTCAGCTTTTAGGTGCTCCGGTGGGCTGGAAAAGGTGAATACAGTCCTAGGAGAGTCTTTCCTAGGACTGTATCCACCGATTCCAGCCCACCGGAGCACCTGAAAGCTGAACTAATTTATGCACGAAAAGTCAGTGACCGCCGAGCCGAGAAGTTCGTGACGAATCGAATTTACTGTAAGTTAGCTCATCTCTAGTTAAAACCTCTGTGCGACGCTGAGGAGAGTAGCCAAATTATGTCCCCACCTACTGCTGAGTTTTGCAGGTCTGCCTTTGATTGTACACGTCGAATGCCATAATCATGGTTAAGGCACACCAAAGTGGTTAAATCTTCAATACTTGAAGACTGGATTTGTGAAATGGGATTGAACCACTCTGAAGTTTGGTGCCCACCTATGGTCTTCCAGCTTGGATCTAAAACACACGACTTTAAAAACTGCTGCGGATCACCGCGCTGGTCATCTACTCAGGTGGGTGCGACAAATATTTGTTAAACAGTACAGTTCCTTACTGCCACATTGTTGTGAAAACATGGCATAATTTTTTTCAAATAAAATACAGTAAGATGAGTAAAGGCCATATGTAGAATTAAATACAGCATTAGTAGTGCATGCTAACTGAGCAACTCTAAAGTAGCTCTTTGGCCCTATAACTTACAGCTATATGCAAAGATCTTAAAGGGGTACTCCGGTGAAAAACTATTTTTTTAAATCCATTGGTGCCAGAAAGTTAAACAGATTTGTAAATTACTTCTATTAAAAAATATTAATCCTTCCTGTACTTATTAGCTGCCAAATACTACAGTGGAAATTATTTTCCGTTTGAAACACAGAGCTGTCTGCTGACATCACGAGGACAGTGCTCTATGCTGACATCTCTGTCCATTTTATGCTGTTCTGGGCAGTTCCTAAAATGGACAGAGATGTCAGCAGAGAGCACTGTGCTCATGATGTCAGCAGACAGCTCTGTGTTTCAAAAAGAAAAGAATTTCCGCTGTAGTATTCAGCAGCTAATAAGTACAGGAAGGATTAAGATTTTTTTAATAGAAGTAATTTACAAATCTGTTTAACTTTCTGGCACCAGTTGATTTAAAAAGAAAAAGTTTTTCACCGGAGTACCCCTTTAAGAGTCTCCTCCATACATTACATGAATCAGACAAGAAATGCCTGTGTAGTCCACCCAGATGGCTGTCCGAGCACCTAAAGGACCTACATATGGGAATCAGTGAGGGAGTAAACAATATTAAGGGGGCAAATCCAAAGATACTAATAACATGGTGCTTAAAACAGGAGAAATTTGGTAAAAACATTATTAACCTCTTTAAAAAGAAGAACCCCAGCCAATACAAATTTATCCCCTATTCACAGGATAGGGTTTAAGTAGCTGATCCCAGCGGTCGGACCCATCACGATCTCTGGACCCCGGCTGTCAGTGAGGAGCGCATGTCATCTACCGGTTGACAGCACACGCTTCATTCATTTCTATGGGAGCGCTGGTGATGCCAGAGTGCTGTACTCTGGTTCAGTTCGTGAGATCACAGGGGTCCCAGCAGTTGAACCCCCTGCGATCAGCTACTTAGCCCATTTCCTGTGGATAGGGGATAAGTTAATTTTGGTTGGAGTTCTCCTTTAAGAATATGAGACTGTACAAGAATTATAAGCAAAGAAAGAGTCTTTACCATGTTCTGATGCCTGTGACAATGTAGCCTTTACATGTAATGAACCAGAGGTGGTCAACCTAGCACATTATTGAGGTCACATTTGCGGCCTGCCTGTCAGCTGAAACATTTCCTATACAACCTCATGACTACTAGGTGGGTCGTAAGAGTGCTACGCCATTGTTATGTGCAGCTCAGTCTAATAAAGTTCCATCAACATCCTGTGATATCTGTATACCTTAGATATCACATGCGTAAAATGTCTCTAATTTCAAAAAGGAAATGCAAGTAATAGCCTAACATACTACCAAGTACATATAAAATCCTATCGATGCAAAAAATGATATAGCAGATGTAAGCACGCTATTAAAATTGTTATTCTGTAATAATCTAAGTCTAAAGCCATGACATAGGAAAATAACTGATGTAGCTACTTTAAAATAATTACAATAACTAAGACTAAAACCCTCAAATACATTATTGTGTTTAAGAATAAGAAAAATGTCATTGACATATTGCCACATAAGTGCATGACTTGCAGATAACATGTAAACAATAGGTACAAGTACATTTATTTATACATGCAATGTGTGGCAATGGACTCGCACAGACATGATCCATTCACACATATTCCAGGTAAGACTGTGAAATCTCAGTAGCGTCCTTCAGGAAACAAGGACACAAGTGTCTGCACTGAAAATAGACTGCACAGAACACCGTCCAGCAATGAACTTTGAGCTGTCCATGGTTCTAACACAAGATTAACTGTAATAGACCCCAGTGTCAAATAGAAACCACATACTTACAGTATTTAAAGCACTAAGTAACATACGACACTCTTAACAGTACAATGATAATGTCTAGCCTCTTACCGTGCAAAGAGCGTTACATTTTTCTCCATGCTCACTCACAGTGTTTACTGGATTTGTCAGGGAATCATTACTACTAGGCCTAATCCCATTTTCCAGGGGGCAGACTGGCATTTCCTGCTTATCTGTTGGCACGGAAACACATTTAATACCCTGAAGCTTAGTCCTAGACAGTTTGGTGACGGAGACATCCAAGCTTGTGGAATCAGCAGTAATAATTTCTATCTGCTTGTTAACCAGGCTAACACAATTCTGGATATCAACAGGGGTGACTGTCAGCTCCTCTGGCAAGTCCTTAGTAGGAAGCATTGCTTTTACATCCACATTACAATGCTCCACATCCATCAGCTCCATTGGCGGAGGACTGTTTTGCACCTGTACCTGAAGATGCTCACCGTCTGACTGTACTTCACAAGATGAGAACATTAATAGGGGAACCACGCGGTCAGTTAATTCCTTAGCAGCAGTGGCGTCACACTCCTGACTTTGGACAGCACCAGCCAATAATGGGCTGTGCATGAAACTGCACCTTGCTACGGCTTCTAAAACCCATGCCTCTTCTGAATCCTCGCTGGTCCTCTGCATGATGCTATGCTGCCCATCACTACTCATACAGAGCATCATGCAATTGGAATCTCATCGACAAATTACCGTACAGGAATATATATATATAGTGAATAAAAAAATAAATCATTAGGTAAAGATCTCTTGAATGATGAGAGTCCGGATTCTGTTACTGCAGGTAGGCATTGCATATTCATCAGCTGCTAGACGACTGCTGGTGTGTCACAGACGGCTGGGCAGAAAATGCAGGGCTCCTTCATAGGACATATTTCAGTCATAGGGAGTCTTCATTCTTACAAGGGAAGAAAAATATCCAGCAACGTGAAATGTATAGATTAGCATCCAGCCTCTCCTGGCTTCATGGCTTTTCTTCATTTGGTATGCGTTGCCTATTGAATAGCTGGTATGAAGGGCCTACGGAGGGTCACAGATTATCCGTGTTAGGCAGAGGGAGCTCTGGTTAAAGTTAACTGCATTCTACCTCTGCTAGCTTTTTAAGTCATCAATATTAATAGAGGAGTTAAACCTACCAGATTTGTATAGCAAGCACTGGGCGACCAATGAACAGGAAGACAGATGGTTGCCATGGAAACTGAGCTGGAATGGAGTGTTTGCTGCCTAATGATGAAAGGTTAGGGTGCTGCTACACAGACGTGTCTTAAATGAACCCGAACAAGCATTGTCCCCAGACAAGACCCACAGTAAACAATGTCTTAAGGTAAAGATCTTCAGTACGTACAGTGCAATAAGAGCTTCACAGCAAAACAAAGAACCTAAAGCACAGCATGTAGCCTCCATCTATTCAGAAGACCATCCATGCAGCAGGCATTGTCAAGAAGGAAGCCTTTCCATAGAAAGGATGCTCACTGCATAATAAAGCAAAAAGGTAGAACATGGGAGCGGAGAGTTAATAAAAAATCTTACTGACATAGACAGAAAGTCCATTACAGAGAATGCTCAGAATTGTCATGCATACAACACCGGCTTTATACAGCCATTATTATTATTACACATGGACGTATTCAGATATGTACACACCTGTAACAAACTACATGCACATTGCTATTCATTCTTCCCTCTAGATAGTGAGGACATAGCTAATTCATACATGTGTTTAGGAATAAAAGGAATACAAACTCTATTTCAAATCTATTAGAAAAGTCTACACAGGAGTGCACAGAGTAATGCCCTGAAAATATCTGCGATAAATCTTACAATAATGCACAGGGACCCTATAAGCTAGACATGCCTTAATCTTTATAGAAACATGTATTAAAAGGATGTTGCAGGAGCACAAGAAGCTGCTGCAAGGAAAACAAACCCTCCATTCCTTACAATGTTTTGCATTGGTATTTTGGGGGTAGGAAGCTGCTGTCAGGAGCCCCACAAATAGCTATTAAATGAGTGTAAACTGCTCTTGTCCCGTGCACTTCATGGTTGACAATATTTGCCTGGACCCTAAATTCCTTCATGGTCGTGGCATTCACTGGACAGGCTTCTCAATGGCGTCCCATATAATCTGCTGTAGATTTCCATTATAACATTTTTAGCTCATGTATCCACCACTTCAGTGAGGGCTTTATAACACTCTAATCTTGTTCACAAACACATGAAGCTACTGCTTAGGGGAAAAATAACACACACATACATTACACAGCTCTCCATAATTAAACTGCATTTTATAATAAACTATCCTATTATCCTGCAGGGGGTGCTCAGCACAAAGCAATATGTGCAGTAAAGACATACAAGGAGTGTATGCCTAATCTATTGGTTATCCTGACAGGGAATCCTATGTATGGACATGGCTACTAAGAAATAACACCTCTAGATAACGTATACCTGCAGGCAACACACCTGCAAGAAGCACATCAAAGAAAGAAAATGCTTTGAGGGGAAATAAGATTTTTACCAGCTGGATATTTCAATATAGCTTTCTTATAAGTTGAATTTGCAGATCACTGCTATCATTATGTAGTGAATACATCATACTGATATGTAATATTAAAATTATAATTAAGTACTGAATGCTATCATAATTACTGTCAGAATACCGTCTAATCTAAATCTCCAAAAGTAAAAAGATAAATCTGCAGTAGTACTGTACATACGAGTGGATGACTATGGTCAAAAGTGCAGTCAGAGGACTCTAAGGCTGCCCATCTGATGGCCTGATTTCACATAATATTTACAAATGGAATTCTATTATAACCAACTTCAGCAGTGGGATGACTATGATTAGTCTCTGATCTATGCCACTAGCTCATGTGTCTTCACCTAATGTATAGTGTGAGCAATGTTTTAAAGCTTGCAGTGGTGTCACAGCCCATGCAGTGGTGTCACAGCCCAGGAACAATGCATGCAGTGGTGTCACAGTCCAGGCACAATGCATGCAGTGGTGTCACAGTCCAGGCACAACGCATGCAGTGGTGTCACAGTCCAGGCACAACGCATGCAGTGGTGTCACAGTCCAGGCACAACGCATGCAGTGGTGTCACAGTCCAGGCACAACGCATGCAGTGGTGTCACAGTCCAGGCACAACGCATGCAGTGGTGTCACAGTCCAGGCACAACGCATGCAGTGGTGTCACAGTCCAGGCACAACGCATGCAGTGGTGTCACAGTCCAGGCACAACGCATGCAGTGGTGTCACAGTCCAGGCACAACGCATGCAGTGGTGTCACAGTCCAGGCACAACGCATGCAGTGGTGTCACAGTCCAGGCACAACGCATGCAGTGGTGTCACAGTCCAGGCACAACGCATGCAGTGGTGTCACAGTCCAGGCACAACGCATGCAGTGGTGTCACAGTCCAGGCACAACGCATGCAGTGGTGTCACAGTCCAGGCACAACGCATGCAGTGGTGTCACAGTCCAGGCACAATGCATGCAGTGGTGTCACAGTCCAGGCACAATGCATGCAGTGGTGTCACAGTCCAGGCACAATACATGTTTTGGATTTACAGTACAGACTATGCATGTAGTGCTGTTGGAGTAGAGACAAAGCATGAATGGATGTCACAGTATAAATGTAATACATGCATGGATGTCACAGGTCAGACACAAAGCGTGCAGTGATGTCACAGAGCTGCAACAATTAACCTATAAGATTGATTAAACTCTATAACAGGATTCGTTGTCCACGAATCCCGTTCTCAAATAATCGCCCGATTAGTTGGCCGCAGCATCAGTGACAGTCTAAGACTCTCCAATCAGTGTTACCAGTTAGGAGGCTGCTTCTCCCCCGCCACCATTTTACCTGTATTTCCCCCACTCAGCCCATGAGGATCAGTGACCCACCATTTTCTGCTGCCATCCGCCGCCACCTCCAGGGCCCCCGTACGGTAGGTTGAGGTTCCACTACAGCACACACTCATCGTGCTGCGGCCCTGGCGGCCAGTGATCCTCCCAGGGCCTCCGTCCGTGTGTGTGTCTGCTCTGCACTGCTATACACATGGGGGGGTTTGTGCAGAGCAGACGACAGAGCATTGCACCCTAGTGTCTTCTACAGACCTTAGGGTGCAATGCTCTGCAGCCTGCACATTCCCCCCAATGTGTATACCAGTGTGTGTACATTACTATACAGGTGGGGGAATGTGTAGAGCATTACACTACAGACACAAGGGTGAAATGCTCTGCATATACCACTATGTGTATAGCAGTATATGCAGAGCATTGCACCCTTGTGTTTGTAGTACAGTGAACACCGCTATACCCATCGGGGTATGTGCAGAGCATTGCACCCATGGTCTGTAGTACAGACACTAGGATGCAATGCTCTGCACATACCCCCATGTGTATTGCAGTGTGTGTTTGTACTACATACACACTGCTATACAAATGGTAGTATGTGCAGAGCATTGCATCCTAGATGGGTATAGCGGTGTATATGTAGTACATATATACTGCTCTACACATGGGGGTGTGTGCAGAGCATTTGCACCCTAGTATTTGTAGTGCTACAGAGTCTGTACTTCAGACATGGGTAGGGTGCAATGCTCTGCAGTCTGCACATACCCCCATGTGTATAGGAGTGCTATATAAAAAGAGTAAAAAGAAAAAAAAGTTAATTAACTGCTCCCCCAATAAAAAGTATCTCCCCTTTTCCTATTGCTATACAAAAAAATAATTTTTTTTTTTTTTTTTTTACTTATTTGATACTGCCGCATGGCTAACTGTCGGAACTATTAAAATATTAGAGAATCATTAACATTTTATTTTAATAGTTCACATGGTTACTCATCCGGCAGTATCAAATTTATACTGGTTTCTGTACAGGATCATTAATAATGATCCTCTACGGCAACCGGCGTAAATGTAAAAAAAAAATTGCTGCTGTTTGGTCACATCACATACTAGAAACTATTAATATAGCCATTGTACATCATTTTTCAAGTAGAATCAGCTGAACCCCTTTTATTTTGGAATTTTGCATTTTTTTTCCGATTAAATCGATAAAATAATCAACAACTAATCGATTATTACAATAATTGTTAGCTGCAGACCTAGTCACAGTACAGATATATTGCATACAGTGGTGTCACAGTACAGATATATTGCATACAGTGGTGTCACAGTACAGATATATTGCATACAGTGGTGTCACAGTACAAATATATTGCATACAGTGGTGTCACAGTACAGATATATTGCATACAGTGGTGTCACAGTACAGACATAATACACTCTGCAAAGGTTCAGCATAATGGAGTGATTGCTTTACTGTGCATTATCTTTGTACTGTGTCAACTCTTCAATATGCTGAACATTTGCTTTATGTATTATGTCTGCACTTCGGCACCACTCTATGCATTGTCTGTACTGTGACACCACTGTTCGCATGATATCACAACAAAGCAGCAATGCACATAATTATGTCATACTAGAGAAAAGAGGTCTTATTTTTTCCCCCCAAGTAATTGCTTTCAATTTATCTTGCCCCTACTCAGATTCAAATAGTTTAAAACTGCAGGAGATACACACACCACCACCTATCCAGTAACACTCCAAATGGACGCGTTTCAAGCGCATAAGTGCTCTTGATCACCACAACACCTGTACAACCCTCGTCCTCAAAATGCACTGCTCAGAGGGAGGAGTCAAAACTCGTAAATATAAAATACATTTTATAAAAATTTAAAACATAACAGGTTTAAAGTGCTAAAGCATGATTCAATGAATTGAAGACGTATATAAATCTCAATTGTATCGATCATGTTTCCACTACGCGATCATTCGGCACATTGTTTTGATATTGCCACTGCCTATTTTGGGACACTGGAACACTTTGCATAATTAGTAGTGAAACAAATTTCTTCCTCTTATTTAAACCATTTGGGGCTCATTTCTGTAATGTAAACTGCCAATATGCTTCATGCCTGAGGAGTTTGCAATGCAAATCTCCCCCTCTTAATGCCAACTTCAATTTCTCAATTCCATATGCTTTGAAGTTTTCAATACGGCCACCATGTACTTCAGAAAAATGTGCAGATGCCCCGATTTCTGGTGACCTCTGTTTGTGTTGCGTCATTTACACTGTAGAAGCCAGCATTTGCTAGCCATGTATTTACACCCTGCGTTTCTGAAACCACCTAACTCTCTCAGCGTGTTAGCTCTTTTTGGTACTATCGCAACTCCTTGCTCTAATGTGTTGGCTAATTTGTCATCTTTTAATAGATGTAGATGTTTATATACTATGTTTCGGATGGCTTTGAAATGTGGATTATAGGCGATTGCCAAAATTTTATTGGGGCACTTCCTGGAAAAATTTCCCATTCTGTCTTCCTCTGGTAATAAATCATTGCAATTTTTGCCATTCACAATCAGTCTGGCTCTATTGATTAGACCGTGACTATAGACTTGTGTAACTGGTCTTCTAGGGACTGTGTTTCCTCGAGATAAACTGATTGTGAGATGCAATTGTGTTTCAATCTGGTTAGTTCTCCTACTGGTATTGCACGAATTGTCTGTGGGGGATGGTTGCTATCCGCCCTAACTACTGTGTTTCCCGATATTGGTTTTCCAAAAGTACATGTTTGGATGTTTTAACCACTAGTACCTGTGAGCTTTAGATCCAAAAAACTAACAGTAACCAAAACAACACTGTGTGAACTTCAAATTATGTGTTGGAATTGAGATAATCCATGAACAGTGATATGGAAGACAATATCACCCCTCCAAATGAGGAGGAGATAATCTAGGAATCTTCCATACCACTGCAGGTGGCCCGAAAACACATTGTTAACAGAATATAGGGTTTTCTCCTCCCAGTAAGACATTATGAGATTTGCTAATGAGGGGAGTGTCCCACCCCCATTGAAACTCCACTGCGCTGGATATAAAATTTTCTTTATCAAAACTGAAAAATTGCGCGACATAAGAACCCATATGACCCGTCTAATGAACTCTCAAAGATCATCTGAATACTTGCTGTGGCGAGCCAAATGGTGGTCCAATGCTTCAAGTGCTACTGGCCAAGGAAAACAAGGTTGTGGTGGGACCAAACAACTGAGCAGTTATTTGAGTCAGGATATGATACCAAGAGTTCTCAGAATCAAGTTCCAACCACTATCTTCTGTGATGAAATGCTTAAAGAATGGAATGAAGCATTAACCATTTGTTCCAGACACTTATTAATGTCATAACCAACTATGAAACAATCAAGCTTGAGAGTATGAAAGAGGAAACTGATAAAATATAAAAAGAGGAGGTGGACAAATACAAAGATCTACCAGATAGTTTCCTGGAAAAAAAAATTAATGAGTGTGTGGACAAACTAAAAAATTACATAATGGAAATTAAGTAAAATACAAATGGGTCACTAAAGATTGTACATTAAATCAAGTGTACAATTGGGCCAAATGGGATTGTAATGAGAATATTCCCAGATGTAAACTTAAAAGTGGTAAACAAAAACCTAAGAATCATCCTAAAGTCACGTTCAGCTCAACAAAAGCAGAAATGGATGAAATTGAAAGTACCTGTTCAGATAGTTCCACATCTCAGGAGATAAAAAATACACACCTTACCAACGCAAGACAAAAAAAAAAATCAAAAGCAAGAGAGGAAAAAAAAAACCAGAGGGCCAGACGCAAACAGCGGTGGAGATGACAGAAGACACGCAGCCGAACAGGAAAGAAAACAGCGTCCTAAATCTGTCCTCCAAAGCGTTGAGCCCAGGTCAAATTGAGGTCTTATCATGCGGCTTAAACTTTGCTCCAACTAATGAATTAGATGTGTTTCACTCTTTGGTTGAGATTAACAAATCTGTGATCAACCTGACAGTTAAATGCAATTTTTTTTATTTTTTTTTTTTATTTATGACGGTGACACTCTTACATCAAAACACAAAAATTAAAAAAAACAATTCACATCATTGACTTTCGCAGAAAAACAGGCGCTAGTTGCTCTGGAGGATTTGAATCATGAAAACTAAACAGCAACCCGAAATGTGACAACTAATGTTAACCATAGAAACAAAAATCCATTCTTCTATCCATTGCAGTCACGCACCGAGGGCATGGACAAGTTTCAAGAAGTTATGGAACAAGAACTAGTAGGCTTACAAAAAAAATAAATTCCAAAAAACACAAGTTCAACAATCTCCATGCATAGCGATTCACATGTCTGATAAAGATGGTCTCGTGACTGTAATGATAGAAGTAATTACATTGCAAAAAAATAAATGATTTATTATCTGATGAAGTATATGGCAAATTGTTGACAAATCCTACTCCCCAGTGCACTAGAGAACCTGAAATCCTCCTAAGGGAGGGGGTAGCATTAAAATGTACTTACTGAGGAATTTGAATACTTACTGGTAAACAACCCTGTGACACCAATCCTGTATACGCAACCTAAAATACATAAGGGGGTAATTCCATCCCCCGATGTGACCCATCGTATTAGTCGGGGTTCTCTCTTGGAGAGGCTCTCTTTGTAGCTGGACCAGATGCTGCAGCTTCTGGTCCAAAAAGTTCCAGGTTACTTGCAAGATTCGAGAGATGTTTTAGGCAGTCTTAGTACTGTAATGTGGCAATCTGACATGCGACGTGTCGTTGTACACTAGTATACCTTGGCCAGTAGCACTTGAAGCATTGGACCACCATTTGGCTCGCCACAGCAAGTATTCAGATAATCTTTGGGAGTTCATTAGACAGGTTACATGGTTTCTTATGTCGCACAATTTTTTCAGTTATGATAAAACATTTTTTTTTCCAGCCCAGTGGAGTTTCAATGGGGGTGAGACACTCCCCTCACTAGCAAATCTCACAATGTCTTACTGGAAGGAGAAAACCCTATATTCTGTTAATGTGTTTTCGGGCCATGTGCAGTAGTATGGAAGATTCCTAGATGATTATCTACTCATTCGGTGGGGTGATATTGTCTTCCATATTACTGTTCATGGATTTTCTCAATTCCAACACATTTAATTTGAAGTTCACACACAGTGTTGATATGGTTACTGTTAGTTTTTTGGATCTAAAGCTCACAGGTACTATAGGTCAAAACATCCAAACATCTACTTTTGGAAAACCAATATCAGAAAAGACAGTACTTAGGGTGGATAGCAACCATCCCCCACAGACAATTTGTGCAATACCAGTAGGAGAACTAGCCAGACTGAAACGCAACTGTACCTCACAATCATTTTATCTCGAGGAAGTGCATTCCCTAGAAGACCGGTTACACAAGAGTGTCTATAGTTATGGTCAGATGGATTGTGAATGGCAAAAATCGCTATGATTTATTATTACCAAAGGAGGACAGAATGGGAAATTTTTCCAGGAAGTGCCCCGATAAACAGATTTGGCCATCACCTATAATCCACATTTCTAAGCCATCCAAAACATAGTATATTAACATCTACATCTATTAAAAGATGACAAATTAGCCAACATATAAGCGCAAGAAGTTGTGATAGTACCAAAATGAGCTAACATGCTGAGAGGTCGCTTATATAATAGATGGCTAGCAAATGATGGCTTCTACAGGTGTGGAGCCACTCTTAAAACTTGTGGGGTGGCGAAAGTATGCAAAGAATTTATGAATGCTACAAACAGTCATGTACACAAAATCAAACAATACATGGATTGTAATTCTATGAATGTAGTGTACATGTTCGAGTGTACGGCCTGCAATTTAACATATGTAGGGTGCACTTCATAAGAATTAACAAAAATTAGGGAACACCTAAATGACGCAGCAGAAACATATGGCACCAGAAGTAAATCAGGAGCGTCTGCACATTTTTCTAAAGTACATTGTGGCCGTATTGAAAACTTCAAAGCATATGGAATTGAGAAATTGAAGTTGGCATTAAGAGGGGAAGATTTGCATCGCAAACTCCTCAGCCGTGAAGCATATTTGCAGTTTACATTACAGACGAGAGCCCCAAATAGTTTGAATAAGAGGAAGAAATTTGTTTCACTACTAATTATGCCAAGTGTTCCAGTGCCCCCGAAATAGGTAGTGGCAATATCAAAAAAATGTGCCAAATGATCGCATAGTGGAAACATGATCAATCCAATTGAGATTTATATACACGTCTTCCATTCATTGAATCATGCTTTAGCACTTTGAACCTGTTATATGTTTAACATTTTTAATTTATATATGTATTTTATATTTATAAGTTTTGACTCCTCCCTCTGAGCAGTGCATTTAGAGGACAAGGGTTGCACAAGAGCACGCATGAGCTCAAAACACGTCCATTTGGAGTGTGTTACCGGCTAGGTGGTGGTGTGTGTATCTCCTGCAGTTTTAGACGCTTTGGAATGAAACATTGATGTTTTAAAGGAATTGCTGGATCATTTACTCTTTCTTCACTGCACATGTATGAAGCTGGGCCAGGCTCGGATCCATGCAAGACCAAGGAGAGGTGTGCTTAAGTTTTTCTGCATTTATCATTACACATGTTATTTTGTATACAATGTTGCCTCTACAAACTATTCTAAGGGTCCAAGCACACAATGGAGTTTCCTCCCAGAGAAATTCTCGGTGGATATTTCGTAGGCATATCAATCAGTATGTCTATCAATCAGCACTATGACTACATGGACCTGAGCCGCTTCCATTCAGAGCAATGCAGTCAGTGTGGAATTATGCCTAAAGAACATATTTAGCCTTTCAGTTTTTTTCTGCAGCAGAATTCAATTGAAGAAAATGTGGAATTCACCTTATATCCAGTTATATGCATGGGCCCTAACAGTTTATAAGAAA
The DNA here is from genome assembly GCF_029499605.1 of Hyla sarda. Lineage (NCBI taxonomy): Eukaryota > Metazoa > Chordata > Amphibia > Anura > Hylidae > Hyla > Hyla sarda. The sequence goes on along the minus strand of NC_079190.1, from coordinate 384,590,102 downwards.
GTTTCAATATATTTGTTTATAAGCAGGCTCAAACTGAGGTCTTATGCAAAACCTTGCATCACGTCAGCTTCTCTGGATTTATTAATAAGTACACTGCTTTCATTACCGTATTTTCCGGAGTATAAGACGACTGGGCTTATAAGACGACCCCCAACTTTTACAGTTAAAATATAGGCCCAGTTTTATCAAAGTTTGTAGAGCTTATTTTCCCGTATATTTGGCATAACTTTGGCGCAATTCCCCTTATTTGACTTTTTTTGTTTACATACCACCGCTCATCTTGACATCTTGCACACATAGATGTTTTTTTCACTGTTCCCTTTCCAGTGCACCCTGATTTATCAACTGCGACTGTCGCAGATCTAGGCGCATCTGATTAAGAAGCTCCAGCTTAAACCTTGCTTACGTTTCTGCTTTTCTGACTACCTGATCACGGATCACACTGGTTTACATCCCACCTTGGCTCCCACCCGCCTGGGCCGCACATCTCCCATCTGTCTGCTACCTGTTGCAAGACTACAACTCCCACCATGCCCTTACAGTAAGGGCTGGGAGTTGTAGTCTTGTAGCAGGCGGGAGATGTGCAGCAGGTGGGTAGGAGACAAGGGGGGATGTAAATCAGTGCCCCCATCATTTAGTGAGGGATAGAGTCAGATGGAGCCTGGGCGGCTGCAGAGTCATGCCAGCCCGGGCTCCTTTAACATACCTCAGCGCCGTGGAGTTTTTGGAGTCCCTAATGTAATTTCACATTTCCCAAACAGCTGTCTGGGCATGCTGGGAGTTGTAGTTTTGCAACATCTGGAGGGCTACAGTTTAGAGACCACTGTTTAGTGGTCTCAAACTGTAGCCCTCAAGATGTTGCTAGACAACTCACCGGCCAGGGAGCCGCATCACAGTCCTCTGCTGCCCCCGATCCCCGTCGCTGATCGTCGCCTCCGCCGCGTTAAGTGGACTTCGGCGCCGGTCCCCTTCAGATTCCCAGCTCTGCCCCGCCTATTGTGGGTGGGCAGAACGGGGAAACCGAAAGTTAACCCGCCCGCCCCCGATCTGCTATTGGTCATCGCTTATAGATGGTACCCCTGCCGCCCTCACTCCTATCTCTTAAGGAGGATCATGGGTGTCTTGGACAACCCCGATCCCCCTTATTTTCCGGGTCACCAAAGACCCGTACGATCTGGAATCGGCACAAATCGCAGGTGTGAATTCACCTGCGATTTGCGGCGATCGCCGACATGGGGCGGCGGGGGATTTTCCGATGACCCCCCTGGGCATTTGGGTGGGGTGACTGCTGTTTGACATCAGCAGTCACCCCGGTCCGGTACTCGCCCGCCGCGCAGCAGGGACCGAAATTCCCACTGACGTATGCGTACGTCCTTGGTCCTTTACTGCCAGGGAGCTTAGACGTACACGTACGTCCATGGTCCTTAAGGGGTTAAAAGCCATGTTTTTTTCAAAAGTTTTTGTATTTGACAGTGATCATTGAAATATGCTAATTTTCATACAAAATGTTATAACTATTAAAAGTAGTAAAAGATAGATTACTTACTGGGTGATCTGTTTTTCTTTAGCTCATGACAGCACCCCTGGAGAGGACCTCCCACCGCAGGACAGGAAACCTGGGAACATAATAAGGGACACGCCTCTCCACACCTCAGTTTCAAAGTAAAGTACTCCAAAGGAGCCAATGATCATAGAAAAATTTTTTAATTCTCTAAATTCTTTAAGCAACATAAAGAATATTTTTTTTTATTCAAAAAAAATATGTTTTGAGGACCATGTAGCTGCCCTACAGATCTGGTCCAAAGAGGCTTCAGCCTTCTCTGTCCAGGAAGAAGCCACTGCTCTGAGAGTGAGCTGAAAAAAGGAAGGCGATTCTTTGCAGTGTAGGCTAATGTAATTGATGCCTTGAACCATCTACTAAATAGACTGTTTAGAAGCAGTCTTGCTTTTATTATGGTCAGTAAATTGGACTAAAAGATTTCTGTAGAACGAAAGTCCTTAGTATAGTCCAGATACTTTAGGAGACATCTTCTGACATTAAGGTTATGGAACTTGACTTCAAGATGGTAAAATTCTCTTCACTACTATATCATCTAATATCTTGGTTAAAGGTGGAAATGCAGAGAGCGCTTGCAATTCTCCTACCCTCCTAGCCATTGTTATTGCCAGGAGGAAGCACATCTTGAGGGTAAGCAACTTAATGGAAATAGAATCCAGAGGTTCAAATGGTGGTCATGATAAGGCATTTAACACCAGATTCAAGTCCCAAGGGGGAACAGTAGGTCTTGATAGAGGATTTAATCTTTTAGCCCCAGAAATAAAACATTTAACTAAGATATTACCTGCTAACTTGCAGTTAAAGAAACTAAGTGCTGAAATTTGTACTTTAAGGGTACTAGGACTTTGCTTCTTATCCATGCCTAACTGGAGGAAATGAAGGATTTGAGGGATATCATGATCTCCCAATGGATTGACTACAGGTCCCATTACTCTTAAGAAGGCTCTCCATGTTCTTAGGTATATGGCTGATGTTACGTCTTTCCTACTTGCAAGTAAGGTGTTTATTACTTTGTCAGATAGGCCTCTAGCTTTTAAAATTGACCTCAGCATCCAGGCTGTTAGATGAAGGTGAGCCGACTGAGGATGATGAAAAGATCCTTGGTACAGTAGATCCTCCCCGTCTGGAAGAACCCATGGTTGTGAGACTGACATTGTCCTTAGCAAGGTAAACCAGGGCATTCGAGGCCAGAAGGGCACCATCAATAGTACTAAGGCTGTCTTGTCTTATCTTTTTCAAGACCCGAGGGATAAGGCAAAGAGGTGGGAAAGCGTACCCTCTTTCTCTTCCGCCAGTCCTGAGAGAAGGATTCTACTGCTGTCGGATAATCCAGTGGGTTGAGAGAATAGAACCTGTGAATCATCCTGTTTTTTCTGGAAGGAAAGATCTATAGAGAATTTTCCAAACCTTTCCTCTATCATTGCAAATATCTCCTTGTTTAGACACCAGACTGAAGAAGATGAACTCTGCTCAGAGAGATGCTAGCTTGGCTTCTGCCAAGAAAAAAAATCTGGAAGGAGAGACTTAACAGGGAGTCTGATCTTGTCCCCCCCCCCCCCCCGTTTGTTTACGTAAGTTACAGCGGTGGTGTTGTCTGAATATATCAGCACATCCTTCCCTTGGATTTGAGGAATAAGCAAAGATATTGCCTGGATCACTGCATAAAGCTCTTTTTAATTTGATGTAGACTGATGCATCAGATGAGACCATCTGCCTTGAAGGAGATGCTGGCCGCAGGAGGCACCTCAACAACAAGGACTGGCATCTGTAGTTATAATCACTACCGACGAGGGAGACCAAGGTACCCCTGGAGATAGGGTGTTGGGGTTCATCCCCCATATCAAGGAAACCCTTGCTTTTGACGAAAGGGACATTTTTTTGGTTTAGTGATGAGGGATTGCCATCCCACTTTTGAAGGATATCTGTCTGCAACATCCTGGATCTGTACCGAGCCCATTTTACTGCTACAATACAAGAAGTCATCAGACCTAGTACTGACATTGCTTCCCTGAAGGTACATAAGTGAGACCAGAAAATAATTTCTACTCTGTCCTTGATTAGGACTAGAGGCAGGAGAGAAAGCTGAGGCTTTGAATCCAGAAGGATGCCTAAGAAAATGCACTGCCTGGAAGGGGTTAAGTTTGACTTTTTTTAGATTCAAATTCCAACCTAGATCTTTCAGTATGGAGCAAACTACTTGAATGAAGGGTTTCTGAGGAGTCTGATACAATCAGTAAATCGTCTATATATGGAACTAACAGGATGTTTTGGGTTCTTATGAAAACTGCCACCTCCCCATCACTTTGCTGAATACCCTTGGGGCTTGGCACTGTAAATGGACCCATGCTCCCTCCTTAAACACCGCTACTCTTAGGAACTTTTGATGAGAGTTGTGGATGGGAATATGGTAGTAGGCACCTTCTAAATCTACAGAGGCCATCATGCAATTTGGAAATAGAAGGATTTGGGATTTTAGGGACTCCATTATGAATTTTTTGTAAGACAGAAAGATGTTTAACTTTTTCAGATCTATTATAACTCTGAAAGAACAGTTTTTTTTTGTTTTTGTTTTTTTTCTTCCTTTTACTAAGAAGAGAGGGGAATAGAATCCCCTCCTACCCCTGGGGGACTGGAACCAGGACTTTGAGCAAAGAGATTTTATTTCTGTTATTATGGCCTCTTGTTTCAGGGAATCTTTCACTATCCCAGTGGGAAAGGATCTGTCCGGAGGAAAAGACCGGAACTACTGAAGGAGACCTGATCTTGGGGTGGATAGAACTCAGGGGCTGGAAGAAATTTTCTCCCAGGCCCCCACAAACCTGGACAGAAGCCATCATTGTTTGGGATCTGTGGAACTAGACTCTGTTGGGATTGAAGAGGAAACCTCTACCTTTACTAGGGACTTTAAATTTCCTATTGTCCTGAAACTTCTGATTAGGCTTTCTGGACTGTTTTTGCTACGAAAGGAATCGGGCACGACCCTGAGTGGGAAATCTTTTCTTCCTATCAAAAGCCTTCTCAAGTACTTCGTCTAAGACAGGACCAAAAAGGCCATCTCCAATGCAAGGGATGGAACATAGTTTGCCATTTGAGCCCACATCACCCTTCCACTGCCTAAGCCATGAGGCTCTACTAGAAGAATTCGATAAAGCAGCTGCTCTGGCACCCAATCTTACAGAATCTACCGGCAAGTCTGCCAAAAAAATCTTCCACCTTGGAAATTATGGGTAAGGATTCTATGAGCTCTTCTCTGGTTAACAAGATGGGATTGTAATTGTGAAACATGTAGCAGCTACATTGGTTCTGATAGAAGTTGTGGCAGCCACCCAGGTTTTTTTGTTAAAGAACTCAGCTTTTTTTGTCCATTGGATCAGACAGAGTTCCTAGATCCTCAAAAGGCAAGGCGGATTTCTTAGTTCTTTTAGCCACCGGGACATCAATTAACGGGGCTCTAACCCATGACTTAGTGACTGACTCCTCAAAGGGGTACTTCCTTTTAAGGAGTTTAGGGGGGAAAAAAAGGATTTTCCCATTCCTTATCAAATATTTGCTTGGTACTTTTATGCAAATTAAATGTACGGGACTTCATGGGGCCTAAGCCTTCATATAGGGTGTCTTCGGCCATGACTGTTTCTCTGCTCTCCTTAAGATTTGCCGTTAGGCGGATTGCTTTAAGGAGCTGATCAGTATCATCTGGAGAAAAAAGCTATTTGGATTTAAACTTAGGTTGCTAGCAATTGCAGAGGACTCCTGGAACACGATAACTTCAATACAGGCTGCACATATAGACTTTTTATAGGCAGGATCTAACAGCTTCCTACATTCTACACATTCCTTATTACGGGATTTAGAAGATGACTTCTTGCTACCCTACAGAAAAGAAAAAAAAATGTCTGGCTTAGCTAGTAGAATATGGAATGAAATTGAAATTCTCACCCAGAAGTAGATCCACACCTCCCTAGCCGGGCTGGAACTACTCTTCTTGGATCATCCACCTCCCTCTGTCGAATGCTCCGACATGCTGGAGGGAGTTTAAAAATCTTAATCCTTCCAGTACTTATCAGATGCTGTATGATACAGAAAGTTCATATCTTTTTGAATTTCTTTTGTCTGTCTACGGTGCTCTCTTCTGACACCTCTGTCCATGTCAGGAACTGTCCAGAGCAGAAACAATTCCCCATTGAAAACCTCTCCTGCTCTGCACAGTTCCCGACAAGGACAGAGGTGTCAGCAGAGAGCATCGTGGACACAAAAAATGAACTTCCTCTGTATTATACAGCAGCTGATAAGTACTGGAAGGATTAAGATTTTTTAATAGAAATTAACAAATCTGTTATACTTTCTGGCACCAGTTGATAAAAAAAAAATAAAAAAAAAAAGTTTTTCCCCGGAGTACCCCTTTAAATGGTTAATGATAAGAGTAGAACAGCTGCACAAAATGTGTAATACCTGGTTCTGATTAACATGTCTGTCTCTAGTTTAAGCTGCCTTTAGTGGCAGAGCCTCTTTCGGCTTAGTTCACATGGCGGTATTTCCGAACGGAATTCTGCTGTAGCAGAGTCCCATTTATTTCAATGGGATTCTACTGCACGGTGTACATGGCTGAATTTCTGTGGCAGATATTTTTGCTGTGGAAATCTCGATTACAGGGTCCGCAGAAACGTTGGACCAGTTCAACATTTCTGTGGATTCCGCTCGGAATGCATAATTTTTGAGTAGTCCTAGTGCCACCGAAACATGCAAATGTGCGGAATGACCACCCGGAAAATCCCCTTTTTCTAATTTTTCAATTAAAACAACTTAAAACAAAAGTAAACATACAAGGTGTTGTCGCATGCGTAAATGTCCGAACTATTAAAATATAATGGTCAAGTAGTAGAAACCACAGCCGGTGTGGCACGATAAATTAACTCCACCTGACACCAGTGGTAAGTCCATCAAGTGTCTCACATAAGCCTTCCATACAACCAGTGCTCTGTGGTCCCGAGAGTGTCCAACATAGGATTCGAGCAACGTGGATCATTCTGTCTGTATATTTTTATATTAATATATAAATGTTAATTCGGTCAATGGCGTAAACGTAAAAAATATACCAAAGTCCAGAATTGCATATTTTCGGTAACTTCATATACAATACTAGAAAAAAAGCGATCAAAAAGTCCCATCAAAACAAAAACGGTACTGATACACAGCGCAAAAATTAGCCCTCATACATCCCGGTATATGGAAAAATAGAAAATAGTTATAGGGGACAGAACAGGACAGTTTTAAGCATACAAATTTTCATACATAGCTATAAATGTAAAAAAAATTTAAAGAAGTAAAATAAAACAAAAAACTTATACAAATTGGGTATCATTTTATTCATATGAACCTACAATATATAATCTGTCGTTTTTACCGAAAAGTGCACTGCGTAGAAACAGAGGCCCTAAAAAGTTGCAAAATGGCAGGTTTTTTGGGGGGGGTTTTTTGCCCCACAAATAATTTTTTGTTTCACTGTAGATTTGGTGGTAAAATGAGTGATGCCATTACAAAGTACAATTGGTGACACAAAAAGAACAAGTCCTCATATGGGTTTTCAGGTGGAAAATTGAAAAAAAAAAAAAAAAAAAAAAAAAAAAAAAGAGTTATAGCTATTAGAATCTGGGGAGGAAAAAAACAAAAGTGCAAAAATGAAAAATCGCTGTGGGTTAAAGGGGTACTCCAGCGCTAAGACATCTTATCCCCTATCCAAAGGATAGGAGATAAGATGCCTGATCGCGGGGGTCCCGCCGCTGGGGACCCCAGTGATGTTGCACATATCACCCCGTTACAATCAGTCCCCGGAGCACGTTCGCTCCGGGTCCGATTACTGGCGATCACAGGTGCCAGAGCATTGTGACGTCATGGCCCCGCCCCGTGTGACGTCACGCTCCGCCTCCTCAATGCCAGCCTATGGGAGGGGACATGACAATGGCGGGGCCCCCGCGATCAGGCATCTTATCCCCTAGCCTTTGGATAGGGGATAAGATGTCTTAGCGCCGGAGTACCCCTTTAAATATATGTACAAATTGATATATGCTGAGTGATATACAGAGCCATGTATGTCAATCAAAGAGGGGCTGGAAGGTGAAGGCAAGTGAGGAGGCGTCCCTGAATGTGGCAGCCCCACCTCCATGACCCTTGGTTCTGAAATAAAAGGTGATTTTATAAGTTTAGAAACCACATCAGCTCCTGAAGGTTCAGTTAGCTTTTAAAGTCTAACAGTTATGCAGCGGTGACTGCCGCTCTTAGAAGGAAATAAATCTTGCTTCATATATAACCCAGGTCAGACTAGTGGTTACTTAATCTCTCCAGCATTGTAAATATTTTTCTCTTACTGCACCACAGGTTGGTTTCTAAATCTGGCAACCCAAAAGGCAGTGTATTCTAAATGTGGCACAAAGTGGAAAAAGCTTCATATGGGACAGAAGCAGATATTCTGTCTATGTAGTTAGGCTATGTTTACATGTTGAGGCTGAATTGTCTTTTTTGATTTTTTTTTCAGCGATTCTGCAAAACCATAAACATAGAATGTGGTCACAATCATGCATTTATAAGAACAGTACAACAATATTCTTCTTTGTTTCACTAAACTATGATTGCCATAAATATGCAAGCAATTATGTCTACAATTATTAAAAACTATCTTACCGGCGAAAGCTGCAGACTATCAACATTTTGTACACCATGGCTTTGGCTGGAATCAAGCAATTCTACGGATGTCGTACAGTTATTATCACCTGTCACTGTAGAAATATCGAGACCAGATTCCTTCATATTTTCACATAGCTCATTTACTTCATTCTCAAAAAAGTAGGAAGTTAAAAAATCATTTTTTGTATCTAAATAGGGAGCAATATAGGATGTATGATTCTCATGGCAATCTGTTTCATTGTGTTCCACAATTATTTCCGTTTCTGGAGTAAATTCCAAGAACTTTTCATTTGTGTGTTGGTATTCATGTTCCGGGATCATACATTCAAGTGATTTTGCTCTTGACAGTTGTGGCCTATGTCTAACATTTTCTATACGATCTGGACCTAGTGATACTTCATCTAGTGACCAAGGTCTGGTAGTACGGCTACCAAGGGAATAGCGTCCAAATTTAATTTCCCCACAATTCAAAGGCTTCGACTTTCCCTTTAAAATAGTCAATAAACTACTATTATTGCTGTCCAGAATGTATTTAATAAAGAGATTTTTTGCTAATTCCAATTCCAGTTTTAAGTGCCGAATGCGTGCAGCCTGTTCACCATCATATTCCCAACGAATCTTAGACAGAACATCCTGAAGTCTGCACTGGCATTCACTAGCAGATGGGAAGTCAAGTTCATATTTTTTAGCATTGCTTGACTTTGTTGTATAACCCTTATTCAGCAGCTCATCTATCAATTGTTTCTGCAGCTCTCTTGCTTGTCTAACTGCTGTATCTCTCTCTTTTTGCAGAAGTGTCTGAAGCTCTTTTAGTTCCTCATCTTTCCATCTTATGAGTTGCTTTATTTCTAATTCTCTTTCTCGTAAAACTGATTCTTTTATCTGCTGTAGCTCCCGGGTTTTCTGCTGCTCCAACTTGGACTTCAAGTCATCCACTAGCTTTCTTTTTTGTTTTTGAAAAGTCTCCTTAAACTGCTTTAACTCTGATGTGCACCTTTTCCTTGCATCTTGTGTTCTTAATTTTTCACTTTCTAATTCCTTCTTTACCAGTTCAAGCTCTCGCTTATATTCCTCTGCAAGAATATTTTCTGACTTTTTGGGTGAAAAACGGAAATTACTATTGCCTTCCTTTAACATGGTTTATTAGAATATGTCAAGAAGCAGAGATGAAGGAATGTGAAGCCTCAAGCAATACTGGGGGTCATTCACGAAAAATTCTCATCGGCCCATACTGGCTGTAACAAAGGAGAAATTGGAAGTTATTAACATAGATACACCCCAATTAGGCCTAGTGCACACTGCGTTTTGTGTCCTTCATTATGTTTAATTATGCTCTATACAAAAGTGTAGTTGACTAGATTATTGTTTACAGCAAAAGATTGTATATGTTGCAGTTTTTTTTATAATGTAAGTCAATACGGCATTTGGCTTACAGCAGATTTAGTTATTAGCATTCATTAACATTTTTGTTTTTATCTTGTAAACAAATGTAGCCTGAACCTAGCCTTACTGAGTTAAGAGAGTAAAGTATGAAAAAATCTGTAAGGATATTGGCATTGAAAATTACTCATTATAAACTGAACAAAGCTTTAAAGGGGTATTCAGAAGAAATGTTTTTCTCTAAGGTTATGTTCACACGATGGAATTTCCATGCGGAATTCCACACAGATTCCGCAGCAGCAGAGTCCCATTGATTTCAATGCACTGTTCACATAGCAGAATTTTCTTACCTGAAACATCTGGCGTGGAAATTCAAAATCCGGTGTCTGCAGAAAGAATAGACATGTCTATTTTTACTGCGGACAATACACAGAATGCATTGCCGTCTATTCTCTGTGGACATTCCCCCATGTGAACATAGCCTAACTGCTGGGCCAGGTCCTTGTGCTGACACCAATACAAGAAAATACTGCACAGTAAAGACAGACACTAATGCTGACTGGGGAGCAAGGAAGGTAGGTACAGAATTTTCTTCTATTTAACTGCACCCTAAAAGCCATTAGAATTTTTTTTTTTTTTTTTTTTTTATGAGCTCTGCGTACAATAAAATAACATTTGTTTGAAAGCAAATTCAGTGCTTAACCCTTGTTTCTATGAAGTTTTGCTCAAATTATGAAGTGGATATGTTGAAAATGCAGTTCAATCTGTGAGGACCATGTTATAGAGCAAGAGGACCTAAGCAGACTGGCATACTTTGTAAGAAAAGATTCAGTAGTAATATCTTTTAATTTATCTTATATTAGAACCACTGCTAATTCTGGGTTTAGACGAGTATGTATACTAGATAGCTGAGTGAATCAAAGTACTGAGAGCCTGTCCCTCTTTCATGCTGCCCCTTATTTGAAAACATGGAAAAGCAAATCCAGCAAATGTGGGGGATAATATCTTTAATTTTTTTTCAGAGTCTTTTAAAATTACATATTGCTTAGTAGCCAATAAGAACCATTGCGTTTCAGGTGTATCACACACCTTAAATCATGGTATGATTACCATGATTTAAGATGTGCGATACACCTAAAATGTGTTGGTTCTCCCATGGCTACTAAGTACTACACAGCTCAAAAAAAAAAAAAAGGAACACTAAGATAATACATCCTAGATCTGAAGGAATGAACTAATCGTATAAAATACTTTCGTCTTTACATAGTTGAATGTGCTGACAACAATTCACACAAAAATGATCAATGGAAATCAAATTTATCAACTCATGGATGTCTGGATATGTAGTCACACTAAAAATCAAAATGGAAAACCCCACTACAGGCTGATCCAACTTTGATGTAATGTCCTTAAAACAAGTCAAAATGAGGCTCAGTAGTGTGTGAGGCCTCCACGTGCCCGTATGACCTCTCTACAATGCCTGGGCATGTTCCGGATGAGGTGGTGGATGGTCTGAGGGATGTCATCCCAGACCTGCACAAAAGCATCCGCCAACTCCTGGACAGTCTGTGGTGCAACGTGGCGTTGGTGGATGGAGACATGATGTCCCAGATGTGCTCAATCGGATTCAGGTCTGGGGAACGGGCAGGCCAGTCCATAGCATCAATGCCTTCCTCTTGCAGGAACAGCTGACACACTCCAACCACATGAGGTCTAGCATTGTCTTGCATTAGGGGGAACCCAGGGCCAACCGCACCAGCATATGGTCTCACAAGGGGTCTGAGGATCTCATTTCGGTACCTAATGGCAGTCCGGCTACCTCTGGCAAGCACATGGAGGGCTGTGCGGACCCCCCAAAGAAATACCACCCCACACCATTACTGACCCACCGCCAAATCGGTCATGCTGGAGGATGTTGCAGGCAGCAGAAAATTCTCCACAGCATCGCCAGACTGTCACATGTGCTCAGTGTGAACCTGCTTTCATCTGTGAAGAGCACAGGGTGCCAGTGGCTAATTTGCCAATCTTGGTGTTCTCCGGCAAATGCCAAACATCCTGCACGGTGTTGGGCTGTAAGCACAACCCCCACCTGTGGACGTCGGGCCCTCATGGAGTCCATTTCTGACCGTCTGAGTAAACACATGCACATTTGTGGCCTGCTGGAGGTCATTTTGCAGGGCTCTGGCAGTGCTCCACTTTCTCCTCCTTGCACAAAGGTGGAGGTAGCAGTCCTGCTGCTAGGTTGTTGCCCTTCTACAGCCTCCTCCACGACTCCTGATGTACTGGTCTGTCTCCTGGTAGCGCCTCCATGCTCTGGACACTATGCTGACAGACACAGGTCGCATTGATGTGCCATCCTGGATGAGCTGCACTACCTGAGCCACTTGTGTGGGTTGTAGACTCCATCTCATGCTACCACTAGAGTGAAAGCACCACCAGCATTCAAAAGGGACCAAAACATCAGCCAGGAAGTATAGGAACTGAGAAGTGGTCTGTGGTCACCACCTGCAGAACCACTCTTATTGGGGGTGTCTTGCTAATTGCCTATTATTTCCATCTGTTGTCTGTTCCATTTGCACAACAGCATGTGAAATTGATTGTCAATCAGTGTTGCTTCCGGAGTGGACAGTGTGATTTCACAGAACTGTGATTAACTTGGAGTTACATTGTGTTCCCTTTATTTTTTTGAGCAGTGTATGTGTCATTTTTAAAGGCTTTTCATAAAACTTGAAGATTTTATCCCCGCATCTGCTGGATTAGCTTTTCCATGTTTTCGTATTGTACAGGGTCTATATGAATATGTGCATTAGCTGGATCCTTGCCTCTGTGAATGCACCCGGTTTGAGCAGCAAGCAGCCCGACAGGTTCTCTGTAACTGTACATTTAGTTGGGTGTCATTGACATTCAGAAAACAAAGGAAACCTGTCAATTATTTTATGCAGCCAAAACCATGGCCAGCATGACACAGGTGCAGAACACCGATTTACTCTGAAACGCCGAGTCCCAGGTAAGTAGTCATAGGAATATGGAATTTCGGTAATATGAACGGCAACTTAATATTTATCAATAATATAAGCATGGAAATTACTTCAAAAGAATCTGCTAGTAGGCCTATTGTTAGATTCCCCACTTAAAGGATTAATCTGACCCTCCAAAACTGATGATCTATTTAGGTCAGCCATCAATATTAGATTACTGGGTGGTCCGACCCCTTCCACAGCCTCTTTGGTGTTTACTGCTGATTATCCTACTATTGCTACACTTTTAGTAGCCATGGCACAAGAAACTGTAGGGTTGTCCCATTTACACTGTAGTTCCCTGCATTGTGGCTACTGAAAGGACAGGAATTACAGGATGAGCATTGGGCAGTTAGCCCCCGAAATCCTCTCTCTGTTCAATGGTAAAATGAAGCAGAAATTATGTTGAATGGTTGCTTACTTTCTGCAAAATTTAGCAAAGTCCAATTGACTTAGGCTATGTTCACAAGGCAGAATTTCCTCACTAATTTGTTTATCTAATTTTCCATGCAAAACCATGGCACACAAGTAATTTGAAGCAGATTCCGAGCAGAATTTCCATGTAGAAATTCTGCCTGGAACGGAAGTACCATGGATGTCAATGGAAGGTCTTGATGAGGAGTATTAATTGGCATGCCCATTCTTTAAGCAGAAAAATACTTCTTGTCAGGACCATCCATTGACATCAAATGGGACTTTGAATCCAGGCAGAATTTCTACATGAAAATTCCGCTCAGAATCTTCTTCAAATGACTTGTGCCATCATTTTTGCTTAGTAGATTTTAAAAAAATAAATAAAAATCAGTGAGGAAATTCAGCAAGGAAATTGAGCCGAGTGAACATAGCCTTAGGCTCTGTTTACATGGCAGAATGTCTGTAGAAATCATCGGAAAACTTCCGCAGGTCATTCAGCAAATTTTATTGCACATTAACCTCAATGGGGAATCTTCTGTCCACTGTTGCGGAATTCCAGTCCAAGACCTATTGAAGTTAAAGGGGTACTCCAGGGTAGTATATATTTAAAAAAAAAAAAAAGTTCCAAAGCCGCCACATTACCTGGATATGTCCAATGTCAACCATCCGGCCTGATATGCATGTCTCCTGTGTCCCTTGTTGTTTTTTCTGGCTGATTGATATTCTTTGCTGTCCTTCCCTACCATTACCTACATCTCCCAGCAATCAATGCAGTTCATCAGCCAGCTCACTCAGAGCAGCCCCCACCCTCCTTCTCTGAACAGCAGAAAGATTCAGTGTCTGATTGGTTTAGGATGCACACACATCCCAACTCTCAGCACTAAAGAGAGCATGACTCTGCAGTGCAGAAACCACATTGAAAGCAGCCACGACCCTCAGAGAGGGATTTGGACCCTCAGAGAGACACATACAGAGGGGGATTTGGACAGACAATAGATGGCTGGATGATGTCATTCCCTCGCTTCATTTATGTAAGTGACAACTAGGGATGTCCCGATATTGGTATCGGGCCAGATACCCGGCATTTGCATGGTATCAGGGACTTGTTTAATGTCCCCGATAGCAAGCCCGATACCTGCTGCAGTGCAGCGTCCTCCAGTCAAATGCCACGCTCCGCTGCCCCGCTCTCCCGCTCGCATCATGGTGTCCCATGGAGAAGCATGTGAGAAACGCGTAACTCCACCTCCTCCACAGTGCCCAGTGTAACGCTATGGAGGAAGCAGAGTGACGTGTAGGATGCTATGATGTGGACGGGAGAACAGGGCGGCAACACCCGACAGATGACAGCCGCAGGTGAGCAACTCCCAGGGGCACTACTGAAGGTGGTGGGGGGGGGGGGGTGACTTGCTATCTACATGGGGGTGCTGTACACAAGGGGGGGGGGGGGGGAACCTGCTACTAATGTCTGCAACTATCTATACTACCTACAAGGGGACACTACCTACTATTAAAAGGCAATTTTACAGCAGAGTCACCAGCACTAACTTGAATTTATAGGTAGATGCAGGTGACCCGGTTTCTACCACTGCTCACCATGTGAACATCAGCGCAATCCCTCCGGAGACATCGGTCTCGCCACCAATGCAAATTCTCTGTTCTGTCATAGCGGGTCGGGCCTGGCCTCTAACAACGGCCCGGGGCCCGTGGCTAATAGCGCGCAGCACTGATCGCGGTGCTGCGCACTATTAACCCTTTAGACGCGGCATTCAAAATTGATCGCCGTGTTTAAAGTGAAAGTAAACTAATTCTGGCTAGCTCAGTCGGCTGTTCGGGACCGCTGTGGCAAAATCGCGGCATCCCGAACAGCTGGAACACACAAGGAAGGCCCCTACATTCCTCCTGTGTGTCCGATCGTCGAATGACTGCTCAGTGCCTGAGATCCAGGCATGAGCAGTCAAGCGGCAGAATCATTGATCAATGGTTTTCTATGAGAAACCATTGATCAACGTAAAAGATCAGTGTGTGCAGTTTTATAACATTGCAAAATAAAAGTGAAAAAAAAAATAGTTAATTTGTCCCCTTCCCTATTAAAGTTTGAATCACACCCTTTTCCCATTTAAAAAAAAACAACTAAAAACTGTGTAGATAAAAATAAAAACATGTGGTATTGCCGTGTGCGGAAATGTCCGAATTATAAAAATATATTGCTAATTAAACCGCACGGTCAAAAGCGTAAGCTGAAAAAAAATTCAAAAATAGCTTATTTTTGGTCACTTTTTATATCATGAAAAAATGAATAAAAAGCGATCAAAAAGTCCAATCAATACATATGGTAACACTAGGAACATCAGACATGGTGCAAAAAAAATTAGCCCTCATACCCCCATGTACGCAGAAAAATTAAAAAAGTTATAGGAGTCAGAAGATGACCATTTTAAACGTATTAATTTTTGTGCATGTAGTTATGATTTTTTCCAGAAGTACAACAAAATCAAACCTATATAGGTTAAGTATAATTTTAATTGTATGGACCTACAGAATAAAGAGAAGGTGTCATTTGTACCGAAAAATGTACTGCGTAGAAACAGAAGCCCCCAAAATTTACAAAATGGCGTTTTCTTTCTTCAATTTTGTCACACAATGATTTTTCTTCCGTTTTGCCGTAGATTTTTCGGTAAAATGACTGATGTCATTACAAGGTAGAATTGGAGGCGCAAAAAATAAGTAATCATATGGATTTTTAGGTGCAAAATTTAAAGAATTATGATTTTTTAAAGGCAAGGAGGAAAAAACTAAAGTGCAAAAACAGAAAAAACCCTGAGTCCTTCAGGGGTTAAAAAAATAAAAAGTACTCGTAATTGGTATCGGCGAGTACAAGAATATGAGTACTCCCACTTAAATAAATGGTATCGGGACATCCCTAGCGACAACCAAAGAGGGGAAATTGCTCTATATAGATGATAGACAATTAAATGGTTTGATGAGAGGGAAAGGATGGGCTATGGGTTTAGTTCCCTGGAGTACCCGTTTAATGGGACCTGAGCATAATCTGTTTTAAAGGCATAGAAATTCTGCTCGAATTCCGCTCAAATTGTGCAAAACTGAGGGAAATCAGCAGTCTGCTTTTTTGAGTGAAATAGCAGAAATTCCACAGTGTGAACATTAAAAAGGGATTTTACTAACAAATTCCACAATAAAAATGGACAGGTTAATTCTTCCATTGGATTTCAAATCTGCATTGAAGATATCCACACAAAAATTTTGCTGAGTACAGAGAAGCAAAAAAATCATTGAAATCAATGGGAGTCTGATGCACAGGCAGTATCCATGCGCACATTCCCCATGGATTGTGCCTTTTCTGTAGCGTGGACCAGCCCTTATCCTGACACTAATTAGCAGTCAGCGTGCAGCCTTGAACAGCCCCTGCCACTCGTAATAGAAATAGTTGTTTAAAGAGGCTTGTCCCATGGCAGACCTGCTTTTCAATATCAATACCAACAATAAACACATGAGGGAGGTAAAGTATGGCTGAGTTTTAACCAACCCCACTAAAGGAAAAAAGTCAAATGTAATGCAAGAAAGTTTGGTTTCTCTTGGGCATAAAAAATATAAAAAATGCTTTATGTATTGTGCTACAGGCATAGAAAAATTGCCAACTTCACCTGGAAACTTTGGAGGGGATTTATTTAAGGGTTGTACATCATAATGCACATCTATGGGACCGACTCGGTCCCAGAGACAGGGAGGGAGAAAAGAGCTCTACAGTGTGCTTCTCTCCCTGCTCGTTCAAGCAATCAGTTGGGGTCCGAACACATGCTCTCCCTTACGTGAAGTTGTCCTCACCCCTTTAGGATGTAATGCCCTAATGCCTCTCCCAGTCTCCCTGCTATAGCAGAGATGGTTCTTTTCAGGCACAGCAGCCTTTTGTGTCTCATCTGAAAAAGGATGTGGTCTTACCATCAATGACCATATAAGACAGCTTGTATGTTTAGGGACTTTTACTAATAGAACCTGACTACATAAGATTGTCAGGATTAGGGTGCGTTCACACGGAGTAAATGAAGAATAATTCATGCCGAAAAATTTACGGGCAGAAAAAAGACTTATTTTTGCACAAAATTCGCGCGCAATTTGCACGGAATTGCGCGCTGACATGGGGGAGAAAGTGAAGGGTTTTTCAGCCCTTTCCGCGCAAATTGCACGCGAATTCCGCGCACATTGCCCGTGAATTGCACGCGAAAACTATGTCGGGCGGAATTTTTTTTTTATCATTGACTTCAATTGATTTCTACTAGCAGATTCCGCTTGAAGAATGAACATGTTCTTTCTTCAAGCGGAACGGAATTCAGCGTTGGAATTCTGCTAGCAGAATTTCCGCAGTGTGAACAGGCCAGCAGAAATAACATTAAAGTCAATGGGCAGAGGAGATGTGCATTAGTTTGGAGCGGAGAATTCAAGAGGAATTACTCGAGTAAATTCCTCTTGAATTACTCCGTGTGAACGCACCCTTAACAAGTTTACTTCCAGAATTATGTACAGAATAGCAAACACAACCAAATATACCCAGGTTTTGGGTGATTTTATACTGCCACCACGTGGGAGAAGGTATGCATAAAATTGTAGAAGTTTACAGGTGTGACATTTTACAGGTGAATTTGTCATTTTAGCTGCAAATTATGTGGACAATAAAGAGGTTGTTCAGCCCCACAAACTTTGTAGATGGGCTCAGGCTGGCATGAAAAGAAAAAAAATACAGATATGCCCCCTCTGTTCTTACAGCACTCGTTCCCTGCTTAGTAGCTCTTGCTTTTGTTTTGACACCCAGCAACTGCCTGTTCATCCAGTCACTGGCTGTAAGAGGGGCAAATGTGTTGGGACTGAGGTATCAGCCAGGGGCCGTATACAACATAAAATGTGGGGATGGACAACATCTTTTAAGACCGTAATTATACAGCGGGAAGCACAGGATGTTCGTGGAATGTACACTTCATTTGGAAATTCTTTAGACGCTTACTTTCTTTACATTTTGTTATGTTGTGGTCTTGTGCTAATTAAAAAAAAAAAAAAGATTGTAGCCCCATAAAAAAAGTGAAAATTTTTTTTAGAAATCTTGCTAAATATTGCATTGACATAAGTATTCAGACCCTTTACTCAGTACTTAGTTGAAGCACCTTTAGCAGCGATTACAGTCACCATTCTTCTTGGATATGGTGCCACAAGATTTGCACACTTAGAATTCTTCTCTGCAGATTCTTGCAAACTGTCAGGTTAGATGGGGCTGGAAACCATTTTTAAGATTCTCCAGAGATGTTCAATTCTGTTCAAGTCAGGGCTCTGGATAGGCCACTCAAGGACATTCAGAGTTGTCACTCCTGTGTTGTCTTGGCTGTGTGCTTAGGCTCATTGGGGGAGATTAATCAATACCTGTGCAGAGGAACTTGTCCAGTTGCCCATAGCAACCAATCAGATTGCTTCTTTCATTTTGTAGAGGCCTTGTTAAAAATGAAAAGAAATCTGATTGGTTGCCATGAGCAACTGGGCAACTTTTCCTCTGCACAGGTTTTGATAAATCTCCCCCATTGTCTTACTGGACCGCACACATAAACAGGGGGCTGGCTTGTCAGGGAAGATGAGAAGAAGCCAAGCCCCCTTTAACCCCTTAAGGACCGTTTTTTTTTCCGTTTTTGCATTTTTGTTTTTTGCTCCTTGGCTTTAAAAAATCATAACTCTTTCAATTTTGCACCTAAAAATCCATATTATGGCTTATTTTTTGCGCCACCAATTCTACTTTGTAATGACGTCAGTCATTGTGCTCAAAAATCTATGGCGAAACGGAAAAAAAAAATCATTGTGAGACAAAATTGAAAAAAAACCCGCCGTTTTGTAACTTTTGGGGGCTTCCGTTTCTACGTAGTACATTTTTCTGTAAAAATGACACCTGATATTTATTCTGTAGGTCCATAAGGTTAAAATGATACCCTAATTATATAGGTTTGATTTTGTCGGACTTCTGGAAAAAATCATAACTTCATGCAGGAAAATTAACACGTTTAAAATTGTCATTTCTGACCCTATAACTTTTTTTTATTTTTTCGTGTATGGGGCGGTATGAGGGCTCATTTTTTGCGCCGTGATCTGAAGTTTTTAACGGTACCATTTTTGCATTGATAGGACTTATTGATCGCTTTTTATTCATTTTTCATGATATAAAAAAGTGACCAAAAATGCACAATTTTTGGGGAATTTTTTTTGCACGCACGCCATAATTCAGACATTTCCGCACGCGGCGATACCATATATGTTTATTTTTATTTACACTGAGTTTTTTTTTATGGGAAAAAGGGGGGCGATTCACTTTTAATAGGGAAGGGGTTAAATGATATTTATTCACTTTTTTTTCACTTTTTTTTTGCAGTGTTATAGCTCCCATAGGACCTATAACACTGCACACACTGATCTTTCACATCGATCACTGGTTTCTCATAAGAAACCAGTGATCGATGATTCTGCCGCTTGACTGCTCATGCCTGAATCTCAGGCACTGAGCAGTCATTCGGCGATCGGACAGCGAGGAGGCAGGTAGGGACCCTCCTGCTGTCCTGTAAGCTGTTCGGGATGCCGCGATTTCGCCGCGGCTATCCCGAACAGCCCACTGAGCTAACCGGCATGGTTTCAGTTTCACTTTAGATGCGGCGTTCAACTTTGAACGCCGCGTCTAAAGGGTTAATAGCACGCGGCACAGCGATCAATGCCGCGCGCCATTAGCCACGGGTACCGGCCGTTGTTATAGGCTGGGTCCGACCCGCTATGATGCGGGGCCACGCCGTGGCCCTGCGTTATAGATCGGGAGCGGACACATGACGTTCCAGTACGTCATGTGTCCTTAAGGGGTTAAGATGACAGTAATCCATAGAGCACAAGAAAGCTGAACCTCCGGGGGGGGGGGGGGGGGGGGAAGAGATAAGAATGCAAAAAAGCACATTGACACCATCATACATAACTTGGCATCAGGAGGATAAGATTAGAAGTTTCAAATTCCTTGAATACCCCTTAATTCGTACTTAGTCTAAGACCCTTCAGGACTATAGGCATGTTAGCTGGTGTAAAGACTTCCACTGGTTCTCTCGAAAATCTACAAAAAACCTTCCATGTTCTAAGGTAAATTTGGGAGGTAACCTTAGTGCTACTTAACAAGGTGTATATACTTACCTAACAACGTCAGTAAGCACACTCTCTCTCTCTCTCTCTCTCTCTCAACAATTGCCAATCAACAGCTATGCCATCAGGTAATGGTACAGAATCTCCAGGACTCCCAGTCTGGCTATGGATATTGTCTGCAGTCAAGAAAACCAGACCCTCCTTGGTCAAAAGGGTGCGACCACTATAACTGTGGCCCTGATCCCTAATCTTTCGTAGCACCCTAGATATTAAACTTATAGGAGGAAAGGCAAACAGCAGGCCTTCTGTACCGGGTTTGGCGAAGGGATCTATCCATGATGATAGATCTCCGGGTCTCAGAGAGAAGAATCTAATGTTTTGTTTTCCTTTGTGGCAAATAGGTCTATTGTCTGGGTTCTCCAGAGTTTTGCTAAGCAATGGAATACCGCTTTGTTTAATGATCATTATCACTGATTGATCCAATCTTGTGCTGTTAGCGTATCTCCTCTACATTCATGGTGGCTCTCACTGTCTTGACTCGTGGTTCCAAATTTTCCATAAAAAAATAAAAATAAATAAACCTGTTCCCAAGGTAACTCCACGGAGGAAGAATTATCCGATTCACGCTCCCATTCTCTTTCTTCCCCCAATTCCGATCCTTTATTTATTTTCCTCTTTAGGACCACTGGGGAGCTGCTCATAATCCTTTCACTTGACTGCTGGTAGGTAGATGGATCATCTCTATAAGGGTACATTCCCACACAGCGTATTTGCTGCTGCGTATTTTATTTTCTCTGTTGAAGTCAATGGGTAGGAAAATACGCAGCACCAAATACGCAGCAAATACGCAGCAAAATACGCAGTGTGGGAACATACCCTTAAAGTGCATATGTCAACTCCATACGAGGTACAGAAATGCACACCTCAGCAATTAGGGCATGAGAGAAGAAAAACAGTACCTTTGCTGCAACATGTAAACATATTGCCCCCAATTCGCAGCAGCTTGCTTCCTTCCCAGGGAGGCGAGGATGTGCGACTGAGCCAGCATATTTAACCGTTCAGCTGGATTAGAAACAGATCAATATAAGTTTACAAACTGCGGCCACACCAAACAAAAAGGTACAGTCTTTGTTGTCTCCTTATGCATTAACAGATGCACTTTAAAAAAGGGGTACTCCGCCCCTAGACATCTTGTCCCCTATCCAAAGGATAGGGGATAAGATGTCAGATCGCCAGGGTCCCGCTGTTGGGGACCCCCGGGATCTCTGCTGCGGCACCCCTCTATCATTACTGCACAGAGTACGCTCGCTCTGTGCGTAACGACCGGCGACAGGGGCCGGAGCATTGTGACCAAATTTTTTTTTTTTTTTTAGTTTTTTTTTTTTTAGTTTTTTCCTCCTCTCCTAAAATCCATAACTCTTTTTTATATTTCCATCTACTGACCCATACAAGGGCTTGTTTTTTTGCGTGACCAATTGTACTTTGTAATGAACCCTCATTTTACCATAAAATGTACGGCGAAACCGGAAAAAAAATGTTTAGGGAGGAAATTAACTGAAAACCATAATTTTGCACATTTGTTTTCACACTGTACATTTTACGGTAAAAATTACATGTGTTCTTTATTCTGTGGGTCAATACGATTAAAATGATAACCATGGCTAGATGCTTTTATATTTTTGTACTACTTAAAAAAAAAAAAAAAAAAAGGAAAACTTTTTCATTTTTCCGTATATAGGGCGGTATGAGGGCTTATTTTTTGCACAGTCATCTGTACTTTTTATCGATACCACATTTGCATATATTAAACTTTTAGATCACTTTTTATTAAAAAAATTTGGAATAAAAAGCAGCTTTTTTACTTTATTTTTTACGTTTACGCCGTTCACCGTACAGGATCATTAACATTATATTTTGATACTTCGGACATTTACGCACACGGCAATACCAAATGTTTATTTTAAAAAAGTTACGCTTTTTAGGGGTAAAAATGGAAAAAAATGACAATTTAAATTTTTATTGGGGGAGGGGATTTTTAACTTTTTATATATAATATTTTTTTTTGACACTTATGTCCCCATAGGGGACTATCTATAGCAATAATTTGATTGCTAATACTGTTCAGTGCTATGAATAGAGCATGGCACTGATCAGTAATATCGGTGATCTTCTACTCTGGTCTGCTCGATCTCACCTCACCTGCCTCCGTCCGCCATTACAGATGATCGGATCGCCGCAGCAGCGCTGCGGGCGATCCGATCATCTATTTTAACATGCGCATTGCGGCAGATACCGTGATCTGTACTGATCACGGCATCCGATAGGTTAATGGCGGACATCCGCGCCGGAACCTGCCGTGTATGACACGAGCACCGCTCCAATGCTCGCGGTCATACATAGGACGTAAATGTACGTCCTTGTGCGCGAAGTACTGCCAAACCAGGACGTACATTTAACCCCTTAAGGACTCAGAGTATTTCCATTTTCATTTTTTCCTCATCACCTTCTAAAAATTATAACGCTTTCAATTTTGCACATAAAATTCCATGATGGCTTATTTTTTTGCGCCACCAATTCTACTTTGCATTTTACCAAAAAATCCACTGCGAAACAGAAAAGAAAATTCATTGTGCGACAAAATTGAAGAAAAAAAATGTCATTTTGTAACTTTTGGGGGCTTCCGATTCAACGCAGTGCATTTTTCGGTAAAAATGACACCTTATCTTTATTCTGTAGGTCCATATGGTTAAAATGATACCCTACTTATATAGGTTTGATTTTGTCGCACTTCTGAAAAAAATCATAACTACATGCAGGAAAATTTATAAGTTTAAAATTGTCATCTTCTGACCCCTATAACTTTTCAATTTTTCTGCGTACGGGCCGGTATGAGAGCTCATTTTTTGCGCCACGTTCAGATTTTTATCGGTACCATTTTTGCATTGATCGGACTTTTTGATCGTTTCTTATTATTTTTTTTTTATGATATAAAAAGGGACCAAAAATACAGCATTTTGGTCTTTGGAATTTTTTTGCGCGTACGCCGTGCAGTTTAATTAACAATATATTTTTATAACTCGGACATTTATGCACGCGTCGATATCACATATGTTTATTTTTATTTACACAGTTTTTTTTATGGGAAAGGGGGGGCGATTCAAACTTTTATTAGGGAAGGGGGTTAAATTAACTTTATTAACTTTTTTTTGCAGCATTATAGCTCCCTTAGGGGGGCTATAACACTGCACACACTGATCTTTTACCCTGATCCTTGCAAAGCCATAGCTTTGCATGGATCAGCGTAATAGGTGGTTGATTGCTCAAGCCTGTAGCTCAGGCTTGGAGCAATCAAACGTCGATCGGACGCAACGGAGCAAGGTAAGAAGACCTCCGCTCACGTCCTAGCTGATCGGGACATCATGATTTTTATCGAGATAGTCCCGATCAGCCCGACTGAGCTGCCGGGAAGCTTTTACTTTTGTTTTCGACGCGGAGATCAACTTTGATCGCCGCGTATGAAGGGTTAATAGCGCGCGGCACAACAATCTGTACTGGGACCGACCCGGTGTGATGCGGGGGGTCATGCCGTGACCCCGTTTTAAACCCCGGGACCGGGCGCAGCATCCTTAAGAGGTTAAGTCAGTGGTCATTAAGGGGTTAAACACAATGTAACTCCAAGTCAATCACACTTCTGTGAAATCACACTGTCCACTCAGGAAGCAACACTGATTGAAAATCAATTTCACATGCTGTTGTGCAAATGGAACAGACAACAGATGGAAATAGGCAATTAGCAAGACACCCCCAATAAGAGTGGTTCTGCAGGTGGTGACCACAGACCACTTCTCAGTTCCCATGCTTCCTCGCTGATGTTTTGGTCCCTTTTGAATGCTGGCGGTGCTTTCACTCTAGTGAAGGTTTGCTATGTCTGTCAGCGTAGTGTCCAGAGCATGGAGGCGCTACCGGGAGACAGACCAGTACATTAGGAGATGTGGAGGAGGCCGTAGAAGGGTAACAACCCAGCAGCAGGACCGCTACCCTCCACCTTTGTGCAAGGAGGAGCACTGCCAGAGCCCTGCAAAATAACCTCCAGCAGGTCACAAATGTGCATGTGTCCACTCAAACGGTCAGAAACAGACTCCATGAGGGTGGTATGAGGGCCGACGTCCACAGGTGGGGGTTGTGCTTACAGCCCAACACCATGCAGGATGTTTGGCATTTGCCAGAGAACACTAAGATTGTCAAATTCACCACTGGCACCCTGTGCTCTTCACAGATGAAAGCAGGTTCACACTAAGCACATGTGACAGACGTTACTGGAGCTGCCGTGGAGAACGTTCTGCTGCCTGCAACATCCTGACCGGTTTGGCAGTGGGTCAGTAATGGTGTGGGGTGGCATTTCTTTGAGGGGCCGCACAGCCCTCTGTGTGCTTGCCAGAGGCAGCCTGACAGCCATTAGGTACAGAGGTGAAATCCTCAGACCCCTTGTGAGACCATATGCTGGTGCGGGTGGCCCTGGGTTCCCCCTAATGCAAGACCATGCTAGACCTCATGTGGCTGGAGTGTGTCAGCAGCTCCTGCAAGAGGAAGGCATTGAATCCAAATGAGCACAACTGCTTGCTAAATCCACCAACGCCAGGTTGCACCACAGACTGTCTAGGAGTTGGCGGATGCTTTTGTCCACGTCTGGGAGGACATGCCTCAGGAGACCATCATCAGGAGCATGCCCAGGCATGGTAGGGAGGTCATATGGGCACATGGGACAGACAGACAGACACACACACCTGAGCCTAATTTTGACTTGTTTTAAGGACATTACTTCAAAGTTGGATCAGCCTGTAGTTTTGTATGTCAGGGCAGAGCGGGGGAAAGATGGTGGCGATGGTGAGGCGGCAGTTACCTTCGATCATGGCACGGGGACACCGGCGGCTGACAGGAGGCAGCAGCGGTTTCAGATGTAGCTGTGAAGATCGCCATAAAGTGATCTTCACTGCTGTATCTGGGAGTTTCAAAACTTCAATTTCCAGCATGCCCAGACAGGGAGTTGCAGTTTTGCAACATCTGGAGGGCCACAGTTTGGAGACCACTGTCCTTCCAGATGTTACAAAACTACAACTCTCAGCATGCCCAGACTGTCCAGGCATGCTGGGAGTTGTAGTTCTGTAACATCTGGACCTTCAGATGTTGCAGAACTACAACTCCCAGCATGCATGGACAGTCTCAGCATGCTGGGAGTTGTAGTTTTGCAATATCTGGAAGGGCACTGTTTGGAGACCACTATACAGAACTGTAGCGCTCCAGATGTCAATTCAAAGCATGCCAAGACTGTCTAGGCATGCTGGGAGTTGTAGTTTGGCAACATCTGGACCTTCAAAAAAAAAAAAAAAAATACCCACATGTGACCCCATTTTGGAAACTACACCCCTCACTGAACGTAACAAGGGGTATAGTGAGCCTTAACACACCACAGGTGACTGACTATATTTTTTATATAGTGGTACGTGAAAATGAAAAATGTAATATTTCATTTGCACAGCCCACTGTTACAAAGATCTGTCAAATGCCAGTGGGGTGTAAATGCTCACTGCACCCCTTGTTACGTTCCTTGAGGGGTGTAGTTTCCCAAATAGTGTGCCATGTGGCGTGTTTTTTGCTGTTCTGGCACCACGGGGGCTTCCTAAATGTGACATGCCCCCCAAAAACCATTTCAGCAAAATTTGCTTTCCAAAAGCCCAATGTCGCTCCTTCTCTTCTGAGCCCTCTAGTGCACCCGCAGATCACTTTACATCTACATATGAGGTATTTCCTTACTCGGGAGAAATTGGGTTACATATTTTTAGGGGCTTTTTCTCCTTTTACCCCTGGTAAAAATAAAAAATAAATGAAGATTTTGAATTTCCGCTTCCACTTTGCTGCTATTCCTGTGAAACACCTAAAGGGTTAAACTTTCTGAATGTCATTTTGAATACATTGAGGGGTGCAGTTTTTATAATGGGGTATTTCTAACATAAAGACCCTCAAATTCACTTAAAAACTGAACTGGTCTCTGAAAAATTCAGATTTTGAAATTTACTTGGAAAATTGCTGCTCTGATGTCTTCAAAAAGTAAAAACATGTCAGTTTTATGATGCAAACATAAAGTAGACATATTGTATATGTGAATCGATATATAATTTATTTGGAATGTCTATTTTCCTTACAAGCAGAGAGCTCATTATAAAAATGCTCATGAAATTTTCATGAAAGTTTGGAATTTTTCACCAAGAAATTATGCAAGTATCGACAAAAAATTACCACTGACAAAGTAGAATATGTCACGAAAAAACAATCTCTGAATCAAATTCATAAGTACAAGCATCCCAGAGCTATTAATGCTTAAAAGTAAGTGGTCAGAATTGCAAAAAAATTTCTGGTCCTTAGGGTCAAAATGGGCTCCGTCCCCAAGGGGTTGAAAAATAGTTTTACACCGAAGTAGCCCTTTAAGGGAATTTTAACATCCTACACTTTGATAAATACCCGCAGGCTAATCTACATTACCGATCCCGGTGACAGAAACACATAGGAAGCTATCTTGATTGCTTTGGGGGATTGTCCCTTTGAGCATACTGGTCCAGGTGACAAACATTGGGGGAGATTCATCAAGACATGTGTTGAAGGAAAAGTTGACCAGTTGCCCATAGAAACCAATAAGATGGCCTTTTAAAAAATTAAAGAAGCGATCTGATTGGTTGCTATGAGCAACTGGTCAACTTTTCCCCTGCAAAGGTTTTGATGGATCTCCCTCAATATATTTTTGATCCATTTTAGATTGCTGATATAATAAAAACTACATGGCACAGTGGTAGGTCTGTGTAGATTTCTCTTTTGTCTTGGCAGGACCATTACAATAGCGGCTATATTTTGATAAGTAAATGACGGTTACTCCACCTCCATTACTCTGTTTAGGAAGGTGTTACACAAGGACTTCCTGTAGGTACTACAGGGTTTCTTCCTGTATAAACTGCACTCCTTTGGGGACATGTATGAAAGATTTCACCCCTGTTTTGTGTGTATTTTTTTGCGCAAGACCTTTTTTCCCCCATTTTTTTGCGCACGTTTTGGTAGAGCATGTCCTCCAGATGTGGCTGAATCAGGGTACCTTGGAGTGACATCTATAGTACACATGGATTATTAACTGCGTACTTTTCCTTTACACCAAAAATTTTGCCGCAAGAGCTGGGTTTTTTGTGCAAATATAAGCCATCTTGGACTTAACGTAGCAAGATGCTCTAAATCATCGATTCTATTTTCCAAAGAGTGGATTGAGGAGATTACTATATTTACCCGCAATTTATGAAGCTCATTGCGCTTGATTGATAAATTTAGCGCTACTGCACATAATTTAGAATTCGGGAAAAGGGGTAAACTGCTTCTACCATACACAAATAATGATACATGTCCCCCCTTATTCTTACTTTTAGCCTTCCCGAGACCTTATTTGGCTTCAGGGGTAGGGTCCTGGGTCTATGTGTGCTGTGATTGGTCATCTTCCTCCATTATGGACTAGACAGCAAAGTTTCTCCTGATACTTTTCAGGGAACTTGATCAACAGGACTGTTGACTTTGTGGCTGGCTGGCTTTATTTATAAGAAAAAAAAAAAAGTGCTGATATAGGCCACAGCCTGCCTCCGCCTCTTCATAAGCACATAAGGCAAGAGGGCCAGAGGCCAATGTCTCGAGCTAGGACTTTCCCTAGTCTTCTCCCTTCCTCTACCTCATAATGTACGCAGCGCACACCAACATCCACATGGGACGCAATGCCAGTTACATCATCAGAACTGTCACTCAAAGGTCCACACACCTCCAAGAAGATTGCAGGCAGGGAAGGGAAAACAAAAAACACTCAATCCACCATGGGCAAAGTAGCAACAAAATGAACATCAGGCTTGACCATTACAGCAGCTCCCTGAGGAGACTTACACTGTCGGAGATCCCCGTAAGTTCCTCTTATCAGACTGGGTCTCCTGCAGTTCAGTCATCTTTTTTCCTGCAAACTTGGCACCCACTGCTTCATGCAGAAAAGAGAACTGAGAAAGAAAGGGCTGCTTGACCTTTGTGCAAGTATAGTTTACTTCTTCACTAGGCCACAACATAAAATGTGAAAAGTAAAAAAAATTAAGGGACTGATCTCATCAGGTCTCCCTTCTGAGACCCACGGCATTCATAACTTATAAACCAGGGGCACAGGAGCATGCTGCGCCGATCCCCAGCCAGGTATATAAAGACTGTTCTCTTCAAATTCATATTCCCCACCAGGAGCCCTGAATGTCCGGCACCGAGTGGCCATTTACGGCTCTAGGCGGGGTATTTAAAATTTAAAGGGAACCAATCATCAGATTTTACCCTATATAACGCTTGGTAAAGTGTTATATAGGGTAAAATCTTTATTTTCACCATTCCCGGGGGACGCTCCTGCCCCCAGGGATGGTGAAGATATGAAGTTATAAACTAGTCACCACCGCCCCCGTAAGTAGTCACCTGGGCGGGGAGCTCTTCTCACCTACTTCCGTTCTTCGGCCGGGAGCGACGCCCCCTCCGCTTAATTGATGGGCCGCGTCATTGTTCCGCTCACTGAACAGACGGAGCAGAGTGATTACGCGGCCCATCAATTAAGCGGAGGGGGCGTCGCTCCCGGCCGAAGAACGGAAGTAGATGAGAAGAGCTCCCCGCCCAGGTGACTACTTACGGCGGCGGCGGTGACTAGTTTATAACTTCATATCTTCACCATCCCTGGGGGCAGGAGCGTCCCCCGGGAATGGTGAAAATAAAGATTTTACCCTATATAACACTTTACCAAGCGTTATATAGGGTAAAATCTGATGATTGGTTCCCTTTAACACTGTTGTTCATTCATATACTGGGAGCCGGTCGGGGAATGGAGCGCAATGCCGCCCACTTCCCTGGCAGTAGCCGTCCCTCCTACTACTGCTTCCATCACAGCACAGAGTCTGGGGAAGGATCACACATGCTTTATTCAACTACAGTCTCCTGAAGGTAATACCAGTTGGTCTCCACGGTGCATGTAAGCAAGGGGGATAGTGGGAAAGTGTGTGCTTCGTTGCCTTGCAACAGCAGGGTCACATTTCATAGAGGAAACCTGGAAGTGATCAGAGGGAAAACTGTACAGGGACATGAGTTACTTTACTTAAAACCAGCACATTTGGACTCCTTTATGTATATGTTCGTGGTGCACATAATAAATAATTTTATTTATATAGCACTAACAGATTCTGCAGCAGTTTCTAATGTTGCCTACTTTACTTTATGGGTCGAACCCTTAACGGTGTTTAAGGGAGTCTACCACCAGTTTTGAGGAAGTTCAACTGGTATGGCTGAATAGGGGAAATTATTGTGTAAGAAACGCTAATTTAGCTTAATTTGCTGCGTTTCTGTTTTTTAATTCAATACGCAAATCAGCTCTTTGGTGTACTGGAGCTGTGACTCTAGGGGCACCAACCCAGACTCCTCCCACATAATTTTTAGTTTAATAGGTCAGGCATGGCTATACAAGGAGATGGGAGGGGTCCTGGCAGACATAGCAGGGCTCCTTTAGATAGAGTGACACGTCTAGTGCACCAAAGAGCTCAACTGCCTACAGAAAAAAAAAAAAATTTCCCGGACATTAATGCATCACATCAAGATACTAAAAGGTACCGATGATTTTCAGTGGTTTCATTTAGCCAAAACTCGCGGTACATTCCCTTTAACCCCTTAAGGACCAGGCCCATTTTGGCATTAAGGACCAGACCAATTTTATTTTTGCATTTTCGTTTTTTCCTCCTCGCCTTCTAAAAATCATAACTTTTATATTTCCATCCACAGACCCATATGAGGGCTTGTTTTTTGCGTCACCAATTGTACTTTGTAATTACATCACTTATTTTACCATAAAATGTACGGTGCAAAAAAACAAAAATTATTTTACGCACGCGGCAATACCAAATACGTGTATTAATTATTTTTTTATGCTTTTTGGGGGATAAAATGGGAAAAACTGACATTTTACTTTTTTATTGGGGGAGGGGATTTTTCTAATTTTTTTCCTTTTTTTTTTTTGAACACTTTATGTCCCCATAGGGACATAAAAGCATCCGATTGCTAATACTGTTCAGTGCTATGCATAGGACATAGCACTGATCAGTGTTATCGGTCATCTTCTGCTCGATCTCAGACCAGGCCTGAAGACCCTGGGAGACAGGCGGAGCCAGGTGCTGCGGGCGATCAGATGATCCATTCAAAGTACCGCACTGCCGCAGATGCCGTGATCTGTTTTGATCACGGCATCTGAGGGGTTAATGGCGGACATCCGCGCGATCACTGATGTCCGCCATTACCGGCGGGTCCCTGGCTGCTGATAGCAGCCGGGACCTGCCGCTCATGACGCGAGCATGGGTCCGGTGCTCGTGGTCATGGCGGCACGTAAATGTACGTCATGGTGCGTTAAGTACCACGGCACCATGACGTATGTTTACCTCCATTGTCGTTAAGCGGTTAATGTGTCATTTAAAAAAAAAAAGTTTTTATTAGTCAGGGTCTCGGTGCCGAGACCCTCACCAATCAGGAGAATGTGCGGGGATAAGCGAGCTCTAATTCCCACTCCGTGATCTTTGTCTCACTGCTCCATTATAAGGGAACGTTCACACGTACAGGATCTGCTGCATATTTTGTGCAGTTGATTTTGCTGCCTACTAACTTCAATGGGTAGCAAAATAAGCTGCAGAATTTAAGCAGCAGATCCTGTATGTGTGAACGTTCCCCAAGTCTATAAAAAACAGCAAGACAAAGTTCGCTAAGAGACAGGGAATAAAGCACACTACCACCCTTATTCCAGCTCATTCTCCTGATCAGTGGGGTCTTATAGCACTAAAATAAGTTTTAAGTCCATTATGAAATTCCACAAACTAAGTCAACTACACAGATAAAGAAATCTCGTGGATTAAAGGTGTACTCCAGGGAAGTTAAGAAAAAGAAAAATGCCCAAAGCTTCCACAATACCTGTTCTGTGTCCCCTGTAGTTATCCATGTGGTTTTGGCAGCTGCTTTGGCCCCTGATGTCTCCTATATACCTTTTCCTTGTTTGCAGCCCAGACTACAACTCCCAGAAGTCAGTGCAGCTCTGTGTAATGGCTGCCACCCAATTGCTTTCACTATCTGTGTGCATGCTTCCACTGCAGCTCACAGAGAACAGTCTTCCATACCCTGGGTCAGAATAAGATCCTGCCAGTCTACCACGTGTGGCAGCTCTAAGCTAGCATAGATATTTCTATTATAATTTACACTAGTAAGGCACCATTCACACTACGGAATTCTGCAGTGTGAACTTAACATTAGTGTGAACGGGTCTCCGCGAGACCCGTACACACTGCGTAATTTCTGTGGCGGACTATTCCGCTGAAATTATTCCGCGCAAAGAAAGAACATGTTCATTCTTTGCGCAGATTCCGCAAGCACTACATAGCCGTCAATGGTGACGGCTCAGTACCCAGCGACCCTATTGCAAAATAACTTTCGGCGGCGGCTGCCAGGCGGAATCTCCGCTCGCGGAATTCAGCGAGCGGAGATTCTGCTGTGTGAACGCACCTTTAGGCTGCATTCACACTTCATTTTTACATTACAGGTGCAAGATACGGCTGGGGGAGGGGCAAACCGGGCGCTCCCGTACCCCACCCGGACCAGCACTGAATTCCATTTACTTTAATGAGTCGACCTGAGTCAAACGGTGACTCCGGTTGGCTCATTTTTGATCCGCATCCGGTTTTGTGACCGGACCTAAAACCATAGTATACTACAGTTTTAGGTCCGGTCAGGAAACCGGATACGGGTCAAAAATGAGCCAACCGGAGTCACCGTTTGACTCAGGTCGACTCATTAAAGTAAATGGAGTTCAGCGCTGGTCCGGCTGGGGTACGGGTGAGCTCGGTTTTACGCCTCCACCAGCTGGATTCGGCACCCATAATGTAAAAACGAAGTGTGAATGCAGCCTTACTGTTGTATAAAATATAATTAATGTTGTGGGTAAAGTGGCGCTGCCCCCTTTGCCACAAATCCCTGTCCCTGACTGGGACTATTAGGATGTCTATGAGATACAACTATTTACACTGAGCATTGGGCCACTGTAAAAAATGAATATACATAATATATACACACACCATATAGCAAACAAACTCCCAAAACCTCAATGCCTTTCGCTGCCTGGCATGCTGGGAGTTGTAGCAGTGTTTTTCAACCATGTGTCTCCAGCTGTTGCAAAACTACAACTCCCAGCATGCCCGGACAGCCAAAGGCTGTCCGGGCATGCTGGGAGTTGTAGTTTTGCAACAGCTGGAGACACACTGCTTGGAAAACACTGAGTGGTAGGATGGGGGACAATGCTCTAAGGCAGTGGTCTTCAAACCTGCAGACCTCCAGATGTTGCAAACCTACAACTCGCCGATGGCTGTCCGGGCATGCTGGGAGTTGTAGTTTTGCAACATAAGGAGGTCCGAAGGTTGAAGACCACTGCACTAAGGTATTGATTTTTTGCTTTATTTTTTTTATATATATATATATATATATATATATATATATCCCCATACGTCAGAGCTATATGTTTGGAAAACCGCCAATACCTATGATACACTGACTGGACATGTGAACAGAGTCTAAATAGCACAATACGTTTGTTATATTGAAATCAATGGTTCCATGCAGGGTACACATAAGGCATATGTCAGAGTGTTATTTGGATGGTTTTAACGCTTTATACCAAAAGCGCATGCTAGTTTTCTCATGTGAACTTAGCCTAAGAAAGCCCAGGTGTGACCTGTACATCATTCTGCAGCTGCCGACCGCTCACGTGACTGCTATGGCCGCCATAGAGCTGTGAATGGAACAGGTTGCTATGGGTAACAGCTCACTGTAGGGTTATACCCCCTTCCCTAACCTCAGGCCGTGTCCAGCCATAGTCACCTGTGGTCTCCCAGAAGCCTCTCACCATGTGGGGGGGTGAACGTCACAGACTGGAGGCAGTGAGAAGTAATGTGCAGCCTCTGAGGTAAATAACACCAACTTCATGACAACTGTGCGTGAATGCTGGGACTTGTAGTGCTAACGTGACACACACCTTACTGCAGCGCACGTGTGGCAGCTGTCGGGCATACATAACAGCAGTACACGTTACATTCCTCTCCTGTCACTCACCTATCCCTCCCCAACCAGCGCGCCCCCGGCGTAACGGAAACCGTGCAATGAAGCGCGCCCCCGAGCGGCCGCTTTATGTGAGTGCGCGCGCTCCCGCCAAGCCGCTCACGGTCGCGCCTTCCTGCCCGCTCTGCCAGTGGTCACATTGCGCGCTTGTCTGCGGCAAGTGTGTAATTGCAGCAAGTTATTTCACATATTTCTTGCCATTTTGTACTGTTTTATGGTCAGATTTTGTTATTCTAGCTGTTTATTTTATACTTATAGCCACAAATAATCAACATTATTTTAACCTGTTAGGGTACATTAGCATGTACAGAATCTGCAGCAAATTTTGTGCAGCTGATTTTGCTACCCATTAACTTCAAATCATCTACAGAAAATATGCAGCAGATCCTGTACGTGTGAATATACCCTAAAGAAGATCTATCACATAGAAAAATGTATCCCCTATCCAAAAGATAGGGGATAACTTTTAGGTTGCAGTGAGGCTGACCCCTGGACCCCCCTCCATCTCCTGTACAGGGACCCGGCTCACCCCGGGAGCACCGTGTCATGACTCCTGCACAAAGCGGCGGTCTACATACCCCTCTCCATATATCTATATGGGAGAGCCAAAAATAGCCAAACTGCTCTCCTGTACAGACATACAGTCATGGCCGTAAATGTTGGCACTAGGGATCGACCGATATTGATTTTTTAGAGCCGATACCGTTAACCTGTGAAGTTTCAGGCCGATAACTTATACCAATATTCCGTGCATTTTAATTCCCCCCCCCCCCCTACCCAAATATCCTTGGTAAAATGAGGGTGCGCATGTATGTGCGGGTATACCCTGATAAACTGTTTCTGGTCCCGCAGAAGCCGTTACAGATCAATGATTTAAAGCGGGCGCTTTAACCCCTTAAGGACC
This sequence comes from Hyla sarda, assembly GCF_029499605.1. Classification (NCBI taxonomy): domain Eukaryota; kingdom Metazoa; phylum Chordata; class Amphibia; order Anura; family Hylidae; genus Hyla; species Hyla sarda. The sequence continues at coordinate 384,555,769 of NC_079190.1, read as the reverse complement.
AGGCCATTTTATACCTTAAGGACCGGAGCGTTTTTTGCAATTCTGACCACTGTCACTTTAAACATTAATAACTCTGGAATGCTTTTAGTTATCATTCTGATTCCGAGATTGTTTTTTCGTGACATATTCTACTTTAACTTAGTGGTAAAATTTTATGGTAACTTGCATCCTTTCTTGGTGAAAAATCCCAAAATTTGATGAAAAAAATGAAAATTTTGCATTTTTCTAACTTTGAAGCTCTCTGCTTGTAAGGAAAATGGATATTCAAAATATATTTTTTTTGGGTTCACATATACAATATGTCTACTTTATGTTTGCATCATAAAATTTATGAGTTTTTACTTTTGGAAGACACCAGAGGGCTTCAAAGTTCAGTAGCAATTTTGAAATTTTTCACAAAATTTTCAAACTCACTATTTTTCAGGGACCAGTTCAGTTTTGAAGTGGATTTGAAGGGTCTTCATATTAGAAATACCCCATAAAAGACCCCATTATAAAAACTACACCCCCTAAAGTATTCAAAAAAACATTCAGTAAGTGTATTAACCCTTTAGGTGTTTCACAGGAATAGCAGCAAAGTGAAGGAGAAAATTCAAAATCTTCATTTTTTACACTCGCATGTTCTTGTAGACCCAATTTTTGAATTTTTGCAAGGGATAAAAAGGAGAAAATTTTTACTTGTATTTGAAACCCAATTTCTCTCGAGTAAGCACATACCTCATATGTCTATGTTAATTGTTCGGTGGGCGCAGTAGAGGGCTCAGAAGGGAAGGAGCGACAAATGGTTTTTGGGGGGCATGCCGCATTTAGGAAGCCCCTATGGTGCCAGGACAGAAAAAAAAAACACATGGCATACCATTTTGGAAACTAGACCCCTCAGGGAACGTAACAAGGGGTAAAGTGAACCTTAATACCCTACAGGTGATTCACGACTTTTGCATATGTAAAAAAAATATATATTTTTTTTACCTAAAATGCTTGGTTTCCCAAAAATTTTAAATTTTTTAAAAGGGTAATAGCAGAAAATACCCCCCAAAATTTGAAGCCCAATTTCTCCCGATACAGAAAACACCTCGCATGGGGGTGAAAAGTGCTCTGCTGGCGCACTACAGGTCTCAGAAGAGAAGGAGTCACATTTGGCTTTTTGAAAGCAAATTTTGCTCTGGGGGCATGCCGCATTTAGGAAGCCCCTATGGTGCCAGAACAGCAAAAAAAAAACACATGGCATACCATTTTGGAAACTAGACCCCTCGGGGAACGTAACAAGGGGTAACGTGAACCTTAATGCCCTACAGGTGTTTCACGACTTTTGCATATGTAAAAAAAAAAAATTTTTTTTTACCTAAAATGCTTGTTTTCCCAAAATGTTTACATTTTTAAAAAGGGTAATAGCGGAAAATACCCCCCAAAATTTGAAGCCCAATTTCTCCCGATTCAGAAAACACCCCATATGGGGGTGAAAAGTGCTCTGCTGGCGCACTACAGGTCTCAGAAGAGAAGGAGTAACATTTGGCTTTTTGAAAGCAAATTTTGCTCTGGGGGCATGCCGCATTTAGGAAGCCCCTATGGTGCCAGAACAGCAAAAAAAAAACACATGGCATACCATTTTGGAAACTAGACCCCTCGGGGAACGTAACAAGGGGTAATGTGAACCTTAATAGCCTACAGGTGTTTCACGACTTTTGCATATGTAAAAAAATATATTTTTTTTTTACCTAAAATGCTTGGTTTCCCAAAATTTTTACAATTTTAAAAAGGGTAATAGCAGAAAATACCCCCCAAAATTTGAAGCCCAATTTCTCCCGATTCAGAAAACACCCCATATGGGTGTGAAAAGTGCTCTGCTGGCGCACTACAGGTCTCAGAAGAGAAGGAGTAACATTTGGCTTTTTGAAAGCGAATTTTGCTCTGGGGGCATGCCGCATTTAGGAAGCCCCTATGGTGCCAGGACAGCAAAAAAAAAAACACATGGCATACTATTTTGGAAACTAGACCCCTCGGGGAACGTAACAAGGGGTAATTTGAACCTTAATACCCTACAGGTGTTTCACGACTTTTGCATATGTAAAAAAATATATATTTTTTTTACCTAAAATGCTTGTTTTCCCAAAAATTTTACATTTTTTAAAAGGGTAATAGCAGAAAATACCCCCCAAAATTTGAAGCCCAATTTCTCCCGAGTACGGCGATACCCCATATGTGGCCCTAAACTGTTGCCTTGAAATACGACAGGGCTCCAAAGTGAGAGCGCCATGCGCATTTGAGGCCTAAATTAGGGACTTGCATAGGGGTGGACATAGGGGTATTCTACGCCAGTGATTCCCAAACAGGGTGCCTCCAGCTGTTGTAAAACTCCCAGCATGCCTGGACAGTCAACGGCTATCTGGCAATACTGGGAGTAGTTGTTTTGCAACAGCTGGAGGCTCCGTTTTGGAAACAGTGGCGTACCAGACGTTTTTCATTTTTATTGGGGAGGGGGGTTGTATAGGGGTATGTGTATATGTAGTGTTTTTTACTTTTTATTTTATTTTGTGTTAGTGTAGTGTTTTTAGGGTACAGTCGCACGGGCGGGGGTTCACAGTAGTTTCTCGCTGGCAGTTTGAGCTACGGCAGAAAATTTGACGCAGCTCAAACTTGCAGCCGGATACTTACTGTAATCCTCCGCCCATGTGAGTGTACCCTGTACGTTCACATTGGGGGGGGGGGGGGGAAATCAGTGCAAAACTACAACTCCCAGCATGTACGGTCTATCAGTGCATGCTGGGAGTTGTAGTTTTGCAACCGCTGGAGGCTCCGTTTTGGAAACAGTGGCGTACCAGACGTTTTTCATTTTTATTGGGGAGGGGAGGGGGGCTGTGTAGGGGTATGTGTATATGTAGTGTTTTTTACTTTTTATTTTATTGTGTGGTAGTGTAGTGTAGTGTTTTTAGGGTACAGTCACACGGGCGGGGGGGTTCACAGTAGTTTCTCGCTGGCAGTTTGAGCTGCGGCAGAAATTTTGCCGCACCTCAAACTTGCAGCCGGATACTTACTGTAATCCTCCGCCCATGTGAGTGTACCCTGTACGTTCACATTGGGGGGGGGAACATCCAGCTGTTGCAAAACTACAACTCCCAGCATGTACGGTCTATCAGTGCATGCTGGGAGTTGTAGTTTTGCAACAGCTGGAGGCACACTGGTTGTGAAACACCGAGTTTGGTAACAAACTCAGTGTTTTGCAACCAGTGTGCCTTCAGCTGTTGCAAAAGCTACAACCCCCAGCATGTACGGACAGCGGAAGGGCATGCTGGGTGTTGTAGTTATGCAACAGCTGGAGGCATACTACTTTGGCTGGGGATGCTGGGGATTGTAGTTATGCAACAGCTGGAGACACACTGGTTTGCTACTTAACTCAGTGTGCCTTCAGCTGTTGCAAAACTACAACTCTCAGCAGTCACCGACAGCCAACGGGCATGCTGGGAGTTGTAGTTATGCAACCACCAGATGCACCACTACAACTCCCAGCATGCACTTTAGCTGATTGTGCAAGCTGGGAGTTGTAGTTACACAACAGCTGAAGGTACACTTTTCCATAGAAAGCATGTGCCTCCAGCTGTTGCAAAACTACAAGTCCCAGCATGCCCATAAGGGCATGCTGGGAGTTGTGGTGGTCTGCCTCCTGCTGTTGCATAACTACAGCTCCCAGCATGCCCTTTTTGCATGCTGGGAGCTGTTGCTAAGCAACAGCAGGAGGCTGTCACTCACCTCCAACGATCCTCGCTGCACCAGGTCAGTCCCTCGTCGTCTCCGCCGCCGCCGCTGCTCCTGGGGCCCCGATCCCAACAGGGGCGCCGGGGATCGGGGTCCCCAGCACCCGGGGTGCACGTCCCGCACCCGCTCACGTCTTCCGGAAGAGGGGCGGAGCGGGTTGCGGGAGTGACACCCGCAGCAGGCGCCCTGATTGGTCGGCCGGTAATCCGGCCGACAAATCAGGGCGATCGTGAGGTGGCACCAGTGCCACCTCACCCCTGCTGGCTCTGGCTGTTCGGGGCCGTCGGAGACGGCCCCGAACAGCCTGTAATTCCGGGTCCCCGGGTCACTGGAGACCCGATTGACCCGGAATCCGCCGCAGATCGCTGGACTGAATTGTCCAGCGATCTGCGGCCATCGCCGACATGGGGGGTCATAATGACCCCCCTGGGCGATATGCCCCGATGCCTGCTGAACGATTTCAGCAGGCATCGGGGACCGGCTCCGCTCCAGATGGTTGCGGGGGGCCGGTAAAACACATGACGTTCTCATACGTCATGTGTCCTTAAGGACTCGGAAATGGAGACGTATGAGAACGTCATGTGTCCTTAAGGGGTTAAATCAGTGAACTGCAGCGGCTTTTGCGGTGCCAGAGACCGCCGCCGCCACCCGCTTCTCTCCCCCTGCCTGTCCTGGGGTCCTGAGTCCAACCACAGCTGCTCCCAGAGACCGCCGCCGCCGCCACCTGCTTCTCTCCCCTTGCCTGTCCTGAGTCCAACTACCGCCGCTGCCAGAGACCGCCGCCGCCACCCGCTTCTCTCCCCCTGCCAGTCCTGAGTCCATCCACCGCCGGTGCCCCATTGCCTCCCCCATCCCCAGTTTTATAATTACCTGTTCCCGGGGTCCGCGCTACTTCTGGCTCCGGCGGCGGCCTGAGCTGTCACTGTGCGCTGTGCCACTGACGGTGACGTCGCGTTGAGGACGTCACTCGTCATTGCGCACAGCAACAGCGCAGGACCCCTGTAACAGGTAATTATAAAACCGGGGATGGGGGAGGCAATGGGGTACCGGCGGCGGTCTCTGGCAGCGGCGGTTGGACTCAGGACCCCCCCCTGCAAAAGCCGCTGCAGTTCATTGATTTAAAGCGCCCGCATTATCGGCAATATAATTACCGATACCGATAACTTAGAAAATCGGGAATATCGGCCAAACCGATAATCGGTCGATCCCTAGTTGGCACCCCTGAAATTTTTTGAGAGAATGAAGTACTTCTTACAGAAAAGGATTGCCGTAACACATGTTTTGCTATACACATGTTTATTACCTTTGTGTGTATTGGAACTAAACCAAAAAAGGGAGTAAAAAAAGCAAATTGGACATAATGTCACACCAAACTCCAAAAATGGGCTGGACAAAGTTATTGGCACCCTTTCAAAATTGTGAAAAAATAAGATTGTTTCAAGCATGTGATGCCCCTTTAACCCCTTCACGACGAGCGACGTACATGTACGGCTCCGCGAAGTGTCACTTGGCGCGCGGCGACGTACATGTACGTCGCGGGGTTCCGGGAGCGCCGCGTCACCGGTAGCGGTGATCGGGCCGGGATGACTGCTGTTATCTAACAGCAGGCATCCCGGCACATCGCCGAGGGGGGTCCTGAGACCCCCCCATGACCGCGATGCGCGCAAATCGCAGATCAATTCAGACCTGCGATCTGCGCAATTCCGGGTCATACGGGTCACTGGTGACCCGGAGACCTGGAAAATAAGAGGGATCGGGGGTGTCCGAGACACCCTCGATCCCCCTAAAGGGATAGGAGTTTGGTGGCAGGGGTGCCACCCCTCCTATCCCCGCTATTGGTCGGCCGAGCGACTGACCGATAGCAGACCGGGGGAGGGGGGGGGGGGTTAAAGTTCGGTTCCCCCGCTTTGCCCACCTATCGGTGTCCGGGCAAAACGGGGGAACCGTCCTGGGAAGGTCGGCGCCGAAGGTCCCTACCTGGATCCCCATTCGCGATCCTCCCCCACGTGCGGCGGCGGCGGCAGCAATACTTCCGGGTCCTGCTAGGTGAGTTGTTGCCTAGCAACATCCGGAGGGCCACAGTTTACAGTGGTCTCTAAACCGTGGCCCTCCAGATGTTGCAAAACTACAACTCCCAGCATGCCCAGACAGCTGTTTGCTGTGTGGGCATGCTGGGACTTGTAGTTTTGCAATATTTAGAGGGGTTCAGGTTGTAGATCACTAAGTGGTCTCAAACTGTAGCCCTCCAGATGTTGCAAAACTACAACTCTCAGCATGCCCAGACAGCAGTTTGCTGTCTGGGCATGCTGCGAGTTGTAGTTTTGCAACATCTGGAGGGCCACAGTTTTGAGACCACTGGACAGTGATTTACGACTTGAACCTATCTAAATCTTGCAAAACTACAACTCCCAGCATTCAGGAACAGCATAAGGCTGTCTTGGCATGCTGGGAGTTGTACTTGCGTGCCTCCAGCCATTGCATAACTACATCTCCCAGCATGCCCTTCCGCAATCAGTACATGCTGGGAGTTGTAGTTTTGCAACAGCTGGAGGCACACTGGTTGGAAAATACTGAGTTAGGTCATAGAACCTAACTCAAGGTTTTCCAGCCAGTGTGCCTCCAGCTGTTGCAAAACTACAACTCCCAGCATGCATGGTCTGTCAGTGCATGCTGGGAGTTGTAGTTTTGACCCCCCTCCCGTGTGAATGTACAGGCTACATTCACACTGGCGGCAGATTACAGTGAATTCCCCGATACAAATTTGAGCTGCGGGAAATTTTTCGCCGCAGCTCAAACTCCTAGCGGGAGACTCAGTGTAATCCGCCGCCAGTGTGAATGTAACCTAAAAACACTACACTACACTAACATAAAATAAAGAGTAAAACACTACATATACACACGTACACTGCCCCCCCACCACCCCCCTTCCCTAATAAAAATGAAAAACGTATTGTATGGCAGTGTTTCTAAGATGGAGCCTCCAGCTGTTGCAAAACAAAAACTCCCAGCATTTCTGGACAGCAATTGACCAAGCATGCTGGGAGTTTAGCAACAGCTGGAGGCACCCTGTTTGGGAATCACTGTCATAGAATACCCCTATGTCCACCCCTATGCAAGTCCCTAATTCAGGCCTCAAATGCGCATGGCGCTCTCACTTTGGAGCCCTGTTGTATTTCAAGGCAACATAATAGGGTCACATATGGGGTATCGCCGTACTCGGGAGAAATTGCCTAAAAAATTTTGGGGGGCTTTTTCTCCTTTTACCCCTTATGAAAAGGAACAGTTGGGGTCTACACCAGCATGTTAGTGTAAAAAAATAATTTTTACACTAACATGCTGGTGTTGCCCTATACTTTTCATTTTCACAAGAGGTAAAAGGGAAAAAGGCCCCCCAAAATTTGTAACGCAATTTCTCCCGAGTAGGGAGATACCCCCATATGTGGGCGCAAAGTGCTCTGGGGGCGCACAACAAGGCCCAGAAGGGAGAGTGCGCCATGTACATTTGAGGTGATTTGCACAGGGGTGGCTGATTGTTACAGCGGTTCTGGCAAACGCAAAAAAAAACACACCCACATGTGACCCCATTTTGGAAACTACACCCCTCACGGAATGTAATAAGGGGTGCAATGAGAATTTACACCCCACAGGTGTCTAAAGGATGTTTGGAACAGTGGTCCGTGAAAATGAAAAATTTTGCACAGCCCACTGTTCCAAAGATCTGTCAGACACCAGTGGGGGGTAAATGCTCACTGTACCCCTCATTACATTCTGTGAGGGGTCTAGTTCCCAAAATGGTATGCCATGTGGGGGTTATTTTGCTGTTTTGGCACCATAGGGGCTTCCTAAATGCGACATGCCCCCCGAGCAAAATTTGCTCTCAAAAAGCCAAATATGACGCCTTCTCTTCTGAGCATTGTAGTTCGCCCGCAGTGCACTTCAGGTCCACTTATGGGGTACCTCCATACTCAGAAGAGATGGGGTTACAAATTTTGGGGGGTCTTTTCTGCTATTAACCCTTGCAAAAATGTGAAATTTGGGGGGAAACCCACATTTTAGTGAAAATTATTATAATTTTTTTTTACATATGCAAAAGTCGTGAAACACCTGTGGGGTATTAAGGCTCACTTTATCCCTTGTTACGTTCCTCAAGGGGTCTAGTTTCCAAAATGGTATGCCATGTGTTTTGTTTTTTTTTGCTGTTCTGGCACCATAGGGGCTTCCTAAATGCAACATGCCCCCCGAGCAAAATTTGCTCTCAAAAAGCCAAATATGACTCCTTCTCTTCTGAGCATTGTAGTTCGTCCGCAGTGCACTTCAGGTCCACTTATGGGGTACCTCCATACTCAAAAGAGATGGGGTTACAAATTTTGGGGGGTCTTTTCTGCTATTAACCCTTTAAAAATGTGAAATTTTGGGGAAAACCAACATTTTAGTGAAAACATTTTTTTTTTTTTTACATATGCAAAAGTCGTGAAACACCTGTGGGGTAATAAGGCTCACTTTATTCCTTGTTATGTTCCTCAAGGGGTCTAGTTTCCAAAATGGTATGCCATGTGTTTTTTTTTTTGCTGTTCTGGCACCATAGGGGCTTCCTAAATGCGACATGCCCCCCAAAAACCATTTCAGAAAAACGTACTCTCTAAAATCCCCTTGTCGCTCCTTCGCTTCTGAGCCCTCTACTGCGCCCGCCGAACACTTTACATAGACATATGAGGTGTGTCCTTACTCGAGAGAAATTGGGCTACAAATATAAGTATACATTTTCTCCTTTTACCCCTTGTAAAAATTAAAAATTGGGTCTACATGAACATGCGAGTGTAAAAAAATGTAGATTTTGAATTTTCTCCTTCACTTTGCTGCTTTTCCTGTGAAACACCTAAAGGGTTAAAACATTTACTGAATGTCATTTTGAATACTTTGGGGGGTGCAGTTTTTATAATGGGGTCATTTATGGGGTATTTCTAATATGAAGACCCTTCAAATCCACTTCAAACCTGAACTGGTCCCTGAAAAATTGCGAGTTTGAAAATTTTGTGAAAAATTGGAAAATTGCTGCTGAACTTTGAAGCCCTCTGGTGTCTTCCAAAAGTAAAAACTCGTCAATTTTATGATGCAATCATAAAGTAGACATATTGTATATGTGAATCCCAAAAAAAAATTATTTGGAATATCCATTTTCCTTACAAGCAGAGAGCTTCAAATTTAGAAAAATGCAAAATGTAAAAATTTTTCATCAAATTTTGGGATTTTTCACCAAGAAAGGATGCCACTATGTTAAAGTAGAATATGTCACGAAAAAACAATCTCAGAATCAGAATGATAACTAAAAGCATTCCAGAGTTATTAATGTTTAAAGTGACAGTGGTCAGATTTGCAAAAAAGGGCTTCGTCCTAGAGGTGAAAATGGGCTTCGTCCTTAAGGGGTTAAACTCACCTGGGGCAAGAAACAGGTGTGGGCAATATAAAAATCACACCTGAAAGCAGATAAAAAGGAGAGAAGTTTACTTTAGTCTTTGCATTGTGTGTCTGTGTGTGTGCCACATAAAGCATGGACAACAGAAAGAGGAGAAGAGAACTGTCTGAGGACGTGAGAACCAAAATTGTGGAAAAATATCAACAATCTCAAGGTTACAAGTCCATCTCCAGAGATCTAGATTTGCCTTTGTTCACAGTGTGCAACATTATCAAGAAGTTTGCAACCCATTGCACTGTAGCTAATCTCCCTGGGCGTGGGTGGAAGAGAAAAATTTATGAAAGGTGTCAACGCAGGATAGTCCGGATGGTGGATAAGCAGCCCCAAACAAGTTCCAAAGATATTCAAGCTGTCCTGCAGGCTCAGGGAGCATCAGTGTAAGCGTGAACTATCAGTCGACATTTAAATTAAATGAAACGCTATGGCAGGAGACCCAGGAGGACCCCACTGCTGACACAGACATAAAAAAGCAAGACTACATTTTGCCAAAATGAACTTGAGTAAGCCAAAATCCTTCTGGGAAAACGTCTTGTGGACAGATGAGACCAAGATAGAGCTTTTTGGTAAAGCACATCATTCTACTGTTTACCGAAAAGGGAATGAGGCCTACAAAGAAAAGAACACAGAACCTACAGTGAAATATGGCGGAGGGTCAATGATGTTTTGAGGTTGTTTTGCTGCCTCTGGTACTTTGTGCCTTGAATGTGTGCAAGGCATCATGAAATCTGAGGATTACCAACAGATTTTGGGTCGCACTGTACAGCCCAGTGTCAGAAAGCTGGGTTTGCTTCCGAGGTCTTGGGTCTTCCAGCAGGACAATGACCCCAAACATACATCAAAAAGCACCCAGAAATGGATGGCAACAAAGCGTTGGAGAGTTCTGAAGTGGCCAGCAATGAGTCCAGATCTAAATCCCATTGAACACCTGTGGAGAGATCTTAAAATTGCTGTTGGGAAAAGGCGCCCTTCCAATAAGAGAGACGTGGAGCAGTTTGCAAAGGAGGAGTGGTCCAACATTCCGGCTGAGAGGTGTAAGAAGCTTATTGATGGTTATAGGAAGGGACTGATTTCAGTAATTTTTTTCAAAGGATGTGCAACCAAATATTAAGTTAAGGGTGCCAATAATTTTGTCCAGCCCATTTTTGGAGTTTGGTGTGACATTATGTCCAATTTGCTTTTTTTCCTCCCTTTTGGTTTAGTTTCAATACACACAAAGTTTCTGACCACTTATAAAATGTGTTCAATGTGCTGCCCATTGTGTTGGATTGTCAAAGCAACCCTCTTCTCCCACTCTTCACACACTGATAGCAACACCACAGGAGAAATGCTAGCACAGGCTTCCAGTATCCGTAGTTTCAGGTGCTGCACATCTCGTATCTTCACAGCATTGACAATTGCCTTCAGATGACCCCAAAGAAAAAAGGGGGTCAGATCGGGAGACCTTGGGGGCCATTCAACTGGCCTATGATGACCAATCCACTTTCCAGGAAACTGTTCATCTAGGAATGCTCGGACCTGACACCCATAATGTGGTGGTGCACCATCTTGCTGGAAAAACTCAGGGAACGTGCCAGCTTCAGTGCATAAAGAGGCAAAATTGCTACATGATGATGTGCATCATGTAGCAATTTCGCATATCCAGTGGCCTTGAGGTTCCCATCGATGAAGAATGGCCCCACTATCTTTGTACCCCATATACCACACCATACCATCAATTTCTGTGTTCCAACAGTCTTGGAGGGATCTATCCAATGTGGGTTAGTGTCAGACCAATAGCTGTGGTTTTGTTTGTTAACTTCACCATTCACATAAAAGTTTGCCTCATCACTGAACAAAAGTTTGGACATTTACGCACGTGGCGATACAACGGGACCCCCGCGATCAGGCATCTTACGCCTTATCCTTTGGATAGGGGATAAAATGTCTTAGCGCCGGAGTACCCCTTTAAGGACCTGGGGTTTTCCGTTTTTGCACTTTAGTTTTTTCCTCCTTACATTTGAAAAATCATAACTCTTTCAATTTTGCACCTAAAATCCCTATGAGGGCTTATTTTTTGCGCCTTCAATTCTACTTTGTAATGACGTCAGTCATTTTACCCAAAAATCTACGGCGAAACGGGGGGAAAAAATCATTGTGAGACAAAATTGAAAAAAAAATAAATAATTTTGTAACTTTTGGGGGCTTCCGTTTCTACGCAGTGCATTTTTCGATAAAAATGACACCTTATCTTTATTCTGTAGGTCCATACGATTAAAATGATATCCTACTTATATAGGTTGGATTTTGTCATACTTCTGGAAAAAACCATAACTACATGCAGGAAAATGCAAACGTTTAAAATAGTCATATTCTGACCCCTATAACTTTTATTTTTTTCGCGCATGGGGTGGTATGAGGGCTAATTTTTTTTGCGCCATGATTTGTAGTTTTTAGCGGTACCATTTTTGCATAGATTTTTGTATTTTTTCATTATATAAAAAGTGACCAAAAATACACTATTCTGGACTTTTGAATTTTTTTGCCCGTACGCCATTGACCGTGCGGTTTAATTAACAATATATATACATGGTGATACCACATATGTTTATTTTTATTTACACTGTTTTTTTAATGGGAAAAGGGGGGTGATTCAAATCTTTATTACGGAAGGGCTTTTTTTTTTTTTTGCAGTGTTATAGCTCCCATAGGGAACTATAACACTGCACACACTGATCTTTTACATTGATCGATGGTTTCTCATAGGAAAGCATTGATCAATGATTCTGCCGCTTGATTGCTCATGCCTGGATCTCAGGCACTGAGCAGTCATTCAGTGATCGGACACCAGGAGGCAGGGTAAGGGACCCTACTGCTGTGTCTCAGCTGTTCGGGATACCGCGATTTCGCAGCGGACATCCTGAACAGCCCCCTGAGCTAACCGGCAATGATTTACTTTCAAAAATGTTCAAAAATGCGATCAGTGCCGCATGCTATTAGCCACAGGTCACGGCTGTTGTTAGAGGCCGGGCCCGACCCACTATGACGCTGGGCCACGCCGTGGCCCCACGTTATAGAACAGGAACGGACTGATGACGTACCGGTACGTCATGGGTTTTTGAGGGGTGATTAAAACTTTTATTCATCTTCTGATTGCATACACTGTTCAATGCTGTGTCATAGCATAGCATTGATCAGTGTTATTGGCGCTCTGCTGCTCCAGCCTGGATCTCAGGCATGAAGGTATAGAGCGATGACCGGACACCGCAGTGGTCCCGATCAGCTCTGCTGGGCTGCCGGGAAGCATTTTTTTTTTCTAAATTTAAGACGCGGCGATCAATTTTGATCGCCGCATCGAAGAGGTTAAAGGGGTTGTCAACTGGCTCCAGAAAGTTAATCAGATTAGTAAATTACTTTAATTAAAACATCTTAATCCTTCCAGTTGTTATCAGCTGCTGAAGTTGAGTTGTTCTTTTCTGTCTGACCACAGTTCTCTCTGCTGACACCTCTGCTTGTAAGCAAAGAGCTTTTTTGTCAGAAAGAAAAGAACAATTCAACTTCAGCAGCTTATAACTACTGGAAAGATTAAGATTTTTTTATAGAAGTAATTTACAAATCTGTTTAACTTTCTGGAGCCAGTTGATATAAAAAAAAAAGTTTTTTCCTGGATAACTCCCTTTAACCCCTTAAGGACCAGGCCATTTTACACCTTAAGGACCAGAGCGTTTTTTGCAATTCTGACCACTGTCACTTTAAACATTAATAACTCTGGAATGCTTTTAGTTATCATTCTGATTCTGAGATTGTTTTTTCGTGACATATTATACTTTAACTTAGTGGTAAAAGTTTATGGTAACTTGCATCCTTTCTTGGTGAAAAATCCCAAAATTTGATGAAAAAAATGAAAATTTTGCATTTTTCTAACTTTGAAGCTCTCTGCTTGTAAGGAAAATGGATATTCAAAATAAAAAAATTTTGGGTTCACATACACAATATGTCTACTTTATGTTTGCATCATAAAATTTATGAGTTTTTACTTTTGGAAGACACCAGAGGGCTTCAAAGTTCAGCAGCAATTTGGAAATTTTTCACAAAATTTTCAAACTCGCTATTTTTCATGGACCAGTTCAGGTTTGAAGTGGATTTGAAGGGTCTTCATATTAGAAATACCCCATAAAAGACCCCATTATAAAAACTGCACCCCACAAAAGATTCAAAATGACATTCAATAAGTGTATTAACCCTTTAGGTGTTTCACAGGAATAGCAGCAAAGTGAAGGAGAAAATTCACAATCTTCATTTTTTACACTCGCATGTTCTTGTAGACCCAATTTTTGAATTTTTGCAATTGGTAGAAAGGAGAAAATTTTTACTTGTATTTGAAACCCAATTTCTCTCGAGTGAGCACATACCTCATATGTCTATGTTAATTGTTCGGCGGGCGCAGTAGAGGGCTCAGAAGGGAAGGAGCGACAAATGGTTTTTGGGGGGCATGTCACCTTTAGGAAGCCCCTATGTGCCAGGACAGCAAAAAAAAAAAAACACATGGCATACCATTTTGGAAACTAGACCCCTCGGGGAACGTAACAAGGGGTAAAGTGAACCTTAATACCCCACAGGTGATTCACGACTTTTGCATATGTAAAAAAAAAAAAAAAATGTTTTATCTAAAATGCTTGGTTTCCCAAAAATTTTACATTTTTAAAAAGGATAATAGCAGAAAATACCCCCCAAAATTTGAAGCCCAATTTCTCCCGATTCAGAAAACACCCCATATGGGGGTGAAAAGTGCTCTGCTGGCGCACTACAGGTCTCAGAAGAGAAGGAGTCACATTTGGCTTTTTGAAAGCAAATTTTGCTCTGGGGGCATACCGCATTTAGGAAGCCCCTATGGTGCCGGAAAGCAAAAAAAACCCACATGGCATACCATTTTGGAAACTAGACCCCTCGGGGAACGTAACAAGGGGTAAAGTGAACCTTAATACCCTACAGGTGTTTCACGACTTTTGCATATGTAAAAAAAAAAAAAAAATTTTTTTACCTAAAATGCTTGGTTTCCCAAAAATTTTACATTTTTAAAAGGGTATAAAAGGGTAATAGCAGAAAATACCCCACAAAATTTGAAGCCCAATTTCTCCCGATTCAGAAAACACCCCATATGGGGATGAAAAGTGCTCTGCTGGCGCACTACAGGTCTCAGAAGAGAAGGAGTCACATTTCGCTTTTTGAAAGCAAATTTTGCTCTGGGGGCATGCCGCATTTAGGAAGCCCCTATGGTGCCAGAACAGCAAAAAAAAAACACATGGCATAACATTTTGGAAACTAGACCCCTCGGGGAACGTAACAAGGGGTAATGTGAACCTTAATACCCCACAGGTGATTCACAACTTTTGCATATGTAAAAAAAAAATGATTTTTTTACCTAAAATGCTTGGTTTCCCAAAAATTTTAAATTTTTAAAAAGGGTAATAGCAGAAAATACCCCCCAAAATTTGTAACACAATTTCTCCCGAGTACGGCGATACCACATATGTGACCCTAAACTGTTGCCTTGAAATACGACAGGGCTCCAAAGTGAGAGCGCCATGCGCATTTCAGGCCTAAATTAGGGACTTGCATAGGGGTGGACATAGGGGTATTCTACGCCAGTGATTCCCAAACAGGGTGCCTCCAGCTGTTGTAAAACTCCCAGCATGCCTGGACAGTCAACGGCTATCTGGCAATACTGGGAGTAGTTGTTTTGCAACAGCTGGAGGCTCCATTTTGGAAACAGTGGCGTACCAGATGTTTTTCATTTTTATTGGGGAGGGGGGCTGTGTAGGGATATGTGTATATGTAGTGTTTTTTACTTTTTATTTTGTGTTAGTGTAGTGTTTTTAGGGTACAGTCGCACGGGCGGGGGGTTCACAGTAGTTTCTCGCTGGCAGTTTGAGCTGCAGCAGAAAATTTGCCGCAGCTCAAACTTGCAGCCGGATACTTACTGTAATTCTCCGCTCATGTGAGTGTACCCTGTACTTTCACATTGGGGGGGGGGGGGGAGAAACATCCAGCTGTTGCAAAACTACAACTCCCAGCATGTACGGTCTATCAGTGCATGCTGGGAGTTGTAGTTTTGCAACAGCTGGAGGCACACTGGTTGTGAAACACCAAGTTTGGTAACAAACTCAGTGTTTTGCAACCAGTGTGCCTTCAGCTGTTGCAAAAGCTACAACCCCCAGCATGTACGGACAGCGGAAGGGCATGCTGGGTGTTGTAGTTATGCAACAGCGGGAGGCATACTACTTTGGCTGGGGATGCTGGGGATTGTAGTTATGCAACAGCTGGAGACACACTGGTTTGCTACTTAACTCAGTGTGCCTTCAGCTGTTGCAAAACTACAACTCTCAGTAGTCATCGACAGCCAACGGGCATGCTGGGAGTTGTAGTTATGCAACCACCAGATGCACCACTACAACTCCCAGCATGCACTTTAGCTGATTGTGCAAGCTGGGAGTTGTAGTTATACAACAGCTGAAGGTACACTTTTCCATAGAAAAAATGTGCCTCCAGCTGTTGCAAAACCATAAGTCCCAGCATGCCCATAAGGGAATGCTGGGAGTTGTGGTGGTCTGCCTCCTCCTGTTGCATAACTACAGCTCCCAGTATGCCCTTTTTGCATGCTGGGAGCTGTTGCTAAGCAACAGCAGGAGGCTGTCACTCACCTCCTGCTGCTGCTCCACGCCGCCGCCGCGCAGGTCAGTCCCGCCGCCGCCATCGGTCCTGGGGCCCCGATCCCAACAGGGACGCCGGGGATCGGGGTCCCCAGCACCCGGGGTCTTCTGCCCGCACCCGTTCACGTCCTCCGGAAGAGGGGCGGAGCGGGTTGCAGGAGTGACACCCGCAGCAGGCGCCCTGATTGGTCGGCCGGGAAACCGGCTGACGAATCAGGGCGATCGTGAGGTGGCACCAGTGCCACCTCACCCCTGCTGGCAATGGCTGTTCGGGGCCGTCTCTGACGGCCCCGATCAGCTAGTAATTCCGGGTCATCGGGTCACTGGAGACCCGATTGACCCGGAATCCGCCGCAGATCGCTGGACTGAATTGTCCAGCGATCTGCGGCAATCGCCGACATGGGGGGACATAATGACCCCCCTGGGCGATATGCCGGGATGCCTGCTGAACGATTTCAGCAGGCATCCGGCACCGGCTCCGCTCCAGCTAGCGGCTGGGGACGGAAATGCGCAGGGCGTATCCATACGCCCTGTGTCCTAAAGGATTTGGAAACGGGGGCGTATGGATAAGGGTTAAGGACTCAGGGTTTTTACGTTTTTGCACTTTTGTTTCTTCCTCCTTACCTTTTAAAAAATCATAACCCTTTTAATTTTGCACATAAAATTCCATATTATGGCTTATGTTTTGCGCCACCAATTCTACTTTGCAGTGACATTAGTCATTTTACCCAAAAAATTCATGGCGAAATGGAAAAAAAATTAATTGTGCAACAAAATTGAAGAGAAAATTCCATTTTGTAACTTTTGGGGGCTTCCGTTTCTACACAGTTTATTTTTCAGTAAAAATGACACATTTTATTTATTCTGTACTATTAAAATGATACCCTACTTATATAGGTTTGATTTTGTCTTACTTCTGGAAAAAATCATAACTACATGCACGAAAATGAATACATTTATAATAGTCATCTCTTGACCCCTAAAACTTTTTTATTTTTTTGCGTACGGGGCAGTATGAGGGCTCATTTTTTGCGGTACCAATTTTTTATTGATCGAACTTTTTGATCGCTTTTTATTAATTTTTTCATTTTAGACTTTGGAATTATATATTTTTATAGTTTGGACATTTACGCACGCGGCGATACCACATATTTTTATTTACACAGGTTTTTTTTTTGAATGGGAAAAGGGGGGTGATTCTTACTTTTATTTGGGAAGGGGTTAAAGGGGTTATCCAGAAGCAAATTCCCATAGCAAACCTATTCTACTCTGTGCAGTTCCCGAGACAGACAGAGGTGTCAGCAGAGAGCACTGTTGCCCGACAGAAAACAACAACTCAACTTCAGCAGCTGATAATTATTGAAAGGATTAAGATTTTTTTTTAAATAGAAGTAATTCACAAATCTGTTTAACTTTCTGGAGCCAGTTCATATATATATATATATATATATATATATATATATATATATAAACCAGATACAGGCGCAGCACTCCAACAAAATAAGTGATTTAATATCTCATGTCAGCATTACAACGTTTCAGCTCCTCCTGGAGCCTGTTGGAGTGCTGCGCCTGTATCTGGTTTTTATCTTAATTAAAAACAAAAAATATTGCAGCACAACTCAAAAAATATATAGTGGGTGCCAAGCAAACCAGGCCCGATCAAGGCCAACAGATACTAGAACAAAGCAAAAGGTGCAGCACTCCAATTCCGGTAGAAAAAGATTTGTGTATTTATTCACCACATCTCAAAAATACAGCAACGTTTCAGCTCAACAATAGAGCCTTTCTCAAGCTTAGTGACAACTGCTAGGTAGGGGGTTTTTATACCCAATCAAGTGTGTACAATCAACAAATAATTAAAACAATCCAAAGTGTATAATCCATAATCAATACAGTGCAGTGCATTAATAAAGTGCTCATTCAAAATATCACAAAGAGTACTATTACAGTACATAAAGTGCTGGATGATTAAAAGCATATACATAAAAGAAAATGCTTGAAACTCTAGACTCGTAGTTAATAACATAATTAGTAATATGCGAAACATCTGTAATAAACATGATTGTATATTATAGTCGCATGGAAGAACTCACCCGCTCTGTATGTCTAATGGCGCTGACGGCTTGTGATGTTCGGCTGTGCGCATGCGCCAACCTCCTGACGCGGCCGGCTCGTACTAACTCGCCGGGCGCATGTGTCAGAAATCAAAACAAACGAGTCATGTGCCGAAGCACATGACTTGTATGTCAGCTGACCCGTTGCCTCGGATACCTCCGACGCAACAAGCTGTCGCAGATGTCCGAAACGGGAGATTTATAATGGGTACTAGGATAACATGTGGTGGATGTGACATTACTAGTATGAGGCATCACTAGTGCGTAATATTAACAAGTTAATACTTGAATATAACTAATACTAAATGGTGCATGGTATAACACCTGTGCAAAAATCCTCAAGATTAAATACATAAAAGTTCTGTGAGCATACATTATAGTGCTATTCTGTGTACTTATATAAGGATTCAATTGAATCTAGAGTGTATATCATCCATACAAAGGGTCATAAAGGAAGAGGACACCAAGGGATGGTCAGGGATTCTCTGGGTCAAAACAAAATAAAAAAGTAATAAATGAAGAAAATGTAATAAATGTATGAAAAGAAAAAATAAACAAATGAATATAAATAGAAATAAACACCATCATCAAATAAAAAAAAATTTTAAGAAAAATTAAACAAAATTAAATAAAGAAACAAATAATTAAATAAAGTACATATTGTGGTCACATGATCACCAACTGAAGGCAAAGGGACTGGTGTGTGTGTCACTTAACTCCCTGGTTTGTAGGGTACTGGTTGAGCCACCTAATAAGAAGCCCCACCAACACCACCAGAAGTCTCTCCGGTACAGAGGGAACAAGAGTCCCCTACCTCCAGAGAAACTCCACCTACAGCCAAAACGGGAGTGTGCCCGCTATTCCAGCAGCACCTGCTAGGACACATATAACACACCATCCCTCATGCATGCCAACCTGTTCTAGGGTAGACCACCGAGATATAATAAATAGAAAAATAATAAAATATAATAAAGAAATATAAAAAAATAAAAATATAAAAAAATTAAAAATAAAAATAAAAAACAAAAAAATATATAAATATGTAAAAATAAAAAAGTATTAAAAAAATACGAAATAAATGTAACCAAACAGATATGTTTAAACCAAACAAATGTGTTTGACCCAGACGCCTGCAACAACCACAGGTCTGACCTATAACTATGACCACCCGTGGATGTCTACTTTTGAAGAAAAGGTAATTAATTCACTTTAAAGCCTAAATATAGTGCCGCAACCACCATTGTTAGTGTACTATTTTTATTAAGATAAATGGAACAGAATAAGCAAATATAAATATTCAGAGCGTGTGATGTTCTTCCTGCGTCTTGTTCAAGTATTGTAACAATCTGAAAGCATAAACAAATAGATAAGTATTAATAAAGGCACAGCAATAGTCACATAAAATGCCTAGAATAGAGGTAAATATGATCATGGGCTTTCGAGACACGCAAAAAATTCCTAGATAATGTTAAACTCAGCATTCATACCATGTGGACGTAAAGAATTTAACCTGTGTATCCACCAAAGTTCCTTCTTTCTAAGTAAAGCCAGTCTGTCACCACCCCGACTGGGGATGGGGACATGATCAATGGCCATAAAGCGAAGATCTTTCTCATCATGTTGCATCTCACTAAAGTGTTTAGATACCGGTAGGTCCATTTTCTTACGTCTAATGCAGTACCTATGATTGTTAATCCTCGTTTTGAGGCTCCAAGTGGTTTGTCCGACATACAAAAGTTGACATGGACACATTAGTACATAAATGACCCA
Organism: Hyla sarda; assembly: GCF_029499605.1. Classification (NCBI taxonomy): domain Eukaryota; kingdom Metazoa; phylum Chordata; class Amphibia; order Anura; family Hylidae; genus Hyla; species Hyla sarda. Next base: position 384,535,973 of record NC_079190.1, on the reverse strand, counting down.
TGTGGAGTCACACGTCAAAAAGTGTCTAAGTGTATAAATATAATTTGTTTGGGGATGTTTGAAATTAGAGCCCTTCATCATTTGTGTACAATTTATGCATGAAAGACAGGGGTATGAACCCAACCTCCTACTAGTGAGGAATGTTTGTCCCCCCGCCTTCTTTTTCAATACTGTTGTATTTACCAATTTGTCCTTAAGGCTAGTTGACCTCCTATAAGACATCAATGGGTTAGATTTGAATTCTTGAATGTTAGCAAAACTATTTTGTAAAATATACCAGTGTCTATTGATTATCCGTGAAATAGCTCCACTGCGTACATTGTAATTAGATGTGAATGGAATCCTTTTTTCTATAATTCTCGGTTTGGGTCTGAGTGTAGTCTCCCTATCAAGGGTCTCAACCCTCTCTCTATGTTTAGAAATGACTGATGTGGGGTACCCTCGCTCTCGGAAGTTGTTAGTCATATAATCCAAAGTGGTTCGCAGTACCGTATCATCATCAACAATCCTCCTTGCCCTCAGCATCTGGCTGTATGGTAGGGATTCTATCATACGTCTAGGATGACAGCTGCGAAAATGTAAGAGTGTATTTTTGTCAGTTGGTTTAGTGTATAAACATGTCCCCAACTTGTTGCCATCTCTATGAACCATTACATCAAGAAAGCTAATGCTTTCCCTAGAATGGGTCATAGTAAATTTGATGTTGGTGTCAATATTGTTTAAGAATTGGAAAAAATCAAAAAGTTCAGACTCCGAGCCAGACCACAGGAGGAAGATGTCGTCAATAAAACGCCACCACCCCAGACAATGTCTGAAGTGGTGGCATGAGTAGACGACATCCTCCTCCATGTCCGCAACGTATAGGTTCGCGTACATGGGCGCCACGTTGGTGCCCATGGCGGTACCTACACGTTGCAGAAAGAACTGGCCATCAAAAAGGAAATTGTTATTAGTAACGATAAGGAATAGCAGCTGCAACACGAAGTCTTGAGCTGTCAGGGAAAGTGCTGACTTCGCCAAGACCCTCTGTATTGCCGCCATACCCTTTTCGTAACTGATAGAAGTGTATAAACTCGTGATGTCAAAGGACACCAGAAACACATCCTCTGGAATCCTGACATCACGAATTTTCAACAAGAAATCGCTAGTGTCCCTGATGTAGGATCTAGACTCAAAGACAAAAGGCCTCAAAATTCTATCCAGGAAAATAGAAGCATTACTCAAGATGCCATTTCGCCCAGATACTATGGGCCTACCAGGTGGGCACTCCAGCGATTTATGGATCTTGGGCAATACATATATGGTAGGTGTTACTGGATGTTGTATTATCAAAAAATCACTTAAACTGTCGTCAATCAATTGATTTGTATGTGCTTCCTCTACTACTCTTAACAACTTACTCCTAATCAAATGTTTGGGATCACTGTCTAATCTCTGGTATGTTGTAGTGTCATTAAGTTGTCTGTATAGTTCCTTGTTGTATTCAGCTGTGTCCATCACCACGACCCCACCACCTTTATCCGCAGGTTTGATGGTGAGGTCGTGGTCACGGACAAGCTGATCCAACGCTTCTTTCTCTGCTTGTGTGAGGTTATGTTGTCTACACCCCTCTGTCTCAAATTCTAATTTAAGCTGTTCCAGGTCATGTTTAACCATTGCCATATATGTATCGAGTGGGTGTGAAACTATCCCTGGATTAAATGTACTTTTGTTAAACAATCCAAAATTTTTTAGGCACAACTCATGTCCACTATTAACATCATTAGAAACTTGAATTACATCATTATGCGTATTGAACCAGATTTTCAATTTTATCCGTCTAAAGAAGGCCTGCAAATCACATTCAATAGAGAACCAGTCTGGAACTGATACTAAGCAATAGGATAAACCCTTAGATAACAAAGATACTTGGGCATCAGTTAAGGTATGAGAGGAGATATTTACCACAGTTTGTAAGGTATTTAAGTCCTTTTCCGGGAGGGTTGAGTCAGTTCTTTTGATGGCCAGTTCTTTCTGCAACGTGTAGGTACCGCCATGGGCACCAACGTGGCGCCCATGTACGCGAACCTATACGTTGCGGACATGGAGGAGGATGTCGTCTACTCATGCCACCACTTCAGACATTGTCTGGGGTGGTGGCGTTTTATTGACGACATCTTCCTCCTGTGGTCTGGCTCGGAGTCTGAACTTTTTGATTTTTTCCAATTCTTAAACAATATTGACACCAACATCAAATTTACTATGACCCATTCTAGGGAAAGCATTAGCTTTCTTGATGTAATGGTTCATAGAGATGGCAACAAGTTGGGGACATGTTTATACACTAAACCAACTGACAAAAATACACTCTTACATTTTCGCAGCTGTCATCCTAGACGTATGATAGAATCCCTACCATACAGCCAGATGCTGAGGGCAAGGAGGATTGTTGATGATGATACGGTACTGCGAACCACTTTGGATTATATGACTAACAACTTCCGAGAGCGAGGGTACCCCACATCAGTCATTTCTAAACATAGAGAGAGGGTTGAGACCCTTGATAGGGAGACTACACTCAGACCCAAACCGAGAATTATAGAAAAAAGGATTCCATTCACATCTAATTACAATGTACGCAGTGGAGCTATTTCACGGATAATCAATAGACACTGGTATATTTTACAAAATAGTTTTGCTAACATTCAAGAATTCAAATCTAACCCATTGATGTCTTATAGGAGGTCAACTAGCCTTAAGGACAAATTGGTAAATACAACAGTATTGAAAAAGAAGGCGGGGGGACAAACATTCCTCACTAGTAGGAGGTTGGGTTCATACCCCTGTCTTTCATGCATAAATTGTACACAAATGATGAAGGGCTCTAATTTCAAACATCCCCAAACAAATTATATTTATACACTTAGACACTTTTTGACGTGTGACTCCACATGGGTCATTTATGTACTAATGTGTCCATGTCAACTTTTGTATGTCGGACAAACCACTTGGAGCCTCAAAACGAGGATTAACAATCATAGGTACTGCATTAGACGTAAGAAAATGGACCTACCGGTATCTAAACACTTTAGTGAGATGCAACATGATGAGAAAGATCTTCGCTTTATGGCCATTGATCATGTCCCCATCCCCAGTCGGGGTGGTGACAGACTGGCTTTACTTAGAAAGAAGGAACTTTGGTGGATACACAGGTTAAATTCTTTACGTCCACATGGTATGAATGCTGAGTTTAACATTATCTAGGAATTTTTTGCGTGTCTCGAAAGCCCATGATCATATTTACCTCTATTCTAGGCATTTTATGTGACTATTGCTGTGCCTTTATTAATACTTATCTATTTGTTTATGCTTTCAGATTGTTACAATACTTGAACAAGACGCAGGAAGAACATCACACGCTCTGAATATTTATATTTGCTTATTCTGTTCCATTTATCTTAATAAAAATAGTACACTAACAATGGTGGTTGCGGCACTATATTTAGGCTTTAAAGTGAATTAATTACCTTTTCTTCAAAAGTAGACATCCACGGGTGGTCATAGTTATAGGTCAGACCTGTGGTTGTTGCAGGCGTCTGGGTCAAACACATTTGTTTGGTTTAAACATATCTGTTTGGTTACATTTATTTCGTATTTTTTTAATACTTTTTTATTTTTACATATTTATATATTTTTTTGTTTTTTATTTTTATTTTTATTTTTTTATTTTTAATTTTTTTATATTTTTATTTTTTTATATTTCTTTATTATATTTTATTATTTTTCTATTTATTATATCTCGGTGGTCTACCCTAGAACAGGTTGGCATGCATGAGGGATGGTGTGTTATATGTGTCCTAGCAGGTGCTGCTGGAATAGCGGGCACACTCCCGTTTTGGCTGTAGGTGGAGTTTCTCTGGAGGTAGGGGACTCTTGTTCCCTCTGTACCGGAGAGACTTCTGGTGGTGTTGGTGGGGCTTCTTATTAGGTGGCTCAACCAGTACCCTACAAACCAGGGAGTTAAGTGACACACACACCAGTCCCTTTGCCTTCAGTTGGTGATCATGTGACCACAATATGTACTTTATTTAATTATTTGTTTCTTTATTTAATTTTGTTTAATTTTTCTTAAAAAATTTTTTTATTTGATGATGGTGTTTATTTCTATTTATATTCATTTGTTTATTTTTTCTTTTCATACATTTATTACATTTTCTTCATTTATTACTTTTTTATTTTGTTTTGACCCAGAGAATCCCTGACCATCCCTTGGTGTCCTCTTCCTTTATGACCCTTTGTATGGATGATATACACTCTAGATTCAATTGAATCCTTATATAAGTACACAGAATAGCACTATAATGTATGCTCACAGAACTTTTATGTATTTAATCTTGAGGATTTTTGCACAGGTGTTATACCATGCACCATTTAGTATTAGTTATATTCAAGTATTAACTTGTTAATATTACGCACTAGTGATGCCTCATACTAGTAATGTCACATCCACCACATGTTATCCTAGTACCCATTATAAATCTCCCGTTTCGGACATCTGCGACAGCTTGTTGCGTCGGAGGTATCCGAGGCAACGGGTCAGCTGACATACAAGTCATGTGCTTCGGCACATGACTCGTTTGTTTTGATTTCTGACGCATGCGCCCGGCGAGTTAGTACGAGCCGGCCGCGTCAGGAGGTTGGCGCATGCGCACAGCCGAACATCACAAGCCGTCAGCGCCATTAGACATACAGAGCGGGTGAGTTCTTCCATGCGACTATAATATACAATCATGTTTATTACAGATGTTTCGCATATTACTAATTATGTTATTAACTACGAGTCTAGAGTTTCAAGCATTTTCTTTTATGTATATGCTTTTAATCATCCAGCACTTTATGTACTGTAATAGTACTCTTTGTGATATTTTGAATGAGCACTTTATTAATGCACTGCACTGTATTGATTATGGATTATACACTTTGGATTGTTTTAATTATTTGTTGATTGTACACACTTGATTGGGTATAAAAACCCCCTACCTAGCAGTTGTCACTAAGCTTGAGAAAGGCTCTATTGTTGAGCTGAAACGTTGCTGTATTTTTGAGATGTGGTGAATAAATACACAAATCTTTTTCTACCGGAATTGGAGTGCTGCACCTTTTGCTTTGTTCTGGTTTTTATCTTGGATGGACTCTGATCAAGTCCTTTGGGACGCTGGCACCAATTTTTTGGTTGGACTGGATAAGTAGTGCTGCTTTATTTTGGGATTATATATATATATATATATATATATATATATATAAATTTCCTGGAATACCCCTTTAAATTATCTTTATTAACTTTTTTTCACACTTTTTTTTTTTTGCAATGTGTGGATTTCAGGCTTGGAGCAATCAATCGCCGATCAGACGTGTCGGGGGCAGGTAACAGACCCTCCGCTCGCGTTCTAGTTGATTGGGACATTGCGATTTCACCACGATGGTCCCGATCAGCCCGACTGAGCTGCCGGGAGTGTATTTTTGTTAATACGCCCTGTGTCCTTAAGAGGTTTAGTACCACCGCACCAGGACTTACATTTACGTCCTGTGTTGTTAAGGGGTTAAAGGAAAACAGTCATCCTGTTCACCCACATTAAACCCAATATACCGGGTTATTCTGTGAGTGAACTGGAGACCGATGCAGGGTCTCTGACTAATATACATACCGTCAGTCCGCAGCCCGATCCCTGTTAAGATCAGCTTCTATGTTCGCTGAATTGCATGCTGGAGGCTGGCCCACCAGCTAAATTTGAATATTCATGGTCGCTGTTCACATAAGCGCTGAGTAGGCACAAGCCATATTTTGCCTTACATCGAAAAGTATCTGGTATGGGCGCCCCGCGGGGAAAAAAAATTTCAGAGGGGTGCCCCTAGATGATAATGGTTGGGAAACACTGATATAAACAGTATGCTGTGAAGTTCTAGTATGCCAAGAGTAGTAAAATCAAGCATACAGCTTTAGGTCTGTGCAGGGGATTTGGAGCTCTGACTCCTATAAGATATCACTCAACACATTGGTTCATTAGGACCTTTTTAAAAAAAAAAAATAGTGTTCGATGGAGATCATTTCCTTTTTCGGTACAACATAGTTAAAAACATTTAAGAAATTGTCTTTCTGTACAGGAAAGCCTGAGGGATTTAGGGCGTTTCTATAACCCTCCCACGGGGCTGAAAGTAACAAAGACATTGGTACTTTTTTCGATGAGAAAGTCACATCTCCCTTTAACATTTTTTCTGCTCAGTGGTTTCCTGTCCTTTCACTGACTTTTTTGTATTCATTTTAACTCTTTGTACCTTTAATTCTGAGTTCTTCCATAATTTATAATAATCATAAGAATGGGGGCAACATCCATAAGTGGCAGTATACCCCTAGAGTATCCAACTGAACAAGTGTGAACATACCCTAAGATATATAAAATATAATGTATAGGTTTATATTTGTATGTGTATTGCAAATATAGTCATATTATATATAATATTATTCTATCATCCCACAGCTGGGTATAAGTATTAGTATTAACCCCTTAAGGACACGGCTATTTTTGCACTTTTGATTAGCCATAACGCGTTTCATTTTCCACCTACAGACCTATATTAACCCACAGAGCACACAGGTATGCCCTCGCGTCCTGGGACTTAAGGACCGAGGGCATATCTGTACGCCCTTGTCCAGTTAACAGGGTTTAAACCGTTCTCACGTGTGAAGAACAGGTAAAACCCGGTGGGTCCTGGTTGCTACATGCAGCCAGGACCCACGGCTAATGCCAGGCACCACTGATCAGGCCGATGCCCTGCAATAACCCTTTAGACGCCACAATCAAATTTGTTGTTTTTTTATTTTATTTTTTTATATATATCTGGATAACCCCCTTACTGAATGTTCAGATTTGGACTGGATTGGTTTACAGCCTTATGTATATGGGGTTTGCCCAACTCTCTTGTCACACCAGTCATCAGTTTAAAGAAGACCATGCACTCACTGATTTATATCATTTATTTCTTCAGTGTTGACACATGAAAAAAATTGAATAAAATATTCACAGAAATGTGAGGTTGTACTTGTACATTAACTGTGGAAAACAGCCTACTCAACTATTTTTTGCCTCCTGACCACCTCCTGGCACCCACAACTTTAACATAGGTGCCGGTCTCAAAGGTGGAACCTGCATCTGTCAGACATGTATGGCATATCCTATGGAGATGGGTATGTCCATTTAACACCTGGTGACTCATTTTTGATATTCTGCAGATTATTGAAATAGATCTTTTACTGTGACACTGCAGAGTATCGGCCAAACTATGTTCATAAATGGATTAGTCTTATTAATATATGAAAGTAAAATAACTCTGCATAACATATGCACATTAAATTTCTTAAAGTATCTTGTAAATCTGGTGCTATGGAACACTTTTAAATATGCACTGAGAGGCACCTACAAAATCTGTCTATTTTCTCAGAAACTGCTACACATGCAGTAGTCGTTTTACAACATGATGTATTCCAGTTGGTTGCAACATGAGAAGCATAAGTGGAGAAATTCGGTGAACATTCATTCAAAGCACTTCTAATGAAATTGCAGCAGCTTTCAACATCAAAAAATGATTTGCTTTTATGGAACATATTTTGTGGGTATGCAAAAACCTCACATTGACAGGTGGTAAAGTCACATCCTTTCATCTTTTATATATATGCAGTTTTACTGGTAGTGTGGACTGAGTGACTCATTTTAAGATCATGAGATAATTTTAATCCTATGATAAAAATGCCAAGCTATAGACCGTAAATGTAGAATTTACATATCTAGTCCAAAATTATACAGGGTGTCTCAAACGCATATAAGATGGAAATAGTTTGGGAGATGGGGGGAGAAGAGACAACCATAAATGCCATGATGAATGCCGCCATGTTGGATTCAATTACAGTTTTTCAAATTAAAAGGTTGTTGTGTGTATATCAAACTGGTAGAGAATATTACCAGTAAAACCATGGTTTGCGTCATTTCAACATATAAACAATGGCTTTAACCCAAGCAGAATGTTTTAAAATCATTCTCATTCCAGGGAATGAAGCTCTTGTTTAATCACAGAAGATTACAACCAAAACTATAGAAACAGTCCTCCCATTGTCCACAGAGCAGTTATTAAACCTCTTACCAAATTCCAAGAATCAAGTTTGGTTGCCAACAAACCAAAAGCTGGTGTTATTGTGGTGGCCACTGGGTGCTAGTAAGAGTACCTGTTCACGTCGTGATGCCAGGGCACCATTTTTCTGATCCACGGTCTGAAGGTGGGAAGCAGCTTCTCCTGTGCCAGACATGATGAGCAAATAAACACACCAACGTCAGGTTACGGATGACTGCCTTTACTGAGCTTGTGCAGATGTTAACACACATACAGCTGGCCTTGGTGTGAGAGTGCAGCGTACCCCTTGCAAGCCTTGTTGCCTTGCTGAGACTTGTGCTTTCACCAGACGGAATTGTAGACTGTAACTTGAGATTCTGGTTGCTAGGGTCCTTTCAAGGAACTGTAGACTATTCAGCAGGGGCATGTATTCCTCCTGCGAGTGAACCTAGTAGGATGACTAGTAGAAAGATTAAAGCTTGAGTAGGCCTCTGCTTAGGACACACGACACACAGCACACCTGAGCTTAGCTGTTGCTCAGGAGCCCTTGTTGGAACTTGACCAAACTAAAGACTGACTAACTCCTCCTCTGCACCTCACTATACAGAGGAGACTTTGGGGGTCTCATTGGCTCACATGGGGTTTTCTGCCAACATTTTAAAGGCACTTTACACTTATTACTACTTATATACACATAAATAACAAAATTTATAAAAATATATTCCTCCTCACATTCTTTTTCCAACTGTAATTTTTATGAAATATTTTTTCATGGATACAAATCCAAATAAAGGAGAAAAAAACATACACATTACATCATAGAGCGGTCGGTATGTTATGAGTAAGAAAACAAGCAATAGAAGGGCCACAGTAGACCAATAAGACCATATAGATCCAAGCAAAAGCCTGTATACGGGGCCTTATGAGAATCTTATGCACATTTTTTGCACAGTGATCTGTAGTTTTTATCTGTACCATTTTGTTTTGATAGTACTTTTTGATCGCTTTTTCTAAAAAAAATTCAGCAGTAACCAAAAATCATAAATTCTGAACTTTGGTATTTTTTTTACATTAACGCTATTGACCATGTGCTTTCATTAACTTTATATTTTAATAGTTTGGACATTTCCGCATGGAGCTATACCACATATGTTTATTTGTGTTTACATAATTTAATTTAACCCCTTAAGGACCAGGCCAATTTCTACTGTAGGACCAGAGCGTTTTTTGCACATTTGACCACTTTCACTTTAAGCATTAATAACTCTGGGATGCTTTTACCTTTCATTCTGATTCCGAGATTGTTTTTTCATGACATATTCTACATGTTAGTGGTAAATTTGTGTCGATACTTGCACCATTTCATGGTGAAAAATTCCAAAATTTAATGAAAGCTCCCTGCTTCTAAGGAAAATGAATATTCCAAATAAATTATATCTTGATTCACATATACAATATGTCTACTTTATATTTGCATCATAAAGTTGACATGTTTTACTTTTGGAAGACATCAGAGGGCTTCAAAGTATAGCAGCAATTTTCCAATTTTTCACAAAATTTTCAAAAGCGGCATTTTTCAGGGACCAGTTCAGTTTTGAAGCGGATTTGAAGGGCCTTCTTATTAGAAATACCCCACAAATGACCCCATTATAAAAACTGCACCCCTCAAAGTATTCAAAATGACATTCAGTAAGTGTGTTAACCCTTTAGGTGTTTCACAGGAATAGCAGCAAAGTGAAGGAGAAAATTCAAAATCTTAAATTTTTACACTCGCATGTTCTTGTAAACTCAGTTCTTGAATTTTTACAAGGGGTAAAAGGAGAGAAGTCTTCCTAAAATTTGTAACCCAATTTCTCTCGAGTAAGGAAATACCTCATATGTGTATGTCAAGTTTTCGGCGGGCGCAGTAGAGGGCTCAGAAGGGAAGGAGCTACATTGGGATTTTGGAGAGTGAGTTTTTCTGAAATGGTTTTTGGGGGGCATGTCCCATTTAGGAATCCCCTATGGTGTGTGGACAGCAAAAAAAAAAAAAACACATGGCATACTATTTTGGAAACTACACCCCTCAAGGAATGTAACAAGGGGTCTGCTGAGCCTTAACACCCCACAGGTGTTTGACAACTTTTCGTTAAAAAAAATGTTTCACTAAAATGCTGGTTTTCCACCAAATTTTACATTTTTACAATGGGTAATAGGAGAAAATGCCCCCCAAAATTGTAACCCCTTCTCTTCTGAGAATGAAAATACCCCATGTGTGGGCGTCAAGTGCACTGCGGGCGCACTACAATGCTCAGAAGAGAAGGAGTCACATTTGGCTTTTGGAAAGCACATTTTGCTGAAATGGATTTTGGGGGGCATGTCCCAAAAAAAAAAAACACATGGCCTACTATTTCGGAAACTACATCCCTCAAGGAACATAACAAGGGGTACAGTGAGTCTTAACACCCCACAGGTGTTTGATAAATATTCATGAAGTGGGATGTGAAAATGAAAAATGTGATTTTTTTTACACTAAAATGCTGGGGTTACCCCAAATTTTTCATTTTCACAAGTGGTAAAAGGAGAAAATGTCATTGTAAATTTGTAAATACATTTCTTTGGAGTAAGGACATACCTCAAGTCTGGGCGTAAACAGCATGCCCACCGGTCTCAGAGGAGCAGGTCGCATTCAGGGGCCTTGAGCTTCTGCGTTGCAGAAGGGGCATTACATGAGGTAAATAACTGGGGTACACTAAATAACTAAAATGGGGTACAGTGGGACATAAAATTATAAAACTGGTTATGTTCCCAGAATGATGACCCAGAGCATAGTCATAACAAAAAAATATGCCCGCCCCAAACCCTGTGCTCTGAATCATCATTATGGGAATGTGATGTGTGTGACCGTCCCTAACCTGTTGCCTCAAATGCGCACCCCGCTCAGGTGGAGAGAGAGCGCTGCGCATTTGAGGCAACAAAAAAAGTCCCCGATGATAGTGACTCAGTGACCCATGACCCAGAGAAAAAGATGATTTTTTTGGGGTAATTTAGTGGTTTATGGGGTTAAAATTTGAAATGTACTCTGGACTTGGTACATTGGGGTCAAATTATGGAAAATTAAAATGAAGAGGGAAAATTTAGTACTGCATGGAAGTGTGATACTCCCTGAAGCAGTTTTTAATGCAGAGGCCCGGATTATCTGGGCAAGTGTCACATTGAGTGGTGGTATCCTTCCGTATCCCCCTCCTGTTACACACTCTGCATTTTTTCTGGGATCGTCCCTTCTTTCCAGTGTGGGGGACCTCACCTGGAAAGTGTTGGCCTGGGATGATCCTGGCACCTATTACTCCAGTTCCTTGGGAAGTCCGGCCTGCTCTTTCCCGGTTGCCAAAGATCAGGACCTTTAGGACTTCTTCTTGGAACTGGAGGAATGTCCCTGTGTTGCCAGCGTACTGGGACAGTACAAAAGCGTTGTACATGGCAACCTGTACCAAGTAGACCGCAAATATTTTGTACCATACTGTGTTTTCCGCATGGTCATGTATGGCTTGAGGACTTGATCAGAAAGATCAACTCCCCCCATATACCAATTGTAGTCCAGAATACAATCGGGCTTGAGTGTGTGTGTGGGGGGGGGGGGGGTGAGTATGTAGTGTGTGTGATTGGTGTAACTGTAAGGCGGAAAAAAAAAGCGCTGCGGCAAAAAAAAAAAATGCAGCGCCCTGGACCCCTAATAGGGCCCGGGTCACACTGAAAGAATTGTGGCGGACCCTTTAGGTCCTATTAGGGGGTCAGGGGGGGAAAAAATTTTAGCTTTTTTTTTTTTTTTTTACTTTACTGGTTAACCCTACCTGTCCCTGGGGCTGTACTCTCTCCCTGCTCTAAGGGGGGTCTTCCTCTGTGAGGGGCTCCGATCTTCACAGAGGGGGGGTCCCTGGCTCCTTCTCGCAGCTCTGCCCGCTGAATGAACTCAGGGGACTAGCAGAGCCGCGAGAAGGGGCCGTTAACCCCTCCCTTGCCGGCTGCTATTGGCTGGACGATCGTCCGGCCAATGGCAACGTTCCTGGGGGGTGACGAAATCGCCACCTTCCCATAGATACAGAGGGTGATAGGGGGTGTATTCTACACCCCGATCACCTTGTATCTCCGGGTCAGCGGGTCATACGTGACCCACATCACCGGAATAGCCGAAAATCGCAAGTGTGAATTCACTTGCGATTTTCAGCGATCGCCTACATGGGAGGGTCTGATGAGGTACGCCCTTGGTCCTTAAGTACCAGGGAGCAAAGGCGTACCTGTACGCCCTTGGTCCTTAAGGGGTTAAAAAAGATGCTGTGGCATAGCACTTGAATTATCAGTGTTATCGGCACTCCATTACTACAGGCTGCCTACAGATGGGATGGAAACAAGAATAGACCCTCCGCCTGTCCTCTCAGCTGATCGTAACCTCGAGGTTTTGCGGTAGTGGTCCCGATCAACTCCACTGAGCTACCAGCAACTGATTTTTGCACTTTAGTTGCAGCCTCTAAAGGGTGAATGCCGGACAGTGGCCCGATCCGCCCTGATAGCAGCCAGGACCCACCATTTGTGATGGCTGCCAGGACCGACCAGATATGAAGCGGGGTCTCAGCGTGACCCCGCGGCATATCGCGGTTGCCAGCGGAGGACGTGAATATACGTCCTTCGTCGTTAAGGAGCTAGAAGCAACACTGACAATCAATTTCACACGCTGTTGTGCAAATGCAACAGACAACAGGTGGAAATTGTAGGCAATTAACAAGACACCCTCAGTAAAGGAGTGGTTCGGCAGATGGTGACCACAGACCACTTCTCAGTTTATATGCTTCTTGGCTGATGTTTTGGTCACTTTTGAATGCTGGAGGTGTTTTCACTTTAGTGGTAGCATAAAACGGAGTCTACAACCCACACAAGTGGCTCAGGTATTGCAGATCATCCAGGATGGCACAAGTGTGAAGGGTGCTCAGCGCCTGAGAGTTCTTCATACAACAGCGCAGGATGTACCTGTATATCCTGCATTGTCTAGAGGTTAATAAATGGTGAGGTTAACAAAAGGACCCACTGATACTGGTCGGACACACATCCTCATTGGACTGTTTTATCTAAGAGCTCATTCACATCTATCTATACCACATAGATGCCCATAGATTTCTATTATGCTAATGTTGTCAAAAATAGGCCACATTTGGCTATGTTTTGTCCCCTGTAGTATAGAGAAGCTCTGCACACTATGCTTTTCTCTACCACAAAAAAATCATATGGAATGTATATGTTTTCCCCTAATAGAAGTACACTGCTCAAAAAAATAAAGGGAACATTTAAACAACACAATGTAACTCCAAGTCAATCATACTTCTGTGAAATCACACTGCCCACTCAGGAAGCGACACTGATCGTCAGTCAATTTCACATGCTATTGTGCAAATGGAACTTACAACAGGTGGAAATTATAGACAATTAGCAAGACACCCACAATAAAGGAGTGGCTCGGCGGGTGGTGACCACAGACCACTTCTCAGTTTATATGCTTCTTGGCTGATGTTTTGGTCACTTTTGAATGCTGGCAGTGTTTTCACTCTAGTGGTAGCATAAAACGAAGTCTACAACCCACACAAGTGGCTCAGCTTTTGCAGCTCATCCAGGATGGCACATCAATGCGAGCTGTGGCAAGAAGGTTTGCTGTGTCTGTCAGCGTAGTGTCCAGAGCATGGAGGCACTACCAGGAGACAGGCCAGTACATCAGGAGACGTGGAGGAGGCTGTAGGAGGGCAACAACCCAGCAGCAGGACCGCTACCTCCGCCTTTGTGCAAGGAGGAGCACTGCCAGAGCCCTGCAAAATGACCTCCAGCAGGCCACAAATATGCATGTGTCCACTCCAATGGTCAGAAACAGACTCCATAAGGGTGGTATGAGGGCCCGACCTCCACAGGTGGGGGTTGTGCTTACAGCCCAACACCGAGCAGGATATTTGGCATTTGCTAGAGAACACCAAGATTGGCAAATTCGCCTCTGGTGCCCTGTGCTCTTCACAGATGAAAGCAGGTTCACACTAAGCACATGTGACAGAGTCTGGAGATGCTGTGGAGAACTTTCTGCTGCCTGCAACATCATGCAACACCTCCAGCATGACAGGTTTGGAGGTGGGTCAGTAATGGTGTGGGGTGGCATTTCTTTGGGGGGCCGCACAGACCTCCATGTGCTTGCCAGAGGTAGCCTGACTGCCATTAGGTACCGAGATGAGATCCTCAGACCCCTTTTGACACCATATGCTGGTGGGGTTGGCCCTGGGTTCCTCCTTATGCAAGACAATGCTAGACCTCATGTGGCTGGTGTAATGACTCACGGTAGTAGGCAGAACACTCACGGAGATAGTGGATCCGCTGGACCTGTGTGGGCTGTGCCAGGGAGCGGAGTCTAAGGTGCCGCTGGTTTTCACCAGAGCCCGCCATAAAGCGGGATGGACTTGCAGCGGCAGGCAGCACCCAGGTCACTTCCCCTGGCACAACTTGACCACACAGGCGGCTGAGGAGGTTCGATTCACAGGAGGAAAACAGCAACTCATGGTAGGTCAGGGCAGGCAGCACAGGAGCGTAGTCAGGAACATAGCAGGAGGTCAATAGGCTGGCAGCAGAGGAGCAGGGTCAGGTCACGGAACAAAGGGTCTGGAACACGAATAAGCAGGAACAAAGGTATGCTTTCTCTTAGGCACTAGGGTAACAAAGATCTGGCAGAGAATGGGGGAGGTGCAGAAAGTTACAAGGAAGATGCAGGTGCAATTACTAATTAGGGGCGCACTGGCCCTTAAAATTTTAGAGCACTGGCGCGAGCTAGGAGACATGCACGTACCCCAGCTCTGCAAGAAGACAGGAGGCGTGGAAGATGGCAGATGTGGAAATAGGAAGGGAGCGCTCACGGCGAGCGTGTCTGGCCGGAGCGCAGATCGTAACAGTTGGAGTGTGTCTGCAGTTCATGCAAGAGGAAGGCATTGATGCTATGGACTTGCCCGCTCGACCTGAATCCGACTGAGCACATCTGGGACATCATGTCTCGCTCCTTCCACCAATGCCACGTTGCACCACAGACTGTCCAGGAGTTGGCGGATGCTTTAGTCCAGGTCTGGGAGGACATCCCTCAGGACAACATCCGCCACCTTATCAGGAGCATGCCCAGGCATTGTTGGGAGGTCATACGGGCACGTGGAGGCCACACACACTACTGAGCCTCATTTTGACTTGTTTTAAGGACATTACATCAAAGTTAAATCAGCCTGTAGTGTGGTTTTCCACTGTGATTTTGAGTGTGACTCCATATCCAGACCTCCATGGGTTGATAAATTTGATTTCCATTGATAATTTTTGTGTGATTTTGTTGTCAGCACATTTAACTATGTAAAGATGAAAGTATTTCATAAGATTAGTTCATTCATTCAGATCTAGGATGTGTTATCTTAGTGTTCCCTTTATTTTTTTTTGGAGCAGTGTATATTAGTGACATATGACGTATGTGTCTACATGTGTATAAGTTTAAAATGTACCTGTCATCAACGAAAACTTTTTATATAATGTAGATAATAACATTATATGCATATTTGTAATATACATTGGTTAAAATATATGTATATTTTTGTCCCTGCAGCTATTGCCTGCGTATCATCAAGTGATTCACTTGATGAATTTGAAACTTTAATGAAAACTCTTCAAACATCTGTGGGGTGTTAAGGCTCACTATACCCCTTGTTACATTCCGTGAGGGGTCTAGTTTCCAAAATGGGGTCACATGTGGGTATTTATTTTTTTGTGTTTATGTCAGAACCGCTGTAAAATCATCCACCCCTGTGCAAATCACCAATTTAGGCCTCAAATGTACATAGTGCGGAGAAACCATCACTGCATGTAAAGCTCGATTGAATAACCATAAGTTCACCATATGTACAGGCAAAAAAGAATTCCCAGTACCAAGACTTTTTTCTGAACACGTTCATACAGTGGATCAACTAAGATTCATGATTATTGACCATATTCCTCGGCCCAGACAGGGAGGAGACAGGGAGAATATCCTAAGAAGACGAGAAATCATTTGGATAGACAGATTGGGGGCCCTACAGCCTAGAGGGCTAAATGTTGATTTTTCACTAAAACCATTTACTATGCCATAAGTACTCTAAAGGATAGGATTGATAGTTCTGTCATCAGTATATAGGTTATATACAGTTTTTATGTACTTCTATGTACTGTTTTTTGTATATATATATATATATATATATATATATATATATATATGTTATTTATATATTATTGAAACAATTTTATTATTTTATTGTTTTCACAGAGCCACTTTTTATCACATGTATACCTCAGATGACGCCCAACAACACGTCTGCAATCACTGCTTCTATTCAAGTATATTGATTATATGTTACTTTTAATTTTATGGTTTACCTCGGTATACGGTGGACCACACAGCCTTATGCACATTCAAATTTTTCCTGTACTTTGGCTGTCTAATAAATGAGATGATGATTCATGTATATGGTTACTTGCACTGGTCATTGATGGAGGGTGACTGAGGATTGACTAGAGAGGTGGATTGTTAACATGATTTTATTTAATTGGAGTCCCTCATTTAAGTGAGCTTGAGTATATGACACGGGTCAGGCAGTATTGTATATATTATATATACTGCAAGAACGTGCATAGTAAGAGTGGAGTGGTGGGGACGCCTAGATGGCTACCTTGGGGAGTCATGGGAAATCTATGGTTCCTACACGGGGCTAAAATGGGTGAATCCCCACCTTATTTCTCTTTGGCACGGGCTGGGTCTTGGTATACATCTCACGGACGGGACCCACGGTATGAATATATATGTGTGTGTGACCCATAATAATGAGGGACTCACTTATATATCAATACATCAAAGTGATGTGAGATAGAATTAAATCTATGTTTAATGGATTTTCCTCTGTCGGGTCATCCCTCGGTCACCTATACAATTATATGTCCAGCGTGTACTATGCAGTGTCATAGATCCATTGGGACATCTAAGGTCGTGCCAATGCGCTTTCCCTTAAACAAGATGGCTACAGATTGGGGGAAATACGCACTGAGCATGCGTGGAAAACTGTACTGAAGCTAGCGAAAGGATGCGCCGTACAGATGCGCGTGCGCAAGAATGTGCACTGCTGATTGGTCACCCGTGAGAGCACGGGAGATGCTGACGTGAGTTCCGTTCCTGCGCTCTCGGGTTTGTTTACAAGCGGAGGCAACGTGGTACAAGGCGGATGGGGGCGGACACTTGTCACAGTGAGTTACAACCCATGTTATGAAATATTGTATATTATTGTGATGAATATTGGAAAAGAAGATGATCGGAACAATATAATGCACTGTGCACTATGAATTTTGTTACACAGGATGTTTATGTACGAATATTTTGTACCTTAATGCACGTTTTTATGTATTTTGATGTTTGTTTATAAGCATAAATTATGCAAATCTAATAGTGATGTCACTGATTAACACAATATAAAAGGAAGTGATGTAAACTGATACACTGGCTTGAGAAAGGTCTCATTGAGCAGACCGAAACGTAGCATTTGTGACTGGATGGGTGAATAAACCACTTTTCTCTATCGGCTGCATTGGGGGACACAGACCTTGGGTATATGCTGTTGTTGCTAGGAGACTTGACACTATGGAAACCAAAAAGTCGGCTCCTCCCAGGAGGATATACCCGTCTACAGAGCCTGAGGTAACCAGTTTAAGCTTAGTGTCTGCAGGAGATGGACACTGGTCTGGCTTTTCCACAGACTGGGTCTAACTTTTTTATTTTTCTAGATTTGGGACGTTTAGTTTCTTATTTCCTTTTATTTTCCTGTTTTCAGGTGGGGACTCAGGAACATAGCATTCACTGTTTCCCCATTTGCGATTGAGGGGGCACAGACATCGTGGATGTACTGTCAACCCCCTCTCGCCCACTGTCAGTGCCTGGGGTTGTACCTCATGGGTCCGGGTCCCCCACCTTTCCCTGCTCGTCTCGCTTTTCAAGCCTGGCATGATGCAGGTGACAAAAGCTGGCTGAAGACATCATGACTGAAGACTTCATTTGGTTAGTTCTTCAGACTAAGGTGAGTATATTTCCCCTTTTTATCCTTAGGTGCCAGATTCTCAACAGCTGTAGACCCCAAGTTTGTGGCCCACCTTTTTTGGTATGGGGGCTAATGGGACTGGCCAGGAGGATTTTTTCCCTCCATTTTTGCCTTCTATGGGGGAAAGTTTTATTATGGGCTGAGCAGTGGCACATATATGTGTGGGCAGGTGTGTGTTTGGTGCACTTCTGCAGCCACGGCGTGTCTCTCATTACTGCGGGCGCTCCTCCAGCCCGGCCGCACAGCACCGTTTTTACTTTCACTTTGGCAGTGTAACTGCCGATGGTGTTCGCCCGCTCTGTTCCCCCGAAGTGCATATGCGGTCGCATGTGCGCTCGGGGCCGGGAGCGGGCACCATCATGGATCGGGCTATTATTACTTCGGCGGTCTGGTGCGCTTCAACTCCGCCCACCCAGGACCACTGAAGCTTTTCAGGAGGGCGCGAATACCCTCCAATAAGCGCTGTGTGCGTGCAGGGTGTTGCAGGGCCATTCAACAGTGCCCTTGTTACTAGCACGCCCCCTCTGGCCATTGGTCCAGCGTTTGCTCTCTTCTCTCCCTCTCTCTGCCGGAGTTCTTCTCACAGCAGCAGCCTGAGGGACACAGATTTGGGTGAGACCGTTCTTTTTTATTACTATGTCTATGTCCAGAACTGTTCCTTCCCCTAAACACATAGCTCGGTCCTTAGTTACTTTTTACACCTGTAATAACTGTATCACAAAAATATCTGGTTCTGCTGAACCTCCTTGTTCTGCCTGCACCACTGCTCCCCCAGACCCCCCCCGGCTATTACTACCCCGGATGTTCTACCAGACCCGGTGGGTTCGGCCATCCCTCTAGCCTGGGTTTTTTCCCTCTCATAGTCTATATCCAACTTGGCGCAGGTCTCCCGTTCTGTGGTAACTGCCTTGGAGAGGTCCTCCCTCCGTCGGCCCTCCGGGGGGACTCGCTCCCCTTCTCCCTACACTTCTCGCAAGCATAATAGGGGTGTTTCCTCTGAATCATCCCCGGGGTCTTCGGACAGGTAGGGGTGTTCCCATCATAGGTCTCGCCCCGCTACCTCAGCTTATCACAAGCGTCCCTCTTCCAGAGGCTCTCCAGAGCCGAGTACCGGGTCAGTCTCTCGCTCATCTAGGGCCACCTCAACGCGTTCCCATTCACCTGGAGAGCTTGTGGATGAGGTGTCCAAATCGGCATTGGACTCAGAGGACCGCTCGGATTCTACCGACACGGTGAACTTATTGGTTTCGGCCATAAGAGACACCTTTCATCTAGAGGACCCAGGAACTTCGGGCGAAGCTCCAGAAGTTGCCTTTCATCGTGCCCGACCTCTTCCAGGGCTGCCTCACCTCGTTCCCATTCACCTGGAAGAACTTGTGGATGAGGTTTCTGATTCTGCCTCCGACTCAGAGGGCTGCACGGATATGCCTGATGTGGTGTACTCATTGGTTTCGGCCATATGAGACACCTTACAGCTAAAGGACCCAGGAACTTCGGACGTGTCTCCAGGAGTCTCCTTTCTTCGTGCCCGACCGGCACCCAAGACTTTCAGCTCTCACGCTGAATTTGACGCCCTGCTGGAGTCCGCCTGAATGCACCCTGAAAAAAAGTTTCAGGAAACGAAGAAGGTTCAAGCGCGGTATCCCATTCCAAATGGAGTCTCTCCGTTCGGTGCTGGAGTCCATGGTTCAAGGGGTGTTTTTCTTTCCTCGGTGGACATCAAGGATGCCTGCCTCCACATTCCAATATTTCACAGTCATCAGCGGTACTTCCGCTTTGCAGTTCCGGATGGCCATTTTCTATTGTGGCTCTCCCTTTCAGTCTGACCACTACTCCGCGCGTCCTTACCAAGGACCTGACGCCTGTGATAGCCCAGTTACGGACAAGAGTTGTTTCAGTGATTCCTTTCTTGGACGACCTCCTGATCAGACCCACCATTCTCGTGGCCCAGCCCAGCCTGGCTCCGGCGGGCGTGGTACGCCGTCGTGGTCAGGCTCCTAACGACTTACCACTGTGCCTTCCCTCTCGCCCAGACCTCCTATCTTAGGTCCCCTGTGCCACCCCTATTTACCATCTCGGCTTTTGACGGCGTGGAGGTTGAGACGGCGGTTTCTATTCCCAAGTGGTTCGCACCATGCTGAGGGCTCGCAAGCCTTCCTCTGCGAAGATTTACCACCATACCTGGCGGTCTTCTTTTCATTGGTGTGAATTTCAGCCTTTTTTCTCTGGTCATGGTTTTCCTTCCCCGACCCCTTTTCCCTTTCCAGTCAGGGTTGGCCCAAGGGTTGGCTCTCTGCTCCCTTTAGGGTCAAAGTTCGGCCCTTTTCATTCCTTTTCAAAGTCCTCTGGCGTTCAATTCTCATGTCCGGACCTGCTTCAGGGAGTGGCACACACTGCCCCTCCTTCTCGGTCCCCTTCTCCCCCTTGGGACTTACACTTGGTCCTAGGTGCCCTGCAAGGCGCTCCTTTTGAACCTCTCAGGGACATTCCTCTTCGTTTCCTTCCCTGGAAGGTGGCGTTCCTTATTACTCTTACCTCTGTTAGGTGGGCGTCAGAGCTGGCAGTTTTCTCTTGCCATTCTGCCCTCCTGGTTGTCTACCAGGACAAGTTGTTTTCCGTCCAGGTCCATCCTTTTTACATGAGATTGTTTCGACTTTTTCATCTCAATGAGGACATCGTCCTGCCGTCCTTTTGTCCGGCCCCTTCTCATCCCAGGGAGTTTTGTTCCACAAACTGGTTGCGGAGAGGGCTGTTCGGACTTATCTCTCAGTCACTTCCTTTCGGCAGTGTGATTCCTTTTTTTGTTTTTTCTGGACGGTCGTCTTACAGGACGACCTGCTTCTACGGCCACCATTTTTCGGTGGATCCGGTCTGCTTACCGCTGCAAGAGGAAGATTTCCCCTTCCGGGTTTTGGCTCATTCCGCCCGTTGTTCGGGCATCCTGGGCCTTTCACTTTGTGGCTTCGGCCTCGCAGTTCTGTACAGTGGCCACGTGGCCGTCTTTGCTCTCTTTCACAAGGTTCTACCAGATTCATATTTTTGCATCAGCTGATGCTACTCTGGGCCATAAGGCGTTGCAGGCGGCGGTGGTCCAGCCGTTCACCTGACTGATTCCTTACCCACCCAAGGTACGGCTTTGGTACGTCCTAAGGTCTGTGTCCCCCAATGCAGCCGATAGAGAAAAAGGGATTTTTGTCTTACCGTAAAATCCTTTTCTCGGAGGATCCATTGGGGGACACAGTTCCCGCCCTTTCTTTGGTGTTCCTGTGTTTGGTTACCTGTCCGAGGATGTGTTCAGTTATTTTTTGTTCTGGTTGCCTCGGACTGGTCTAGGTTCTCTACCTCTCGGGTCATCTCCCACTGCTTGGTGACTAAACTGATTACCTCGGGCTCTGTAGGCGGGTATATCCTGCTGGGAGGAGCCGACTTTTTGGTTTCCATAGTGTCAAGTCTCCTAGCAACAACAGCATATACCCAAGGTCTGTGTCCCCCAATGGATCCTCCGAGAAAAGGATTTTACGGTAAGACAAAAATCCCTTTTTTATGCCACATTGGAGTGCCGCTTCTTCCTTGGTACGACAGTTTATGGGATATTGGGTCTTGTCCTGAGAAGCAGAGCACCCACGGGACCAAGAGTCTGAACACATTGTTGGCTCCTCCTACTATGCTAATTATATATTTCAATAACAAGGTGGTCTGCTTGTATTAAGGTGTATTCCAACTTTAGACACGTTAAGGAATATGATGTCTGAGGGGGGGGGGGGGGCGCCGCTGGGACACCCCCGCGATCTCCATGCAGCACCCGCATTATGTGCTCTAGGCACGGAAACTGGAAGTTTTCAGGACTGGAGATGGGACATAACGCCATGCCCCGCTCGTGTTGTAATGATACGCCCCCTTGTGAGGTCACACCACGCCCTCTCCATTCATGTCTATTGGGGGGGGGGCATAACGACCATTAGGCCCCCTCCCATAGACATGAATGGAGCGGGCGTGGTGTGATGTCACAAGAGGGCATGGCATTACATCACATCTCCAGTCCCGGAAACCTGAGGTTTCCGAAACTGGAGACACAGCTCCGCATACAATGTGGGTGCTGTAGCAATATCATGGGGAGTCCCAGCGGCGCAACCCCCCCCCCCCCCCCCGGAATTAGACATCTTATGCCCTATCCTTTGGATAGGAGGTAAAATGTCTAAAGCTGGAATTCCCCTTTGATGAGTCATTTCAACTAATTTTTGTAATATGTGTTTTCTATGCCACTTTTTTATGGAGGTGATTTGCACCTTTTTAAAGGGTTTGCGCCAAATTTTGTGCCTTTTTAAAAAGTAGCATTTTCAGAAATTCCTGACCAGTGCAAAAACCTGACTGAAAACGCACATACAGTGGTCCCTTAACATACGATGGTAATTCGATCCAAATGAATCATCGTTTGTTGAAACCATCGTATGTTGAGGAATCCGTGCAATGAAAAGAATAGGAACTTATACTCCCCTGTCCCCGCTGCTCCGGACCGTCACCGCTGCCCTGGATGTCGCCCTCCATCGCTGTCGCCACGTCCCTGGGGTGTCCCCGCCGCTCCGGACCGTCTCTGCTGCCTGGGATCGTCGCTCTTCATCGCCGTCATCACGTCGCTGCGTTGATGACAATGAAAGAGAGCGACGGCGATGTAGGGAATCCCGAAGAGGACGGTCCGGAGCGCCGGGGACAGCTGAGTGATCTTCACTGGACCACACGAGGCATCTTAAACGGCTATCCATTGGCAGCTGAAGCAGTCTGCGCTGCCGGATAGCCGTTTATGCAATGGCCTCGACATACAAAAGCATCATATATTGATACTGCCTTCAACATGGGATGGCCTCTGAGAGGCCATCGTATGTTTAAATTATCGTATGTCGGGGCCATCGTAGGTCGGGGGGTCACTGTACTGCCGCCAAGCAAAGGAATGTGCGTAAATGAAAAGGAGCAAGAAAGGGTGGAAAAATTAACCACTAAAAACAAGAGTAAAGTGCTTCATAAATAACCCCCCAAGATGTCTAGGGGCAGAGTACCCCTTTGAGGCCAAAATGAGCTGTGTCCTTGAGGGGTTAAAGGACTGCATTATTGACTCTCTCTTATAATCTCTACATTAGCAATGTAAATGCAGTCTCCTTGATATTGGGACTTACACTTTTAAATATAACATCAAGCACTTTGATTACTGTGCTCAGTTGTATCTCAGACATGATGAACATCCCTGATACAAATAAACAGAACAAATAAATTAGCTTTGTAGTCTTGTCACAAGTTCACAACTGTAACATTATATAGAAGGGAAACAATGGAAATGCAGAGCATGGAGAGATATGACTGGATGAAGGAGGAAAAAACTTGCCTGGGGGGGGCGGGTGCTGGGCACAAAATTAGATTTTTATATTATTGCTATCAACTACAGGATATTCTCTGTTTTCCTGGGCTAGAAAACACACACATCAAAATTTTCACTTAACTGAGGCAGGCAAAAGTGTGACCTACTTACTGATTTTGCTTATACTAGTATTTTTTTTCTTGCTCTGCTGTTAATCACTTAAGACATTAAGCTGTGGGGTTAGATGGGGTTATAATGTATCTTTCTGATCTTATATTTAATATAATTAAAATTATTTGATCTGTTTACATTAATAGTTGAAAAAATATAATTTTTTTTTTATATTTTTGTTGCATACATGATGGATTTATACTCCAATTAAGTATAGTAATAATAATTGACCAGACACCAGAGCTTTAGCCACACCACATATGGTGCTGTTTATTTTCATTTGCGTTTATAGGTTTATTGATAATCATTACACAAAATATGCCCCTGAATAATACCAATACCAAGACTCTTTCTTGTAAGGCACCATATTTGGTTTTCCTGTATTTTTTAAATGTATGAAATATTAAAAAACATAAGTGTAAATGAAATGTAATAAGTTCATATGTTCTTTGTGTCATTGTGTCTTAAATTAGTCATAGAAAAAAAGAATCTGCTATTTATAAACTGCAACACTCTTGTTCAAGTGAATGGGATGTTGCAGTTTATTAAACTTTAAACACTGACTATGACAAAAATATAATCTATGACAAAATATAAACCGGGTACAGTGCATGGCCGAAAATTATTTAGTTTTTAGACAAAAAAATGTAAGTCTTAAATCAGTAAAGCTAAATTGTCATTTTAAATAAACTTTTGACATGTCAAAGGGGGGTCTGGGTATTTAGATCCTGCTGATCATTAGAACTAGCAGAGAGAAGTGCATGGCTGTGCGCTTAAAGGGGTTATCCAGGAAAAAACTTTTTTTTATATATCAACTGGCTTCAGAAAGTTAAACAGATTTGTAAATTACTTGTATTCAAAAATCTTAATCCTTTCAGTACTTATGAGCTTCTGAAGTTTAGGTTGTTCTTTTCTGTCTAAGTAATCTCTGATGACACGTGTCTCGGGAACCGCCCAGTTTAGAAGAGGTTTGCTATGGGAATTTGCTTCAGAAGCTCATAAGTACTGAAAGGATTAAGATTTTTTTATAGAAGTAATTTACAAATCTGTTTAACTTTCTGGAACCAGTTGATATATAAAAAAAAGTTTTTTCCTGGAATACCCCTTTAAAGTGTCCCTGTTATTTAAGAAAAAAGCTTTTGACATGTCACAGAGACATGTCAAAAGTCTAGATCCTTGATTATTAAAACAAGCAACTGTGCGTTCCACCTCGCTACAATCTCTCTCCAGTTTTACTAGATGGGCTCCATAGGCTTATGATGGAGCCTGTCTAATAAAACTGGATGAAGATCACAACAAGTTGGGGAGTTAAAGGGGTATTCCAGGAAAAAACATTTTTTTATATATCAACTGGTTCCAGAAAGTTAAACAGATTTGTAAATGACTTCTATTAAAAAATCTTAATCCTTTCAGTACTTATGAGCTTCTGAAGTTAAGGTTGTTCTTTTCTGTCTAAGTAATCTCTGATGACACGTGTCTCGGGAACCGCCCAGTTTAGAAGCAAATTCCTATAGCAAACCTCTTCTAAACTGGGTGGTTCCCGAGACACGTGTCATCAGAGATTACTTAGACAGAAAAGAACAACCTTAACTTCAGAAGCTCATAAGTACTGAAAGGATTAAGATTTTTTAATAGAAGTCATTTACAAATCTGTTTAACTTTCTGGAACCAGTTGATATATGAAAAAAAAGTTTTTTTCCTGGATAACCCCTTTAACTCCCCAACTTGTTGTGATCTTCATCCAGTTTTATTAGACAGGCTCCATCATAAGCCTATGGAGCCCATCTAGACAGAAAAGAACAACCTAAACTTCAGTAGCTCATAAGTACTGAAAGGATTAAGATTTTTTAATAGAAGTAATTTACAAATCTGTTTCACTTTCTGGAGCCAGTTCATATATGAAAAAAAGTTTTTTCCTGGATAACCCCTTTAATTTCATGTGCCCAGTGTTAAAGGGGTATTCCAGGATTTTTTGTTTATTTGACTATGCTACAGGGGCTGTAAAGTTAGTGTAGTTCATAATATAGTGTCTGTACCTGTTTCTAACGGCTGGTCTCGTATTCTTATGTGATCTTTGCTCTGGATGTTCATTTTTAAGAGCATACGAAATGACTCCTGTCTCGGGTATTTCCCAGGATGCAGTGCGGCCGAGACCTGACATTACTAGTCAGGTAATAACAGGGAGCCTGTCTGCTTCAATGGGTGGAACAGCTGGAGACACCCTGATTAGAAAGTACTGAACTTTTTCATTAAATCTAGCTTGTTTGTTGTTCAATGGGTGGGGTGGCTGATGTGTGGGAGGTAGGAAAGTGGAATTCTGGGATTTGTTGTAAAAAAGAAAACTTCAACAGGAAATACTGATAATACAAAATAAATAAATAATACAAAAAGAAAGAAGCAGCTTTATGGTAATCTCACAACACAGCCATTTAACCCAAAGACAAGCACAGATCCTTCTCAAGCATGTCCATTACTGTCTGGCAGGTAGGTGCTAAAATCACCTTATGATGGATAACCCCTTTAACCTTTGATTGTGGTCGCACTGGTTAGTACAGTTTGAAAAGTGACCTAATAAGACTGTGTGGCCATATTCTAAGTTGGTGCTGGGTATTTATATTGTTTTCTCATTAGAATGTCAACCCCCTTTTGCAAAGTAGGTCAGGTTCAGCTGATTTTTTTGGCCTTATTCTGAACCGCCTCAGTGCCCAGTGATCAACTGATATTGCCAGGAAAAGCCATATCTAACCAAATGTTTTGCATTTAATATTACATATTGACTGCCTCTCCATGTAATACATAAACAGCCAAGTCTGCCAAACAAGAACGATTCTTTGTCAGCCGGGGACCTCTCTGTAAAGTTCATATTCCCTCAGTAGGAAAGGTTATCACCTTGCTTTCATGTTGAAAAAATATATGGATTTAAAGGGGTATTCCGGGGTTAAATAACTTTTAACTATCCTGTCCATTTGTGAAGAATTACGTTAGTTCAACATTTACTTGCTATACGGCTCTGCCTTGGATCGTCTACTTTTTCTTCTTTATATGGTCTCCCCAGGTTTAGCGTTTCCGTTCAGGTCTTGATGACGTTCATCTCAAGCCTATTTCACAATCCTTTACAGCTCGAGGCGGCAGCTGATGTCAGGGGGCTTGGCTATTTCCTCACAAACCAGCCCCCTGATGATGTTTGCTGTCCATCTGTACGTTCTGACGTGCCGGCGTCCCATGATCTCCGCAATCTGCAGAATGCGGGAGCGCAGGAAATGCTGGCACAACAGGACGTACAGATGGACCGCAAGAGTCATCAGGGGGCTGGCCTGTGAGGAAATACAAGAAATAGCCAAGCCCCCTGACACCATCTGCCGCCTTGAGCCGCAAAGGATTGTGAAATAGGCTCGAGACGAACGTCCTCAAGACCTGAACGGAAATGCTAAACCTGGGGGGACCACATAAAGAAGAAAAAGTAGACGATCCACGGCAGAGTGGTATAGCAAGTAAATGTAGAACTAGCATAATTATTCATAATGAGCAGGACAGTTAAAAGTTAGTTAAGCCTGGAATACCCCTTTAATATAAAAGGAGCTTCACAACAAAGTAACTTTATTTTATTAAACTGTGTGAAACAATGAAATTGTCATTTCTGTAATGAGATACAACACACATATAATAATAAAAGCAATACTCAATTAAAAAGGCATAAATATAACATCTAAATGATTAATTATCAGGATTTATTAAGGGAAAACAGCATAACCCAAACAACAGAAACAGTTTTATTTCATTACTTTGCGTCTAATTCTTGCCCTGAGGCCAAAAATGCTTCATAGATGATTGTTCTCCAGATGATGTCCTGTAGCGCCCAGTACACTTATCCATAAAGTAGGAAACACTACAGCGTTCAGTCCTGTCTAGTAGTGCTTTCTACTTTATGGGTAACTGCACTGTATGTCAGTCTTCATATCCAGTCCAGTGGTGTCTTCTCTCTGTTGATGTCGAATTTTAGCATTTTATAACATTTTATAAAAGTCTCAAAGAAACCCTGTTTATCCAATTATAGATGATGTATTCAACATGACACTTTTTTTGTCATATAACAGAAATAATTCTACACACACAACACACATATATATATATATATATATATATATATACACACACAACACATACACACACACATATATATATATATATATATATATATATATATATATATATATATACACACACACACACACATATATATATATGTATACACACACATAAATATATATATATATATATATATATATATATATATATATATATATAGTAACAGGTGATATAGACTGTGCCTTCTTTCTGTATCATATTATGGAATTAATAAAATCAAAGGTGCGGTATTAAAAGATTTTGGTGAGGCATCGTGCATTTCTGTAGATGTTGTCTTGTAGCCCCCAGTACACTCATCCATAAAGTAGGAAACACTACAGCGTTAAGGCCTGTCTAGTAGTGCTTTCTACTTTATGGATGGCTGCACTGTATTTCCTCCATGCTTCCACAGCTAGATGGTGTTTCCATGATGGCCGTCATTGTGATCACCTACAATATCATAGGAACATTCACCAAAAGGATGTTACATGTCCAGAAGTGCTCAGATTATTATCAGTTTCATTGTCTGCAAAAGAACAAGAAAGCAGGATTGTGATGTCAGGTTGATGTCAAGATGTATAGTCTGTATGGTTTTAACAAAAAAACTATTAAACATATTCCCAATGAAATGAAATGTAACATTGTACCATATATTAGTTATATATCTAAATGGAAACTTTAAATGCTGTGGCAAAAAAATATTAGAAAAAAAATATAATTTAGAATATTATTATTCTATTATATTATAGATATGAATCACATATGAATCATATATATCAGTTATATATCTAAATGAAAACTTTAAACACTGCAACAAAAAATATAATTATATATATATATATATATATATATATATATATATATATATATATAAATTTAGAATATTATTATTTTATTATAGACATGAATCACATATCGGTTGGGCCACATAAGGCACATGTCCTGCTTTATAAACATGCCTTTTTTAACTCACAATTGTTTTTTAGTAAAACTGATAAATGATTTAATTCTTATACAATTTAGAAGGCTGTCACTATATACAGTACTCTATTGTTAGGCCCTCCATTCATTCAGCATGTGTGTAATGTTCCACGTAGACATTAAATTATGTTAGAAGAAAGTCACCAGATCCGATAACAAAATAGGAAGAAATCACCAGATGTTCTTATATCTATGGGGTTGTGAAACTACCTCAGGCAACAGTTCTGTGGGGCCAGTCTGGATGTGTCCTTACTGATTCATACTGATTCACAATATTTTGCAAGAGGTGCAAAAAGCTGACTGAAAGACAGCAAACTGCCCTCAAATCCATTTACCAATTTATTTGCGGAAGAATGAATTATACATGTTAGAGGAAGTTATAGTTACTGTAAAGTTTTAGCCAACACAGAAAAAAGTTGATAACAAAAAAGGAAATGTCTGCTGTAATGGACGTGTTACAATATTAGAGTTGGCTTTGCTGCACTATGTAATCAGAAATAAGGTAAATAGGTTCTGAGCAAAACTGATAAAATAACATGAAAAAAAGGATATATATATATATATATATATATATATATATATATATATACATACACACACATAGAGAGAGAGAGAAAGATTTTTGAACAAATATAAAAAAATTTTTTTTGTATTAGCACATAAAGTTATACCTTTCTTTTGGGATACGGGAAGGTTTCTCTTATTATTGATGAGTAACACAAGTTAACATTTTTCTCATAGACCAGCATTTTGCTATCTGCTCATATGATGCTAAACTTAAAAGTGCTTACTTTAGTTTTTAGTTTTTTTGTTTTTTTTTAAATAAATATCCATCCTAACATTTGTTAGCACACCATTCATAGAGGTAACAGTATACAGAACTGCAAACACATTTTTAGCTTAAAATAAATATAGAAATTAGGTTATATTTTTTATATAATATATTTAGGTTGTTTTAGATGCTACATAAGGTTTTAGCTTACCAGACTAAAATAAGAAAATTCGGTGCAACAAATATACTGCAACTTTAGAAATTCATGAGCTAATTTCATACTCATGGACATATAAAGTTGCAGTACCCTTTCTTGCCCCCCCCCCCCCCCCCCTCACAGGTGTAAAGTTTTTAAACCAGGCCAGTTATGTACCTCTAGGTTGTCAAGCCACATCTATACATCTATATTATCCAGGTGGCATCTTCAACGGTTCTAAACTTCCTGAGCAGCTGAAATAAAAGCTCCTTGGGTTATATGCATCATTAATCCTGTGTTCAGTCAGTTAGTCTGCATCCCATTAGTGAAGAGAAACTAAGCCTCTGTATCATTTGTCAGATCACCACCTCCCGCCAAACAGGCTTTCACTTCTGCTTTTTGTGACTCATACAAGTCCTCAGTACTCGCGAAGCTTGTGTCTTCAACTAGAACATTGCATGACAGGAAATGGTGGCCATTTAACACATGCTGTAGAAAAGTATAGTCTGCTGGGTTGGCTTAAGGGACGATCTAAAATATATTAAGTTGTGTTTCTGACAAGCCTGATAAGGCTAAATAAAATAGTGCTAAAGTATTTCATGCTGGTAGCACACCTTTTTTGCATGGGTCCCTAGTGTTCACTAGAAATCTCTCTAGCTGTAAAGGAGAATACTGCAAGACTTAGGGTGGGTTCACACCACGTTTTTCAAGGACGTTTCCCGTATACGTTTTCATTATTGAAAACGTATGGAACCATATTGAAAACCGTATACATAGACAAATAATTGAAAACCGTATGCATCCGGTTGCGTACGGTTTGCTTGCAATACGGTTTTCTCCCATACTCAAAACCGGGGTTGACCACGGTTTTGTCTCTAGTTTAAAAACCGTACTGCAAACGCATACTTTTTTTTTAACATGGACGTCAATGGGAAACGCACATATATATGGTTCCATGCGGGAAACCGTATACAGTTTTTACTTTGCACATGCGCATTTGCATCCTAATGTCCCCACCCAACACCCCTCCCATTAAAAATGGACAACATTTTCAAAAACTTATGTTTTTAAAAAAAAATAAAAATGGACGGAACTGTATGCACTTTTAAAAACTGTATACGGTTTAAAAACGCATACGTTTACTTTTTCCCATACTGTTCCATCCGTTTTTTTGCCATATGGTTTTCTTTTAAAAAAACGGATTGAAAACAGTTTAGCAAAAACGTGATGTGGACCCAGCCTTAATGTGTTTGTGCATCTATCATTAGTGTTTTATAGTTTCCATTGCAATTTCCTTGCCTAAATTTCCCATCTCAGGTTATGTGTTGACAATCACTGTGAGTCCTCGTGATACAGAGGAGCACTAGTGATTTCTAAAAGCATTTGTGTTGGCTCTCTTTTGGATACATTTAACATGTAGCATACAACGCATACAACAAGGCAAAGATGAGTGAAATCATCTGCTCCATAGTCTAGTTTATAAATAAATACTTATGAAACCTATAAGTAAACAGCTCAGTTATATGTTGTTTGCTAAAGTCCTACATACTGAGGAGAAAAAAAGGACGAATCTCTGTATTTTATCTTGACCTTTTGGTATGGGTGATATCTGTTTGCACCTTACAACATTTTAGCGTACAGCTATTAGCCCCACTTCCCTTATTAACATCCATATGCCTATTATTTTAATGGAGCACCTTTAATAAAGGTATTAAGCAGCCAATGGACCTTTAGCAATGCATATGTCTAGAGCAATAAAAAGGATAGGATAATAAAAACCAATTGTTGTTCCTCTGAAATGAAGCCCTCTGCTAAGAATATCCTGGACGTTACATTATTAGTGGATCTGATCACACGCTGCAGGATATGCTGACAGACTATGGGCAGCATTCATTTGTTGGCATAAACTCTTCCAATGGCTTGAACAATGATTCTTTCATTTCTGATACCCCTAAGGACCTTGTTATTTTTTTTTTTTTTTTTTTATGTGTTGTTGTCTGCTCTTTGATTGTAGTATTATAGTAGCTTGCTCAGTGGTGTCAAATAACTAATTATTATTATCAGTAGAATATATGCATTATAGAATTATATATTAGGCATTGTTAAAAAAAATATGTATAAACAGATTGCCACATAATATGTAATATTACACAGCGTAATGGAAACTAATTAATTAACCAAAAATCTAGAAAAAAAAAACTATCTGTTATATTCAAATTTAAAGTGCTAAGCCATCCAGCAAGTGGTTTTTACTCATAATGTAAAAAAAAAAAAGAAAAAAAAAAAAAAAAAAAGCAAAGAATAAACCCAAGCTTACCTAACGTTCTAGTCATAGGGGTGTACTAATAATAAGGAGTCTGTAAGTGCACAAGAGGATGATTACCAAACTGTTCCTAAAAAGATGCAACACAATTCATGGCTAAGATCTAAAGAGCAGCGTTAAACTTTCACTATCAACATTATTAACTCAACCAAACAATTTTAGTAGGTAGGGTTTATTTCATTTAACTTTAGATGGTTAGTACAGTGAATGAAATAGGAAGTATAAGTTCCCGTAAAACTGAAATGAAAAAAAGGTAGAAAAGGAAAAACTATAATTGTGCAAAAAAAGTTTAGCTATTAAAGACTCTATGAGAAATCACCTGTACTACTGTATTTTCACCAGTCTCATGCACTTACTGTAGGTCGTCATTTCTTCGGTTGATCGGTATTGTTCTTTCTTTATATTCATGCGCAGCTTAAGCATATATCTTCACCAGGGACCGATGGGTAAAAGGGTGGAAAGCAGTCCAGCCTCCCCTTTTAACCTTTCTCAATGGCCAACGTCACTAACCACAGATAGAGGAACTAGATCTAACTCCACCCATGCACCATACAGCGAAACGTTAATGTCTGTGGGCCGCTGTGTCGTAAGTGATGTTTTGCCAGAGAGAGAGACAATCGGATAAAACAAATTGAAAGAAAGATCTGGAAACTTAGTGAAATGTAGCAATAAATTTTGAGGAAGCAATCCAAAAACCATCCCCTAACACTGGATACGTAGAGACATTTCATGTCCAATAGGATTACGCTAAGCATAAATAAATGGAAACATCTAACCAATAGAGGTATTATAATGTTAATATACAAAATATTAGCTATCAAATGATAAAAGCCAATGCTGTATGTCACACACATCCAAGATATATTCATTCAAGCTTTCTGTCCCAGGCTACAAAAAATAAAAAGCCAAAAGGAAATTAGACCAAACGCCTGACCAATAAACCCATTGCACAACCTGGCCGACAGAGATATCTGGTGCAACACATGGGATATAGTAGGTTACTCCATTCCAGCTTTTCACACAAGGCCTGAAATATTTACTTCCTTGTGGGGAAATGTAGATGACTGCCAGCTCTTGTTGAGCTCCATCCCTTATTTATCTACGATGTGACACAACATATAGATAACCATCAAGCCCAACACATGCATAGGAAGAAGAATCCATGTCAGCATGTAGCAATCTTCTAAAGAACAAGAAATGGCAGATCTATATACATAGAACACTGAGGTGTGCAACGGGGGGAAGGATTACAGTGACAGTCAGCACTTGTACATGGAAGCAGCTAAAGATACATCTTATCTCCTCCAGCAGCCTCCTCCACAACTTGCTGTGGTTTGCATTCACAGCAGAGCGGAGCAATGGGGGGCTGGGTGAATGCATACAGTCAGGACTCAGCACCCAAATAATTACAAAGACAGTCAGTAACAGTAATCTGCAAATAAATGATGTGCTGGAGAACATTTAGTGTACTAATAGTGCCAAGTAAACACATAATAAAACATGTACACATAAAATTGTTTTCACAAGTATAGGTAATAGGAAAGAAAGTAGTAGTAGGCTATTTCATAACAGGTACTTCTGGCTGATAATGAAACAGTCTGTAAACCTGGCCTACAATAGGCGATTGGATTGTGTTTTGCATTTTTAGGTTGAATATATTTGTGTTAAAGTTTAACAATCATATAGAAAATACTATAAATATACATAATGCAAACATATACCACGTGAAAAGTGGGTGTCAGTGAGCAGTTCTTCCCTTCCCTGGTACAGGGGATCAAATATAAGGAAAAAATACTGATCCATGGGCCCAGCTTACTTTGGTTTTGTCAATGGAGGGTTCCATTCCTGCATCCTACTAAACATGTACATATCATGTGGGACACAGAAGCTGTACCCATGCAATCGCCCACTGGAGGAATGCTGTATTTCACAGCCACTTTCCAGCACTAACAGTTAGGATCAGCGGAAACTGGGATCCTGGCCATTCGACTCACTAAGGGACATGATCAATGCCGATAGGGATAGGGCTGCCTTTGTCCTGTCCCTGTCAGCCTGGGAAGGTGATCACAGTAAGTAATTGACACAGCTCTGGACCTTATAAAGGTGCCCCACAACTGTCTAGTGATAATCTCTTTTACGACCTTGGGTGTACACCAAGTACTTATTCACACTATGGAATCTCTGCCTGGATAAATTCTGGGAGGAGACTCTATCTGTAGCGGGTGCCAGCAGAACAGCGCTAGGACCGCTTGAAAATGCACCCTCTCCATAGGCAGTAAAGCATTTCCGAGCATATTCCATGAACCTGTTCATTCTTTTGGCAAAATCTGGGGTCCGGAATTTCTGCATTGGAATGTCCCAAACAGAATTACTGACACAATACTTGTGTGAATAGGCCCTAACAGATGCCTTTGTATTTTACATGCTTAAACAATAATGTATTATAATATTAATATATAAGAGTATATAAAGTTAAAATAATAGTAAATAGTCACCAAAGGGACTAGAATAAAAAATAAATAGTAATAAATAGTAAAACAATATATATATTGTGCTGTAGTGCATAAAAATACAGATTGTTTTTAAATAAATCACCAAAATGTACACATATTATACATATATTCACATGCTCATCTTGACCTGTACAAAAATGTTATACCATCTATTAATTTTGTTGTGAATTATGATTGATAAGATGCAGGTCCTGCGTTGAAACGTTTTATCCGGTTTACTTGTTAATTGTAATAAAGCATTGCTCTTTATATTTTATTTTACATTACTTTCTGTTCTCATTACTCCCGCACCATGCGGGGTATCAAGAGTATAGTTGGGTTAGCAAGCACTATTCTTTTCCTATGATCTTTGGCATTGACTTCTACAAGAAAAACAAACTTTATACTGCTTGCCCCCTCAAGACCACTACAAGTAGCCTGGTTTTCTTTTTAACAGAGATATCAAATATGGCTATAATGCCTTTCATGTGACCTTGTGTACTGTCTAAGGGAGTAAATACATTATACAGTCATGGCTGTAAATGTTGGCACCCCTGAAATTTTTCAAGAAAATGAAGTATTTCTCACAGAAAAGGATTGCAGTAACACATGTTTTACTATACACATGTTTATTCCCTTTTTGTGTATTGGAACTAAACCAAAAAAGGGAGGAAAAAAAGCAAATTGGACATAAAAATCACACCTGAAAGCAGATAAAAAGGAGAGAAGTTCACTTAGTCTTTGCATTGTGTGTCTGTGTGTGCCACACTAAGCATGGACAACAGAAAGAGGAGAAGAGAACTGTCTGAGGACTTGGGAACCAAAATTGTGGAAAAATATCAACAATCTCAAGGTTACAAGTCCATCTCCAGAGATCTAGATTTGCCTTTGTCCACAGTGTGCAACATTATCAAGAAGTTTGCAACCCATGGCACTGTAGCTAATCTCCCTGGGCATGGACAGAAGAGAAAAATTGATAAAAGGTGTCAACGCAGGATAGTCTGGATGGTGGATAAGCAGCCCCAAACAAGTTCTAAAGATATTCAAGCTGTCCTGCAGGCTCAGGGAGCATCAGTTGACATTTAAATGAAATGAAATGCTATGGCAGGAGACCCAGGAGGACCCCACTGCTGACACAGAGACATAAAAAAGCAAGATTACTGTTATGCATTGCGCTCCGGCTGGACATACTGGCCGTGAGCGCACCTCCCCGTGTGTGACTGCTGCCGGCAGGGCTGGGATTCACATCACGGAACGCGCCCGCATGCGCCCGCATGCTCCTCTGCTCCTCAGCTCCAGCGTGTTCGTGCGCCCGCCTCCTAGGGCACGCATGCTCCAAAGCTTTGAAATTTAAAGGACCAATGCGCCCGTAATTAGTTACACACCTGTACCTCTGTTATAAGTTCCAGCTCCTCCCTATTGCCCTTGCCGGATCTTTGTTTGCCCTAGCACCTTATAGAAAGCAGTATTTTCATGTTCCTTGCCGTGTACCAGACCCTGCATTCCGTGACCTGACCGTGTTCCTAGCCGCCTGCCTATTGACCTTCTGCTACCCTACTGACTACGCTCCTGTGCCGCCTTCCCAGACCTCTTGCTAGCCTGCCTACGTCCTGTCTATTTCCTTTTGTGCCATGCTTCACCTCAGCCTCCTGTGTGGTCGAGTCGTGCCAGGGGTAGTGACCTGGGTGCCGCCTGCCGCAGCAACTCCATCCCGCTTTGCGTCGGGCTCTGGTGAAGACCAGCGGCACCTTAGACTCCGCTCCCTGGCATGGCCCGCATCATCCGCCACACAGGTACAGCGGATCCACTACATTTCCTGCTCCAGACCACCGTGGTGTTGCTGGTCTACTACCTCCTGAGTTCCAGTCGACTGCGGTGAGTCTTACAACTATATTTTGGAAAAATGAACTTGAGTAAGCCAAAATCCTTCTGGGAAAACATCTTGAGGACAGATGAGACCAAGATAGAGCTTTTTGGTAAAGCACATAATTCTACTGTTTTCCGAAAACGGAATGAGGCCTACAAAGAAAAGAACACAGTACCTACAGTGAAATATGGTGGATGTTCAATGATGTTTTGGGGTTGTTTTGCTGCCTCTGGCACTGGGTGCCTTGAATGTGTGCAAGGCATCATGAAATCTGAGGATTACCAACAGATTTTGGGTCGCACTGTACAGCCCAGTGTCCGAAAGCTGGGTTTATGTCCGAGATCTTGTGTCTTCCAGTAAGACAATGACCCCAAACATACATCAAAAAGCACCCAGAAATGGATGCCAGCAAAGCGCTGGAGAGTTCAGAAGTGGCAGCAATGAGTCCAGATCTAAATCCCATTGAACACCTGTGGAGAGATCTTAAAATTCCCTTCCAATAAGAGAGACCTGGAGCAGTTTGCAAAGGAAGAGTGGTCCAACATTCCAGCTGAGAAGTGTAAGAAGCTTATTGATGGTTAAAGGAAGCGACTGATTTCAGTAATTTTTTCCAAAGGGTGTGCAAACAAATATTAGGTTAAGGGTGCCAATAATTTTGTCCAGACCATTTTTGGAATTTGGTGGGAAATTATGTCCAATTTGCCTTTTTTCCTCCCTTTTTGGTTTAGTTCCAATACACACAAAGGGAATAAACATGTGTATAGCAAAACACGTGTTACTGCAATCCTTTTCTGTGAGAAATACTTCATTTTCTTGAAAAATTTCAGGGGTGCCAAAATTTACAGTCATGACTGTATATATGTTTATATATACTTGGTAGAAGAGAAATAACACGGCACCCAGGACACGTCTTGCGGACACTTGCAGCTTTATTGGCAGGAGCGGTATACACGAGGATGCACAAACCAACAGCACGCTTGTTTCGCGCACTTGTTTCACGTCACTATGACTTTTTCAAGGTAAGTTGGGAAGGGGGGCAGTACCTCCCATTAATCCTTTGTGCATACTAACAAGGTATTCCATTTGATACATACATCAAAAGAGAAAAGGTTGACATAAACAATATATAATGTACAGAATGCAACATGCAACAAAATAACACACATATAAAAAGCATATGAAAACCTTTATAAGAAAGCTGACAGGTCATTCCTATCATTGAGTCCCAGACTACTGGTGGCTCCCATCTGGATAATCCACCTAGCTTCTGCCTGGAGTAGTCTGGTATGTCTAGCCACACTGTTTTCTAAATTATTAATTTGCTGTAAACCTACAAAGCAGACTCCCGTTGTATCCCCATCATGTTTGTCAATCATGTGAGTAATAAAGCGAGGGCATCCCTTGCCTGTACAAATTGAATAGAAGTGTTCTCGTACCCTATGAAAAAGAGGACGTATGGTTTTACCAATATAAAATCGCATACAGGGACAAATGATGGCATAAACACAAAGTCAGATCTGCAAGTCATGAAATCTTTTATCACATGATTAACCGAGCCCAGCTGTATACAGCCGGATGTGTCCAAGTGTTTACAAAAAGAACATTGTTTGCAACGGAAATTGCCCTGAGGCAACCCCCGTTGCAACCAGTTCACATTGGGAGGAGAGATGCGATTTCTCACAAGTTCGTCCCGCAGAGTCCTTGTTCTGCAGAACGAAGTAAGAGGACGTTGACTTTTAAGTTCTAGCAAGTCCCTGTCTGTTTGGAGTAAATGCCACTTCTTGTTAATGGTGTGTTTGATTATGTTCGCAACCGGGTTCTAATCAAATGAAAAAATAGCTTGTTTGACTTGTTTTTTCTTATTTCGTTTTCTAACACCAAAAATGTACTCCTGCCGCTCCTGGGTCCAAGCCCTGTGAAAGGCCTGTTGTATTGAAGAGTCCGGATACCCCTCTTTCTGAGTTTCTCCATCAGAGCACAGGACTGTTCAATAAAAGTGGCATAGTCGTAATTGCTCCTACGCAACCTTAGGAATTGACCGTACGGTAAAGCTTTTGTGACATGTGGGGGATGATAACTTGTAAATGCCAGTAGGGAGTGGCTTTTGGTACCTTCTCACCTCAATTTTACCATGATGCAAAATCAGTTCTAGATTAAGGAACTGGAGCCTTTTGCCCCCAGAGTTCGCCGTAAACTGCATATTTATGTTGTTGATGTTAATATATTTTAAAAAGGAAAAGAATTGGAACTGAGTGCCTGTCCAGACAATCAGCACATCATCTATGAACCGGGTCCAATGCCTGATGTACTTGGCAAAGTGGTTACCCGGTCCAAAAATGGTGTTCTCCTCCCACATGGCAAGAAAAATAATAGAAAGTGTAAGAGCCATGGGTTGGCACATGGCCATGCCAGTGCACTGGGCATACAATTGGTCCCCAAATTTAAATGAATTATGTTCTAAAATAAACCTGATAGCCTCACAAATAAATTCAGTTCATACTGTCTCCTTCCCTGCTCTCATTAGTAGCTGCCTCACGGCTAGTATGGCATCATCATGGCGAATACGGGTGTATAAACCCACCACATCAATGGTGACTAGGCTGCGCTCACCCTGCCAGTCTATGTCATCTATACTTTGTAGCAGGGCCTTTGTGTCTGCTAGGTATGATGGAACAGAATTCAATAAGGTTCTCAGGAACCAATCTATAAGCCGGGAAATAGGCTCAGTTATCGATCCTCGGATCAAAACGATCGGTCTTCTCGGTGGGTTCCTGAGACCCTTATGAATTTTGGGGAGGCGGTACCAGTTAGGCTTTACTGGGCTTGTGGCAAACAGTTTTTTGGCCGTGTCCTTTGAAATAACAACCTGTTCTACCCCCTTGTGCGGGAGTGACTGTAGGCGACTCTGGTAAGCTATTGTGGGGTCCTTATTTAGTTTGGTAAAAGTAAGGGTATCCGACAATTGTCACATGGCTTCCTGTGTATATTTATCTTTGTCCATGACAACAATATTTCCCCCTTTATCAGCGGGCTTTATTATTATTGGGTTATTATTCTTTAACCATCTCAGTGCCTCTCTTTCATCATTGGTTAAATTCTCCTCTGCCACAGGATAAATCAAGCTTTTTACATCTGAGAGGACACTGTTGTAAAATCTGCGGGACGAACTTGTGAGAAATCGCATCTCTCCTCCCAATGTGAACTGGTTGCAACGGGGGTTGCCTCAGGGTAATTTCCGTTGCAAACAATGTTCTTTTTATAAACACTTGGACACATTCATGACTTGCAGATCTGGCTTTATTGTTTATGCCATCATTTGTCCCTGTATGCATTTTATATTGGTAAAACCATACGTCCTCTTTTTCAAAGGGTATGAGAACACTTCTATTCAATTCGTACAGGCAAGGGATGCCCTCCCTTTATTACTCACATGATTGACAGACATGATGGGGATACAACGGGAGTCCGCTTTGTAGGTTTACAGCAAATTAATAATTTAGAAAACAGTGTGGCTAGACATACCAGACTACTCCAGGCAGAAGCTAGGTGGATTATCCGGATGGGAGCCACCAGTAGTCTGGGACTCAATGATAGGAATGACCTCAATGATACGTTTTCATATGCTGTTTATACGTGTGTTATTTTGTTGTATGTTTTATTCTGTACATTATGTATGGCAAGAAATGGAGGCATACCGGTTTCGTTTGGCTTCCTGAAGCACATTTGCACACAGATGCTGCAGCAGGGTCTGTAGATCCTGTACACATGTGGTCCCAGAAATGCTTTTTTGTCGATGCAACCAGGAAGTCCAAGGAAGTGTTTCAGTCTGGCAAAGACATTCTTGGAAGACCTATGTTGCTGTGTTTGGGTGAACATTATCCTTTTCAGAAATGCCAGTTGAAAGCCCTGCCATGAGAGGCAACACATGTGGCCACAGAATATCCTGCACATGTCACTTAGTGGCCCCTGTATCACTACTAAATGTGACTGACTGTTGTATGCAATGACTTGCAGGAACATTACACCAGCTGTTGGGGCATTGTATTACCCAACAACAACAACACAAACAGAATTAAAAGTGCTCACCATTAGGCTTCCACTGAAACCTGTCCATCATCAGCTTGCAAGAAGAACCAGGATTAGTTTCTAAGGCTAAGTTTCTACTTGGGTTTTTTTTTTGTGCGTTTTTCCCCCTCAAAAAAAAAAAGGCCAAAACAGCCCCCAAGGCCAGATGTTACCTGTAAATCAATGAGAAATCTTTTCCTACTTTGTGTTTTTAAGTTTGGCGTTTTTTTTTTTTTTTTATCCTTTTAACGTTTTTCAGCTCCTTGGGGGTTTTGCAAAGTCGCAGCATGTTGAGCCTTTGGCGTTTTTTTTCCCTAAAATTGTGGCGTTTTTCTCCCATAGAAGTCTATGGGAGTAAAAAAAACGCCAAAAAAAGGTGGGGTTTAACTTTGGTGTTTTTGCAGGCGGTTTTTATTCTTTTTTTGGACTTGAGCGATCCAAAAAAGTGATGGAGATACCTTTTTTAATAAAAGTTCGTAGGGTACCATTAAAAAATAAAATAAAAAAGATACAGTAGTGATGGAAAATAAAACGAAATGTATCTTTTTATAATGACATTTTTATAAACTTTTAAAACAGGGATCAATTTATGTGGGCAGGTAGGGCACTAAAAATGTAGCTGGCAATCATAAAAATGTAGTGTGTGTGTGTGTTTCACTTTTCTTTATTTATTTTTTATTTTTTAGGTATTACTACTACTCCCAGCATGGAACACACTGTTCCATGATGGGAGTAGTAGTGCCTGTACTAATTGACAGATTGCTATTCTCCTGTATAATTTATAGATGCGGCCGGACGCTCTTCTATGGTCCCCAGCACTGCCGTATATATACACCTATTCATATTTCCCGCAGACAGCTGTGATTGGCCAGATGGTTCCAGCCAATCACAACTCTCTGTGGGAAATATGAATATGTGTATATATACATCATTGCAGGGGACCATAGAAGAGCGGCCGCATCTATACATTATACAGGAGGATCACAGCGGGTGTCAGGAGTGACATACGCTGTGATCTTTCCTTAACTGCAGGTACAACTACTCCCAACATGAAGCACACTCTGCAACAGGTTGCAACAGGTGTCAGAAGTTACACTCGCTGCGATC
Organism: Hyla sarda; assembly: GCF_029499605.1. Lineage (NCBI taxonomy): Eukaryota > Metazoa > Chordata > Amphibia > Anura > Hylidae > Hyla > Hyla sarda. Next base: position 384,494,246 of record NC_079190.1, on the reverse strand, counting down.
TGTCTATTAATGCAGGTACTACTGCTCCCAGCATGAGGCAGAGTGTGCTCCATGTTGGGAGGAGTAGTACCTGCAGTTAAGGAAAGATTACAGTGGATGTCACTCCTGACACGCGATGCGATCGTCCTATCTATTGCAGAGATTGGGCTGCTTACACCTGCGCTCTGCATCTCTGCACTATACTCCGGCCGGCCAGTGATATTTCCCTCTGAGAGCTGTGATTGGCTGCAACCATCCGGCCAATCACCACTCTGGGCGGAAAATATGAATGAGTGATGTTCTATTCACATCACTGGCCGGAGTACAGAGCAGAGATGTAAGCGCTGTATAGAGCCGCTCCACATCTCTGCTATATTATGGATAATCGCATCGGGTGTCAGGATTGACACCCAGGGCTATATGTCTATTAGTACAGGTACTACTATTCCCATCATGGAACAGTCTGTTCCATGCTGGGAGTAGTAGTACTACCTAAAAAATTTAAAGAAAATAGAGGGGAAAAAAAAGTGAAAAACACACACTAATACATTGTTTTCCATCACTACTGCATCCATTTTTTTTTTTTTTTTTTTTGGTAACCAACAAATTTTGAAAAAACATCAAAGGGGCCAAGAATGCAATTTCCACTCAAAGGCAAAAAAACACCAGAAAAAAACACTGTTTTTTTTGGGCCACAAAAAAAACAAGTAGAAACTTAGCCTAAATATGATATGGTTAGTCTGTAGCAGTCCATGTTTCACATTCATGACAGCGTTGCATACGAAGGCGATGGTGGCTGGTTGGCAATGACAGGACACTTAACGGGTGTGGCTTCAAATTTCCTTCTGCTAAGCACTTGGAAATTGTCTGGGCAGAGAGTGATGTGCAATGAAGGTGCCACCTGTGGGAGCTGCTTGTGCTTGCTGGTGGATCATACCATCCTCTCCATTTGTGGCCTGTGTGGACCAAAATTGTAAGGTATTTTATGGTGCACAATACACCGAATCAGAGCATCTACAACACAGCAGGTCATGTAGCACAAATGACAGGAAAACGTTGATGTTTGCTATTGATAGCTGTGTTTACAGGCTGGGTAGCCACAGACTGGTCAGAGAACCCATGCTGACCCCTACCCACTGCCAAAAGTGCCAACAAGGTGCAGGTAAGCATTATGAGGTGCTGGAAGGAGGTTGCTTGAGGTGGTTCGATACTTCACAATTTGTTTTACATTATGTGGCTGGCCCAGGTCCTTTCCGTTGGGATGAAATGGCACCAAGATGTACTCTTCGATGGTTTGGGTAATGTACTGCTATGAAACCCTGGCTTATGGTTGTAATTTGGAGACATACTAACAACCTAAACATTGCTGCAGACCAAGTCCGCCTCTTCATGGCACTGGTATTTCCTAATGGCACTATCTTCTTTCAGCAGGATAATGTGTCCTGCCCTAGAACAAAAATAGATTTTCCTTAGCTGTGTAATTGGGATCATTGGGGGAGATTCATCAAGACCTGTGCAGAGGAAAAGCTAACCAGTTGCCCAGAGCAACCAATCAGATTGCTTCTTTTTTCATAGGCCTTTTCTAAATTGAAAAGCGCAATCTGATTGGTTGCTCTTGGGCCCCTGTCAACTTTTCCACTGCACGGGTTTTGATGAATCTTCGCCATTATCTTGCTGAAATGTCCTGCCTCATTTCATCTTCATCATCCTGGTAGATGGCAGCAGATTTTTGTCAAGAATGTCTTTGCCCATTAATTTTTCCTTTAATAATGTGACATTTGCCAGTACCTTTTGCTGAAAAGCAGCCCCACACCACGATGTCCTTACCTCAACATTTATTAATGGATGTACACCCTTTTTCTTGTGTATATTAGGTGCCAAATTTTGCTCAGTTTCTGTTTTTGTGGATTTTTTGTGTGCACTTTTTTTTTTTATAAATAATTTTTCAAACCAGTGTATTGTTTGAAGCACCGTGGAGCACTATAAGCAGTGGGCATGAAGTTATCATGTAAAGTTATTATGTCCATTTAAACCTAGCTCTGCAGCTCTCTGGTTTCTATACTTGTGCAAAATTTATCAAACAGGGGGGGGGTCATCTAAACAGTTCTATTTTGCTGTCATCTGATCACACTATGGGGGAGATTTTGTTATTTTCTTCCTGACATTTTCTTTGGCTGTAATCAGTCAGGAAGGCAATGATAAATCTCCCCTTTATTAGGCTATTAGGCAGTTGGGATTTTTCAAAACTGTTGGGCCATGCCCCCTTTTCAACAGCCACACCTCTTTCCACAGATGACCACGCCCCCTTTTCTACTTTTCACAATAAAATGGATAGTTCGCCAGTTTTTTAATTTTATTTGTTTGGTCGCAAATTCTGGTGCAAAGTGTGCAACACAATTTAGGAGCAAAACTCGAGAAAAAACAGGTATCATATAAGTAAAAGACCCCCAATGAACTTCTGAAATAGAAATGTATGTTTTTTTCTATATATATACAGGGGGGCATTTATTATTGCTTTCCTGCCATTTTTTGGCAGCTGATAGGCGCATCTTTTTTGTGCAGTGTGCCGATGTGCCTAATTTTTGCCCATTTTTGATATATCCCCTTTTTTTTAAACTGATGGTGTAATACAACAGTGGACACTTTCCGAAGCAGTGGAAAATATTTATTATGTGCGCCTTTTTGCAAAAGGGCACAAGAAAATACGCATTTACCTTAAAAACGCTGCAAATTAATTCCACGTAGAGGCAACCTTTTCATTGTGGCTCTCATCATCCACATCATCAATTAACTTGACCAAGTAAGTAGGTTACTGTGATGCTTTCACCCTGGGTAATTTTTGGGTTACCTAGCAGACTTTTTTTTTATGCTTTTTTTGTTAGGCTGAGTTTCCACTTGGTTTTTCTCTGGCAGTTTTTGGATGTCTGCCACTGCAATTTTTGAGCCAAAGCCAGAAGTGTATTCAAAATGAATAGGACATATAATGGAAGGACTTATACTTCTCCTCCCTTATGGATCCACTTCTGACAGGCTAAGTTTCCACTTTTTGGAATACTGCAACTGCAGTTTTTGAGCGAAAGAGTGCCTTTACTATAATGTGAGCAATGCAATCATTAACCTAACTTATTTTGCCATTCGTTTTGCCTTTGTGTTTTGTTTGTGGCTAAATTCTTTTTACCCTTTTTCTGGTCAGCTGTAATGGTGCCACTCCAATAAGATGCCTAACTATTAGGCTATGTTCAATTTCTGCATGAAAAATGATGCATGAATTTATTGCCAATTCACTTCAATGGAATTCCTGCAGTAGAAATTCTGCTGTGTGAATAGGACAGTGGAATCCCATTGAAGAGTATTGGTTATAAATTCATGCAGAAATTCTGGCGTGTGAACATAGCCTTATCACAACAAGATTATGATCATAATCATGTAGCGTGCAAAGTGTGCTTTTGAGACTTAAGACTTTACAACGTATATTTTAACTGCATACTTGACAGACCATCTCTACAGTAGTTGGTGGAGTGTGAGCTTTGAGTAAAAGATATGATTGAAAAAAGTCACATTGCACAAAGTACAGTAATTGAAGGTTACATATTGTTAGACGACCAGTCTCCAACACAAAGACGCTTGAAACTGCACAAATTGAAAAGTACCAGGGAGATGCTCACAGCAAACACCATTTTGGCTGGAGACAGCGAAAACTGAGGTAAAATGCGCAATAATATTGATAAATATCCCACTAAGTATCCACAGGAAGACCGACCTACTCATGGTACCTGTGTAATGGGGAAAACTACGTAAAGGGACCTGTCTACTTGATGGAATGACCTAGCTCTCTTCCCCAACTCACTCTACTGTGTGAAACACCAAGGGGGTTATTATTACTGTATGGAGCGCTATAGGTGCAGAGCCTAAAATGTTTGTTTGGCAGGTTCTGCTGAGAGGAGCTGTGGCTGGAAAAAATTGTCATGACAGTCTGGGCTAGAAGGAGAAGAAAAACCAAATCCAATAAGAGAAGATGTTACGTAATGTACCTGTATGTAGTCACTTCTTCAGAGCCTGTGTAGAGCTGATATCTAACACTATATGGTCACTGTATGGTGATATTTCCTACTTGTATACTGGTATTATTGGTCTCAGTATACAGGATTTGATCAGTAACAGTATGATGGTAATATCTATGATGATAATGGGGGGAATTTATCATTGGTTTTGTGGAATACATTTGTCACAGTTTGTCTCTGATGCAGTTTAGAGACTTTTCATTGCGACTTTTGCTGTAGGGTAGGGTCACACAGAACAGATCCACAGAGTATTTCACACTGCGGATCCACCGGTGACCCGACCCTATATTGTTCCTCCAGCAGTTTAGCGGCAGATTGCCGTTGCGAGCAGGACACCGGGGGGAGGGCGAAACAGCTATAGGCACACTATATAGTCGGGTCCCCGTCGGATCCACAGCGTGAAAAACGCTGCGGATCCTTTCCATGTGATCCTACCCATAAAAGGTTTTTCAAAAAGAACTTACCAAGTCGTGATTTCATGCAGTGGTAAAGTATTTATGATGTGCAAATTTTCACAACTGAACTGAGGCGCAAATCTACACCAGTCGTGAAAAAAGTTTGCACAAAAAGTGGCAGAGGACTCACCAAAGTTGTGTACTGAAGTAAGAAATGTGATCTGCACCATGTGATAAATTTGGTGCAGGTACACAGTTTCCACCACACAAATTAATGGGGTAAAAAGATGTTCACCTATACCACTCTTGTTGAATACCCCCTAATATTCCTCCTTATATACTGGTATTAGTGATAATATAGGCCTTAGTATACAGGATTTGGTCAGTAACAGTATGATGGTAATATGTATGGTGATAATATTTCTACTTGTATACTGGTATTATTTGTAATATTGGTCTCAGTATTCAGGATTTGGTAATATGTATGGTGATAATATTACCTCTAACACCATATGTCGTTATTTGGTAACCATATGATTGTAAATGTATTTATCATAGGAAATGGTCTTACCTATGTTAAAGGGGTATTCTGAGCAAAAACATTTTATCCCCTATTCAAAGGATATGTCATAAGATGTCTGATCGCCGGGGGGGGGGGGGGGGGGCACTGCTGGGACCCCCTGCGATTTGACTGCAGCACTCGCATTCTATGAGGGGCTGCGTCTCCAGTTTCAGAAACCTCTTGGTTTCCGGGACTGGGGACGTGACATCACGCCCCGCCCCCTCCATTCATGTCTAGGGGAGGGGGCGTGATGGCAGTCATGCCCCCTCCCATCGACATGAATGGAGGGGGCGTGGCATCACATCCCCAGTCTCGGAGGTTTCCTAAATTGGAGACGCAGCTCCCGCATAGAATGCGGGCTGCTGCAGGGAGATCGCGGGGGTCCCAGCGGCAGGCCCCCCGTGATCAGACATCTTATCCCCTATCCTTTGGATAGGGGATAAAATGTTTTTGCCCGGAATACCCCTTTAATGTGTGCATATGTACCCCTATTATATCTACCCATCTATAATTGTCATTTGGCCCCTCCGCTTTCACATAGCCACACCCATGACCGAAATGGGTGGCTTTACCTAAAATGCCTGGGCCTATTTTTGGTCCTGTTTTTAACTGCCATCTCTAGAACCCATCCATCGACATGAATGGAGGGGGCGTGGCATCACATCCCCAGTCTCAGAGGTTTCCTAAATTGGAGACGCAGCTCCCGCATAGAATGCGGGCTGCTGCAGGGAGATCGCGGGGGTCCCAGCGGCAGGCCCCCCGTGATCAGAATCCATAGTACATGTAAGCATGTGGCATTGTAGTTAAGCGTTTGTAACATCATGTTTCTGGAGTTCAGAAAGGAAACCAGGACATGATCAAATCAATAGAGAACATCAATACAGCCAAGGACATTATTTTTCCCTAAAAAGGAAAATGCACATCATATATGTGGTACACAACTGATTTTACCAACCATGGTTTGTGAAAAACCATCTACAAACTTGGTGACAGATGAAAAAATGACAAAATGAACAAATACCAGAGACCCTGATATGACCTCTTAATCTTAAATATAATCATAACCATGCTACTAATGTGGTTGTGGCCACAGGGTGCCATTATTATTTGTTATGCTATTGCTGCTGGGCACAATAAGAGTTGCATTGCTTCAAAACCATGTCTAGTATTCAAACTTTACACAGAATTTTAATTCTTAATAAAACAAAAAGGATGAAAAACAAAAATCACCAATAAACATGTCAGTAAGCAACACTTTAGTTTTGATTCCTTATACTTTATCAAGTGCTGCTCTTTACCCTTCTTATAAAGTGCATGTGATTAAAGAATATTGGGGGAGATTTATCAAAACCTGCGCAGAGGAAAAGTTGTCCAGTTGCCCTTAGCAATCAGATTGCTTCTTTCATTTTTCACAGGCTTTCCTAAAAACGAAATAAGTGATGTGATTGGTTGCTATGGGCAAATCAGCAACTTTTCCTCTGGACAGGTTTGAATAAATCTCCCCTATTGATTATAGATCAGGTTCTTGGATTAAAAAATATAATCATGTCACAAGGTTCGACTACAAGATGAAATGTAGTTACACAACAGCGGTGAAAATGACAGTACAGCTGAATGAGGAGAGTGACTTGGTAGGTACATGTTGGCTTTATAGAACAGATTATAAAGATAGGCTGAATGTTGACTGCAGACTTGACAGAACTAGTTTCCTGCCCCCTCTCCGAGAAAGCTTTCTGCCTCCTGCCTGACCGCACAGGAAGTGACAAAGCTTCTTACGACTTGCCGGTTTTTGGGCCGCCTGTTTAAGAGAAGCTGTTGTACCCTTATATGGAAATACACAGTGCGTTGAAATGTAACCCTTTCTAAACGGTTACATGTCCATAAGGCGATTTAAAAGCTACAACAGTAGTAACGGAAAGAATATGGATGTTAAAACATATAGCGTGTGTGTACAAATATATTATATATATATACATATACATATACACACACACACACATATATACGGATTCAAGTACATAATCTAGGTTCTGTGCTATTTAGGGTGAGGCAGTGGTAAGAAAGTTTATTCTCTCAGTAACAACGCTCTTTCAGTTTAGCTCTCACAGTAACTGTTAACCACTTCCTTTCCGCAGCCCTAGCAGATTGAGACTTGTGACGTCTATGCGGTAGGGAAGGGGTTAAGCTCGTAATGTGGTGTCGCTGGACAGTTTCACACTTAGTAGTTATTTTAAAGAGTACAAATCCGTCTGCCGAAAGAGGCAGAGATGCAGGGCTCTGCAGTTATGTGAAGCGGACAATACAACAAGAATCTAAAGATTAGACGTTTATTAAAATGAAGAAAAAAAAAAGAAAACAGTCTGTACATACATAGACAACAAATTTTATTTTTTTTCAATCAAAAACAACCAGCAAAATACCCCCATGACTCTCTTCTAGTTTCTGTTTGTCTGATGTAGGAACAAAGACATAATGTGCCTGTATGTGTGGTGGCACAACCATCCCCCAACTGCAGGGAAACCACAGTTTCAGCAACATAACAGGAAAATAAAACCAACGGAAGAGAAGACAGACATCAACCCAATCTCTGCACCAGCCCTTCTGTTTCAGTCACGTCTTGATGGCAGTGTCTCTGGATTTGTAAACCACGCCGCGGCTCTTCAGTTCACGTACTATACCTGTAAGAAAGTTAGACAGTCAAGGTGCAGGAAACAAAGATTCATATGACAGGATGTAAATAGACAACATCCACTCCCTCTAGAGAGATTATAATAAAAAAAAAAAAAAAAAAAAAAAAAAAGGGAAAAGTATCCCAAATATACATATAACAGTGTAAGAGTTTTCATTAAGGGATGGTCCATTACGTAAAAAAAAAATGAATTATAGCCTAAGCTGGGCACAGATTTAACACTTAAAGAGTACATGTCGGTCTGAGTGTTCAGACATCCACAGATCAGGAGACCGCGCCAGGAGAAGTCCTTACTACCAGGCGCTCCTCTCCCTGCCTCCCCCACCTGTGTTATGTGATCAATACACTCTTATACACATACATGGAGAACTTGACACAGAGCCGGGAGAGAACACGCTGAGCGGGAACTTCTCCCAGCTAGTTCTCCTGATCAGCAGAAGTCTGAACACTCCGATCCAAACTTTTAACACCTTGCTAGGATATGTCAAAAGTTTTGCAAAATGACAGTGGATATTTAAGTTGTTTTTTTACACAGGCCGATTATCATACAAATGACCGTTCCCAGGAATGCTCATTCCTGAGTGCCCGTATGAATGTGCCAGCGTCAGCCAACAAACAAGAAAATCTGTGTTAACAGGCAATATGAGACTGATTATTATGAATTTAATAATCGAGCCTTGTGAATAGTGATGTAGAAGAGAAAAAGACAGGGGTCGCTTCCTTCGTTTAAGTATACCGACTTAGTGTGACCCTCCACCACACCTAAGTGATATACTCACCAGATTGGGTAGCAAGCCTTGATCCCGGGGTCACTGCTCACAGTGGGCTGGTGTGTGTAAGGTGTTAGTAGGCTATGGCTGCCGCACTCTGACCGGGAATGGACTCTTGCGCAAGGGCCAGTTTTGGCAAATTGAGGGTTATAGAGAGAAAAAAACGGTCTTAGAGGCGCTGAGCAAAATTTGTCACAAATTGAGAGACTGGAGCCAGCACAGGACAATAGAATTTTTTTTGACACCACGGACGACGCGTTTTGGCACACAAAGAGTGCCTTCCTCAGGTCCAAAACATACAGTGCAATCGCTTGGGTGGTAGAATGCATGGATGCACTTGTGGGGTTCCAGTGATGTGTGGTGCTGGTGAACGCCAGCACCACACCTCACAGGAACCCCACAAGTGCATCCTTGCATTCTACCACCCAAGCGATTGCACTGTATGTTTTGGACCTGAGGAAGGCACTCTGAGCCAAAACGTGTAGTCCATTGTGTCAAATTCTATTGTCCTGTGCTGGCTCGAATCTCTCCATTTGTGACCAATTTTCTAAGACTGTTTTTTTTTTTCTCTATAACCCTCGATGAGCCTTGTGAAGGCGCTCATTTGCCGTCTCTTGTCAGGGCCCTAAGTTCATGGGCCGGCATTTATCATTGTAGGTGTAAGTGAAGCATTTTTCTACACCTTTTTTTTGTGTGCTGGTAATGTGAAGAAGCACCATATTTATTAAATGGTTGCAGAGCATTTGATACATTTTGTCCAGGTCACATTTTCTGAACTTTCTCTCTTCACGTACACCAAAAAGCCAAGTCTGGGCTGGTGTAGTTTGGCAACTTTTTGGTGGTTTTTGCGACTTTTTAAAAAGTTGCAATTGATAAATTCATTACCACTGCATAAGAACAATCTTAACAGCTGGTCTGTACACACTTTGGAAAAAAAAAAAAAAAGTGTAAACCAAAAAGTCGCAGAAAATAGCCTGAGGTACAGCGCTGCGCCAACTGTTAGACAAATCTACACACAAAAACAGCTCTAATGACAATGATAAATGCCCCTCATTGTTCACATGAGTCTGCAATAGTTACATCAATGACTCTAGAAACAATTGATGTTTAGATTCTCTGCTCTGTTGGTTGCATATGTAATGTTACTGAGATGCCACTGTCCAAGCATTTAGTGTAAGAAAAATAGTTTGTTCAATTAAAAATAGAGATTGAGGTCCATGGACCTTGGTTAAGTTCCCCTAGTAAAAGGATAAATAATAATTTACATCTACGTGTTGTGTTGACTGCATTGTAGTTATAATTATACTTTAGCAGCACAAAAATATGCCACTGGTTTATTGTCAAGTTTCTGACCACAGAGCTAAATGCACCAAAGAATGTATTCTGAGAATTAAAGCTCCCTATTGTGGCCACAAAATAGCAGGATCCTTGTTGTTATGTCTCCATCATACGGCATGGCAACAATAACTTACTGTATGTAAAAAAAAAAGCATTCACACATTTTTGAATTATGTATTACTAAGGATCAAGATGCTAAACATGTACCTTGTGGAAGTCGTCCTGTGACAGATACAGCATACACTCCTGGTTTAAAGTTAGCTGGGTGAGAGAGAAGACAAACTCTTAGTATATCAGATGAATAACGTAATGTAACATACAGGGATTAATTGCCTACATTTATTTGATCTTAAATAGTACCTGTCATTTACAAAAACTTTTACATTTTAAAATCGGTCAGGGTCCAAGTGTTCAGTCCCCGAGTGATCAGCAGAACAAGTGGGGACATAAGGGCATTGGCATCAACCTACTTTAGACCAGCATGTAATGCTCACATGCTGAAAATAATGTTGCATTATCGCTCCATAATACCCTACCCATAGGCTCACTTTTTTTTTTGCATGTAAAAAAAAAAAAAATTGTGGCATGTATCCTCTAATAAAGGGGTTGTTTAAGTTGGATGAAGAGTGTAAAGGGTGATCTTTAAAGGGAAACTGACAGGAAAGTGTGGATGACCCTCTTTTCAACCATGTACCACTAAAAGGCGTAGTGGAGTTACTCAACAAAATGTATATATGCTACAAGCAATGGCACGGCTTCTGGAGCAGTGAATATTGATTAAGGGACAGGAGGGAGATGCCGCTGTTAGTGTTACTGAAACAGCAATAGGAGCGCCCCCATTGTTAGTTTCTCTTAATTAGGGTGTATATATTTTGTTGAATAACGGCTGCACAGACCTGGGTGAGTGATACATCATTGGAAAGAGGGTCACCCACAAGGTCCTGTCAGATTTCTTTTAAAGATCTCCCTTTACACAGCATAGGGTGGGTGCCCCTCCTGTCAGAGTTCTTCCCTAGCTTCTGGTAAATGTATCACTGTACTCACTTATTCTCTGCCACTTGGACACCCAACTGTCATCAGGACTCATCATAGAAATAATCCTGTAAAAAAAAAAAAAAAAAGGACAGGAGTCAATCCAGTATATCCATACAGACAAATGTCAATTCTATAAACTCACATATACAAAATCCAAATGTGCATATTTGTCATAGAAACAAAATATCTTTAGACATGCATCAGTACCTGTTTTGTATTGCTTCTTCTGTACTCAAGGCCCACTTTCCTGACATGCCTACATGTGAAGCTACAGGGTCAGAGTTTGGTGGTCATTCCCTGTCCAACACTTTTCTATGCCTACCACTTCTCCCCGTGTTCTAGGTTGTGTGGCTGCCTCCTAATCCTTGCTCGCTCATACTGACAAGCTTTTATTTCTACACTGCCACTTGTTGGTTAGATGTTTTCCCTTGGAACCTCATACTTTGCTCTCTGATCACTGAATTCATATGTGTTGCTCTTGCGGGCCTCTTTACATGCACGTCTGTTCCCTTGTTTATATATTGAAAAGTTTCAATAAATATTTTTGAACTGCATGACCCTCGGGCAAACATTGGCACTGTATGGAAAAAACACTGTCAGCCACAGAGTTTATTTCTGGAAGTATTTCTCGGTTTGCTAAGGTTTATTGTATGAAAATTCCATCAAAAAGATAAAACATATAAAGAACGAAGTTTCTCAAATTAAAAAAAACATCTAGTCATTGATATGGTTTATTTCATTGTAAACAACGAGAGAAATTATTGCAAGTTTATAGTAAAAGGTATCTAATAAAATGGTTGACAACAGAGCAGCCTTTTCTCTAACTTCCCAGCTGTACAGAAGGAGTTGCAGACACACGTTCAAAAAGCAGAAGAGACTTCTGTGTAAGTAGGACAAGCATCGTGGGGTCATACAAAACAGCCGACCTCACCCCAGACACCTCTTCCTTTTCGTGGCTTGCTACACTAGATTATCTGCAGTGTGTACTGTTAGCACATGTTTTTTTTATTTTGTTGAAAGCTTAAAAGGGGTACTCTGGTTGAAAACATTTTTTTTTTTGTTTTAAATCAACTGGTGCCAGAAAATTTAACAGATTTGTAAATTACTGCTATTAAAAAATCTTAATCCTTCCTGTACTTATTAGCGGCTGTATGATCCACAAGAAGTTGTTTTCTTTTCGAATTTCCTTTCTGCCTGACCACAGTGCTCTCTGCTGACCTCTGCTGTCCATTTTAGGAACTTTGCAGAGCAGCATATGTTTGCTATGGGGATTTTCGCCTGATCTCGACAGTTCCTAAAATGGACAGCAGAGGTCAGCAGTGAGCACTGTTTGTCATGACAGAGGAAATGCCAATCGCTTATGCCCATTCTTTTAGCAATTGGTGTCGGCCTCCACACGCAGACTCCCACAGATCGATATTTCTTACATGTCACCATGACAAGTTATAAATTTGTTGAAGTAATAGGAACACTTAAAAAGTTTGATAAAATGTCTATCAGATGAAGATATGAACAGTTACACCTTTTTGTAGTTCTAGATACATTATAGATAAGAGAAACATACCCATCAAATGAGGAACTAGTACAGTCATACACCATCTCCCTATTGCCTTTCATCTGTAAGTATGCATCACAGTTATCACAGCCATCGTATTCAAACTGGTCAATGGTCTGCGAAAAGAATTAACAAAATATAGTTAGGAATATGACAACCTGAAGGGAGTACTGGCAAAATAATGACAGCATGACCTCTTAAAGGGGTTGTTTAGTTAATGTTATTTCACCTATGTGCCCAGACTGCATATAAATACAAAAAAGCTATAGATATATTTCTAAGGTTACTCCCAGCTGCCGTAGAACTGACTGGGGCAGGACATCGCTGTGGCCAGTTATTGGCTGAGCAGAGACGCGACTTTGCATCTACAGATCTGATGCGCAGGATTTTCTGCTGCAGATTTCAATGTAAACTGAATGACTGAACACAGCTTCTAATCCTGCACAGAATACTGTAAGTGTGAATAGACCCTAAAGGGGTACTCTTTTTTCCCCCTTCAGCCTCTGAGCACATGATGCCAAGTAATAATACTGTGTTATATGCATCTATTACCTCTGTGCCCCGCTTTATCCCATTTTCATGCACGGGGCCCACACCTGGAAGTGCTGTAGTGCAAGTCTTTAAATGTTACTGTTGTTTCTGACCTTACCCAGCATTCCATGTGGCCAGAGGCATATGTTATATGGTTTCCAGAGGGCATGGCTATGCTGCAGTGGGTGGCTGGATGGCAGGGTGGAAGGGATCCACCCCCCCCCTGCAGACATGTGACTTATGACATTCTCTCTAGCCACATGGAATGCTGGGAAAGGTCAGAGAGAACAGCAAAATAAGAGGCTTGCACTACAGCACTTCCAGGTGAGTCTAGTGCATGTACACAGGACAAATCAGTGCAATGAGGTAATAGAAGCAGATTACACAGTATTATAACTTGGCATCGTGGGCTCAAAGGATGAAGAATAAAGAAAATCCAAGAACACATTTATATGACACTTTTCACTGGACAACCTGTTTCAGATGGTTCACTACATTAAAGTGATATTCCTATCTAACAAAGTGATAGAATATTTCAAAGATGACTGTTGGGTATAGAACCTCTGGAACCTCCCGAGAGTGTTGCAGCATGACTGTAGCACTACATCCCCTTCTAAGTTCTACCTTCACAGTGGTACTGGTGCTGCAGTTCCTGACAAAGCCAGGTAGCCAGGGGTGCTGCTCAGGAGTAAAACAGTAAAAGGAGAGTACTGCCACATTAGGACCACATCCTCTTCATTCTTACTATTAATGGGGGATCCCAGACCTATACAATTGCACTATGAAACAGGAATAGCAAAAAAAAAAAAAAAAAAAAAAAATTTATATATACACTTTTCATTTTCACAGACCACTGTTCCAAAAATCTGTCAGACACCGGTGGGGCGTAAATGCTCACTGTACCCCTTATTACATTACGTGAGGGGTGTAGTTTCCAAAATGGGGTCACATGTGGGGGGGGCACTCTTCTGACACCATGGGGGCTTTGTAAACACATGTGGCTTTCAATTCCGGACAAATTTTCTCTTTAAAATCCCAATGGCGCTCCTTCGCTTCTGAGCATTGTAGTTCGCCCGCAGAGCACTTTGCACCCACATATGGGGTATGTTCTTACTCAGAAGAAATGGGGTTACAAATTTTTTGGGGGACTTTTTTCCTATTCTCCCTTGTGAAAATGAAAAATTTAGGGTAACACCAGCATTTTTGTGAAAAATTCATTCTTTTCTTCATTTTCCCATCCAACTTTAACGAAAATTTGTCAAACACCTGTGGGGTGTTAAGGCTCACTTTACCCCTTGTTACATTCCGTGAGGGGTGTAGTTTCCAAAATGGGGTCACATGTGGGTATTTTTTTGCGTTTATGTCACAACCGCTGTAAAATCAGCCACCCCTGTGCAAATCACAAATTTAGTCCTCAAATGTACATAATGCACTCACTCCTGAGCCTTTGTTGTGCGCCCGCAGAGCATTTTACGCCCTCGTATGGGGTGTTTCCGTACTAATTACAAATTTTGGGGGTCTTTTTTTCCCTTTTACCGCTTGTGAAAATAAAAAGTATGGGGCAACACCAGCATGTTAGTGTAAACAGTGTAAACATTTTTTTTTTAATAATGTTTACACTAACATGCTGGTGTTGCCCCATACTTTTTATTTTCACAAGCGGTAAAAGGGGAAAAAAAAGACCCCGAAAATTTGTAATGCAATTTCTCCTTAGTATGGAAATACCCCATATGTGGCACTAAACTGTTTCCTTGAAATACGACAGGGCTCCGAAGTGAGAGAGCTCCATGCGCATTTGAGGACTAAATTAGGGATTGCATAGGGGTGGACATAGGGGTATTCTACGCCAGTGATTCCCAAACAGAGTGCCTCCAGCTGTTGCAAAACTCCCAGCATGCCTGGACAGTCAGTGGCTGGCCGGAAATGCTGGGAGTTGTTGTTTTGCTGGAGTGGCTCCGTTTTGGAAAAACACTGCTGTACAATACGTTTTTCATTTTTATTGGGGGGGGGGGGGGGGGTAGAACCGTGTAAGGGGGTGTATATGTAGTGTTTTACCCTCTATTTTGTGTTAGTGTACATTCACACTGGCTGAGGGTTACAGCGAGTTTCCCGCTGGGAAATTGCTTTGCGGCAAAAAATTAGCCGCAGCTCAAAATGTAAACAGGAAACTGTAAACCCGCCCGTGTGAATGTACCCTGTACAATGCTCCAGCTGTTTCAAGAATTCTACTCCCAGCATGTACTGACAGACCGTGCATGCTGGGAGTTGTACTTTTTCAACAGCTGGAGGCACACTAGTTGGAAAACATTCAGTTAGGTTCTGTTACCTAACTCAGTATTTTCCAAACAGTGTGCCTCCAGCTGTTGCAAAACTACAACTCCCAGCATGTACTGATCGCCGAAGGGCATGCTGGGAGATGAAGTTATACAACAGCTGAAGGTACGCAACTACAACTCCCAGCATGCCGAGACAGCTGTTTGCTGTCTGGGCATGCTGGGATTTGCAGTTTTGCAACATCTGTATAATGGTCTCAAACTGTAGCCCTCCAGATGTTGCTAGGCTTCCGTAGGATCCAAGGAGCCGCATCGCTGTCCTCTGCTGCCGCCAATCACCGCCTCTGCCGATGGGTAAGTGGACCTCTGGCGCCGGTCCCTGTCGATTTCCCCGTTCTACCCCGCCTATTGTGGGTGGGCAGAACGGGGAAACCGAAAGTTAACCCCCCCCCCCACCCCCGTTCTGCAATTGGTCGTCGCTTCTAGATGAACAAAAGCAGGGAGAGGAGGGGTGGCACCTCTGCCACCTCACTCCTATCCCTTTAGGGGGATCGTGGGTGTCTTGGACAACCCCAATCCCCCTTATTTTCTGGGTCAACGGAGACCCATATGACCCGGAATTGCCACAAATCGCCGGTGTGAATTCACCGGCGATTTGCCGCGATCACCAACATAGGGGGGTTTGATGACACCCCTGGGGATTTGAGCGGGTTCCTGCGGATCGATATCAGCAGTCACCCCGGTCCAGTCCCCACCCCGCCGGGGACCGAAATTCCCACGGGCCAACAGGTACCTCCTTTAACACCCCACAGGTGTTTGACGACTTTTCATTCAAGACGGCTGTGTAGATGGAATTTTTTTTTTTCACTGAAGTGCTGGTTGTTCCCCAAATTTTACATTTTTACAAGGGGTAATAGGAGAAAATGCCCCCAAAATTTGCAAACCCATTTCTTCTGAGTATGGAAATACCCCATATGTGGATGTAAAGTGCTGTGTGGGCGAACTACAATGCTCAAAAGAGAAGGAGCATCATTGAGCTTTTGGAGAGAGAATTTGATTGGAATGGAAGTCGGGGGCTATGTGCGTTTACAAAGCCCCCATGGTGCCAGAACAGTGGACCCCCCCCCCCCTCCCCCACATGTGACCCGATTTTGGAAACTACACCCCTCACAGAATTTAATAAGGGGTGCAGTGAGTGCTTACACACCACTGGCATTTGACAGATCTTTGGAACAGTGGGCTGTGCAAATAAAAAAATTACATTTTTCATTTTCACGGACCACTGTTCCAAAAATCTGTCAGACACCTGTGGGGCATAAATGCTCACTGCACCCCTTATTACATTACCTGGAGGGGTGTAGTTTGCAAAATGGGGTCACACGTGGGGGGGGGGGGCACTATAGGGGCTTTGTAAACACACGTGGCTTTCAATTCCTGACAAATTTTCTCTCCAAAGGCCCCTTCTCTTCTGAGCCCTGTAGTGCGCCCACAGAGAACTTTACATCTACATCAGAAGAAATGGGGTTACACATTTTGGGGGGCTTTTTTTCCTATTTTTCCTCGGCAAAATGAAAAATTTAGGCTAACACCAGCATTTTAGTGAAAAATAGTTTTTCTTCATTTTCCCATCCAACTTTAACGAAAATCGTCAAACACCTGAGGGGTGTTAAGGCACACTATACCCCTTGTTACGTTCCGTGAGGAGTGTAGTTTCCAAATTGGGGTCACATGTAGGTATTTATTTTTTTGCGTTTATGTCAGAACCGCTGTAAAATCAGCCGCCCCTGAGCAAATCACCAATTTAGACCTCAAATGTACATAGTGCACTCTCACTCGTGCGCCCGCAGAGCATTTTACATCCACATATGGGGTATTTTCTTACTCAGGAGAAATGGTGTTACAAATTTTAGGGGTATTTTTTTTCCTTTTACCTCTTGTGAAAATGAAAAACTATGGGGCAACACCAGCATGTTAGTGTAAAAAATATATATATATTTTTTTTACAATAACATGAAAGTGTAGACCCCAACTTTACCTTTTCATAAGGGGTAAAAGGAGAAAAAGCCCCCCCAATACGGAAATACCCCATATGTGGCACTAAATTGTTGCCTTGAAATACAACACTCTCTGAAGTGAGAGCACGCCATGCAATATTTAAGCCCTAAATTAGGGATTTGCACAGGGACGGACCTGGATGCAAGAATTACCCTATGGCAGTGTTTTCCAAACAGGGTGCCTCCAGCTGTTGCAAGAATCCCAGCATGCCTGGACAGTAAATGGCTGTTACAGGGAGTCGTTGTTTTGCAACAGCTGGAGGCTCCGTTTTTGAAACGATGCCGTACCAGACGTTTTTAATTTTTATTGGGGATGTGGCAACTGTGTAGGGGTAGTTTTTTTACTTATTATTTTGTTTAGTGCAGTGTAGTGTTTTTGGGGGACATTCACACGGGCGGGGGTTTGCAGAGAGTTTCCTGCTGGGAGTTTGAGAAACTCACTGTAAACCCCTGCCCGTGTGAATGTACCCTATACATTCACAATTTGGGGTGGGGGGACAGGACAGGCAAACCAACTGTTTCAAAACTACAACTCCCAGCATGCCCTTTGGCTGTCCGTGCATTGCTGGGGGTTGTAGTTATGCAACAGCTGGAGGCTCACTGGTTACAAAACACAGAGTTTGTTACTTAACTCAGTGTTTTGCAACCAGTATGCCTTCAGTTGTTGCAAAAAGCTACAACTCTCAGCATGCAAGGACAGCCAAAGGGCTGGCTGGGACTTTTAGTTATGCAACACCTGGAGGCATACTACTAACGCTCCCAGCATGCCCTTTGGCTGCACGTGCATGCTGGGGGTTGTAGTTATGCAATAGCTGGAGGCACACTGGTTGCAAAACACTGGGAGTCTGTTACTTAACTCAGTGTATCGCAACCAGTGTGCCTCCAGCTGTTGCAAAACTACAACCCCCAGCATGCACAAACTACCAAAGGGCATGCTGGGAGTTGTAGTTGTCCCAGCATGCCATTTTGTCACCGGGGACCCAATTGACCCGGAATTGCCACAAATCACCGATGTGAATTGATTGAGATGTCTTGTTTCGGGATCCCCTCAGACGTAGTCACGGGATGCCTGCTGAATGATTTCAGCAGGCATCCCAGACCTGTCCTCGCACGGCGAGCAGCAGGGACCAGAAATACTTAGCCCTGCGTCCCCAAGAGGTTAAACGGGTACTCCAGTGAAAAACACATTTTATAATATCAACTGGCTCCAGAAAATTTAACAGCTTTGTTAATTATTTCTATTTAAAAAAATCTTAATCCTTCCAGTACTTTTCAGCTGCTGTAGTTGAGTTGTTCTTTTCTGTCTGATAACACTGCTCTCTGCTGACACCTCTGCTTGTCTCAGGAACTGTCCAGAGTAGGAGTAAACCTCTCCTGTTTTGGACAGTTCCTGAGACAATGAATTTTTCAGGCCCTTAGCCAAGCACACGACAAGTTTATGGCGAAGGCTCCGGACTCTGCAGCCCCCAGCTGTTTTCAGTAGCTGGGGGTGCTGCTAATAGCCAGCATGCGGCGATCGCCACGGCTGGCTATTAACTCTTTAGATCACAGCTGTCAAAGCTGACAGCAGCATCTAAAGGGACATGTGAATGCTCCCTGGTGTGCTAGTGGGGGAGATCCACTATAGAGGTAGCCAGAGGATTTACCTCTGCTTCCCTGGTGTCCATGGCTCTGTCATTGATAGATCCTGGTTGGACTAGGTTATACCAATGGATTGCAGAGCACACAGATCAATGGAGTTCAATAGAACTCTATCAATCTGTATGAGGAATCTTGTGATTCCTCCTATAAGTCCCCTAAGGGATTAATAAAGTGTAAAAAAAAAAAAAGTTTAAAAGACACACATTAAACCCCTTCCATATTAAAAGTTCAAATCCCCTCCTTTTCCTATCTAAAAACATAATAAAGATAAAACATATTTGGTATCGCTGCGTGCGTAATTGTACAAACTACTACAAAATAACATTATTTATACCATACGGTAAATGACAAATGTAAGAAAAAAAAAATATAAGAATACCAAACCATAGAAGTTGAAATTTTTATAATATCCATAGAAACAAAAAGTTAAAAGTGATTAAAGTCAGGTCAATACCAAAATGGTACAGATACAAAAAACAAATTATGCCGCAAAAAATGAGCCACTGAGCCCTCATACAGCCTTGTATGCAAAGAGGGAGGGGGGGGGGGGGGATAAAGCTACAGGGGTCAGAAAATGGCAATAAAAAGAAAAAATAATAATAATCGAAAAAGGTCAGAATTTTTTTTTAATTAGTAAAACATGACGGAAACTATACAAATCTGGTATTGCTGTAATCAGGCGACCTAAAGTATCAAAATAACATGTAAGCTCAACCACAAGGTAAATGGTGTAGAAAAGAAAACTACCAAATTTGCTAAGTTATACTATTTCAATTTCACTTCAATATTATTTTATTTTATTTGGCGCATATATGTTATGAAAAAATTAAAAGGTATCATTATAGTAGTTATGGCTCTTATAGGGCGAGGAGGAAAAAAAAAAACGAGAGTGTAAAAGTGAAAATTGGCCCGGACAAGTGATTCGTCATGAGGGACAAGTAGATTTTGCTCCGTTTTAGTCCCATGGACAAGTAGTTTTTTATTATTATTATTTCCACACCCCTGAAGTGGTTGACGACTTTTCGTTAAAGTCGGATGTGTAAATGATGTAAAATTTGTAACCCCATCTCTTCTGAGTATGGAAATACCCCATATGTGAACATCAAGTGCTCTGCGGGTGCACAACAATGCTCAGAAGTGAAGGAGCCACATTTGGCTTTTTGAAAGCAAATTTTGCTGAAATGGTTTTTGGAGGGCATGACCCATTTAGGAAGCCCCTATGGTGCCAGAACAGCAAATAAAAATAAATAAAAAACACATGGCATACTATTTTGGAAACTACACCCCTCAAGGAACGTAACAAGGGGTACAGTGAGCCTTAACACCCCACAGGTGTTTGACGACTTTTCGTTAAATTCGAATCTGTAAATGCCAAAAATTTTCACTCAAATGCAGTTCCCCCCCCCCCAAATTTACCATTTTTAAAGAGGTTATAGGAGAAAATGCCTCTCAAAATTTGTAACACCATTTCTTCTGAGTATGGAAATACCCCATGTGTGGATGTAAAGTGCTCTGCAGGCGCACTACAATGCTCAGAAGAGGAGGAGCACCATTGAGCTTTTGGAGAGAGAATTTGTTTGGAATGGAAGTCGGGGGCCATGTGCGTTTACAAAGCCCCCATGGTGCCCGAACAGTGGACCGCCCCCCCCCCCCACGAGACCCTTTTTCGGGAACTATACCCCTCAGGGAATGTAATATGGGGTGCAGGGAGCATTTACACCCCACTGGCTCTTTGACAGACTTTTGAAACAGTGGGCTGTGCAAATGAAAAATTACATTTTTCATTTTCATGGACCACTGTTCAAAAAAATTTGGGGTGTAAATGCTCACTGTACCCCTTATTAGATTACATGAGGGGTGTAGTTTACAAAATAGTGTCACATATTGGGGGGGGGGGGTTCCACTGTTCTGGCACCATGGGGGCTTTGTAAACGCACGTGGCCTTCAATTTCAGCCAAATTCTCTCTCCAAAAGCCCAATGGCGCTCCTTCTCTTCTGAGCATTGTAGTTCGCCCGCAGAGCACTTAACATCCACATATGGAGTATTTATATAAGCAAAAGAAATGGTGTTACAAATTATGGGGGGCTTTTTTCCTATTACCCCTTGGAACATCTGGAAGGACAGTTTAGAGACCACTTTACAGTGGTGTCCAAACTGTGGCCTTCCAGATGTTGCAAAACTACAACTCCCAGCATGCCCAGCCTGCCATGCTGGGAGTTGTAGTTTTTAAAGTGGTAGATAGAGATGAGCGAACTTACAGTAAATTCGATTCGTCACGAACTTCTCAGATCGGCAGTTGATGACTTTTCCTGCATAAATTAGTTCAGCTTTCCGGTGCTCCGGCGGGCTGGAAAAGGTGGATACAGTCCTAGGAGACTTTCCTAGGAATGTATCCACCTTTTCCAGCCCACCAGAGCACCTGAAGGCTGAACTAATTTACGCAGGATAAGTCATCAACTGCCGAGCGGAGAAGCTCGTGACGAATTTACTGTAAGTTCGCTCATCTCTAGTCCTAGAAGCAGCAGTGAAGATCACTCTACAGCGATAGTTGTGGCATCGGAGGCAGCAGTGACTATTGCTGTAGTGGAGACAGCGGCAGCGGTTTCCACTTGCCCGACAGTCCTCCACGCTGCCTGCTCCACTTGCCGGACCTGATCCCCACGTGCTCCCGAGGTACTTGCCGCCGGTCCCCCTGCATCAACAGCCCCTGCTGCCATTTTCCCCTGCTCTGCCCGGACTTCTAGGGGCCGGCAGAGCAGGGATCTGAACTTTCATCCCCGCCCTGCGATTCCCTGATTGTCCTGATTGGCCAATCGCAGGGGATAGGAGGAGGTGGCACCCCTGCCACCTTGCTCCTATCCTTCAGGATGGTTGGAGCTATCTCTGACAGTCTGGGCTTTTCTATTTTCCGGGCTATCAGGTTACCAGAAACTTGATCAGCCTGGAATCGCCACAAATCGCTGACATGGGGCGGTGGGGAGGGTATGGGGGATCGGGGTCTAAGGACCCCCCCCCCCCCCCCCCCAGGCATTGTCACAGGATGCCTGCTGAATGATTTCAGCAGGCATCCCGCTCCGGTCCCCACCCGGCAGGGACCGAAATTCCCATGGGCGTACAGGTACGCCCTGGGTCCTTAAGTGGTTAAACAGTTAACCTACCTCAATTCTCTGCAGCTGCTGCACCAACACTCCCGGCCCTCGCTCTTTATTGGTAGTAGCTTGTTCCTGGTGACACATCATCCCTGCAGGGACTGCCAGGCATTGCTAATCACTGGCCACACCAGTGTCCCATCTCAGCAGGTAGCTCTTGTTGGGATGACGTGACCAGGAACCAGCAGTGAGGAGCAGGGACCAGGTGTGTAGGAGAGTACAGCTTATTTTATTATTTTTCTGTCATCCTGCGCCATAAATACCATTTTTTATATCCAGACACCCCCTTCAAAGAGATCATTCACCAGCATTTAACCTGAGACGGGGGTTAACCTCTGCTGCTCAGAAACACAAAATGACAATTTAAGGAGAATGGTCTCTTTCACATAGTATTTTGGTCCGTATTTTTCATGGAAGAGGTGCAAATCTTTCCTTCTACCTTTATCTGTATTGGTATTCCTCCAGGGGTGTGTAAAAGAGACAAAGGATAGCATATGCCTTATTGCAGGGCCAGAAACATTGTTATAAATCTAGGAGCCAGGATGCCACATGATGTACAGCACACAATGGGACATTATGTGATCATATGATCAGTCATTACAGTCCCCCCCCCCCCCCAATCTCCCCCGTGCTGCGTGTCACAGTCATTACAGCCCCCCCAATCTCCCCCGTGCTGCGTGTCACAGTCATTACAGCCCCCCCCCCAATCTCCCCCGTGCTGCGTGTCACAGTCATTACAGCCCCCCCCCCAATCTCCCCCGTGCTGCGTCACAGTCATTACAGCCCCCCCCCCCCAATCTCCCCCGTGCTGCGTGTCACAGTCATTACAGCCCCCCCCCCCCCCATCTCCCCCGTGCTGCGTGTCACAGTCATTACAGCCCCCCCCAATCTCCCCCGTGCTGCGTGTCACAGTCATTACAGCCCCCCCCCCCAATCTCCCCCGTGCTGCGTGTCACAGTCATTACAGCCCCCCCCAATCTCCCCCGTGCTTGCGTGTCACAGTCATTACAGCCCCCCCCCCCAATCTCCCCCGTGCTGCGTGTCACAGTCATTACAGCCCCCCCCCAATCTCCCCCGTGCTGCGTGTCACAGTCATTACAGCCCCCCCCCCCAATCTCCCCCGTGGCTTGCGTGTCACAGTCATTACAGCCCCCCCCCCCAATCTCCCCCGTGCTGCGTGTCACAGTCATTACAGCCCCCCCCCCCAATCTCCCCCCCGTGCTGCGTGTCACAGTCATTACAGCCCCCCCCCCCCCAATCTCCCCCGTGCTGCGTGTCACAGTCATTACAGCCCCCCCCCAATCTCCCCCGTGCTGCGTGTCACAGTCATTACAGCCCCCCCCCCAATCTCCCCCGTGCTGCGTGTCACAGTCATTACAGCGCCCCCCCAATCTCCCCCGTGCTGCGTGTCACAGTCATTACAGCGCCCCCCCCCCCCAATCTCCCCGTGCTGCGTGTCACAGTCATTACAGCCCCCCCCCAATCTCCCCCGTGCTGCGTGTCACAGTCATTACAGCCCCCCCAATCTCCCCCGTGCTGCGTGTCACAGTCATTACAGCCCCCCCCAATCTCCACCGTGCTGCGTGTCACAGTCATTACAGCCCCCCCCAATCTCCCCCGTGCTGCGTCAGTCATTACAGCCCCCCCAATCTCCCCCGTGCTGCGTCATTCATTACAGCCCCCCCCCAATCTCCCCCGTGCTGCGTCAGTCATTACAGCCCCCCCCCAATCTCCCCCGTGCTGCGTCACAGTCATTACAGCCCCCCCCAATCTCCCCCGTGCTGCGTCACAGTCATTACAGCCCCCCCCAATCTCCCCCGTGCTGCGTGTCACAGTCATTACAGCCCCCCCCCCCAATCTCCCCCGTGCTGCGTGTCACAGTCATTACAGCCCCCCCCCAATCTCCCCCGTGCTGCGTGTCACAGTCATTACAGCCCCCCCCCAATCTCCCCCGTGCTGCGTGTCACAGTCATTACAGCCCCCCCCCCCAATCTCCCCCGTGCTGCGTGTCACAGTCATTACAGCCCCCCCCACCCCAAATCTCCCCCGTGCTGCGTGTCACAGTCATTACAGTCCCCCCCCCAATCTCCCTGTGCTGCGTGTCACGGTCATTACAGTCCCCCCCCCAATCTCCCGAGCGTGTCACAGTCATTACAGTCCCCCCCCCAATCTCCCCGAGCGTGTCACAGTCATTACAGTCCCCCCCCCATATCTCCCCGAGCGTGTCACAGTCATTACAGTCCCCCCCCCCCCATCTCCCCGAGCATGTCACAGTCATTACAGTCCCCCCCCCCATCTCCCCGAGCATGTCACAGTCATTACAGTCCCCCCCCCCATCTCCCCGAGCATGTCACAGTCATTACAGTCCCCCCCCCATCTCCCGAGCGTGCCACAGTCATTACAGTCCCCCCCCAATCTCCCCGAGCGTGTCACAGTCATTACAGTCCCCCCCCAATCTCCCCGAGCGTGTCCACAGTCATTACAGTCCCCCCCATATCTCCCCGAGCGTGTCACAGTCATTACAGTCCCCCCCCCATCTCCCCGAGCGTGTCACAGTCATTACAGTCCCCCCCCATCTCCCCGAGCATGTCACAGTCATTACAGTCCCCCCCCCATCTCCCCGAGCATGTCACAGTCATTACAGTCCCCCCCCCATCTCCCCGAGCGTGCCACAGTCATTACAGTCCCCCCCCATCTCCCCGAGCGTGCCACAGTCATTACAGTCCCCCCAATCTCCCCGAGCGTGTCACAGTCATTACAGTCCCCCCCATCTCCCCGATCGTGCCACAGTCATTACAGTCCCACCAATCTCCCCAAGCGTGTCACAGTCATTACAGTCCCCCCCAATCTCCCCGAGCGTGTCAGTCATTACAGTCCCCCCCCCATCTCCCCGAGCGTGCCACAGTCATTACAGTCCCCCCCAATCTCCCTGTGCTGCGTGTCACAGTCATTGCAGTCCCCCCATCTCCTCCGTGCATGTCACAGTCATTACAGTCCCCCCCATCTCCTCCTTGCGTGTCAGACATTACAGCCCCCCCCATCTCCCCGAGCGTGTCACAGTCATTACAGTCCCCCCAATCTCCCCGTGCTGCGTGTCAGTCATTACAGTCCCCCCCCATCTCCTCCGTGCATGTCAGTCATTACAGTCCTCCCCCCCCTCATCTCCTCCTTGCGTGTCACAGTCATTACAGTCCCCCCAATATCCCCGTGCTGCGTGTCACAGTCATTACAGTCCCCCCAATCTCCCCGTGCTGCGTGTCACAGTCATTACAGTCCCCCCCCATCTCCTCCGTGCATGTC